>NC_091810.1:83263269-83877500 GCF_041296235.1 Equus asinus | reverse complement strand
AGCCAGACTGGGAGGTGGGGAGAGCCCATGTGCAAAGATAAGAAGTTTGAAAGTAACTCCCAAAGCCATGAGGAGTCACTAGGAATGTGACTGTAATGGGACAATTTGGGGGCGGAGGTTGTATGACATGGTCAGATTTCTCTACAATTTGATTATAATCCAGAATACTAATATCCAGTTAAAAAAAACTTAAAACTTCGCTGGAGTATGCAATAGATAGGACAAAAACTTGAGTCCTCAAAACCAGATGTCTTGCTATTCCCTTCCTGGGTTGAAGGAACTACTGTTTGTCCTGGGAGGAGACACCTCGCAGGGTCTTATTGATTGAGAAGCACCCTGTGTGTTTGCTCCCAATCAAAGTCACGAAGCTTTTTAGGCCTTTTAACCTATTGGTGTGACAGACACATGGTTTCATAAGCCAGAGAGAGCATTTATGAAATGTCTTCCGAAATCCAGTACTAAGCATAGAATACACACGCCTATAGATAATTCCAAAAGACACAATGGTTTCCCAGCATCACCCAGACATGGGCGAAATGACTTATGTATTTATTAAAAACTGAACCAAGGTGAAATAAGACATAGAAAGACAAATACCATATGGTCTCACTCATACGTGGAATCTAAAAGAAATGAAAAACAACAATAAAAAATGAACTCATAGAACACACATTGATGGTTGCCAGGGAGGGGGGTGGAGAAATGGGTGAAAATGGTCAAAAGGTACAAACTTCCTGTTATAAAATAAATAAGTCGTGGAGATGTAATGTGAGCACGATGACTATAGTTAATATTGCCATATTGTATATTTGAGAGTTGATTAAGAGAGCAAATCTTCAAAGTTCTCATCATAAGAAAAAAAAATTGTGTGGTGATGGATGTTAACTAGACTTCTTGTGATGATTATTTCACAATACATACAAATATCGAATCATAATGTTATACCCCTGAAGCTAATATTAATGTTATATGTCAATTATATCTCAATTTTTTAAAAACTGCACCCATGCCAGAAACAAAAATGAAGACAGCTCCATGTTATATAAGATTTAACTCTGCACAGTAAAAAAATAATAATTTAATTACAAAAGTGGTAATATTTACTATTAAATAGTGTATCCTAGTGTTTTAGGGCATATTATGACATTAGCATTTCCGTCTGTCATTAAATATCCTTTAAAATATGATTTTAATGAATTTGAAATATTTCAATGTAAGGATAATCTGTTCAACATTTCATTGAAATAGTTTCCTACTCCTCAACATTTAGGATATTTTCAGATTTTTAAAACTAATCTATATAATACTACGATGATATAAAACTAATCTATATAATACTCTTATATATGAATCTTTGACCGCATCTCTGATTATTCCTTTAGGACAAACTCCTAAGAATGAGACACGTGGGTTTTTATAGGATTTTCCTCTTAGCTTCAAAGAGGGCCCCGTGTTTTTCAGAGCAGGCCCCTCCTTTAAAGCCGCTATCCTCTGTCCGTCCAGGCGTTGCCCTTTAGTTTAAACTTGAGATTCTGGATCCCTGGGGCATCTTTTTTAATCTAATGGACTTGTCAACCTTTTCACTTTCATCCCTTTATGGACAATGGCTTTTTGAGTTTTCTCCTTTCTCCATTCCCCACTTGTGACCAGCTCAGACCATTCTGACACAAAATGCGGTAATATGCGCCTCTGTCCCCTTTCTTTTTGTTTACTCCTCCCAGCTCTTTTAATGACTTCTCTGCAGCGACTCCAGTGCCGCAGGAAAGGACAGGCTATAACTCAGGACTTCAGGCTTCTTACGTCCTGCCTCCCAGAATACTTAATGACTTAATCAGGTACGACTTCCATAATTATTGGCATTTTAAAAGAGGATCCAAGAGAAAGGACAATACCTAACTCAAAAGAATGAATCATTAATGGTGGAAATCACAAAAAACAAACAAATATAAATCAAATCGGAGAAAGAGAGACTTGTATTAAGCCAATAGGTTTCCTATTGAAAGGAAAGCTATTCAAATGAAGGGCTCAGCTGAACCTGCCAACCAGGAGTGAGAGAAGAAAGATAAGTGAGCCCAGCATGGAGCCCTGGGAATACTTACCTTTGAGCCAGTGCCATGGGCTCTCAGGGCAGAGCCTGAGGGGGCGTGGACAGGAAGTCCGGATGGTGGGGAATGACTAGAGGGAGATGGTGGGATGAGAGGGCACTGGGAGCCTTTGCCTGCCAGATGAGCATTCTGCATGATACCTAAAGCAACAAGTAGGGCACCACTCTGGAGTCTCAGGCAAGAGAATGTTGTACAGAAGCCAGCAGTAACAGTGGGCTTGATAAACTCTCAAGGAGAGAAACTAGGAACAGGAAAGTCAGCCAGTAAACCGTGGCAAGAGTAATAGCTAATATTTACTAGGTATTTATTGTATGTCAGGCACAGTGTTATGTGTCTCATATGCATTAACTCATTTAAACACAAGGCCAGATCTATATTGTAAGTAGTATTATTACCCCATTTCATAGATAAGGAAACTGAGAAACAAAGAAGTTAAATTCCATGCCTAATGCTGCAGAGCTGCAAGTAGCAGGGCAAGGCTTCAAACCCAAGTGCTTCGCCCCTCTGCTGTTAACTGCTGTGAGAATGAGGGCCTTGACTGTGGAGGATTATGGCCCTGGGAAGAAAAGCACACAAGTCACTGTGCATAGAGTTCATGTTCTGGGGTACAAGGAGGCAGAGAAAAAGAATGAAGACTGCTTCTCAGAAAATTTTCAGAGATGACAAAGGCAGGAGACAGGAGGTAGGAAATGTGTGGTGTTGCAGAACCACGACCATCACAGCCGCTCTTCTACAGCTCATCAGATTCCCATATTATTCTAGACACAGTCTCTGCTGGACTCAGTACAGCTGGCATATGAAGTGTGGCCATTTCCTCTCATGGAGCACCAATTATATGCTGGTGTAGGGGAGGAAGACATTTCCTCTACCCTCTCTGGGTTCGTCTGGCCGCAGAATGAATTAAATTCACATGAGACAGAATAGCAGGAGAAAATTAAACAAAGCTTTATAACATGTATCCATGGGAGAGGTCAGGCAAGCTGAGCAACTCACCAAAATGGCTGAAGTCCCCACTTAAATCTCATCTTCAGCTAACGACAAAGGAGGATGTTAAGGGTGGGGGGAGTCAGTTACAGGAGGTTACCAGAAACAGGAGTAAGATTATTATGCAGATTTAAGTCCTTGCCTTTCCCATTGATTAAGAGTTTCTAGAGAGAAGGTCATCCCCTTTCTTCTTCCTGGTACAGAGAGGGAGGCACCTTTACAGATAGAGATTTACCTTACAAATGTAAATGTCTCCTAGCAAAGGGCAAGCAGTTTCCACCCCTCAGATCCTCCTTCTCTGTTCCAGTTTATCAAAAGCAACCAGCCCAATAATCCTTCTGCCAAAGAGACATATCTTGGCGTGGCCAAGACCCGTCCCCTACACTGGGCACTGGGCCAGAAGCTTGACATCTATTATAAAATAGCAAAACTATTTTAACTTCTAATACAGAGATGAAAAAACTGAGGCTCCAAGAAGTCATGTGACTTTCCCAATGCACACAACTATGAGAACACCAAGATTTGAACTCAGGAAAGTCTGACCCTGAGAGACTGAGCTTTCCCTTACTTAGGTTGTCATCAACACCCCTCCCCACGCTCCTCCCTTCCCATGTCCCCATCAACAAGAAAATAATCTATCAGTACCCAGACCTGTAGGTTGATGGATGGTTTTCCTCAATCCATGACCTTGTCTGGATATTTCCTTTCCTTTTATAAACTCCCGGGGAGCAAGGTCACTCAGGAACAAGCACAAGATGTGGAATTAGGAAGCCTGTGTTAGAGTCGTGGCTCCTCAGCTCAGGATGTCAGACTATGAGCAAGCCTCAATTTCCTCTCTGGGTTGTTGGGAGAACCACATGAAATGATGCATGTGAAACACTTTGTGAACTGGAAAGCCCTAAGTATTTATTCCACAACTCCAACCCGTTCTCCCTCGTCGGCCAGGATTGAGTCCAGAATAACTGTCCCTCGTGTAGCTTCCTCCACATTAGGGGAGATGAAACTGTGGACAGGGAAGTCTAGACATCCATCAGAGGTGTGCTGTGAAGGGAATCTCCTGCCTGCCAAGTCAGGGCTGGAGTCCGGGCCGGGCAAGATGGCTCTTGTTTGTATGGGGCTTCGCAGCTTACAAAGCACATCAACATCTGTTATCTGGTTGCTTCACAACCACTCTGCAAGGCAGGCAGGTGAACAGAATTATCCCTGAGGTCAAAAGAGAAAACGGAATCTTTGGAGAGGTGAGTAAGTTGCCCAGAGGCTCACAGTTACTGAGCGGAGAGCTGGGTTTATTCCTGGGTCTCGGGCCTTCTGGCCCACTGCTGCTTCTGGCTTCTCAGTGGCAGCCTTGGGTCCACAGCACAGCTTCTTCACAGCTTCATCAGTCCACTCAGCTTGTGCAACAGACCGGGATCACAACAATGCATTGTATAAATATGCAGTTTTCTATAAATTTTGTATAAATGTATGATTATGTATAAATTATGCATATATTAACTTTGATTATGCAGTTATGTACTTTAATCTCAAATTGGGAATATCTCTAACATTTTGGAAGACCCTTCAAAACCCCACAGCCCTAAACACAATGTCAATAGAGCTTAACGGTGAGAACTCTCTGCTCCCCAGCCCAGCCCCTCTCGCCAGTCCAGCTCAAGGTATCCTCCAATGCTCAGCCCACCTCGCCTAAGCTCAGAGGCGGGATCCTCTCCCCACTAGCCGGCCAGAAAACCAGGGGTCCCCTTGAGGTTGACAGGTAGCCTTGTCTACTTGTTCTTCAAGTCTCAGCCTGACCGTCACCTCCCTGGAAGCCTTCCCCGACTCTGCCAAGCTGGCCAAGTGTCCCTCTTCTGTGTTGCCACCGTGCCCAGTGAGGAGCTCAATCATTCTGTGGCTTGTATGACTTCCCCTCTGGGCAGTGAATAACTGAGGCCAGGAACTGCAACTGAGTCCTCTCCACCTCCCCCAGCATAGGACCTGTCAATAAGTGCTGCTAAGGGCGTGAGCGGGTGAAGGAACAACGAATGGATAGATGGAAGGTTATTCACATCCCCTCTAGCTCCGAAATGCTCCTCTACTCCTTCTCCTGTACGTCAGAGAAGGGTGGGGGAGTGGCAATTAAGGCCAGAGAAATACTACTTTTAAAAAATAGCATTGATAGAGAGTTTCATTTTTCTTTTAAGGGTCCATCTCTTATAGGCTCCCAAATAGATGGGCCGTGGCACAGAGCATGGCCAGAGAAGTGAGGTATGCTAACATCCTCCCACATAGATGGTCCTCTGAGCTTGTTGAAGGACAGCGAATTATCCTCTCTCCATTCCGTACCAGGTCACTAATATTCAAGCTGCAGTGACCAAGTGTTTTCTATGCAGCCGTTTCAATTTATCCATTTCCTTTGGTAACTGCAATTTTTAAAAAATATACCTTAGGGCTTTCTCCTTGACCTACAAAACAGCACCGTGCATCCTGTGTTCTCTGGGGAGAAGTCCCCCGGAATCTTGATTTGGAGAAGCAAGCATGCGCCGGAGCCTGTCGTCCTCAGTGGGAGGTTTGATTCATCTCACCAGGGAACGGTTGGGGGCAATTCCGGCCCAGGCTTCCACTTCTTCCCTTAATGAAGTGGCTCCTATTTCGACGATAAGGAGTCACTGAAAATTGGGAACATCTTGCAAATGCAAAATGCCCTTTTATATAGAAATGTATATCTTATTTTAGAATGTGTCCTGTAATATTATTCTAGTATAATAAAGATTCCTATAAGGAGTTTATAATGACTTGGGGAAATGTTTATGAAATAGTGTTAAATTTAAAAGCAGGATATGAAATTATAATACAGTATGTTTTCAATTCTGTTTCTGAAAAGTGTACATAGAAAAAAGAAAGTCAGTTTCTCATTTAATCTTCACAACAAGCTCATGATATTATTATGTAGAATTATTAAATAATTTACCCAAAGCCATACAGCTATCTGTGCTGCCCAAGGTCACAATGCGTGTATAGAGGTTTGACTGTGCATGTATTTTTCATCCAGAAGGTAATTTGGGAAGCGGGGAGGGATATTTTGGGCCCTGCTGAATTACCCTTCTCCAGCATCATGGAATCTGATGTGGTGAAATGATTAGCTTTGGCCGATGACATGTGACTGAGGGGATACATAACTTCCAGTTGGAAACTTTAAGAACCAGTGTGCATTTCCCATGTTCTCCCTTGCCTTCTGCCTAAAGATTGGCAGTCCTCCAGAGAAGGGCTACCCTGTCAGCTGGATCCTCAAAGAAAGGCAACGTGAAGCAGAATTGATATGTAGCATGAGAGAGAAATGGTGCAGAGTAGTTTTAAGCCACTGAATTTGGAGGATGATTGTCACCACAACATCCCGCAATAAACCTGGCCTATTGTGACTGATTCAAGGGCATTGAACACTGAGGCTAGCTGACATGAACATTCCTACATGACTTCTTAGAGTTTAAATGGGAGGTGGTGTGATACTATAGAGGAAGTTGGATCCTAGAACCAGACCTGAATTTCAGCACAAGCCATTAACCTGGCTAAACTTACCTCTATATTTTAGAACGAGGATTATCATACATTCTATAAAGAGTTGTTGGGGGCTGGCCCTGTGGTGTAGTGGTTAAGTTTAGCATGCTCCACTTCAGTGGCCCTGGCACAGACCTACACCACTTATCAGTCATGCTCTGGTGGCAACCCACATATAAACTGGAGGAAGATTGGCACAGATGTTAACTCAGGGCTAATCTTCCTCAGCAAAATAAAAAAAAAAAAGAGTTGTATTAAATAAGATAGTGATAGTGATTATAAAGTGCCTGTCACTTAGGAAAAAATAGGAATTATTATAAAAATTTTTGATTTTATAAAGATGCCCCAATCCTAATATATTTGTTAACCAAGATATGATTGTACTATTTTGATTTTGAATTTGTTCTTTCTACCAATGAACAACAGATTGTGATGACTTCAGTTTTCCCTCTACCAAACAGTAATAAATACACAATGTATATCATAATATATTCATATATTTCTAAGAGGAAAAATGAGTTATGATTTAAAAATTTAATATTAATAAAAATTAATATTAAGATAAAATTAACAGAAGGAAGAGAACATTATTGAAAAGCCATTTAACAAATATAATAATTGAAGTACAATTGTGCATAACATCAGTCTAAGGAAATAATGTAATAACGTTAGAAAATAATGGAATTTAACTTCCTTTGAATAGAAATTCCTACCCTGCCACATACACAGTTCCTGTCCTCAACAAACTTTCAATCTGATAAGATTAAATACATACAAAATATCCAATGGCAGCTGACAGTCACGTAGGAATATATGCCAGAATTATTCAATTTGTAGCTCTAGTGCTGAATGAAATTTTAGAATGTTATATAACTCTCCTACTACTTCCTAGATTATATAGTGAATCCACTCTGTCTTTCTCTTTCCATTATTCCACCCATACACAAAAAGAGAACATTTATGGACATGTCAGATTGTGGCTATTTTTTCATAATAAAATGCATCTGAATAAAAATCAGATCATTAAGTTGCGGATATTTATGTAGGAAGTGGGACATGTTTATCCCCTTTTCCAATGCTAGGTCACATCTGTACCTCCTTCCTAGGACTTTTTTAAGAGAATGGAATTGGTAATCTATTGGTCAGAACCCAGGACATTCCTCATACATTTTAATAATTTTACAGGTTGCCACGCCTTAAAATATGTTTTAATGTCTCTTCTATAAATACTCTCAATCCCAGAGTCAGCTTCTCTTACACAGAGACAAATTACAGCTGCCATGAGAGACCCTGCTGACTCTTAATAAATCCAATCCCAGTTATCCAGGATCGATAATGGGGGAAGAATCTCACAGGTGGTGTGGCTGTGCCCCCCTGCCCTGAGACGTCTGCTGAGATTGACCTTCCCACTGGGGAGGTCACTAACCATCTGCAGTCACTGTTCTTGCCCTAGAAGTTCTGTTCCTTCAATGCTGTGGCTCAAAGCATGACTTAGAGTTCTCCACCTGGGTCCCTCAGCACCCCCTAAGGAAGCTTTCTTCCTTGCACTCCCAGTGGGGACAGCGTGGGCCCAGTCATAAGGAAGATTGTGAGGATAATTTCTCACCCTTGTTATCGCTGCTGCTTCCTAGGATCCCCCGAAGTGACGGGCTCCTCAAGGAACCAACTGATCTCGCCCAACTCCAGCAGATATACCAACAGGAAGGTCAACTCTAGGCCAGATAGCCTCCCCACTCCACCCTCAGGGTCTACTCTGGCTGTGACTAAGGGAACAAGGGAACAAGCTTAGACTCAGCCCAGGCCAGGTACATGGGACAGCTTGTGGCAAATGGGACTGTTAGTACAGAGGAGAGGGGTGGCGCTGAGGGCGTGTCCTCCCAGCCTTGTCCATTCAGACATTTAGACAAGACAGTTGCAGACACTCAGTCAGGCTTAGCAGCAGCAAACAGCACTTCCCATTTCACGAATTACTTCATCACAGCCGCCTCCAAAACCCAAACCACTCTCCAGCTTGGGAATTCTTTCCAGAAAGACTTATTCCCTGTCAATGTCAACCCATTGTTGCTTCATCTTACTGTCTCTTTAAAGTGCTCCTACTTTCTGTGCTAACCTGAGCTAAGTTTTGTAAAAACACAACTTTTATGCTGCTCTTTAATTCTTTTGTTTCATTGTATTGAGCTGCAAAGTCCGGCCATTCAACACTCTTCCCTTCCGTTCCTCCACATCCGTTTGAGGAATTTCATTTTAGACCTATCTCTATAAAAAGTTTGGCTTCCCCAACTAGGGAACTAGTATTTATGATGCTTACAGACATTGAAATTATAAACCAGGTGATTTTTCCTTTTTCTCTTTATCTGCCAGAAAGCTCAGAACCAAATTTATAGCTCAATTATGGGAACTGAGTTTGGTCTTTTGGCCCATGTATCTACATCGTGTTTCTAATTTATACATCCTGCATCCAAAATTCTTCATTTACGTTTCACTAATTTATTATATGGGTTTCTGTACGTATCCTCAACTCCTGGAAAAATCCAGAAAGGAAAGTAGATGATACCTAGAGAGTTAACTAGGTGGATAGAGAGAGAGAGAGAGAGAATATTGCTAGATTAAAAAAAATTTCCAACTCATTGGTCATCTATTCCGCCAAATTTCTTTGCTGAGTGTCACAACAGTCTAAGTAGTAGACTCTTCTCTTCTTCAGTTCCTGCCCTCCCTCCGGACTACGTTTCCCCTTCAGAAACTCATAATCACAGAGAAGGAATATTGTCCTTCAAGGCAAAGTGGTTAAGCCTCCTGTTCAGGGTCACATTTTGCAGAGTGGTCCAGGCAGGGTTGACCCAAGTCTCCTGGTTTCCAGACCAACAATCTTTTCACAAGATTACTCTGCTTTTTGTGAAGTTTACCACATGGTAAACCCACAGCTCAAGGCAGAGTCTGAAATGATGCAGGCTCAGGGAGCCGAGGAGTCAAAAAAAAGATTTCTTGGACTCTCAAGTTCTGTTAGTAGTGCTCTTTTATTCAGAGAATAGCATGGGGACAGGATCCAAGGGCAGTGAAGAGCTGCAAGCATGGGGACCGGACCCATGGGCAGTGAAGAGCTGCAATGTGTTGAGGGTAGGGCTAAATTTACAAGGCATAGGTATGTGAGTTATTTCTCTGCAAGACAAAGGAAAGATCAAGCAAAAAGAAATCATTAAAATGGTATCAGTGCAGGTGGGGTCTGGTTATCATGTGGTCGTATTAACTTTAGATACGAATCAGGTCAGGATGTCCTATACATCCTGGAGGGTGGTATAGATCAGCAAGCAGGCCAGGACACCTTGGGCTTCTCTCCCTAGGGCAGCCCTGATCCTCATCACAAACTAAACCACATATTTTCTGAGTCCTGTTCTAACCCTATCTCCATCTTTTCCTGGATAAGGGATTTTCCCTTCCCTTATCTTTTCCTCAACATTTTTACCTGTTACAGCACATTGCTCTCTCTTCCATTTTCAATCCTTCACTTTCAGTATTTTCTCTATTAAAAAAAAAAAGCAACAATACTCATAACTGCCTGGCTGGCCTGCTGCCACAGGCACTGTGTAAGTGTTAATTCTCTTCCCCTACACACTTCAGCACATAGTAAATGCTCCTCTCCCTCCTTCTATGCCCCCACTTCCTGTACTTATGCCTCTCTATATGCACTGACCTGTGAGCTCTGCCAAATGAACCAGCAGAGAAAGAATAGATACATGTCAATGTCACTTTGGTAAGAAAAATAGAAATAAAAAGGGTGCCAGTCTATTGAGTTGGGCTATCAAAAAGCACTTCCTTTTTCCCATAAGTCTTTCATATCTTCAGCTTTTGACATTTGTTTTTGCATAGCCGGGGGAAATCGTGTCTGTCTGCTCTTCATCACTTGATTTTCATTGTAGAAACTTAACTTCAGTGAAGTCACAGGACGGAGGTTGATGATTTGTGGTGGATTTTTGTGGTAACTTCTTCAATAGCCATTCTTCCCTTCTGTCCTTTTTCATCTGGGGATCCATTTGGTGATCCATGTGGTTCCAAGGAAGCTAAGGCTACTCTCTGACTCCGGGGGTGAAGCACACGACATAGCCTAAGCAAATCGGCACGTTCCATTTACCTGGGCGTGGTGATTCATTATCTGGTCAGTCACAGGACTTCGGGGAGCCCAACCAAAGTAAATCTTAGGACCTCTGTTGGAATCGGTAGCTGAAGGGCTCTCTCGCTTCCTCTGGAAATAGGAAGTCTAAAACTCCTCCAGCCATTTTGCTGCCACAAAGCAAATGAGCTTGAGGATGAAGCCAAAATATAGAGAATTGCAAAGAAATGAAGCCAGGGCCCTGACGACATCAAGAACCTCTAGATTAGACCTTTCTTCAAACTAGACTTCTTAGTTATACGAATTAATAACTTTTCTTTGTTATTTAAGCTCATGCGTTACTTTCAGATAAAAGCTTCTTAACCAACACACTGATGTTATCTTGAAATCCACGTAAATTATGCTTGTTTTCAACAGATAACAATAGTTGTGATTCATCTTTGTTACTTACTCCCTGTCCAATATGCTAAAGACACCAAATATGTATGTCTGTGTATGTGTGTTTTCCCGAATGATCGACACCAACCATCGTCATTATCCCTATCATCACAGCGGATGGGGCCATCATATGTAAATCAAACACAGATGACCAAAGTTTACAGCAACACTGGAAATTTAGTGTCTCAGAAGCATTTCATTTCAGTCCCATAAAAGTTATGGTGTGCTGATTAAATACTGACTGGAGGCTGCAAGAGTGCTTACTTGAGGTTTATAGGGATGGAAAGGATGCCTTCTGTTGCCACCTAATTTTTTTTTTCAAAATATTGCTGCCCGAAGACAGTGAAATGCATGTATTTCACGTGTGTTAAGGAAAAGAGGTGTTGTACTTTTTATTTTGTATAGGTATTTTCTCCCAATAATAAAATATGAGGAAGCAGAAAGGTTGATAAAAGAAACCATATTCCTTTTCCAAAAAAGGAATTTGTTGTCTTCAGTTTCCTCACTTCTGTCTTTGAAAGAGGTAATTGCTTCCCTCTAGCAAACGTTTTTCCTGTGGGGGTCTCCCAACTTTCCCCTTTGCAAGTCCAGTCCGGAGATGGAGTGTTTCGTACTTAGCTCTTCTTCCTCTTTGATTCTCTAAGACAAAGGACAAGAGCTACCTGAACAGATTTTCAAGAAAGCAGCAAAGGAGTAAGAAGTCATCTGAGCAGGGGAACAGGCTATGTCCACAAACGTTCCCTACAGGCTGCTTCTTACACAGTCGGCAGGGATCAAGGAGGAACCACATGCCATGAATGACAGAGAATGAGCTTTGGGGGCAGGAGACTGAGAGGTTTCTGGGAGCTTCCAGTGCTGAGGAATAGGCATGCTCAGAGGATTTTAAAAGAATTGCTATGGACCAAACCATTGGTTAACCTGTAAGGGTTTTGAGCTGTCTTTAGACGCAATATTGCTTCAGAACTAAACCCTGGATTTATTGGCTCTGTAAGCAGTAAGTGCATCCTTTGGTGACTTCTCTATTTCCAATATTTTATTATGAGCATTTTCAAACATATAGAAAATTTGGAGGAATTGTGAAGTATACATCCCATATACCCACCATCTAGACTCTACAATTAACAGTGTGCTATATTTGCTATCCATTTGTCTACCCTTCTAACCACTCATCAATCCATCTTATTTTTTGGTGCATTTCAAAGTAAGTTGCAGACATCAGTATACTACACTCCTAAACACTTCATCATAGTATCATTAACTGGCGTTCAGGGTTTATTTACAATACTTTTTTTTTCTAGGTGAAATTTACATAGAGTGAATTGCATGAACTTTAAGTGTACCATTGCATGAGTTTTGACAAATGTACATGCCTGTAAAAGGAAAACCCCTGTCAAGACATAGAACATTGTCATGGTGATTTCTTTCTAACACGAACTATCAATGGTGCTATTTCCCTACTGCTTTCATTTATCCATCAAATATTTTCTGAGCTCCTATATGGTTCAGGCATTGTGCTAGGTGTTAGAGAAGTAAATGAGACATAGCCCTTCACAGGAGCTGACAGTTTAAAGAAAGAGATGCCTATATTTGAATTAATTAGTTAATTAAGCTAAATAGTCACAGTTGCTGTGGAAATCTCTTCACACAGAGGAGGGGTCAGCCAATGCACCTGAGGTGGGAATGGGGTGAGAAGGGCTTCACACTGGACATTTGGAAAGATGAAAAGGAAGTTCCCAGACATTTGGGGATGAGAGCACAAAGCAGCCTCAAGCCCATGAGTCTGCATGGCTTCTGGCATGGCTGAGATACAAGACAATCTGGAGACAATGCAAGGCTAGGTCCAGGAGGGCCTTGAATGTCCTGTCACAGATTGAGCTGTTATCCACAGAGAGATGGAAAGCTGAAGAGGAGCTTGCCAAGGAGACCTGGGTAAAGTTCACTGTGTTTTGACCTTGAGAGAGATGAAGAAAGAGACTCACATGGAGGCTCTGGTGATAGAGAGACAAACATTTTGAGATTAAGTGTTAAATTATGGAAAATTCTAGTCCATCATCCCAAGGGCCACAGAGGCTGCAGCTGGCTGCCAGACCGAACATGGTGTCCATGCACTGTCAAATCTAGCAAAGGAGCCCTGGTGATGGCCTGGCCTCCAGCTCCTCCTCCACTCACAGAGCAAGAGCCCCATGGACTACGGAGACCTGGAGAAGCCAAGTTGGGAAAACCTGGATTCTAACATATTATTTTTCAATGTAGCCAGTTGCATTACAATCACCTAATAATAATCATAGAACAACTTGTTTAAAGTGTTGTGAAGGGTCCTGCCAGATTCTAATCAAGAAATAAATCCTGTGGCTAAAACAGTTCAATCACTTTTGTTTACAGTGATAGAAAATTAAGAAATCGCATGGACACAGGTTTGTGTGTGCTTGTGCGCACACACATACAACCTGCTGCAATCGAGGTTGAGTCTTCTCGTGGACTAGTATCCCCTTAAGAAGTGAGAAATGATCCAGGGTAAAGTATCAAATTCCCTTTCAACAGAATGGGAAATAACTGTGTTGTTGTGTGACAAATAGTAAAATCCAACATGAACTATTGAATCAATAGCTATAAAATGCGGAACACTGCTGGTTTAAAACAAAAAATAGTCAGAGTCTCTCCATTGGCAGGGATGCCTTTTCCACTCCCAATGGATTACGTTTGTGATGAGATTGAAGGTGCAGGTCACGTAGTAAACAATATCAACAAAACCAACAGCGGAGGCGTGGATGAAGAAGGGAAGAGAGAGGCTTAATGAGGAACAAAAAGAAGAAATAATTTCAGAAGAAGATATCATGTCTTAATTTTTTCCTGACATTTCAACAGACCTAGAGTTCTATAAATCTGCCGGAATTATCTTATTTAAACTGCCAAGAAGAAGAATTGTTGTTATATACTGAATGTTTGTGTTCCTCCAAAATTCGTATGTTGATATCTAATCCCCAATATGACGGTATTAGGAGGTGGGGCCGTTGGGGGTGATTAGATCATGAAGGTGGAACCCTCATAAAGGGGATTAGTGCCCTTTTAAGAGGAAGTCAGAGAGCTAGTAGTGCTTTCCACCACGTGAGGATACGAGAAGTCAGCAGTCTGCAACCCAGAAGAGGGCCCCCAGCAGAATCTGACCATGCCAGCCCCCTGATCTTGGACTTCCAGCCCCCAGAGCTGTGAGAAGCAAATTTCTGTTGTTCCTGAGCCACCCAGTCTACAGCACTTTCTATAGCAGCCCAAACTAAGACGGTGGTCAAAAAGAGCAAAAGGGCCGAGTTTCAAGACAACACCCTGCACGGTGCAAAGCTTTCCCATCGGAAGTTCTCTTTTCCCTTTTTCTCTCTGTCTCTCTTTTAACTCTGAGACTCTCACTGAGGCCTGACCAGAGTAACAACAACTCCCTGGGTACTTGAAGGAATCTGAGAAGCTGCCTCATGTTTACACCTCATTAAGCCACAGACGCAAAACTCCTAATACTCACCCCACCTCTTTTTTTAGCTCTCTAAGTTTTTAGTTAAAGCAATTTAATGGCTTATTTTTATTGGCCCGTTTATTGGCCCGTGTACCGCACTTGACCCCTCCTCTGCTCCTCTTCGCTCCGTGTTGACTTCTCCCTTTGGCTGGTCTCTCCAAGTAGAGGCTACAGCATCTCCAGCCTCATGTTCTGGGGACTGACAAAGTGCTTTCTGTCCCCAGTCTTTCAACAGCAACAACAAATATTCCCATAACTGAGTCCTATTGGACCAGCTTGGCTGCCACACTGATCCTTGAATGAAATGTGCCAATTGGCCAGGACTGTGTCGTATCATGGCCGTATGGTGGGGGGTGAGGCTAAATAAACACATGGCTTGAGTGGTGGGGGAGAGGTTTCCCCCAGGAAAATGGAAGAGTTATTGCTAAGATCGGGGCAGCAGGGGATGGATTGCAGGCCAGCAAAGATAAGAGATGTCCACCAGCCTTTGAAGACTCAAGGCTTGAAACACTAGTCAAAGCAGAACCCAAGAAACAGTCAGCAGCACACCTGCATTTCCACTGGTCAAAGTGGGGAAGCAGAGTGTGGATCCCCGGCCTCTGTGCTGAGAACCACTGACCCACGACTGCTTCTCGCCATCACTTACCCCACAGCCCCATCACTTACAGAGAGTGACCGAAAGCCTCCTCGCTGGTCTCAGGAGCAGAATGATGTTCAGAAAGACAGAATGACAAAGGGTGACCACGGAGTCTGGCCTTAAAGTTTGTTTTATGTCTCTTCCCATCACTGTTCTTCCATAAATTTTCACTCTAGTTACACTACCATACACACTTCTCATACTTCTAATTACAGTTATTCCAGTCACTCAAATGCCCCCCTTAGAAAGTCCTCTGGCAATCAGTCTAGGAATCCCCATTCTTTCTAACAGTAATTCTGCAAGAGATTAATAGATGCTCTGCCCTAAAGGAATCCTGTGGCCTAAACCAGTGTGGGAAACACCAGGTTAAACAACGTTTAAAAGATTTAGTTAGTGCCAGACTTCCCATAGACTTAACTTGTATATGTGTATGGTCAACCTCCAGGAGGTGGCTTTCGTAAGGAACATTTCCCACGTCTATTTAAGCAAGGGACTTTATTTCAGAAAACATCTAGAGAAGCACTTGTTTCTACAGAACACATTTTAGAAAAGCTGGTTTTGCCTAGCCCCTTCATTTTCTAGGCGAAGAAACCAATTGTCCCAGAGTTTTAGTGACCTGCTCTACCTGTATCTGCTCAATGTCAGGGCCAGGACCACAAGATCCATCTCTCAGTTCCAAATGCCAAACCTGTGATTTGCTCTGCATCCTTGCAGGTGGCACATCAGGCTTCCAGGGCTGTTCATTCCCCATGAGAAAGATCAGGGTCTGCTCTGTGGCTGGAGGCAGGGATGGCCTCTCCAGGTGACCCTCATTCTACGGTAGGTGTAATGGGTCAGGACCTCTGCTTTCTCACCAACACCTCAGAGTGGGGGAGTTAGGAAACAGGGCGACATTTAATGAAGTGTTTGCACCGTGCTTGGTACATAGTAAGCTCTCCAAGTTATTACCACTGAGAGCCAGGACCATGCACAACATTAAATATTGTCTTAGCTTGGGTCTCCAGGGGCAGGCACTCAAAAGGATTTGAGTGCTAGTGGTTCATTTGGGAAATAATCCCAGGAAGCCAATAGGTAGGGATGTGGAGAAGTGAGACAGGGAGGGGAAAGAAGCCAATACAGGGTGTGTTCATGTGAAGGTTACCAGAGTGGGCAACTGGGGCTGAATTCTCAGGGTCATCTGTGGAAGCAGAACACAACACACCAAAAGATGCCCTGCCCAACAGGCAAGGAACCAGGATATTTATCACCAACTCTCATCCAGCATTGATTGAAGACTGTTTCCAGGGATGTCTCAGGCTCAACATTCCTGGCCTGCCTTCCACCAGACCAACCATGTTCCTGTGGTTATGGGCTGGGTGCTGACAGCATCAATTAAGCACCGTAGGGAAGTGCCCTGCATATGACAGCTACTGGGGTGGGATGCATTGCTGCACTTGGCACCAGGTGACCTGGCCCCATCAAATCGATCATGGAGGCTGGGAGGATGCACCTCACAGACCTCCAACCACAGGGCTGAGGCTATATTCCCATGCGTTGCTTCCAGGCAACAGCTGAGTATGGTGGCGATACTAAGGCAGACCCATACCCTGGAGTCCTTTGATAGCCAACTTTAGCTCCAGGACTCTGTGCGTCCCTGCCGAGATTACACTCCACGGCAATTGAGGACACTTGCACTCAATTTTCATTTTCTCTTGACAGCGCTCAGGGTGAACTTGCATTGTGGTCTCATGGTTCTCCCAGACTTTCCCAACCTCTCATGCAGGAGTCTCCTCTAAAAAAATCCCTGCACATTTTACTGCCATCTTGGTGTCTGCTTCTCTGAGGACCAGGACTAACACATCCATGAGAATTCCCTTGGTCATGGCCATCAGAGCTCCACTGGAGCATCAGGAAAGGCAACTTTCAGTTTGCATAAACAAAGGATTCATGAAATCCTCTTGCCACGAGCAAGAGGAAATAATATTTCAATGGCCAGGAGAGGGTTACAGGAGTTCAGCTGAGAATTTCTCTTACTGCAGGAAAGATTTGGTATTGCTTCTCTTTTCCCAAGTTTAAATTTCTCAGTTATTTCATTGACAACTTCTTCCTACCCCAGCTGCCCCCAAGACACACACACACACCACTCCCATACCCACTTTCTCCAACAACACGGAGCAAACATCAGCTGGGCCATCGGCCACTGGGTATGAAATATTTGGAAATAACTTTTAATATCAGCTTTGACAAAGCAACAATAATAATTGGGAAGGAATGCTTGTGAATTCTACACAGTGAAACTTTGATAATTTGATTAATTAGTCCTACAGCCAGGCAGATTCTGTGACGAGCCTGGATTCTAGAATGTGTTTAGAGACGTTTGATTGTAGTGCTTTCTGAGTTCCAGCTACAAGTTATGCCCTGCCTCAACCACTTAGTACTGTTAAAGCTACTTTGAAAGAGAATTCAATTTTTTGAGCCCTTGGTTTGAAATAGTTACTAATTATAGAAAGGGTTCCCCAAGCAGGGGCCGGAAGGGGCACTTTCAGGGCGGGGCCCTCTGTGGGTAGTGGATAGGTGAGCTGGGGAAAGGACTTTAAGGACATGCGCATGGTTTGCCCCTGTGCAGTGTTCATCAGGAATATGTTATAACGTCCATTTTCCAGGTTTAGAGAGAGAAATATCCTGGGAAATGAGAAAGAGAGAGGCAGGTTCAGCGACTAATCCAGACCACACTCTGCCAACATCTCCTGCAGGCAGTCTGCCCCCAAGTGCAGGTCCAGGCCTGAATTTTCTCTATAATCCAGCACCAAGCAGAACACTTGGCACACAAAAGATACCATGAGCATGGGACAGGGGTAAGTCCCATCTTCTCTCCTACCATGGACACTACCTCAGCCCCAGATAATAACAGCTGCCATTTATTGAGTGCTGTGCACTGTGCCAAATGCTTTTCTAAACCAGTTACACTCTCTCGATTCCTAGTTGCTCCCCCATCATGTGGATGTCAGAAAGAGGTGGCAGCAAACAGTCTGTCTGACAATAAGGGCAAAACACACATCCTACGCCAAGCTGCCTCGAGCACACTTGAAAATGCAAGATGGAAGGAAGTTTCTTTCATCTGCCTTCCTCACTCTCAAGGGAGTTGGAGAAGGACATCCCCTTTTGCTAGCCCCAAATGTACTGAGGATAAGGGAGCCACTGCTCCCCAGCCAGGCATCTTGCAGAAACTATTAAAAACCCACTCTAGGCTCTGAGGCCCAGGCCTACCTCCACCTTGTCCCACGGGCAAGGAGGTGGCTCAGATGGGCTGACCAGAGCCAATTGTGTGCATCTCTTCCCAACTCCTCATTAGTACTTTGAAATTAGCCATTGTGGGACCATTTACACCATGGAAATTGGAGAACACTACAGACCAGGACTTCTTTTTTGCTAGAGAGCTGGGTCTGAAACATCTACCAGCACACCACTGTGATAGAGCGAGGAGACATAAAATCTTACCATCCCGAGACAACATTCTCATCAGTGTACGAACATTTTATGCTGCTATGAAAACTAGGAACATGTCAGATGGAGTCGTATGCTGCCTTTGGGAGCCCAATCCTTTCAATCGCCTTGCTTTAAGTATTACAGCTGTCATCTCGGAATTTTTCATTTACCAATAGAACCCTAATCTACCTATAAAATATGATTCACATAATGAATCCAGGTATTTCACCCAGTGCTAAAATCCAAAAGCAATTAGCCTTTTTGTTTATTTCATATGGGAGTTAGACGAAAAGCTAAATGAACACACAAAAAAAGAGCCAGGCATTGGTCCAAATGTCTGAATGATGTACTAATTAAATTGTCTACCAGCACTGCTATCTCTATACCTACACTTATTACAGCTGGGGAATCAGCCTGGGTCTTCCGAGTCAGCCTCCAGGAGAGCACTTCTTTACAATTAGAGTGCGGGTGAGGCTTTGTAGGGAAGATGTACCTACATATTCAGAAAGAATAGATAAGATTTTGGGTGAGACTTGAAAAAGCTTGGTTAATTTTTCTGTTCCCTCTGCTATAACATGGCCCTAATCTGGGATAAGAGTTAAAAAGTCTCCTTATTCAAGTCTTCACTAAATAAATATGATGAAACTTGGGGTAGATGCTGAGGGTAACGTAAAATGAATAAGACCTGCTCCAGGTCCTCTGAAAGTCCTCAGATAGCCCTCGTCTGCCAGAGAGGTGGATGTTTATGAGAACAATGTCCTGAAATGTGACACAAGGACTCACGGCTTCCTCGTGGGTGCACAGAGGGATTATTAACACCGCCCGGGGTGGGCGTGGGAGTTTACTGCATGTTCCCCAGGGGAAAGTAGATCTGAGCAAGTTTCTCTCTCATTTCTTTCATCCTACTTTATAGGCTTCCATGAGGAGTTAATGAAATATGTATTGTTGAAGTAGTTTGTTTCCAAAACTCACACTGGTTGTCACAAGGAAAACCTAGAAAGAATAGTAATAACAATAATGGCTAATACGCACTGAGGCTTTCCAGGGGCCAGGGACTGCTCCAAGAGATTTACATAGATTGATTCACTTAATCTTCACAACAACACTAGGATGAGTACAGATGAGCAAAGCAAAGCTTAGCAAGTGATGGAGTTGGCATTTGAATCCAGGGGTCTGGTTCTCCCCATTTTACGTTGTCTCTCTGGGATTACACAGCCAAGTGCAAGCATGTCATCATAGATCTTGCCCTACTTACCATAAATCAGCTCTGTGTATGTATTTTCTTTAAAGAGATTATCTGGTACAGCAATAGATAAATTACAACATCACCCTTGGAGTCCATCTTGCACCCTCCTCCTGGCCACATCACTAACTAGGCTGTGGCCTCAGACAAGCTGCCTCTTCAGTCTCAGCTGCCACTACTGCCTGTCTCAGGCCACTAAGTCCAAGCCCCCCAACAATTCTCAGTCTCCCTGACATCAGGCCCTGCTGGATCTCCAAGTCTCTGCAGGTTCTTTCTACTCCCAACAGAGTCCTTCCTCATCACCATTACCACCCTGCTCCACCCAACCCAAGCTCCTCCTCCTTGGATGGCCCTCCCTCCAGGAAGCCTCCCCTGATCTCTCAGCACAGAGTCAGACCTGGAGGACCCTACACTCTCCCCAGGGTAGCATTTATCGTCTACCACACACTAAGTGTAACTATCTTGCTCACTGGACCTGAATTCAGTTACTAACCAGGGGAGCCTCCGGATCAGCTAGGGAGGTTTTTTTTTAATATTGTTTCCCCAGAGACTGATTCAGAACACCTTAACTGTGGCCTTGAACACTGGATCTTCTCAAGGCTCCCAGGGGATTCTGAGGGGCACCTCTGACTCAGCACAGCCCTGACTATGAAGAACCCTGGATTATTCATTGTTGATGGCTGGGGTTGTGCATTTGCCCAAAGGTATACACCCAGAACCAACACATGCCTGGCAAGGAGCAAGAGTCTGTTAAGTTTCTGTTAGTTGACTTACTGCATCGTGAGTGAAACTGATTACCTCTTTCTCCTCAGTTTTTTCATCTGTAAAATGGTATTGTAACATCCTTCTGGGGTGATTCTTGTGATGTACATACAAGAAAGAAAAGATCAAAGAAAATGTTGCAGGAAAGGAATTCCACATCCTGGCATTAAAGAACCTCCCCAGTATCTGTTATACTGAAAACTCTGCAATGAGAAACATGTATAAAGTGCGTTCCAGAAAGAAAAGACAATCCCTTGTTGAGGTAATCTGCACGGTCATTGAATACAATATGTTACATTACAGGGGGAAAAATAAGTTGTTTTATGTTCCTTGAATGATTCAACAGCTCTTTAACATGGTTTGCCCCTGGAAGATTTTATTCCAAGTCCATGAGAGCACATAACCCTCTGTCTTTGTCCTTCCCTCTTGGCCACCCGTTGTGCTATGACTCAGAGGCCATTCATGGAAGGACAGGCCCACCATCTGTTCATAGGTCTTTCTCACTTTCAGTAGAGTTGCTCTAAATTCACCCAATGCTGCACCTTTGGAGCTAAAACACCACCGTTGGGGTTCCCAGCACTTCAATCATTCCCCCAGAGGAGAAAGAGCTGGCACATTCTCAGGTTCTTCCTCCTTGTCAGGAATCAGGCCCAGCCTGAGAAGCAGAAGCTTTTGCTCTCCCAGGAGAGTCCCGGCCAACCCATTCCAGCCACTTCCTGCCGTTCCTTTCCCACTGGGCTGCTCTGCAGAGGCCAGACCAACCGAAGTGGTCCGACGTGTCTGAGGCTCTCACACATTCTCTTATGGGAGCCCGGCAGGAAGTCTGGAAGACATAATTAAGGAAGCTAAATCCCTGCCCTTTTCAGGGCACTGTCCTAGATGCTTGGCAAGACTGGGAAAGGGCAAGTTCTAGAAAAGAAAAAGAAAATCATGCACTGCCCTGGGCTCCCCCCTGCTCCTTAGGAACTTGGGGCTGAGCTAGAAGCCTGGGCTAGATGTAGGGGTCACTGGTATGTCCTCAGGCATCACCAGCCTGTGACACAAAGTAAGGTCACTGATCTTGTTATCTCTGCGTTACAATGACTCTGCATTGCCATCCTGCAGATTCTAGGATATCATAATTTAACAAGGCTGCCCTAAGCCCCGAGAATTTTCAAGATCCCCAAGGAGAACTGCATGTCTTCCATGTTCTGTCTCCATGTTCGTCTGTTACCTCTGACAGACGACAGTGCTCTAAACCACCGGTGTTCTTCAGCTCCACGGGTTTGTCACAACACCTCTTGGTGACCTCTCCAGCCATCTCAACTCGCCTTGCCCCAGTTCCATCCAAACAGGGACACAATCTCCTCCACTGCTCTCATAAGAGGTAACCCTGGGGCTCACTAGGACAAATCTGCCACAGGGGTCCTGACAAGTTCTCACACATCAGGGATGAGAACAGTCACCCATTGGAATCTCCAGCCCGTCCTCACCTCTGAGGCCGGCGTCCCACTCTCCCCACCCCCAAGAAACACAAAGATTCTCCTTTTCCAATCAAAGCCCATGAGGAGACCCCACACATTGCCCCGACAAGCCAGTCACAAGGGGCCAGCCACATTTCATCGAGTGTGAGCCAGTCAAGCTTAAATAGCCTCAGGTATGGGACCCAAAAGATCAGTCTAAAATGAATCCACATTTAGAGAGAGGGCTAGAGCATTTCTCCAAAGATTCAAGGGGAGGCTCCCATGTGTGTTTCATCCAATTTGCACTAATAATTACAGCACTTACCATCTTGAACTGAAGCATCTATAATCAGATTTTTGAAGACTTCATAGTTTCCGTCCGCAGCAATGGGTGCTCCAGGTCAATTCACGGAAAGCAAATTTGAAAATTTGTGTTGGAAGGATTGGCAGGACTGAAGAGGCTGTTGGGAGCCATGACCCAATGTCTTTAGACTCTGCCATCTACCCTCAGCTTTCCATGTATCTGCCTCATCTCCTGCCACTCCCTCCCACCCCACCTCCACCCTGTCCTGCAGCCTCTGGCCTCCCAGGATCAGCAGCCCATGCTGGGCTGGGCACCAACTCACCACTCTGACTATCTCCTATAGAAGAGCCCCTCCTTCCACCCCAACTCCCTCCAGCTGCAGCAGCACAGAGCTGGGGCAGACACAGACGGGAGGAACATTTTTGAAAACACTGCTAGGAAGACAAAATGGAAACCTGCAAATTGAAACTCCAGTTGAATTGTCCCAAAGCTATTAAAACTCATCTCAGGGGCCAGCCCCATGGCCAAGTGAATAAGTTCGTGCACTCCACTTCGGCAGCCCAGGGTTTCACCAGTTCAGATCCTGGGCACGGACATGGCACCGCTCATTAGGCCATGCTGAGGTGGCATCCTACATGCCACAACTAGAAGGACCCACAACTAAAAATACACAACTATGTACCGGGGGCTTTGGGGAGAAAAAGGAAAAATAAAATCTTTTTAAAAAAATCTCAAATTGCTGTAAACTTCATAGTAAAAAGTCCTTATAAATTGGTGTATGTGTCATTTGGTAAATTCAGTGAATTGGTCATTTGATGAAATCTGTAAAACAATCTATAATATTAAAATGTTATCAACAGGGAAAAATGACATATACTAGAATAACATATACATAAATAAGTATAACCTAAGAAAATTTTATATGAAATGCATAAATTTTAGTTATATTCAGAAAAAATATATATCCATTTATTCAACAATATTCCTGGGTACCTTTTATGAGCCAGGCCTTATTCTAGGAACTTGGGAAACAGCAGTGAACAAAGCATTCTTGCCTTTATAGGCTAATAAACACCATCAACGCTGTGGTGTGTTAGGAGATGATAAGTGCGATGGGAAAACCAAGAGGATGGATAGCGGATAAGGGCATCCGAAATGCAGAGGGGGAATGGCAGGTGGGTGGACAACTCAGAAAAACTATATTAATTGAATATTTTCAAGAAAAACATTGAAAATTTTCATTAAATATATTCAATAATTTTACATTCATTAAATATATTTAAGAAAAATAATTCTCAAAAACAGTTTAAAAGACAAAGCAGTAAATGTAGCAAATTCAGCAAATGAACAAAATTCCCAAATGAAGAATGTCTACTCCAAGAATGAACTGAGGGCTCTAGAACAAAACTGCTAGCAACTTCTGATGATGTTTCTCTTACTGAGGACAAAAAACAAGGTCGATTCTGTTCCAGCAGCCAGCTGCACCCATAAACCAGCAGCATCCCCAGGCACTGTGGAAAACAGTCGTAGCACAGTTTCGAGGAGAGTGCTCAGGAAGAGCTGGGGTGGCCCTTAGTATGGACATAACAGGGTGGGTTAACATAACAGGGAGGAGAGGGGGCTGGATGGGAGCTCTTTGAGAGACACGACTACAGCCTGCGCTTCCTCGCATAAGGCCCAACACACAGTAGCTGCTCAATATGAGTTTGTTGAATAAGTGATGAACATTCTGCCTTGTGTCAAATAGGTGCTAGGCAGTATTTGCTAGTGACGATGAGGTGTTCCGTGCAAGGAAGGAGGGAATGGGTATAGCCTACCTGGGGCACAGAGAGAACACTGGCCTGGCTGTGGCGGAAGCAGGTGTGGTGAAAGGTGGGGGAACAAGATTTGGGCAGGTGAGCCTGATTACCAACTAGAAACTAAAGATGAGACAAGAGAAAGGGGTGGGGAGTCTTCATCTGGGGGCTGCAGACCCCTAGACCAGAGTTTATCAAACTTTGATATGCACACAAAACATTTGAGGAATCTCATCAAAATGCAGATTCTGATGCACCAGGTCTAGGTTGGGGCCGAAATTTTGCATTTCCCAAATGCTTCCAGGTGCCGCAGGTGCCGCCAGACCACACCTTGAGCAGTGGGTCCTAAAGAGTCCACAACAGGCGTCAAAGTTCTGTGAACTCACTAAAATTATTTGCAAAATGTTGTATTCTGCACTCATGTGATTTTTCTGTAGCAAGACTATAGTTTTCATTAGGCTCTCAAACGGGCCTGTTTTGGGTTGAATTGTGTGACCCCCCCCCACCCAAAAGATATGTTATAGTCCTAACCCCCAGTACCCGAGAGTGTGACCTTATCTGAAAATAGGGTCTTTGCAGGTGTTGTCAGGTTAAGACCAAGTCATTAGGGTGGGCTCTGCTCTAATATGACTGATGTCCTTATAAGAAGAGAGAAATTTGGACACACACACAGGAAGAATGCCATGTGGCAACAAAGGTAGAGACTGATGCAGCTGCAAGCTGAGGAGTGCCAAGGATTGCTGGCAAACACTAGAAGCTGGGAAGAGGCAAGGAAGAATTCTCCCCAACAAGTTTCAGAGGGAGCATGGCCTTACCAACATCTTGATCTCTGACTTCTAGGTTGCAGAACTGTAAGCCAGTAAATTTCTGTTGTTTTAAGCCACGCAATTATTTTTGGTACTTTGTTATGACAGCCTGAGGAAACTAAAACAGGTCTAAGATACAAGGACCCAGATACACACACACAGTTAAGAATTATCATAAAGATACAAGAAGTCATTGACGATTTTGAGACTAGGGTTTGCAGCCACAACTGGCAACTTACAACTGCTCCACCTCCCGCTTGCATTTGCTTCCTTTCTTAATCCCTAAAAATGGCTTCTTTCCTAACCAGATCTTTCTCTGGGATCTGCAGCTTTTCCTTCTGCTTCAGCCTGTAGGAAGACACACATTCTTTCTGGACTTCTAGGCCCGAAGAGCCTACTATTCTCTTCTTAGCGTAGAAGGTGGAGAAGCTGAAGCTTTTGACTTTTCTTCCTCCTTCAGGTCCCACCTCTGCCATAGCTTGTTTTCACCTTGGTCCAGAAAGTCTGGTTCCTCTTCTTGATTCTTGTCCTTCCTTGGCTGTGAGGAGAGAGGCAGCCTTCCCCCTTTTGATAGATGGATTTAAAATCTGGAGGCATTCTGCCCCATGCCTCACCTGGACACTCAGGCTCTTGGGATTCCAGGCCAAGATTCAGACAACTTGCTGTGCTTCCGGGGATTGCTTCTGCCTCCAGGGTACTTTCTGTCCTCCACGGTATCTTGGCTCTTAGGAACTCTGTTCCCCTCACCTGTAATTACGGTGGCCCCTGCTACCATTACCTTTTCATCTTCTGCTGAGGTGGAAGAGAAAGCAGAAGGAGAACTAGCATTTACTCAGTATCTAGTACGTAGTTTCAAATGCATTTTCCCTCTTAACCCTCACATTCACATTTACACATCCAAAGTGAGAATGGGTATCATCACACCATTGATCTCATCTTCAAATTAGGACACCAAGTCCCAGGGCTCACAGGGGACAGAACCAAGATTCCAGTCCAGCTCTGTCTGCTCCAAAGCCCGTGCTCTCCCCACACTCTGAGCTGCCTGTCTGAGGCCGAGCTAAACAGTTAAATCAGGGAAACAGATAAAACCAGGCAGGCTCAATTCTGTTGTTCCAAAATGTTGTCTTTAAGACAAACATTTCGGTGTCATGTAAACACAGGCACCATCTGTCTGTGTGCGTGTGTGCTGTCTGATTCACTTACTCTATCTGATGCAAAAATAACCACCATCAGCTGTTCACCAGACAAGACTCCCAGAGCAGCACTTCTCCACTGGTTGTTATGGACACAGTCATAGCTTTAGCTTTTCCACAATAATCCCCAACTCTGAATTTGCAACACCCCGGGGTATTTCCAGCCACTGTAAGGGATTTTGAAAGATTCTTAAAATTTCTCAAAACCAAATTAGTGTCAATGTCCTATAAGACATAAAGAGGCTCTGCAGCCGACTTTTCAGAAGGCAGGGAGAAGGCCATATGGGGGAGGCCGGCCACGGTGGAGCTGTGTCATGAGCACAAAGAGGAGGGTGGCTTTGTCCCCCATTTCTCCCCTTTCCCCCAAGAAACAGATGAATATGCCATTCTGGTTTGTAAATAGGCATGAAGACCATCTTCCTGGCTCTATGCTTTTGTTTTTACTAAACTAGTTCTGTCAGTGGGTCACTTCTCTGACTAGCATATGCTGGTAGAGAACAGAAGTCTGCCTATTTCTGTGATGTTTACAAAACCCACTCTCCTAAGTTTTGGTCTGTGAATCAGACATTACCGGGTGTTTGAGCAAACTAAGGTAATTTATACTGCAGAGCTTGAAATTAAATTTCAGATAACCCCGTTCCTTTCAGGCACCCTTCCTGGCCACTTCAACCCACACAGAGACCTGAATCTCTCCAGATTCAAATTTCTCTCTCTCCACTCTCATCCTCAACATTTTTCCCTCATCGCTACCTTCCTTCCAAATTGCCCCCAGGAATTTCACGTTTAAACATGGTACTTTTCTTTCTCTTGTGAAGGTCAGTAGCACTCAAACTTGACCACGTGTCAGAATCAACCGGAGAGCTTGTAAAACACAGATTGCTGGGCCTCATCCCAGAAGTCCTGATTCAGCAGGTGTGGCACAGGGAGAAGTTGTATTTCTAACAAGTTCCCGAGTGATGCTGACGCTGCTCACCTGGGGACCACACTTTGGGAACCACAGGTGTAGATTACACTTCTCTCCAGCCGTTATTTTCAAACTTGTCCCCAGGTCTACCTTTGCACATCAGCTGATCAGAAAAGAGTATCCACCCAGTTAGCTGCCCAAAGGATGCTTGAAAACAGCATCCAGAAATCACTTCTGCTCTGGAAGCCAGTTATGGTTTTTAACTACAATCATTTCCCCCTCCAATTCGTTTGGGAGGCAGGATAAGTTAGTCTAACTGGTTCACAGCTGGCTCTACCTGTCACTATTTGTGTGACCTTGGGCCATGTTATTTAGCCTCTCTGAGCTTGGTTTCATCATCTGTAAAACTATGGATGATAATGCTTACTTCTTAGGGTTGCACAAGCACTAATGGAGATAATGCGTGTAAAGTACTAACCAGTCTCTGGGCATATAAAAATACTCCATACTTGTTAGTTATTTCTCATTTGTTCCACACACCTTGAGCAAGCCTCTGCAGTATTTCAGGCACCCTGCCAGGCACTGGAATGAGAGATGAACCCGCACAACAGGAGAAGGGAAGGACAGAAAACAAACACATGCTACCAGGTTTTTGCCAGGGATGAGCTCTTGAAGGTCTCTGATAAATCAAGAGTAATTGCTCTTGGAAATAAACATAAAATGGGGACTGCATTCCGGGGGCACATAAATCCACAAACATTGTAGAATAATGCGCTCTAACGCGACTTTTTATTTTCTTAGCATTAACTCTAATACTTTGCAGAGGGCTTGTTCTTCCTTTAATAGCGTCTCGTGGTGGTTGCTGGGCCTTCCTCGTAGTATTCTATCACCTCTAACTCCTGTTCCAAAGTTATTGATCTTTCCGGTGTGTTTTTCATCACTTGTACGAACATCACCTAATGAATGCTTGGATGACTTTGCTAAATTATAGCAACTGGATGTTAAAATAACAGGACAACAGCCATCAAAAATCACTCACAGAAGTTCAGGTGCCTGTACACAACAGAAGGATCACAAAATGCTGACACAGGAGATCAGCTAAGGTGGCGCCGCCACTCGGTAGCAGCAAAAACACGTTTTAGTTCACAATCCCTGGGTCCTCCAGTGGCGAGGGGTACTTTGGTTTGGATTGTTGCTGCTTTTCCTTTGGGGGGAGTTGCATTACTTTACATTTTGTGCACAAAGTGAAAGTTAGTGTTTCACCGTTCAAAATCCATCACTCAGATTCCCATGAAATGTGTGTGCCCGTAATCATGATTGTCTGACGGAGATGGTGGGAGGGGCTGAGATCACTGGTGATCTGCTCCCGACAGGAGCCATTCCATCCTCCTTTCTGCAGCTGCTCTTTCCTGAACAGGTGCGCCCTCATCAGCCAAGCACCCTTCCCACCAAAATAAAAGCAGGAATCCCAGGAGATACATTTGTCATGAGCTGCAATCTGGGCCCAACATCTAGCCTCTGCTAGTTGAGACGGTCCATCCCACAGACATTCATGGGAATTAGAGAGAAATGGATATCTTTCAAACACTTTACTGTAATAAAAGCATTAAAAGTCAACACTTTTCTGCTTCAAATATAGCCAGTGTGACTTTTCAAAAGGATGGAATCTCTGGTTATATTTGGCTGTAAGTTTAGGATTATGATTCAGAATATTATCAATTGTTTAGTAACTAAAATTAGAATAAATCAGGCAGGACTGTGGAAGTTACATTTTTGGGAAGTTAGCATGTGCCCCCCCACTGCTGTTTTATATTTTTCTTTAGTAGCAGTGCTTCAGAGAGAAGGGAAATCCTCCCTAACACTATTTAATCCAAGCATACGTAAGCTGTAGGGAAAGGAAAGGTACTTATTAAGAGTCCTGTTGTGAAGACATCTAGTATAGATCTAACACTGTGTGATTCCTGACATCCAAGACTTCGGGGAATCTCTGATGTCCAATTAAAGATACTCAACAAGAGTGTGGGGCAGGAAAATTATTGAGCCATTAGTCCATGGCTTGTTCTCATTGTATTTTTTCTTTCTCATTCCACAAAGAAGGCCGTTTTTATGCTCCCGTCTCAGGGACATTCGTGTTACAGGGCAGAAAGCTGAAGTCCACAGAAAGGGCCCTCCTCCCAGCTTCTGTTGGGAGCCAAAACTCTTGGAAGAGCTTCTGCTAGTCCTCCCAGGGGGTGAGGGTAAAGAAACTGCTGCCCTGGGGGTGGCAAGAGGAATGTCCAACCAGAGCACCCACTAGCAGTGGGAGCAGGGACTGGGCACTCCCTGAGCACGCTCTCCAAAAGCCGTATCTTTTCAAGCTTTTTCTTTAGGGTAATATGTTAACATGATTGCTATTAAGAAAGTGGTGAAAAGATGTTGCAGGAATCTTGTGAAATATGCGATGAAAACGTTAATGGTGAGGCCCAGGGAGACAGCCGTCTCAGGGAGGAGCCCTTCCAGTTTGTAGGGTCACCTACCCTGCAGACCTTGGCGGCAGGGGCCTCCACTGGACATTGGAGGGCTGTGGAGGGCCTCCGCCGCTGCACCTGGGGCTAGAACCCAGCCTTGCCTCCAGGCAGAGCTGACAGAGGTTGGCCAGGACTCAGGTGTTCCTGTGCAGAGCACTCTCAACTGCATGCGGCATGGGGACCCTGAGACACCTGCTTTCGAGGAGCCACGAGGGCTTGAGCAATGAGCATCTCTGGAGCAATCAGAGCACTGATGATGACAGCTCCCCCTCGTACCTTCTGGACCAGGCAAGACCCCTCCACTTTGAACCCTGGCAGTCTGGCAGAAACGCCTACACATTTCACAACTACCTTCTTATGAAGCATCACATATGACTAACCCTATCTTTCTTAAGAGGCATTGGGGCCCTTATTACAGAATCTTAATATATCAAAAGTGGTAAGGCTAATTAACCATAGACAAAAGGCAAAAGGCAAGAACAGTTTACAGCTGTCAGAGGTATCAAGTGGTGGTAATGAACTCTATCTCTAGGATAAACTATATCATAGTTTATATCTAAACTATATTATGAAATGATTAATTTGAGAACATTTGATGGTTACTCACTCCTCAAGCATTGCCAGGATCTCACTATGTGCTAAGTACCATACAAAATGTGAATCCTAAAAGTATGAAGAAAAATTTTGTTCCAGCCCACAAGGAGCTTCCATCTGGGAGTCAGATGAAAATTCAGCAGAACCTAGAATATGCTTTATAGAGGTATGCATTTATTTCCACGGGGGCCTAATTAGGAGCAGAATGGCCAAAGGTGGACCAATTCACTGACTTTGGGGGGCTATAAGTGAATTCCTGGGTTTTATTCAAATAATAATGGAAATAATATACTTTCCCCTCTTGTTTTAGTTTCAGCCTTTTCAGAATTTTCTCAGCAAAATGAGTCTTTCTCTAGATTAAGAGTTCATTGGTCTTTGAATAGATTCAAGGAATCAGTGAAGTCAGGGAGAGACTTGTCATATTTGAGCTCCTTCCAAATAGTTTGAAAATTGTTTCTGTGGAAAATAATTTTTGCCAAATTTTGGTCTTAAGGAATTGTTTCATACTGCACAAGGTAGAGTGGCATGGGATATCACTATACTTCGTCAGGGAGCAAACAGTCATCACCATCAAAGTGCTTTCCTGTTGATCTGTATTTTAGATTTAGGCTTCCATTATGATTCTGAGCATCAGTCCTTAGTACATGGCCTGGCTTAGGTTGGAAAACCTCAAAGAAAATAAAGTAGAACAAAGTGTGTTTCCTTGGGTTTCATCCCAAATGCGATGGACACCAAAAACATGATCCCTCTTATGTAGCAAGTTTCTTGCTCAGTGAAAGCATAAAGCCAGCAAAATCAAAGAACAACTGGCATCTGTCTATTGTGTGAATGCCCAGTTCAGAATGGATCATTTTTATGAGAAAATAGGTCAACTCAAAAAACTAGAGAAATTCACACCAACTCAACAGCCTGGACTTAGAGCATCCTGCAACAATGCTTATCACATGGCCAAGCAAAAGAAGCCTTGCAACTGGGCACCCCTTGGAGCCATTTGACCTAAAGCAGTCAAGTGGGTCTATAGTCTGAGAAGAGAGAAAACCCTGAAGCAGTGCCTCTGTCAAAAAGTGTTACCCTATTAGAGGCACCAACTTGTCTTCTGTTTGAAGAAGGTCTCAGGGGAATCTAAGCCAGACGAGTTCCCTTCAGCATACAACTGAATAAGTGCATTGACAGTTCTCAGTGTGGCCAGTTCCCAGTTTTCCTGTTGCATACATGCAGATGCCCACTTGGTAAGCCCCCTTAGGAAGCATCAGATGCTCAGGACAGCTTTGAAATAATGAAAAGTTTCTTTGCCAAGCAAAACCCTGGGAGAAAAATGTAGGTGCCACGGGTACAGGAGGAGCACATTGCTGTTCCATGAAGCCTCCACGTTGCTGAAAAAGAAACTCCACATATCATACTGACTGGTTTTCTACATCCACGTGATGTGGACAACAATTCTAAAATAAGTTATGTCCACTTCAACTTTACAGAGTCAGGACCTTGAATCATGCCTTATCAATAGGATTTGTCAGGCAATAAATGCTCAAGTTCACTGGCTTTCTAAAGCACAAGTTTTGAAGCAACTGATTAACTACAGGCAGAATGCTTTACCTTTCTTAAGTGACCAGCAAAGCCCATTCTCAGATTGATTTGACAAAGAGGAATTCACTCATGACTTGAGTGACTTGATTGACATCTTTGGCCATTGGAATGAGCCATAACTCTTGATGAAAGGTCCAGCAGATCCCATTATGGATGCTGCTGAAAAAATTTAAAGTCTCTTGACCAGGCTACCATTGTGGAAGAGGTGTTGGGAGAAAGACAGCTATGTGATCCTTGCATTGTTGGAGAAAGGGCATCTGCAGGCCAGAGCCAAGAGTGAAAAGGCTTTGCTGGCTCTTGTGCATGTAAATGGGCAAAGAAACAGCTGAAGAATACTTCTGTTGGATGACCTTAAAATTGAAATGTATGGTCCTGACTCTTTCCTAAATGACAAAGACAACATTTATGATTCAGACATTGACAAAGTTGACTTCATTGAATTGGAGACAAAGAAAATAATGTTACATGAATTCAATTCAAAGTGTTTTAGAGAATTCTGTATTCCTTGACACAAGCCTAACCTCATTTTTCAGAATAACCTGTGAAACTCTAACTCTTTTGCTAGCAAATATTAGCGTAAGTTAGAATTTGCTATCCTTATTACCACCAAAATGAAAAGTCCAAACTGATTGGATGTGAAAGATATTTGCATTATCATGTCCAAAAAACCCAATCTAGGGGCTGGCCCAGTGGTGTAGTGGTTAAGTTCGCACACTCTCTTTGGCGGCCTGGGGTCCACAGGTTCAGATATCGGGCGCAGACTTACACACCATTCATCAAGCCATGCTGTGGTGGCATCCCATATACAAAATAGAGGAAATCACCACAGACGTTAGCTCAGGGACAATCTTCTTCAAGCAAAAGGAGGAAGATTGGTAATGGATATTAGCTCAGGGCCAACCTTCCTCACAAAAAAAAAAAAAAAAAACCCACTCTATAATTTATATCTCTTGTTCTAACCAAACAACAGCAACCTTCTTGTGAAAGTTAGTTTTGAAGTAATTACATTTTACTTTTATTTGCACATTTTGACTTACTAAGGTTTTTCAGGAAGTAGCTATTAATTTTTGCTTGAAAAAATGCAATTAAGAGGATCATAAGTCTTTTTTAAATATTGTTTTAACATTCTAACTGAGTGAAAGATGTGTTTGCAATGCAGCAAAATAAATTATATGCAGAAAATGTGTTTATGTGCATTTTTATGGAGAAGGCAACTATAGCTTTCATCAGATTCTTCAAGACTACCCATCCTTTCACACATACCTCTAAAAAGGATTAAGAATCACTGACCTAGTTAAGTGTGTATTTTCTAGTGGGTTCTGAATTAGCAGAAAGAGCAGGCCCAAATTCATGTTTGGTGGCTTGTCACAATAAAGCGGACATTTTTTATCAACAGTCCATGGACCTGGGTTAAAACAAAGTTCTTGTTCTTTTCTTTCCCCTCATGGTCTTCAAAGACCATGTCTGCATCTTTGAGGTACAAGGCAAAACTAGCAGTTCTGACCCTGAAAAGCATGGGATACTTATTAGGTATCTTATCATAGCAGAATGTATTTAAAATAATTAACCCTGGGACCAAACATTACAGCATCATAATATATTGCCTTTCAGTTCTCCAGAAGGCTTATAGCTGAATACGGAAAAAAGAAACACTTGAAGAAAACAAAAACAGGTGAAAGCAAACACAGAGAAGACATCACTCAGGACCAAGTATGGGCATATATGGACTAGGGGCGTGCTGTATATCTGTGTGTGTCTGTGTGTGCACTTACGTATTTGTACGAGCATGTGAAATGAGCAAACAGCAGTGATTTCTTCCAGCTAAATGCATATCTTTGAAAGTGGAGAGTCAGCCCTGTTGATGCTAATGGAGTGGAACATAAATATTGGCAAGCTAGTTGTCGAATAGAGGTTTTTAAAGGTTGGAATTTTTCAAGGAAAATGTTAACTGCAGTTAAACAGCCAAAGTGGTCTTAACCTGATCTCAGAGTCTAGAATTCCACTTGAAGTTCTAAATACCCAGGACTCTTATGCTAAATTTAGCCTTCCCAGCTCTGCCACTGGCATTTGGGAACATTTGGTCCATAGCGATAAATCACCACATTTGCTGAATACAGGGTTAGAAGGGGCCTCGCAGACATAACCAATTAACATATCAGCCTCTCGAGCAGCCCAGGCGCGGAAGTGAGGGTGTGGACAATAATGAACTGTTTTGCCACATTTCAAATAGCACGTGCACTCGCCCCTCACCTGACCTCCCACCCTCCCTCCCCCTACACACACCCAGTGGACCCTGGCTTCTCACTTTTCCAGATCACACCCATCCCAAGAATCAGCTTAATTTCTACCTTCCTGAGTCTTTCTCCTCCCACTCCCCATAACCACATGGATCTTGACCTCTAAATTCCTCCATCTCCTTCACTCACTAGTTAGCCCCACTTGCTATCTTTCCTATAACAACAGCCAACACTTGAATTATTACTATGTGCGGACACTATGCCAAATGCTTTACAGGAATGACCTCATTCAATCCTCACAGCAACCCTATGGTGTAGGTTTTATTATCATTCACAGAAGAAAAATGTTCATATGAGGAAACTAAGGCTTAGAGAGGTAAAGTAACTTTCCCAGGGTCCACGACTAACAAACAGCGCTCCAGGCAATCAACCAGGTTGTCTGGCTCAAAAACCCACCTTCTTAATGGCAAAATGCACAGCCACTGATGTCCAATGTATGCATACTGTCTACCCAGCTGGATGGTAAGCTCTTCAGGGCACCTGTATAATATTTCCTTCATGTGACCCTCAGCGCTGGCATTATGCTATACCCATAATCGATCAATGCTTATTGAGGGGGTAAATGAATTAATAAGTGAATAAAAATCAATGCACCAGCTGCAAGACTCAAGAAAAATTAATTGATTTGGACCTCCAAATAGCATGCAGAATCAGGAAAAAATTTCCTGCTACTACATTTGGCAGTAGAAAGCAGATAAATTGCTGACTCGCTGCCCTTGTGCTCAGCCCAGAGGTGGAGCTGGAAATAGGTCTCTGTGAACAACCAGGATGTCTCTCAGTTTTGTCCCTGGCAGCCCTCCAACTCCCCAAGTCTATCCTGATCCTCAGAATCCACAACGTTCACTGGGAGAGAGAGGAAGACAACAGGCGTGTAACCAGTGCCTAGGCCAATTCTTCCCTAGACCCAACACCCCCTACATGCACACACTCACAAATACACACACACAGAAGGATGATTCCAGTTAGTTCACTTCAATAAATGTTCATTGATTATCTAGCCCAGAAATTCCCAAACCTGGCTGCTCATCACAATCATCTGTGAGATTTGAAAAATTGCCGAGGTCTGGGCCCCACCCCAAACCAATTGACTCAGAGCCCAGGCACTGGGATGTATTTGCAACCACCCGTCTGATTCTAATGTGCAGTTGGGGTAAAGAACTAGTAAAATCCATGCCACGCACTGTGTGCCAGGGGCTGAGTCACAGAGACGTAGGTGTGGAAAGGGAAGTTTGCAGAATAGTAAGAGAGCCACAAAAGCAATTGTAGAAAAACATCATGAAAAAGTAACTGTAATAATTACAGCACGAGGTGCTCAGACAGCCACAACCACAGGCCACCATGGGAGCTCAGAGGAGGGGTACCTACCGTCACGGGAAGTTCTTGGGAGGCAGGAGCAGGGGAGGAAGATGAATGAGGGAGATGTGTTTTACTTAATGAAATGCTGGGTTGGGCAGAGGGCTCAGGACGAAGCTTATGCTTTCCTAGAGCAGAAGGTTAGACTTCCATAACCTCTGATGACCTCCTCTGCACATTCCCAAATGCCCCCAATCCCTGGTGGCAGCTGTGACTGCCTCTCAGATGCTCCTGAGTCCCTCCGAACCCCTTTGAATCTCATAAGCAGAATGGAAATAGCACTTATTAAATATTGGTCCTTGGGATTTAACATCAGATTAAAAACTTTTTAGAACTTTTAATCAGCAGTCAATGAAGATTGAGAGATTTTTGCTCTAAATTTGTCCATCTGTAAAATAAGAATGATCCATACTTTGGCATGGATTGTGAAGATTCATGTATTCATTCAGTAAACATTTATGGACATGGTGCTAGGTAGAGAGATACAATGATGAACAATCACAGACCCAGACCCCGTTCTCATGGACCTCACAGAATAGTAATGGAGATGGACACTGAGAAGATAATCACACAAATTTGTGGGTAATTATCAACAGAGATGAGTCCTGTGAAGGAAACATGTCCCCTAAATGCCATGACAACATCACATAGAGGAACCTGGCCTAATCTAGGGAGTCAGGGAAGGCATCTTTGAAAAAGTAACACTTAGGCTGAGATCTGAAAGATGTCTAAGAGCAAACTAGATGAAGAAGCAAGAGAAACCAGGCAAGGGAAAGGGAAGCCTGGGCAAAGGCCCTGTGGCAGAAGTGAACCCAGTGCAGAGATTAACCAAAAGCGTGCCAGTGTGGCTGGAACACAGAGAACAAGAGGGAGAGCGTGCAACACACACTGCAAAGGGAGTCGGGGCCCTGCTGGCCACATCGTTATCCCAAGAGCAAGGAGAGGGAACAGGAGGCTTTCAGCCTGAGGCAGGATCAGATATGAATTTTAAGAAGCCCCTCTGGCTGCTGCTTGGAGAATGGATGGGAGGGATGAGTGGATTTGGATGGACCAGTTGGGCTGATACTGAAGTAGTCACAGACCAGAAATGACCAAGCGTGGTTTTGAATATACAGAATTTGAGGTGCCAGGTGTAAAAGAGAATTGAATTCAAGATAGCATGTGGCACATAAATGTCCACCACTTAATTCATGTCATATGGATATGTGGGTATGTAGAAACATGGCTACTACCTGGAAGGGGAAGACTAAATAGATCCCTTTTGACACTTTAACCTAAATCACAGTGCCAGTTCCACCTTCCTCAGACTATGATTTTGAGCAAGGCCATCCATTAGCACAGGGAGGTGGAGCCAAGAGCCCTGGAAGCCCCTTCAGAGTGCCCTTGGTAAGCAGGAGATTGACCCCTGTAAAGAAACCAAGGAACCAAGCCACATTTCTCACCCTGGGAGAGCTGCAGAGATGCTGTCCTCCGGCCCAAGAGGAAGGGATTTACTTCTGTGTGGCTGGACTTATCATTCCAAACCTACCAAGGAATAACAAATTTCAGACTCAGAAAGCTGGTCTTGACTGAAGGATACAAGGAAGTTAGAGGCCACCATCCTTGGTCTAGAGGGATTTTGGTTGGAAAGTTAATTAATGAGCGTTCCTAAGATCATAACTACGCAAGCCACATGCAACCAGACAGCCATGTCCCAGAAGGAGCATCCAGCAACCATTTCCCCCGCAAACTGGCCCGTCTTTTTATAATGAACTTTACCTTCTTGGAAAGGTGATTCCATAAGGTTGTGGATCGAGGCACCCACTCCCCACGGGGGGTTCACGCACAGGAGCTGTCAGCAGAGGAAGATAGAGAGCCCAGAGGCTCCTGATACAGTCACCATGGCAACCAACCCAGATCTAGTCCATTTTATTTACAGACAAAAAACCCAGTTCAGTGAACACTGTGGGGAAGTAGGAGCGGCTTAGATTAACCAGGCTATCTTCTGGCCCCAAGCAATCTCTAGGATAAGACCTTGCATTAGGCAAAGGTCTTCACTGTGACAAAGCAGAGGATTTGTTAAGCTCTTTGGATCTCACTGGGCCCATTTAACTTCTAGTGTGGGATAAAAAATTACTCTTCTCCAGGCAGGAGGCCTGAAGTTTCACATGAACTCAGTTTGAAGTGGTAATGGTCACACCACAATAAACAACCATCCAGAGCCATTTTCTTCCTCATGAGCCAGGATGTCAGAGACTGTGCAATCAGCCCCTTCTGGTATCTGACCAGGTAAGAAAAAGGATCACATTTTATAAATGGAAATATGTCTCGGAATTGGCTTGAGCTTTAACATGTAATTCACATGTATGGTTTCCCTTTTTTGCCCCGGTAATGAGAACAAACACTGCCTCTGAGACTGAACTAAAGGAAGCAACAAGAGTCTTTTCAAGTAATCATACGACTCATTCATTCATTCATTCATTCAATGTTTATTGAAAACCTACTCTGTGCCATGGGGCTACAGAGAAGACTAAGCAAGGACTCTGAATAAAAGAGAAAAACTTTATTAAAAATAAATAAAGATTTAAATGTGTTAGAACTGTGTAAGGTAAAGTAAACTGCAGTGGCTCAAACAAAACAGAAGCTAAATCTTGATCACACGATAGTCCAGGACAGATGGTCCTCCGCTATACTTACAAGAGAGTCCACCATCTTCAATACGTAGTTTCATGGGCCAGACCTGGAAGTGGCCCACATCACTTCCACTCACATCCATTGGAAAGAACTTAACCACAGGGCCACACTTACTCCTAAGGAAGCTGGGAAATGCAGTGCACCTGGGCACCCATACTCTGTGCTACAGTCCTATTGCTGAAGAAGAGAAAAAGAGCCAGATTTAGAGAAAAACTAGCTATGTCTGACAATAACACAGTTTTCTAGAAACAGAGAAGAGAAACTAGGAATTATCTATCATACTCAAAGATATTTCAAATACCTACAAAAGAAATATTTAACTTGTAATTCAATAAATGCTAGTTATAACAACAATGAAGTATCTTTTCCCCCAATTAAATGGCCAAGAAAAAAAAAAGTGATTATTGTTGGCAAGCGTCCAAAAGAAAGAGGCTCTTAGAACTGTGGAAAGCACAAATTAGCAGGATCTTTCTGTGGACAGTTTGGAAATACGCATGTAGAAGATTTTTCAAAAGTCACAACAATAAGGGAAATCTGGTGTGTAACACTGTAACCTTCTTCACTTATCTATATTTTAACCCGCTTCTGGCCCCTGCCTTCCATTCAGTAGGCGCAAACTGTGAACTCAAGGTACCAGTGACTTCCAATTTAAAACTCAACTCTTTGGGGGTAAAAATTCATCAAATTCAGGATTTCCCCTCTACAGGTGGCCTCTATAAACTGACATAGATTCTCACCTGAAGCCTCCAGAAGGAGCACAGCCCTGCCAATACCTTGATTTTGGACTTCTGACATCTGGAACTCCAAGAGAATACATCTGTGTTGTTTTAAGGCACCAAGTTTGTGGTAATTTGTTACAGCAGCATTAGGAAACTATGGCCCTCCCCTTTGCTCTGCAGAGCCCTCTCATCCAGGACATTGATCTTGCGGGACAGACTGATCTGCTATAGGAATTCGGAGCCAGGAGTAAGCAGTCGGGGAGACACTCGCAGGCAGAGCCTGAGCCAGACCAGTCAGTCCTGAATTTGATGAGTTGGGTACAGACACTCAGACCACAAGGGGTAACCGCATAACCAAGGCAGGAAAGCAGGAGTGAGGGGATTTACGGGTTATGGCAGGTAAAGACAACCGGCCAGACCAGAGCAGTGGCTCAAAGGGGTTCAATAGATCTGATGAAGAAAGCTGGCACCTCCAAGGTATTCCTAATGCTTTGAGATTGGTGTCAGGACAAGCAGGAGCCCTGCCACCTGCTGATGGCCTGTGCCAGAGGCAGAATACTGGGTGGGAAGTCTCAGGGCACTGACTTTAGGAAATCACAGCCACCTGAGTAACCATGAACATGCCAGGTGTGAGCATTGCGGTTCCTTGGAGAGAAGCCCCAGTCCTCCCACACTTTGCCCCTCTCAACCGAATAAGTCACACAATCTCCTGGGCTTCCTGGGTTTAAAAAAAAAAAAAAAAAAAACGGAGTCCATAGATGCCTAAGGACAAACAGCAGGGCCAGGTGATCTCCTGAGGTTCCTGGAAGCCTTTGGAGGCTGCAGTTCTTTACTGGAAATAGATGTAATTGGTTTGGATGCACAACAACGCTTGGCCACAGCCTGGAGAGCTCAGCTCCATCTCTTAGGCAGGAATGTCTGCAAAAGCTGATATTGATGATGGGTAATGGGGGAAAGCAGTATTTTAGGAAGTCTTATCTGTTAGTAAACAAGAGAGGAGAGACTGAAGACATGAAGAGTAGGGAGGATGGCACTGACTGGAGGGAGTATGTGCAATAAGTGGCTGGGACAGGAAGCAGAAGCAATGTCACCCAAGTCTCCAAAAGCTAGTTGTAAGGATTTATTCAAAAGGCTGGACTTCGGCCTCTTAACATCCCCTAGTAGGGTGCCTTGATCACAAAGCTTACTGAGATCAAGAACTAGACTACAAATTTCTCATTCTTGTCTTGCATTTAACTGTACACATTAAACAGATAAATATAGCACATATTAGTGGCATAATCATTGACTGACATATTTAAGAAACCAATTCTTCCAATGCATTTCTGAGACATCTCTGCCATTGACTACAGCAGAACCTGCCCCTTGGCACTTTGATGAGAAGGACTGGAGTCAGAGCAGGCTGAGTCAGAGATCTAGATGTGCCCAACAGAGACTGAGGAACCAGAAAGCAGAACAGGGAGCAAGTCAGAACGGTGGGTGGTCAGGCAGAAGAAGCAATATAAAGCGCAGGGCAACAAGATCATAAAGAGAATTTCTGACCTAACCTGAGGATTCTTAGATGCTTCCTTTTGGGGGTGGAGCAAGCCCAGGGTATGAGCAGCATAGGGTCCGCGGATAAAACTAGGTAAGTGTCTGCACCTAAGGAAGGGGTCATGAGGCCATGACTGCAGAAGACATTGTCACAGCCTTTTTCCAATTCACTCTATTTTAATCATGGAATCAAGTTCCATCAAGGCTGGAAGACACCTCTGAGGATTCAGAACAGCATGACATCAAAAGCCCCTTTGAGGTACGTCCTACAGGTACTGGTGACTTCTCTGCATTCCAGGCTTTTTTCTCAGCCATGAGAAGGAAACATCAGAAGGATGGAAAAGTATCTCTTCTCTAGTTCCCTCTCATTCTTCTTCTCTTTCTTTCATTTGATAGAAGCAGAGAAAGAAGAAAAACCATGCCACTTAAGTGTGAAAATTCCATGACTCATACTATTCTTCAGTGAAAGTAGCTTTCTTCTCAACTCCTAGAGACATCTTCCCTCCAGTTAGGTGTTTCCAGCAGTAGCTGCTGGCTAGGTATTATTTGAAATTTACATTCTTTGCCACCCACGCAATCTGCACATTTTTAGCTGTTTCTGACATAAACTGCTCCAGAAAGTTTTTTATAAAGCATCTGTATCTCTTGCCATGGAATATTTTATCCCAACATTTAAACATGGATTTTGCAATATAACTGTAAAGTGATCTTCTCACAGGGACACATCCTTGGAGCATAGGAAGAGCAGGGGGATGTCCCGGGGACCAGAAGGCACAGATCCTGGAGCATGCACCAGCTGGGCTCCAGCTGTCCCTGAAGGCAGACAGAGAGGTTTGTAAGAAGTGTGGACACGGGTTGAGAAGGGAACCCTGGGGTAAAGTGAAGATGTGGATGAGGCAGCAGCTGTTCTTCTCAGACTCAGCCTGGGAAAGCCATCACTCACTAGGAATCCAGGATTGCAAAAAAGGCAAAGCGTGGGACCCTGGGTAGTGGCTGCAGCACGCGAACATCCACCAGGCCAGACGTTCTCTGCAGGAGGACTCACCAGAAGAGCAAAGGGAGCAGGGCGCTCAGACAAGGTAGGCTCACAGAGGAGGCTGGGAGGGGCTCTCATGGGCTATAAGAGACTGGGCAGCCTTGAAAGAAAATATCCAGAATCCTCCAGGGAAACGCAGATAGCCAGAGTGAGGGTAATAGTTTGGGTAAAGGCAAGGGGTAAGAAAAAAGGCCAAAAGCTTAGAAGAAAGACAAACCTGGGTTTAAGACCCAGCTCCAACACCAACTTGCTAACATCAAGCAGGTCATTTAGCCTCTCTGAGCCAGCGTCCACACCTGTAAGACAGTGCAAAGAGTAAAGGAGGTGATTCACATAAATCAGCGCAGTTCCTGGCACATAAGTGTTCCGTAAATGTCTGCCAGTTTTGTCCTCATTGCTGTTATCATCACTGTATCTATTGTTATTATTATTATTAGAGAGCAGGACTATATCTCACTCCTGTTCTCGCTCCAGTGCTGAGCACAGAGCCTGGCATACAGAATTCTCTCAGTACACATGTGAAACAACCCAGCGCAGGGCTGGCTTCAGCCACATGCAACCTGTGGAGTCACACAGGGCCCTGTGCTTAGAAGGGCCCCTTGCCTGGTTTAATGCTCTGCTGCAGCCATCTTGAAATTCTCAATAATTTTTAAGCAAGGGGCTCCACATTTTCACGTGCACAGGGCCCCACAAAATACATAGCCAGTCTTGAGTGAGGATAAGGATATAAGGAAGACTTGCGGAGAAAACTAAATCAGGACATGTTTGGGGAGGTGAGAAATCTGCAGAGAGGCTATTAAAAATCATGGTGTACCAAGAATTTCCTCTCCAGAACACAAAGGTCTTCAATGGAACCAGCAATTGTTCACATCTTGAGTTTTCATTGGTCTCCGCAACATATTGGAGGGGCATTTACCCAAAATACACATTTTTGGGGAATAAAAAACAACTAACCTGTTGTTGATCAACAATATTTCCAGAATTTACAAGTCTTAACTCTGAGACCAAAATAATAGGGAAGAAAAGCCAAGTCGGTACCAACATTTTCTGTTTGCTGGCTCTTGGTTTGCTTTCTATTATATGGACTAAGAAATGACAAGCATAATACATATACTGTCACAATCACAAGTCAATGTTTTAAAACCATTTTTTCCTCTCAAAACATATGACCCCAAACCTTCACAGCTCATGCAATACCAGACAGCATCCTATGGCATCTCTGAGACCCGCAGCTTTGGTCCACACCATCCTTCCTTGCTGAGGTCAGGAGTGGTAACATCACAAACCAGTCACTTCCAGCTTTACAGTCCTGCCCATCACACTGTCTCCAAAGATCCCACTGGAACAACCATGCTTCACTCTTTACAATGACATGGATGGTTTTTTTAAATGCAGGACCAGTTAATCCCCTTTAGAACAACCCCATTGATTGAATGTATCTGGGATTAGACACCTGGATGTCTGGGTCTCCATATCATTCATCCACTCAACGTGTGGCCCATCCTGTGCCAGGCTCAGAGGATCCAGAAATGAGGGCGACACTATATGTGTTCTCACACAGCTCATGAATCAACTGGAAAACCCACGAGTACACAGGTTCAAGACAAAAGTACAAGACCCTAACCCAGCTCAAGGGTAGGAGACTTCCTGGATGAGGGGACACCCAAGCAGAGTTCTGAAGAATGAGCAGAGGGAAAGGGCATTCTGGGAAAACAGCAGTAGCACCTAAGGTACAGACTGGGAGAACCTGGCTTGTCCCTGGAGATTTAAGCGCTTCACTCAGTACTTCTGTTGTGGAGGGAGCAAGAGGAAAGGGCAGGGCAGAGTAGACAGGAACTCCTGGGTCAGGCTAAGTTTGTTTTTTATCCAGAAGGTGAAAAGAAACCATCAAAGCGTTTTGTTTTCTTTTTTTACCCTGATCAGATTTGCGATGCCCAGAGACACACTCCGCAGGTGGGGTGGGGGAGCTGTGGAGGTGGGAAAGGAGCTGCTCTTGAGCCTAGTTTCTCAGTTAGCTTTTGTTTGCTAACTGCTTAGAGGGAATTTGAGGTGGCCTGCTACTGGTGGTGAGAGGAAGGTAGGGACCGAGCTAGGGGTTTATAGGAGACTTTTAGCAAGATTTGCTCAGCTGGGTATGACGTACCCATCTCCTCCCCTCCCCATGAAACCTTCTGTAAAAGGTACATTATTTGTCAAGGCTTTCAGAGTAAGATTGTGTCTGGGGAGTAGATGCAACAACGTGCAATGACGAGTTTCACTGCATGGGTAGGGCTTGATGGAGAGTGACTGGAGGAAGTTCAGTTACCTTCAGGTTACATAAAGGTCACTCAGCTGAGAGTTGAGAGGGTCTGAGAAAAGACCTGAGGCAGTGGCCATGAGAACAGAGAGAAGGAACAGAACTGGATGATATCCAGGAAGTGGACTCAATAGGATCTTGTCACTAACTGGATGTAAGAGCTAAGGGAGAGGGAGGAGCCAAGGGTGCATCCAGGGAACCCAGAAGACAGAGTTTCCCCGACTGAGACAGGGAACACAAAACCGGGCAGCTTCGGGAAGAGTCTTGCTTGGGATATGGTGATTTTGCATTTTCTGTGGGACATTCAAGTGAATACTGCAGCAGGCAGTTGGACATGTGCATGGGGCTAGAGACAGCCCCCATCTCATCTCCCCTGGATTATTGCACTAGCCTCCTAATGGAGCCACTGTTTTTGCCTCTGATCTAATCCTGCTACCTCGATTCTCAGTAGAGCGGCCAGTGTCATCTGGTAAAACACAGGCAGAAAATGGCACTTCTCTGCTCAAACTCCCTCCCCCATGCCCCCACTCCCAGACTGAGGGCTCCCATCACAGTGAGTTGTGACCACAGTTCTTACTGAGGCCCGCATCTTCTGAGGCCCCTCCTTTACTCCATTGCAGTCACTGCCTCCTCATTGCTCCTCCTCCTCAGGGCCTTTGAGGGAATTGCCTCTTGGAGGCCCCTGGTTCCCTGAGAGGTAGGAGGAGGGCTCATCTGCTGAGGGAATTTTGGGAGATGGACTGGTAATGGCCACGAGGAAGGCAGTGAAGTGGGGGCTGGAAGGTGTACCGCTGGGAACAGAGAGGGAGCTGGTGGGATCTCTCTCAGTCACTACTAAATGGTAAACATAGGGAACACGGCAAATACACTCTCTACTTGCGGAGAAAATCATGAAGGCAAATAACATGGGCTGCCTTTACATTCTGTAAATCAGATTTTCCCCCAGTATGAGAAATTGCCCATTGCCCACAAGTACTGGGGCTGAGGCCAAAAAAATGGACATAAACTTTAGCATGAGAAATTTAGATTGACTTCAAAAGCTTTTGATATACATATTACGCATATTCTAGGTAGCCTTAAGACCCAAGAAGTCAAATTTTGGTCCAGGATTAGGCCCTTCCTGCCTCGAAATAATAATAATTTGCACTTATATTAATAAATACTATGAGTATTTTATAAAATAAAGATTGGAAGTGAGAAAACCAGAATGAGACTCCCGTAATTGTCTGTAGAAAGGACAGCACTTTTACAGGACTGCAATTGTCCTGTAAAAAGGACAATACTGTCCTTTTATATAAAAATATATTAACATTGTATTTTTCTATTTATAAAGTAATTTTAGAGTTTTAAAGTTTAACTTTTACAACAACCCTCAGAGACCTGGACAAGTATCAATACTCCTCTCTCGGGGGTGGGGAAACTCGGGCCTAGACAGTTGAGTGGCCCAAGGTCAGTGACAGGAGGCCAGAACCCAGGCTCCAGCCTGTTGGCCCCCACTTTCCACTACTCCATTGACCGCTCTTTCAGCCTGATCTTCAGGTTATTTTTTGTAACTGAGGGTCCCTGTCAAAGAGGATGAGGCCAACTGGCAGTAGGAAGGAATTGACTTGGGACAATACTGTGGCAGATGAGCCAGGGATGACCTTGAGCTGCTGGTGACACGTGAGGCCACTGCATCTCTGCCCAGCAGGCAGCACAGAGTGGGGCACACAGGAGGCTCCCAGTGCCCATAGTCCAGGGCCCCCTGAAGGTGTCTGATCCCCAGCTCAGGCCTCGGCTTAGCCACACAGGGACTCTCCTACTGCATCTCCGACTTCTCAGAAGCCCTTCCAGACGTAGGAGCGATGAAATCTCACCCATTTGTTCCCCAGCACTGCAATGTGTCTATGCTCCGAAGTTAAGGTTTGTAATGAGTTTTGCTCGTGGGAATGATTATTTTAGTGCTGACTTTTAAAAAGGCAATTGATAACAAGTTTACCCAGCCAAAAGAGCTCTGGCAATTATCTGCAAATTCAGACTCCGTGAAGAGCCAAACCAGATCATTTAAGACCCCCTGAATCCATTCTGGGGCCAAGATTATCCAAACTGAGATAAAAATGAGATAATTTATGCTGAAATGATGCTTATGAAATCAAGATGCTGCTCTGGATGCCTGCTGCTGGGAGCTGCCACAGTCCCCTCTTCCCTTATTTTTCTCCTTCCTGGGCTCCTTCCCTCTCCTATCCACTTTCCCAGTTAAGGTGGCAGTGAAGAGGGTGTTTAGAATGTTCTTAGCCTGGAATAGTTTTTAAGTTTTTATGTGAGGCTTGAACAATTTGTAGAGACTACAAAGGTCTCCAACGTCAGGGTTACTTGTTTGTTTTTAATGACAGCTCTGGGCAGGGCCTGGGTTGTGGAGAAATCTCACCAGCGAGAAGGAAGACAAGTCCTGAAATAGCTCATCTCTGCCAGGCTCTTCAGCTCACCTGCAAATATTCTGCCAGACGATCTTGGCCCTAGACCTGGGCATGAGGCTTCACAAGCACGAGAAGAGGCTGCTCACCAGGGAGCCTGACGTCCTCCAAGGCTTCCCTCCCAGATGCTCTCCGGGCTCAGAGCACTGGGAGAGTCCCTAAAACTGAGGCCCACCTAATTCTAGCCGCCAAGGTCCGCACCCACCAGCCTGGTAGGAAACAAACTGCAGCATAACCTAGGAGCGAAGGAGCTCACGCTGCTCTAGTCAAAAATGTGCCCTAACCACACACACCAATCCTCTCCCCTCCCCAATCTACCTAAATGAAAGTAAAGGAATAAAAACGTGCCAACCAATAAAGACCGGAAGAACGGGAAGGTAGAGGATAGTGGAGGATGGGTCTCAAGCGGTTCTGGAGGCCAGAAAGCAAATGGCTGGGTGGTAACTGCCCAGAGGAGCAGAGGAAGTAAGGAGTAAGGTCTTTGTGTCTGCAGAGGAGCCACGCAGACGGGAAGCAAACCTCTGCGTCCTGCAGAGTCGGATGAAGACTTAGCCCTCAGAAGCACCAAGAACTTTGGAAGCCTGGGTGAGATGTGGGGCTGAAAATGATGAAAGATGTGGGAAATCTATATAAAGAGCAGTTGGATCTTCCAAGCCCCTACAGCCACACCAGGCAACCGGGACCATCCTGATCCCCTCCCCTCTGCAGGAGACAGGAGGTCTATTCTCTGAAGAAGATAAAGCAGAGGCTTTAGCTCAGAGGTCAGGGATTAGGTGTGAAGCTGAAAACAGGAGATTGATGGAGGCCTATATACCAACCGTGGGGCCCCCAGACTCTTCCCCTACCTCACTCTCAGGGGCAGACAGCCAGGAATGCTCGTTTCCTGCCAAGAAATAGGAAGCTTATTCTCTAGAGGAAATTAACTGGAGGAAGAAGTCCAGTTACTGATGTGTGGGGGCTCCCCAACAAGGTGGCTGGCTCACCCTCCGATTACACCACACTAAGGACAACCAGAGAAGAAGCTTTGCCCCCCACCTGCACAAGGCTTCTAATTGGCCTTAGTTCTTTGTTCCAAATCAACACAGGACATCAAAATAAGCACAGAAAAAAAAAAGAAAGAAAAGAAGGGGAGAAAAAAAGAACTCAAGGAAAACCAAAATAATAATGGCCCTGGCACAAAGAAAAACTTGAAACAAATGATCCCAGAGATATAAAAGTTACAAAGGAACAAAGACCCAGAAAGGTTTCTTTTAGAAAAATTTGTATGACAACAAAAATATAAAGAGAGAAAACTATGTGACAAATTTTAAAAATCAGTAAAGGGAATAGATGTAAAATTAAGAAACTCTCCCAGAAAAATAGAGCAAAAGATTAAGAAATGAAAATAACAGAATGCTAACAAGACAACTAGAGAATTAACCCAGGATCTCCAGACAGAACAAAATTAAAAGAATAGAAGATATTTTCGAAGAAAATATATAAGACCTGAAGGGCTTGAGTCTCCAGATTTAAAAAGGCTACTGAGTACCCAGCACAACGAAGGAATAAAAGCACACTTCATCACAACATTTCAGAATATTGGGTTACATACAACACCCTCAAAAAAGAAAAGTAAAGAAAACCACATCACACTCAAAGGAATAAAAATCCCAAAGACACCCTACTTCCCGACAACCACATGAGATACCAGAGAACAGTAGGGCAATGCTTTCAAAAGTCTGAGGGAAAGAAGTTTCCAACCTAGAATCCTATAAATAACTAAACTATCAATAAATCATAAGAGTAAAATAAAAATATCAGAGCTCAACATTTTTTTCGTTTACATACTCTCTCTTAGGAAGCTACCAAAGGACATGTTTTGACTGATTACTTGAGGAAACCAAAAAATAAAACCAAAAAAGGAAGCCATGGGGATACAGAGAAGAGAGGACCCAGAGCAGAAGGAAGAGGAAAGGGAATCCCAGAACAGTCTCCTTCGGCAGCCCTGCGAGCAGGGAGTCTTGATGGAGCCCACCAGAGGACTGAAGAGCTGATAGCGATGGTACCCTACTTCACTCAGCTGTGAACAACATCTGCGTGTTCATCTCAGTATGAACGCTGACTGGTATGACTATTTTGGAAGGGTGAGGGGCGGTGATGTAGGGAGCAAGTAAAGAGAGCTAAGTCTTCCACTACCACAGGAGTGAGTGTGCAAAATGGATCAATGAAGAAAGAGGAGAATGATCACGCCATTTACATACATGGAGGAAAGCATGAGAAGAAATATCTTCACGAGTGGAGAGGGGCTAGGGGGCTGTGTAGGAGACTTCTGTTTTTCAATATTCAGTAATGTGTAACTATATTACACTGGTAAAAAAATTTTAAGTCAATTCAAACATCAGTCCATTTTCCACATGCATAATAATAATTAAAAGTCTCCGTTTAATCCCATTATGATCGCTGAACATCACAAACGAGGTGGTACCTCTCCTTCTTTTCCACAGTTTCCTGATGAGCTGCTCCAGAGGGTCCTTTATCAGTTTCTAGGAAGAATTTTGTTGTTGTTTTGCCTTCTCTTCAGTGGCAAGAGGAAAAGGAACATCAGTTGAAAACATGTGGGGTCTAAATCAAAAGCAAGATTCCAGCCCCTCCCCCCACTTCCTACATGATTGAATAGAACAAAATCAATAGGAAGCCAGTCTCCAACCCCGTTTCAAGAGCAGACTAGACTTCTGGCTAATGTACGATTGCATATGTGCATGAGAATGAACTGGGTGATGGGAGCATAGGAAGAAAGAAGCCACGGAAGCAAACTTCACCTCCTTTCCCTTGTCAGGACTCCAACAGGAAAATGGCTCCAGAAGACCCATCCCAGTCCTCGCTTGGGCAGTGCCCAATGTTGCTGAACCCTTGCATCCACAGAGGAGATTTGTTGGACTGAAACTTTTCCAGGCTCCAGAAGACCAGAGAGACATGCCATTACCCAGGAAAACTAGAAAGGACAACACAAAAGGACCCTGCAATGAATCTTGGTGATAAACCCACATGGGGGCCAAAATGACTGCAAATTGTGCTGAGGGAAAATAAGCAGGAGAACATTCTACAGAGCCAGCAAGAATGCACCTACTAGTCTTATCCTCAAGATATAAACCATGGAGTTGGAGGGAATGAAACACCTTCAGAACAGGCAATGAATGAATTTGGACAACAATTGCGTAGTGAGGCCAGCCAAGGGCTCTGTCCAGTCCTGATGGTGACAGAGATAGGGCAGAAGCTCCAGCTCTCTCAGCAACATTCCCTACTAACAAGGCATTAGATTCTGTTGCCTTTTTCTCTTTTCCTCAATCATGAAACCCCTGACCTCAAGTTTTTGTCCTCTGCTTTGGGGGTGAATAAATTGATTTACATAGCTAAAAAAAAAACAAACCTAAAGGAATAAAAACTAAAGGAAATAAAAATAAATTTTAAAGAACATCCACTAAAGACCCTTCAAAAGGATAAAACGATTTCAATTTTACTCTGTCTCACTCACTTCTCCCCTCTTCCTCCCCAGATATACCCGTGTATCTACATATTTACACAGGTTTTTTTTCATTATTTAGTTAATATGAATTACAGGCCTCATGCTTCCTCCCTTCCAAATCCAAAATGAAGAAGCTTTCTCTTTTCTCTCGCTCCCTTCTTTTCTCCACTCCCCCTTACCAACACGATTTACATTCTCAATGTAATGTATTAAAAAGTTGACAGGGACGAAAGGATTCACACGATGTCTGCTAAGAAACCCAATTTCCATGATGAATTGCCCGAAGCCCCTGAATCACAAACCATTTTTTCCGCTGCTCAGAAGTTGGGTTTTTTTTTTAAATCTTCTTAAAGCCTCTTTCCTAATCTTCGGCTAGAAGAGATGGGTGAAAGGATTTTTTTTCTAAACTAAGGAAAGTATTAGCATCTTGGTTGTTGTGCATCAAATTTGAAAATGCAAGGTTAGTAATATTTCAAATCAGCCATGGTCCAAACCTCTTGATAAGTGAGTGTGCTCTTTCGTATTCTGTCTCTCTCACCTCCTTCCCCACCCCACCCCCCAACCTTATAGCCAGTAATAAGGAGAAGCTTTAGGAGAAAAGGAAAATTTAGAGTGATTCTTCAAATATCTACCCCCTTTTGGAAGGTTATAGAATTCCAAATAAAAGATATCCACTTTCCTAGAGTTGGCCAAATCAACCATATCTAGGTGAAGATTTCAGCAGCAAAACCCTAACCCACCACGTGTGATACCCCTGTCAGCTCAGGAGCCGAGGCTGGGGTCAGAGCTGCATTTGCACCACGTTGAGCGTGTTCCCTTAAGATGCTGGTTTGCATTTGCCCAGAAGAGTTCACCTTGGACTGCCCTTACCAGAGCGGGGAAGACGGACAGAGCATCTGCCTGAGCTCTTGAGAAGGTTTTTGCACTTTGAAAAAAAAAAACCACCTTTTCCCAAACCTTCTGGAAATGTGGGGCTCTCTCTCCTGACTATCTGCAATTTCAACCTCACATTTTTGCTCCATGCTGTAAAGAGGTCATTCACGTGCCACTCCCGCTCAGGCAGAGCTGGGCTTTCCCCGCTGCCTGAGCACGCTGGCTTTTCCTAGGACCCACTTGCCCACAGAACTTACCAAAAAAGACAAAGCACTACTAAAATTTTTAAAGGACATATTCAACATTGTGCAGGGAAAAAAAGGGACTCTGATATTGTCTATAAATTGCCAAAACATTTGTTGATGTATTGAGAGAACGAAGAGTCCGTATTCCAGAGTTTCAGTCTGAAGTTACAAACCCCAAATTTGAGAGTCATATGAAAGCTATGAACTCTCTCTCAAGAAAAATTTACAGTGCAAATATTCAGAAAAGTTTTGCAATTTAAGAGAGGTCATGAACTTGACCTACAATGATAACTCCCATTTTCCAGTTGAAGAAACTGTTTTAGAAGGAAAGGAACTGGCCTCAGCTGCACAGCTAGTGAGTGACAGAGCCAGGACCTGATCGGGTGTAGTTACTGGTTCACACATTTCTGAATATGTAACTGCCTGATATTATATAGCTAATGCACGTGGGTGACTGAATGAGGGCTTTACAACCACACAGTTCCCCTCAAAGGTTATTTCTCCTGAAGATGTTCTGTGTTCTCCTAACCAAAGAGAAGTAAGACAGTGGGAAGAGTTACAAAGGGACAGGTGCTCTTATTACCTTTCCAGACCAGCTTTAGCAGGAGGACTTACTGGGCCACCTTACTGAAGTCTTCAAGTTGGGTTGATTTGGGACTAACAGGATGTCATCAGGACTCAGTGTCTCCCCATTGCTCAAGGAGAGAGGAGGGCGAGCTTGGCTAGAATGTGGAAACAGTCTCGTTTAAAGGAAAACCACTGGGCTGAGCACTCGTATTTGCCTCCCCAAACAATCCTTACAGTCATTATTCTCTTATTACCCATGTCCCTTAGCCAAAGAGATAGCTGCATGGAAATTAAAAATAAATGAGTTGGCAATACAATGCAGAAAAGATTTCAATAAATGGTGCTGCTACGAGTGGACATCCACATGTAAAAAAAAATATGAATATAAGCATAGACTTTACACCCTTCATAAAAATTAACTCTAAATGGGTCATAGAACTACGTATAAAATGCGAAACTATAAAACTCCTACAAGATAACATAAGAGAAAATCTAGATGACCTTGGCTATGGCAATGACTTTTTAGATACAACACCAAACGCATTACCCACGAAAGAAATAATTGATAAGCTGGACTTCATTAAAATTAAACACATCTGCTCTGCTGTGATATTGTGATGTAATAAGAACTCTATATGTTTGGTCTTCATCCTCAGTTCCTGGCACAAGAACTCCTAAAACCCTTGGAATTTCCTGAGTGACAGGAGTGAGAGGAGCATCTTTTGTTATTAATAATAAGCCCCCTTTCAATGGTACCTGAGTTTATTATGCTAATGAGATGACCCTTGTTGGGCCCCTAGATAACTTCAGGATGAGGGCTAGTTGCCAAAGAAACCAACCATGTAATTAGAGTTTTGGAAATTTCATCCTCACCCTCTAACCTCTGGGGAGGAGAAAAGGGCTGGAGATTGACTAATCAATAGCCAGTGATTTAATCAATCATGCCTACAAGAAGGAATGCCCATAAACACCCTAAACAACAGAGTTAAGAGAGCTTCCCACTTGGTAAACACACTGAGATACTGGGAAGGCAGCGTGCACAGAGAGGACACAGAAGCTCTGTGCACCACCCACCCACACCTGGCCCTATATATGCATCTCTTCCATTGGGCTGTGCCTGGGTTCTATCCTTTATAATAAACTGATAATAGTAAGTAAAGCACTTGCCTGAGTTCTGTGAGCTGTCCAAGAAAATTATCAAACTTGAGGAGGGCATTGTGGAAACACTCCAACTTCTTAGCTACTTGGCCAGGAGTACAGGTGGCCTGGACATATGATTGGTGTCTGAAGGTGGGGGCAGTCTTGTGGGACTGAGCCCTTAACCTGTGGAGTCTGCACAACCCCAGCTAGTTAATGTCAGAATTGAATTAGTCTGTAGGACTCTCAGTTGGCGTCTGCAGAGAATTGTTTGGTGTGGAAAACACATACATTTGGTGTCAGAAGTGCTTTAAGTAAAAAACAGATCCAAACTATGAAAGACACCATCAAGAGAATAAGAAGACAAGCCACAGGCTGGGAGAAAATATTTGCAAAAGACATATCTGATACAGGACTATTATCCAAAATATAAAAAGAACTCTTAAAACTCAACAATTAGGAAATGAACAACTCAATTTAAAAAATGAGCAAAAGACTTAGACACTTCGCCAAAGAAGATAGATGGATGGCAAATATGCCTATGAAAAGATGTTCATATCATATGTCATTAGGGAAATACAAATCAAAACAAAAATGAGATGCTACCACACACCTATTGGAATGGCCAAAACCAGAACACTGACAACACCAAGTGCTGGTGAGACTGTGGAACAACAGGAGCTTTCACTCATTGCTGGTTGGAATGCAAAATGGAATTTGGAAGACAGTTTGGCAGTTCCTTACAAAACTAAACATGTTCTTACCATAAGATTCAACAATTGTACTCCTTCATATTTACATGGATGACTTGAAAACTTACGTCCACACAAAAACCTATGCACAGATGTTTGTAACAGCTTTATTCATAATTGCCAAAAGTTGGTAGCAACCAAGATGTCTTTCAGTAGAGGAATGGGTAAGTAAACTGTGGCACATCTAGACAATGGAATGTTATTCAGTGCTAAAAAGAAATGAGCTATCAAGACATGAAAAAACATGGAGGAAACTTCAATGTGTATTATTAAATGGAAGAAGCCAATCCGAAAAGACTACATACTGTATAATTCCAGCTATATGACATTCTGGAGAAGGCAAAACTTAGGAGACAATAAAATGATCGTTGGTTGACAGGGAGTGGGGAGGAAGGGAAGGATGAGTAGGCAGAGCACAGAGGATTTTTAGGACAGTAAAACTATTCTGTATGATGCTACAAATGTCATCATACATTGATTAGAACCCATAGAACGTATAACACCAAGAGTGAACCCTAATGTAAACTATGGACTTCAAGTGATGACGCGTCAATGTAGGTTCATCAATTATAACAAGTATACTGCTGGTTCAGGATGCTATCCACTAGCAGTGAGGGACACTGTGCATGTGCAGGGCAGGGGATATGTGAGAACTTCCCGTATTTTCTGCTCAATCTTGCCGTGAACCTAAAACTGCTCTAAGAAATAAAGTCTACTTAAAAGGGAAAAAAATAAATAAAATAAATAAGTTGTACAGGACAGTTGATACCTTCCAAAGTCAAAGCCTATGGATTGTGCCAAGGCCACAGCAAACACCAAAAAAGGGAGGGGGTTGGGTAAAATTCAGGGAGATAGGAAAGAAGCAAATGGGGGTACACTGGAAGTGGATTCATCCTCAGTGAAGTAAAAAATAGAGAAAACAGTCTGACTGTTCTGAAATTAGCCTTTCCGTATAATTTAAAAGTAGCTAAAATTGAAAGGAGGATAAAGGCACTAGGTAGAAGTAGATAACTATATTGGGAAATAAGAAGGATGATCTTACCTCATTGGCTGATAAGCCTGCTTGCTGTTCATGGAATAATAAGAAAGGAAGATTCTACCATAGCAAAGAAATGGCCATATAAACGGAAGTTCCATGAGAAGAGGGACTGTTTTTCATTCACTGTTGTATCACCAGTGCCTAGAATAGTGGCTAGCACCCAATAAATATTTGTCAAATGAATGCATTATTTCATAAATCAGAAAGCTAAAGTTGAGCAGATTATTGTGAGACAGGAAAAAAATGGTACAAAGAAAATCACCGGGGGCCAAAAAAATAGCTGAATGACTCAGGGTTCACAAACGGCTGTAAAAAAAAAAAAAAAAAAAAAAAAAAAACCAAAATTTTTAGTGATTTAACCAAAGAAGATTTATTTCTTACTTCCATCATAATCTGATAAATAGGCTTGGTGGAGAGAGCTCTGCTCCATATAGCCATTCAGGGAACCAAGCTTCTTTCATCCATCAGCTATATCACTTCTAGAAGCTCAGAGTCCTCCATCAAGTCCTCTGTACCCAGCTAGTGACAACAGAAAAGCAAATACGTGGAGGTTTTTTAGGGGTCAGGTTTGGAAGAGGCATCTATCACTTCTACCCACAGTGCACTGGCCAAGACTCAGTCAGAGGTCCCACTTAACTGCAAGAGACATCAGAAAATGTACTCTAGCTGTAACCAGCAAGGTAAGCAACATGCCAGAGCATCAAAGAGGCAATTGCAGATACCAGAAATAGTTGTTCTCTGGGTCAATGTCTGGGCCTATCCAGAAAGAGAAAGAGAGAGAGAAGCAAGTCAAGAATTCATCCAGGGTGGAGGGTCTTGTTTGAGATCTTCTTTGTATTAATTTTGGATCCCAGAGAGATATACCCTTGGGGAAAGAAAATCAGATCTAGTTAGACCTGCCTGCTGGGGATAGCGGAAAGAGCTATCTTGCTAAGCAGACCAGAAGAAGGAAAATCAAAGAAGCTATCTCTGGTAGGTCTTAGCTGTAGACATGACTTATCTGCAGTCAAGTTCTTCAAGAAGCAGACTCTGAGGCAAGGATTCATTGAAAACGATTTGTTAAAAAAGTACTCTCAGGAAAAACTGTTGACTAAGGGATGCAGGATAGGAAAAAGGAAGAAGCTGAGTTAGGGAGAAACTCAGGTGAGTGCCAGTTTCAGCTTGACCTTTAGGGAGCTCTAGGGTATAAATTGCCCGTCAAAGGTTTTCTTTCTCCAGGCAAGAAAGCTGGGCTTTTGCGCTCCTGCACCAATCAGTCATTGGCTACAGGCTTCTTTGAGAATGTAAATTCCCAGGTATTCTTGTACTAGTCATTGGTTACAAGTATCCCTGAGGGGATTTACTCGCAGGAAACTCCAGCTATCTCAATGGGCAAGGTGGATCCGATAGTCCAAGGGCAATGCTCTGAAGTATGTTACAGGTACCAGTTATTAGCAGCAAAGCATAAAATATGGGGGGATAAACATACAGAACCAGTATGAGGGATTAGAGAAAATTTAAGTGAGCCATCAACAGTGTCTACTACAAGCTCTCACGCACATTTGGACCCCAACTCCCTATTTCCTGGGTGAGCCAGAAACCCTCAATCCTTGAACTTATTTTGTAGTGGTCCCAAAGGGTAGAGCACATAGGTCCCTGGACGAAACTAACACGAAGTCTCTCTGGAGCAGAGCTCATCCGTTCTAGCCATTGGGGGACCCCCACAAACTATGTTTGAAAAGCAATGACCAGCAAGCAATCAGAAATTACCAGGTATATAAGAATAAAAGAAAATATAAATATACAGAAGAACTAAGAGAAACCACAGACTGCAGAAACAGATCCACACAGACTTCAGATGTTACAGCTATCAAACACATATTGCAACTATGAGACACAATTTTAAAACTAAGATGCTTACCATGGTTATTTATCATGTCTAAAAATATAAATGACAAACTTCAAAATATCTTCAGGGAACATAAGACTATTAAAAATATCATAGCACATTTAGGAAAAGAACTACATAGAACTTCTAGAAATGAAAAATATAATAACCAAAATTTAAACCTCAAAAGAGAAAAAGAGAAAGGGACAGAAGGAATTTGTAAAGAGAAAACGGCTAAGAATTGTCAAAACTGATTGAAGACTTCAATCCACAGATTCAAGAGTCCCAAGCAGCATAAATAAAAAGAAGTTTATCCCTTAGATAAATCATAGAAAATTTGAAGAAAACTAAAGATTAATCAAAAATCTTAAAGGCAGCCAGTGAAAATGGAGAGACTGCTAAGTGGAGTGGCACTTAGACTGACAACTGACTTTTGAGCAACAATAGAAGTTAAAAGAGTGTAAAATGTCTTTTCAAAGTCCTAAAGGAAAAATAAATGCAACCTAGAATTCTATATCCAACAGAAATATCTTTCAAGAGAGAAGATAAAGATATTTCAGAAAAATACTAAAAATTTCATCAGCAGCAGACCCTCACTGAAAAAAATTCTAAAGGACATGATGTGTGCAGTAGTTCCAGATTTAAGGTCTGAGACACGAGAAGGTAGGAAGTGAAAACTGAGTAGAAATATACAGGGAATTGTACATAAACACTGACGGTACGAAGCAGTAATATTAACGTCTACAGAGTTAAAAATTTTAAAAAGGCGTTATTACCAGATAGTAATAATACATAAGTCAAAGTTACAGTAAACAGAATTATAGTGTTCTAAGGTGTTATTTGGAAGATAGAGAAAAATTACTTTATTTTATAATTTAAATATGAATTTTATAATTTCCAGAGTAACTTCTAAAAGAATATAAACAGAGCATATAATAGCCACACACACACACACAAAATTAGGAAGGGTGGAGTAAAAAACAGTAAAAATTAGAATTAAAAGAGAGGACCAAACATAAAATTGATATAGAAAATATATAGCATAAAAAAATTCAAATATATCAGTAATTATGATGAATATAAACCAACAATGCTTCAATTAAAGAAAAAAATGAGATCAGAAAAAATGTAAAATCAACTATATACTGTTTTCAAAAGACATAAAATACAAGGATATAGAAAAGTTGAAAGTAAAAGGAGCGTGAAAATATTAATAAAGAGAAAGATGGCATAGCTCTATTAGTATCAGACAAAATAGAATTCGAGGCAAAAATCATTCCTAAAGGTGACAGTCACTTCATAATAATAAAAAGGTTTAATTCATGAGGAAAACAAAGCAATTTTAAGTTTATGTGCATTTATATTATGGCCTAAAATATATAATGGAAAAATTGACATAGATAGAAAAGTAAACATCCACAAATTGTGAAGACGTGAATACTTTTCTTTCAGTGTTTGATAGAATATGCTGATAAAAATCAGTGAATATGTATAAGGTTTGAAAAACAGGATCAACAACCTTAACCAAATGACACCAACAACCACAGAATATGTCTTTGCAAACCCACACATGTATTTACAAAAATACACCATATAATGGACCATAAGCAAGTCTCAAAGAATTTCTGAGGACAAAGATCAGGGTACATTCTCTGACCACAATGCAATTAAACTGGAAACAATATGAAAATAATAATTTTTAAATTAAATATTTGGAAAATAAAGTATATTGATAAACATACATCACAGAAGAAATAGTAATGGGAATTTAAAAACACTTAGAGCTAAATGGCAGTGAGAATGCTATACAATGAAACCTACAGGAAATATTAACCTTAAAACACATTTATTAGGAAAGAAAAAAATTGAGTTAAGCATCCATCTCAAAAAGTTAGGACAAGAAGAGGGGTGGAACCTAGAAAAGAGGGGATAGCGGGAATTAATGAAACGGAAAGCAAACATAAAAGAGAGTGGGGGGACAGAGCCAAAGTTGATTCTCTGGAACGATGAGAGAGCACAGATAACTCACAGCAGGAACGAAAAGAAAATCAGTTCAAATGCTGAAGACATCAAGCAGATAAGAGAAAATTATGATCAACTGAATGTCTATAAATTTGAAAATATAAATGAAATGAACACAGTGGCATACCCAGCACATTTGACATGTACAGTCATACGGTGGAATACTACAGGGCCAACCCTCCTTCCAACAGCGCTGTTTCTCTCCTTTATAACACCTACACAATTTGTTACAATACATAAGTTCATTTGCTTACTCTTGTTGATTACCCATTTGCCCCACCTGTTGGTAAACCCTACCAAGGCAAGCATCAAGTCCCAATTTATATTCAGCACCCAGCCCAGTACCTGAGACATGCGGGCACTCAGAAGTCATTTCATGCATTCGTGCTTGCGTGAATGAATGAACGGTTACAGTTGAGCTCTGCTTGCCTAAGAACCATTCTGTCACTTCCAGGTGACTTTGTTGTGATCTATTATGTATTTATCTTTTCAGCTTTTTGTGGGGTTTTTTGAGGAAGATTAGCCCTGAGCTAACTACTGCCAATCCTCCTCATTTTGCTGAGGAAGACTGGCCCTGAGCTAACATCCATGCCCATCTTCCTCTACTTTATACATGGGATGCCTACCATAGCATGGCCTTTGCCAAGCAGTGCCATATTGGCACCCTGGATCCGAACTGGTGAACCCCAGGCCGCTGAGAAGCAGAACGTGCGAACTTAACCACTGCGCCACCGGGCTGGCCCCGTATTTATCTTTCTGTTGCATCCTCAAAGGAAAAGCCTATTTCCCTTATTTCCAAAATCCTTCCTGGAGGACCCTCACTGTAACCCAAATACTGACATCTTAGGCAACGGTTGATGTGGAATTGATTTAGTCTGAGGACATCGGACATCTAACACTAGTCAGAATACAACAAATAAAAATGATTGGCATTTATTGAGTGTTTACTATTCGCAGGCACAATGCTAAGAGTCTCAATATTCACAGCAATCATATGAAGTAAGTACCAGTGTTATTACCATTTTGCAGATAGGGAAGCCGAGGCACAGAGTAACTTTTCAAAACTCACACAGCAGGGTAAGTGGTTGAACTGGATTCAAACCCAACAGGCCACATTGTGCTATGCTGCATCAAATATTCAGGGTTGAAACCGACAGTATTATTAATTGCAGCTCACAACACAAATTGGTTGGCAAGTGGAACAGCATGGCCTGTGTTGTGTGGTGAAGAAAAGACTGAGCCGATGGGCGCCATGTGGGGCCTGTGAAGCCGGACTTCAGAAAACCTGTGCTCATGTGGGCTTCCAAGAAAAACGCCTTCAGATCCCACCTTTTTCCTGTGCTGGGTAATCACAGGATTTACCTGGAGGAGCCAGGATTGTGTCTCTTGTGATCCTGGCTGGAGGCTCAGACTGCCTGTTGCTACTGGAGTCATCTATAATTAGAGGATTAAACCATCTCACATTTGGGCTGACTGCGGGCATCCTTGACAAGCATCAGTCTTACTGATGGGTACGGAAGTCTCTGTGGTTTGTGGCTCCATGTAGAGATCGATAGAACTTCAGAAAAACAGAACAGGAAAATAAACTGCAGAAACCTTTCAAGTTTTCATTTCTGCTGGCTCAGATTTTATTCCCTTTTTTGAACGTTTTGTGCACCAGAGATACATGGCCATCCTTCCTGCCTCTGCCACCCTGCAGACCAGCTGCGGTGCAACGTCTCCACTGCTCGCACTGCACGCACTGGATTGTGTACAGTAGGGACACTGTCATTCACACCCTCAGGCTCCTTTGGCACAGGTAAAAGCATCAGGGATCTCTTCCACAGCTGCCCTTGCTTTCACTGGCTCCTCGCTGTATGCGGGCTCCTGAGCTGAGGATAGTAGTCTGCATTCTGCCCCCAGGCATTGGCCCTTTGAAGTCCCCAGAAGCACTGATCCTCAGCCCCAGTCTTTCTGACCTCCCTGCTGGTCAGCTACTAGATTCTCATCAAATTATAACATGTTTATTACAGAAACATCAAATGACATCAAAGTATATGAAGGAGAAAGTCAAAGCCCCCCAATCATCCTACCCATACCCTAGAGGTGACCACCGTCATTAGCCTGGTACCTAAATTCACAAACCCCTTCAAAGCACCTAAAACTTGATAGATATATAAATGTTCACAAATAAGATATTTTTACTAATAATCTAATTTTCTTAACATGTTATGAACATTTGTCTATGTTTGGATAATCTGAAAGATGAGTTTCCCTTATCCTTATTAATGGCTGCATAATATTTCATAGTCCAAAAGCAAACCCATCTCAGCAAAGAGAATCACCTTATAAAAACTGACCATCTTCCTTACACCTTTCCGCCATGACATCTCCCCAAATCCAACCTTTTATCAAGTCCGGGTGAATTTGCTTCCTGAATTCCCTCAAACGCACCCTCCTCTCATCCCTGTCATCACCACTTGAGCCTATCTACCATCTCTCTCATCTAAACTTCTGCAATTGTCTCTCGATTGGTACCTTTTCAAATTATAAATTTGATCAGATCATCAACCCCAATATCCAGCCCCTCTTGCTTTAAAAGCAATGTAATAGCTTTGTTCTTGAGATGAGGACAAGATACCTTAACACGGCCACAAGGCTCTCATGAGGAGGCCCCTGCGGAAGCAAAGGGTCATGCACTTTTAAAATTTTGATAATCATTGTCAATCTGCTCTCCAAAAAGGTAAACGAGCTTCTATCACCACCAAAGGTATTCTGAAAGTGCAAATGAGAAAATGTTCTTTTAAATTCCCCTACCTCCACCCCACCACCACAACCAATGAAAAACAACCTTATACCAAAAAACTCTCCAGGCCTAGACGTTGATTCCACCAGCATCAAGTCTTTACATCCATAAAATAATATGACTTGAGGCAATTTCAAATTAATACAGAAAATACTGCAGTAGCGTCAGCTCTGGCAGCTAGGTTACCACACGAAAGCTCAGTCGGGAGGTAATTACAAACCATAGACTCCTGGGCCTCCTGCAGACCTGAAAGAGGGCGGGTCTGCTTGGCTACGGAGCACTTCCAATTTCAGTAGCTCTCAGGCAGCCAGCTGGAGGCTGCCATCTGGTTCGTGAAGGGAAGTCCCTGGATGGTTCTTTCTTCAATCTGGAAGAGTGTTTGCTGTCCATTTCCTCTTTTTAACTGTTCTCTGGATGAATTTGAGGCCATACCTTCCCCATACATTTTCTCCAGGTTAATTCTTGATTAATGCCCAGCAAATTGTAAGACCTCTCAGCTGAGAATGAAGTCACATTTTTGAACCCATGTTTATACTGGATTCTGGTTCAGCCCCAACCCGCTACTGCCCAATTATTCAGACTTTTTAATGCAAGCCACAGAAAAAAGCAACAGCTTAAAATTTCCTCCAAATATAGCCCCCACAATTCATTAATTCATTCATTCGCTCACTCAATAAAGAACTATGGAACACCTGTCATGTGTCAAATACTGAGTAAACTGCCAGGAAAATAGCAAAGAAAAAGACAGAAACAAAACCTATTCTCCTGAGGATAGCAGCCTAGAAAAATAATGTATGACGTGAACAGGGCCCCAAGACAATGGGTCATTTCTGACTTTTATTCAAGGCCACATTTCTGTCCTCATCATTTAACTTCAGATCTCATCCAGGAGGGTTCCCGGGTTACGCACACAGCCTGCACTGTGCTTTCCCAGAGAGAACTCCCAAACAAGATGGAATCTTCTCAATTTAATGCCTTTTGTTTTCAGGGCCTTTGGCCTGTTTTTCTTGTCTGCTTTTAAAAAGAAATCTTCCTAGTCCCTAGGGTAGATTAAATTATTGACCCCAAGTCTTCACCACTCCTTGCATTCATCCCCTTTGCCAAGTGACTTTGTGGTTTCTCCCACTGGAAGACCTTGACCTTGAGCTCAGCCATGTGATTTGCTTTGGTCAACAGACATTAGCAAATATGACACGAGCAAAACCACAATGTGCTTGCTGGAATGGGGCGTACTCTTGCACTTCTACAATTACTGTGATAACAACATGACGCAGTCAGTCCACTGATGCAAGGAGGAGGAAAGACACCTGGAGGAAACCTGGACCCAACCTGTAAATTGGAGTCAGGCCCAGGAGAGCTCATCCTACATTAGCTCAACCTCGACTTACTCACAGGCACTTGAGTGAGAACAAATGGTTGTTGTCTGAAGGCACTGAGTTTGGGGCGGTTAATACAGTTCCTACAACTGGTGCAAACATCTCTAAGTCCCTCTCCCTTGGAACTGTTAGGCCTCCTCTGGAAACCCAAACTACAAGATGACCATGATTTAAATTTTTTAGAGGAGTCTGTCCCTTGAGAAACTATCACGAATGGGATATTTTTACTAACAAACTGAGCTGTTCCTCTGTCCTCTCTTTGGTGAATCTGTTGTCTCAGGTCGTTTCTGCACTCCTTCCAACCATACAGCACTGGATTCTTCTAGGCTCCTTCTTGGAGGAGTGCCGGAAGAGCACTTTGGGTGTAGAGCACACAGGTGTACTTAAAATAGGTCTTTCATGTTTATTAGCCACGTGACCTTGAGCTGTAAGGTGATTTAAAGTCTCTGAATCTCATTTTACCCAACTGAAAAATGAGACTATTACTCATCTCAAACTGGATAGTATCTGTGAAGATCTTGACTTTGGGCTCAATTATGGGATTCAGTAGAAGTTGTAAGGTGTTTTTTTTCTCTAATACTGTTTTATAGCTGTTGTCAGTTTGTGTTTTTTGTTTTCTATTCTTAGCTTGTCATCGTTCTTTACTGTATCTGGGGAATTGTCAGAACTAAATAAATAAAAAGAGGCCTTCCTACACTTTCTAGAAAAGTATATTTGAAAAAAATGCCTCATATTACCACTTCAAAATCTCAAAGTAAGCAATCAACATATATGACTATATAAAAATAAAGGATGTCGGGGCTTTGGGGACAAAAAGAAGCCAAACATGGTCTCCTCTCTTATCTGATGAAATAATCCAAAATTAGTAAATAACAATAATAGCAGCAAAAAAACAAAATTCATTGACAACAATCCAAACATCTACAAACTTCAAAAAGTGGTGATCAAGAAATGAATCAAGTTTATGGTGTGGCTCTATAAAGTCCTAACGTTGCCCTCAGCTCCCAGAAACCAAACTGGGGGAAAAAGGTGAGTCAACAAAATTGTGAGACTTCTCTAACAGCCTCCAGTCTGGAGAAAAGACTGGGGGCTGAGCCAAGTAAAAATCATGGCTAAAACTCTCGAGATAAAAGCCCCCTCCCACTCACAGTGGAATCCTGGGGTCTCGGTAGAAGCAGTAAACGGCCTTCCAAGGTGCCATGCTGCATCGAAAGGATGATCTGAAGCCTGTGGGCATGCTCTCTAGGAAGCAGATACACCCTGACCAGGAGGTATATATTCAGAACAGAATCTTTAACAAAGTTCCAGAAGACAGCCTGGAGCCCAAGTCACACAGCAAAGCCAGCCTATAGCTCTGGAAGACTTCTTCTCCTTGGCCTCCCACCCCAGCTCTTACTCTGTACCCTGGGGGAAACCGAGAAGTGAACAAAACTGAAATCTCACAGCCTTTAAACTGCAGGTGAGAAGAAAAAAAGAACGGCTACCAAGGGAAAGGAGCCAAGAAGATTCATCCACATTCAATCAGAGAAAACAGAAGGGTGAACCAGGCTGCCCACATTAACATGAACAAGATAAAAAGAAAAGGCATGGCAATTACGCAAACATACCATATTTAAAGAATATACTAATGACAAAGTATCCATTTTAGAAGAAAATTTCTTGCAAATGATTTGGTCTATAAAGAACTCAATAAAAACATGAAATCAATAATCAAGAATATGAAGGCAAAATTACTAAGCAACAGAATGAGACCAAAAGAGAGATTATATAGCCAATGAAATAACTTGAAGACCAAAATCACATCATTAAAGAACTAATAATCAAATTAGAAACATCAGTGAACAAACCAGGCCTCACTGATTGAGGAATGATGCAAGATAATCAAAAATAAGTTTTAGAAAAGAAAGACAAGGAGTTTTAAAGCACTTAAAAGACAATAGATATGAAGGGCAAAGGCCATCCAACATAGGAATTTTCTGTGGAGAAGAGCCCCAAAACAGAATTAGAAATGTAAAGATCATTTACAAGGACGTTCCCTGCTGTAAAGGAAGAAATGATAGCATGTGTCAGAAAATTCCAGTATGAAATTATCAACAAGACATCAACTTCTTGCATTATTGAGATCCAAAGACTATGAAAGAATTATGCAGGTAACCAGCACCCTTCAAAAAAAACATAGAATCACCTATAAAGAGGCAAATACCAGACACATAGAGGAAACAGACAAGTATTCTCAACATGAAAGAACTTGAAGAACAAAGCATCTAAGAGTCCTTCTTGAAAAACCCAACTAATAATGAATCCACCAGTCAAGAATGAAGGAACAGCAATAAAAGGAATAGAGCAAAATTCAGTGCCCAAAGACTGAAAGAAATGGCGACCCCAAACTTTTATACCCAGCCAGGTCAATGAAGGCAACCAATAGAAATTTTCAAGCACAGAAGAATTCAGAGAGCGAATACCATTAGTTCATCTCAAAAAAAACTTGACAAGGAAATCCAGCAAACCAGAAAAGAATCATAATTTTTAAAAATAAATAATTCAGGGGGCTGGCCCCGTGGCCGAGTGGTTAAGTTCGCGCGCTCCGCTGCAGGCGGCCCAGTGTTTCGTTGGTTCGAGTCCTGGGCGCGGACATGACACTGCTCATCAAACCACGCTGAGGCAGGGTCCCACATGCCACAACTAGAAGGACCCACAACAAAGAATATACAACTATGTACCGGGGGGCTTTGGGGAGAAAAAGGAAAAAATAAAATCTTTAAAAATAAATAAATAAATAAATAATTCAGGAAAGCAGAAACTGTGGTATAAGAGCAGGTAGGGGGCAGAAAATTCATTTAATCATAGATGTAAGACTAAACCATGAAAATTATGGAATTATAGAATTATAAATATAGACTATAAATGCTTTATACTCTGACATTTTTTAAAATAATGTTACTAAAAAACTTATAAGATGAGAGGAGTGGGAAATGAGGTGAGAGGAAGATTAAAAGTTTTAATTTCCTTATCTTTCATAGCAGAGAGTCAATCAATATGTCTAAAATTAAACATAGATCTTTAAAAAAACATAATAACTCTAGTTTCTTAATTTTTTTTATAATCTTTCTTTGTAACCTTAGGGAGAAGTTTTAGGATCTAATATCTCTGTGGTGAAAAAACATTATCTGAAGTTCCATAATTCCTTTGGTTTCTTTTTCTTCTGTTAAATTCAAGAAAAACTCAATTTAATTCTTTTTTATTTTTCTGAAAATGTATAGCAAGACCCAACTTTTACAAAATTATTCTGCATTTTTCATACCATTTACACACTTAAAGAGCTACCTGGATTGAAGCTCACCTGAAGGTATTAGGTTACTTCTTGACAGGATTGAAGGCAATATTTTCACTCTCCTCCTCCTTCTTTTACTTACATATTTAATATTCAACATACATTACCTATATAAGAACAATAAAGTCATTTAGTCTTAAGTAAATAAATACCAGATTGCAAAAATTGGTCACAAAATCCTCCCACCCCTGTATCCATGCCCCTTTGCAATATGGTTTTGCAGCTCCACCACCAAGGGGTCTCTTGAATCTGAACTGCACTATGACTTGACTGGTTCTATCCAACAGAATGTGGCAGAAATATCATAAGACTTCTGAAAGTATGCTTTAAAAGTCCTTGCAGCTTCTTCTCTCACCTTGTTGGAATACTTCCCTGAAACTGCCATGTGAAGAAGCCCCAGCTAACTTACTGAAGGAGGAGAAGCCACGTGGAGCAGTCGAGCAATCAAAGCCTCATAGACCAGCCAGCGACAACCAGCACCAACACCACATCTGTGAATGAGGATGTCTTAGACCATCTAGCCCCATAGAGCAGTCAGATGACTACAGTCACCAAGTGACCCCAGATGAGGCTAGCATAATTCTGCCCAGCTAAACCCAACTCAAATTGCTGCTCCACCAATAAATAGCAAATAAAATAGCTATTGCTTTAAGCTGCTAATTTTGGGGTGGTTTGCTATCCAGCTATAGATAACTGATACACATTAACACAGGCTCAGCGTGTCAAAACATAGTCAGGCTTGCAATTTAAATGGAAGACCGAGGGCCGGCCTGGTGGCACAGCGGTTAAGTTTGGATGTTCTGCTTCGGTGGCCCAGGGTTTCACAGGTTCGGATCCCAGGTGTGGACAGGGCACCACTTGTCAAGCCATGCTGAGGCAGGTGTCCCACATATAAAAGCAGAGGAAGATGGGCACAGATGTTAGCCCAGGGCCAGTCTGCCTCAGCAAAAAGAGGAGGATTGGCAGATGTTAGCTGAGGGCTAATCGCCCTCAAAAAATAAATTAATTAATTAATTAATTTAATTTAATGGAAGATTGAGTACATATATTTGTCTCCCCAAGTCCACTGAGCTGACGTTATAGAAATACAAAAGAATAAAACCATAAGAACAAATTCTAATGGCCAAGGCTGTGTCATATGCTCATGTCTAAACCAATCCTGGCAAAGAGAATACGACCACAGCAACTGATTCATACATCATAACTCACCCTCCAGCTCTGGGAGGGGATCACCTTCCCTGAGTACAGGGCCTAGCAGATGCCAAGTATCCAAAATATTAGAGGTCTTCCAGAAAGGAAGATTGAGGGTCACTCACATCTACCGACCAATATTATGAAAAACATATTCCAGTAAAACTTTGTCTAAGCAGTAGCTGAACCCTGAGAAGTGAGATAAATACTTCACATGTAATCAAATATAAAATCCATATTTATAGGGGAAAGAAGAGGAAAAGGAACCAAGAAAGGAGACAGATATGGAACAATCATAAAATCAGAAGACACTAGCAGTATATTCATTCAACCACAGATGTTAATTGAGTGTCTACCATGTGCTGGCCACTATACATACACCAGAAACTGAAGGAAAGCACTGCAACAAATAAAGGGTGGTAAGGCTGTCAAATGCTACAAAAAAGCCAAAGAGGGGGCCGGCCCCATGGCCTAGTGGGTAAGTTCGCGTGCTCCAATTCAGCGGCCTGGGGTTTCACCAGTTTGGATCCTGGGCACGGACATGGTACCGCTCATCAGGCCATGCTGAGGCGGCATCCCACATGCCACAACTAGAAGGACCCACAGCTAAAAATATACAACTATGTACCCGGGGGCTTTGGGGAGAAAAAGGAAAAATAAAATCTTTAGGAAAAAAAAAGAAGTCAAAGAGAATGCGGTCTAACAAAGGGCCGCTGGCTGCAATGGAGGAAGGACGTCCTGGATTACTCTGGAAAGTGCAGTTTTAGTAGAGACTGGAGGTGGATGCAGATAGTAAAAGTTATAGATGGAGTCATGGGTGAAAATGAATACAGGGATTACGAGACCACTTATTTAGAAATTTGGGGCACGATGGGAAGACAAGGAAAAGGATAGCAATCACAGGGAGCAGCTGAATCAAGTAAAGGCTTTATTAAAGTAGATTCGTTGAAAAGAGAGAACTTGAATTTGAATAGAGAGAAAGACAAGCAGATGTCTATAAAGGCTTTGATGTCCTGAGGTGAAATGGAGAGAAAACAGGGCCATCCCATCAGATGGTCCAACTCTTCTCTCAGCAAAGGAGGAACGAGCTTTTTTCAGAAGATAGATTCCTCTCTGTGACCAATTCAGAGACTCCAAAGCCTAGAGGGTGGTTCTAGGATGGTTTTCAACCTTCCTCATCCAAGCAGATGGAAAATCCAGCCCAGGCTAACAAGGTTATGGCCACCGATGTGTTGTGAAGTAAGAGGTACTACTTACACCACAATCCACGAGTAGGAGACAACTCTAAAATGGTTCCAGTGATCTTCACCCCCTGGTATGCGTGCCCTTGCCTAATGCCCTCCCCTTGAGTGAGGGCTAACCTTCTGACTCACTTCTTTATGCATAAAATATGACAAAGGTGATAGGATGTCACTTCCAAAATTAGGTTACAGAAAGACTTTGGCTTCCTGTTGAGTTTGTCCTCTCGCTTGCTCTAATGAAGCCAGTTGCCATGTTGTGATCTGCCCTATGGGAAGTCCATAAGCCTATGGCGAGAAAGTGAGGGAAGATTCCAGCCATCAGCAAGGGAGGAACTGAGATCCGTCAGTCCAACAACCCAGGAGGAACCTAATCCTGCCAGAAGCCTTATGTGTGAGCTTAGGAGTGAAGACTTCCCCAGTTGAGCCTTGAGATTACCGCACTCTGAGTCAACACTTTAATGGCAGCCTCGAAAGAGACTCTGAACCCAAGAAAACCACACCTGGATGACCCACATAAGCTGTGAGAAAATAAATGTTTGTTGTTTTAAGTTGCCGAGCTTTGGGGTAATTTTTAATGTAGCCACAAATAACAGATACGCTTGGTGTCACAGTTCTGATAGGATCTAATGAAGCCTCTCAACAAAGGGTTTCACTGTGCTCCCTGATGACAGCCCCAACTATTAGAGATAATCTCCAAAATACCACTTGTTCCCTCTTAAGAATACATAATAGAGACACTTCCCAAGAATAGAAATATATTTCGTTTGAACTCTGTCCTCTGTTTCTGAAATCTCGGAACCATCTTTACTTCTCACTCAAAGACCAGCTCCTTCCACAGGGAAACTGCCTCTGATAATGAGGTCTCCTCCTTTTCCCATCTCCGTGATCCTGCCCCACTGGAATATTGATCGCCTGAGCCCCTAAGGCCCCTTTTTTCTTTAGTACTTTCCAGTATCAGTTATTTATTGCTGTGTAACAAATCACCTCAAAACTTAATGTCTTAAAACACTATTAATATATTATTTTTCACCATTCTGTGGGTTTGCTGGGCGATTCTTTGATGGCCTCACCTGGACTAACTCATGCGTCTGCATTGAGCTGGAGGGTCTGCTTGATGCTTGACTCGACTGGGATGGTGAGGATGCCTGGGATTTCTGGACCTCTCCCTTTAGGTGTTCTTTCATCCTCAAGGAGACCATGCCAAGCTAGGCTTGCACACAAGGTGGCGGCAGCATTCTAAGAGGGCATGCCTCGATGCACAAGCACTTATTAAGCTTCTGCTTGCTTTATGGATATTGATCCCCATTAGCCAAAGCAAGTCACATGACCAAGTCCAGCATAAAGGAACCACACAAGAGCATGGATAGTGGGAGGGTGTCACTGGGGGTGAGTTAGGAGGAGCCATCTACCACACCGCCTAACTCAGTCCTAACCACTATCCCTAGATTCATCTTTCCCAAACACCTGTTCCATCATCCCATATCCTTGCTCAATCATCTCTCGGTATCTCACGAGCATTGAACAATTTCTTTCATAGCCACCTTGTGGATGAAATGTGGGATAAATGTTACATTTAGGGAGGAAGCAGGCCTGCTATTCTGCCTGCTACTGATTGATCACATCTGAGGATTACAACCAACTCGGCAACCAGAGGACAGTCAGGATGGGGAGGGATCTCGAAACCCTCTCTTGTCCGAGTGCACAAACTGTCTTTCATGTCTTTATCCCTAGTCCCAGTCTACAATGTATTAGGCCGACAAATATTTGATGGATGAATGAATGGATGGATGAACTGATTAATTAATTAAAGTGAGAGAGTTGAATGAACAAAGGATTCTTAGCCTAGAGCAGTGGTTCTCAAATTTGAGCATTCATCAGAATTACCGGAGGATTTGTTGAAGCACAGATTATGGGGACCCATGCCCTAGGTCGGGGGGAAATGCGCTGAGAATTTGCATTTCTAACAAGCTCCCAAGTGATGCTGATGTTGCAGATTGGGGACCACACTTTAAGAACCCCTGGCCTAGGGATGGGACAGTCGAGGGAAGACACTCAATATCTAAATATCTAAAGAACTGCTGCAGCCCAAAGAAAGCTGATTTGTTGTGTGGCTCCAGACTACAAAGATTTGGAAAGTTACCTGGAGATAGATTATGACTCAACTTTAAAGTACGTTTTCTAATAACTAGAGTTGCGTAACAATGGAATAGGCTTGTCCTCTCCTGCCTCTTCTCCTGCCTGCCCTTAATTCTCTCCTACCCCCGTGTTCCTCTTCCAATAACAAGTTTACAGCCCTGGCTGAGAGTGTAGATCTCACATTTCCACAATCAGAAATGTCCCTGTTCTAGGAACCAAGTGTCAGCAATTTTCTGAATATAATCTTGTGAGAGGAGAGAAAGAATCAGGCTCTTAAATGTCCATTTGTCTCATTTTGCGCTGTAATATTATGATGACTTTTGGCTCAGGTAAGCAAAGCAATCTACATTTGGCCATTTCTGTATGTTTATCCCATACCACTAATTTCTAATAAAAAAAATCAAATCTCATTTTAACATGACACCATTTTGTTTCCCTGGGGAATTACACAAACATCCGTAACAATTTTGCTTCTGAGCGTGGTGCCGCAGGAAATGCTGATAACACAATTTCTTAACACACACCAAGTACACAGGTTACACAAAAGCAGATTCTATTTTAGCCTTTTTGAAAGGCTGTTTAAAAGTTAAGTTCTCCTTAATGACACAGCAAGAAAAGGGCTTTGCTTTTTTTCTCTCAGCATCTCAGCTTCCCCCTCTTTGTGGGCTTAGATGCTTCCCTTCTTCCTCGTGTTATCTGTGTTTCCTGCTCATCTCAACTTGATGACATGTTGCTGAGACAACTAAGTCGCTAACCTTCTTAACTTGGCTTTTGTGATGTGCTTGTGTGTGTTTAGGAGGGATATTTTCATTTCTCTTAGGACACTCTCTGTGTCTGCTCTGGGGAGGGATCTCAGACCTGAAGGTGGAGAAAAGGGAGTCTTTTTAAGTGCTTGCTATTCACATCGTCTTTCTACTTCCTTTAAGCCCATCATTTGTCGTGGTAGGCGCTGGTGGAAGCTTCTCTGGCTGCCTATGGTCGGGATTAAGTTACTCAGAGATGGCACCCGTGTTCCAGCCCTGACTCCTAGGCGAAGGGAAGGTCCAAGGACAAGAAGCGGATAAAGTGTCCATCACCCCAGTTCCTTTATTTTTTTCTCTTTTATCCCTTTGCCAAAAGTGGGGAGGCAGCTTAACTGCAAAACAATGACTGTGCAGTCCTTTCGTCTATTTGGTTATCCAATAAAATAAGATTCTGACATAAACAAAACCCACAGTGTCCTCAACATTGGGCCAGCTCCGCACTGGGCTGCCATATGTACTGAAATAACGCTTTGCTGTTCTGCCTGTGTATCCTCCCCCCCCCCCACCCTCTGGGTGCTCCCCTTGAGGGCTAACGTCTGTCGTTTCTATCTTTGCCCCCATCGAGCCTATCTTGCGTCTTCACATAGCGATTGCACAACAGAGAGCACCTCCTGCTCAGAAGTAAATGGATATGAAGAATGGATCCTAGACAATCATTTCTTTTTTTTTTTCCTCCCCAAAGCCCCAGTACATAGTTGTATATACTAATTGTAAGCCATTCTGGTTCTTCTGTGTGTCATGCTGCCGCAGCATGCTTTGATGAGCAGTGTGTAGGTCTGTGCCCAGGATCCCAGCTGGCAAACCTTGGGCCACGAAAGCGGAGCATGTGAACTTACCCACTCTAACACAGGCCAGCCTGAAAGTCATTTCTTAAAACACAATTCATTAGAGGTAGTTTTCAAACATTGTCAATACAAACTCACCTAACCAAATCTAAACTGAGATGGAGAAAGGATATTGAATTTAGAAACTATTTTTAGCCCATCTTTGAAATATCTTCTTTGTCTAAATTTTTCACTTTTCAAGCAGAATTTTGTTGGTTATTTACTTACTTATTTTACAGTTGTAATTCAGGTGTCATCTCCATAGGTGTCCCCAGTCCTTCCAGCCTTCTGGTGGGCAGTGTCTTCCAGATTCCCTCTAAAACCTAGGATGATGTTCTCATGGCAGCCTCTAACTCTAGTTTCCTCTCCATGCCGAACTCTCAGTGTCTCTCTCTCTCTCTCATCTCCTGCGGTGCATCTCTCATCTAAGCTGCCAGTTGATTTAAAGGTGGAACACCGGCCCTTTGTCTTCACTTCCGCAAGTTGAACCCTAACCGAGACTGGCGTGTGTGGAAGACTAACAGAAGCTCGGGCTTGGGGTCTGTTAGGGCACAGGATGGACAACAAACACTTTCCACTCCTTTGCTCCCCAGGACCAAATATCTGCCCCATCACTGAGCACTGAGGCAGCTCCTGCCCTTGGAAGGCACTCAGGGAAGGGCTGAAGAGAAGGACAGCAACCAAAGAAGACCTTCAAGTTCCTAGAAAGAGCTGAGCTTTCTGGGAAGGAAAAGAAATTGTGATTTCCAAGATCCAGAGCCTAGAGCACTTGAATACTATTTGTGAAATAAATTCAAGAGTGGGGTAGAATGCAGTAATGACATGAGCCATTTTCCTGCCTGACAATGAGATTTTTTTTAAAAAGGAAAAGGAAAACCTTCCTAATCCTCAGGAAAAGAGCCTGGGGAAAGAAGGAGCCCCTAAAGAGAAAGAGACCAGTGCCTCACTCTCCAGAGCAGGGCCTGGGAGAGAGCACCTTTCTAGAGAGGGGCTGCATCCCAAAGGCCTCCACATGACTAGAGGAGCCAAGTTAGAAGGTGGGAACATGGCCACAGGGCCCGCCTTGGAGGAGGAGCACAATTCTCAGTGAAACCAGAGTGAGAGCTAACAGGATCTCGAAAGCATGTCCACTCCAGTTACAAACAATGTATATTTATGTACCTTTTTTTATTGAGATAAAATTCACCATTTTAACCATTTTTATCAGACATTGGTGGCTACCTCCCTCCTAGATCCTTCTATGGTCCCAGAGAAATTGAGATTCTTGGAGGCAGAACATGAAAGCACTAGGAGTAACTCTGACTTATCATGCCCCCTCACCCTAGTGAGAGCTAATTGTAATTCTCAAGCACCACACTCCAAATACCCAGGAACATAAAACTTTAGCCTCTGCTATGAGAGCATCACACATCTCTGGCCTGACTTGGGGAACCCCTCTTCTGTTCTCTGTATTACTCAGCTTTGCTACGTCAGGCTGCAGTAACAAGCAGCCAGTAAACACAGCAGCTCCCAACAGCAAGGCTTTCTTTCAGCACGTGAGAAATTTCAGTTGATGGTGGTGATAGTTGGAACTTAGCAAATATGTGGAAAATGTAGTACAGCCTATCTTGTCCCCTTATCCTTCCATATAGCCGAGTCTTATTTCAATACTAGATTTTAAGTTCTTTGAAGGCAGGGATTCAAATGTGCCTAATATTCATGTTTCTCTCACTTTACCAGATGTGTGCTTAATTAAATATTTGTTGAATGAACCCACAAAACCGTGAACAGGTATGTGAGTTAATAGGCAGGAGACTTTACACTAAGCTTTCTTGTTAAGTGGCAATTAAATGCATTGACATTCATTATAGCCTGAATATACTGAGAATCTAATTGCTTGCATGCTGCTCAGGCAATCTCCAGTTATTCCAATGACAACTTGATGTCTTTCTGACATACTTATTGTACTTGGATCAATGGCTATTTAACTGCTAATTGATCTTTTATTAACATATAATAACTCTTATTAAATCTAAATTAAAGTCTTAATTGAGACACTTTATCTGCAGTGTTTCAACACACAATCCTCATAACATAATGGATAATCGACAGAAAAGCTAGTAACATATTATCTGTCACCTTTCTCATTGACCTGAGAACAGTTTTCAGCTTGGGGATTTTTTCACTTCATTAAGAAACCTGAGTGGCAACTACTCCCAGGAATGCATCAACACCATCAGATGTCTCGGTTTTCACACACAGAACCAGTTCCCCAGCCTCTGCTTCTTCCTCGCCCCTCAACTGAGACCACTCGGCCAGCAACAGCAGTCGATGAGCACTATTACTTTAAACAGAGATTTGGCAGCACAGCTATCAAAGAGGCTGCGGTAAGTAGTAAGGACACCCTTCCCTGACCCCCAGCAGCTCTGTCTTTCCTCCCTGCCCTCTAGCAGTTAATTACCTTCATCCCAACCCGCCCTCATCACCTGGTCTGCTCTTCTTACTCTGTAACTCTGTTCCAGTCAAGGGGATGCCCCTTGGTCTGCCATTTGGGCAACGGCTCCCCTTGCTGAATCAGCCCAGTTTCTTCCTCTTACTTACACTCATCTAATCCATGTGCTGATGTTCCCTGACTCCACTGGCCGACTCTTGCCAATCCTAACCTCAGCCATCAGTTCACACTTGTGCTGCTCTGGACCTAACCTTGAGTCCTGCTTCTCCTGTTTGAGTTTCTGGCTGATCACACTGTCCATGAACCATGGTCTTACTATCTTAGCGGGTTCTCATTCCCTCAACAATGCCAGCCCTCATCTGGTGCCTGGGACTTTGCTAGCTGCTCTCAAACTTCCCTGGTGCTCACAACATATCATATTTCTGAGCACCACTTGTTTCTGGATTCCCCACTGTTGTGGATGCCAGATAGCCGACACTGCATCCATTCTCCACCTCATCCCCCACAAAATGCTCCTCTCCCACTTAGCCCATGTGCCTCAGGGGAAGCAGACGGCCTCCCAACTCTAGTTAGAGCCCTGACTAATCCAAAGGAAATCTCATCCTTCTTAACTAGCAATTGGTTCAAGAATGAGCCAATGAGGATGCACTTTCTAGGGGCTTCTGGGAAAGTGCTTCCTTGCATTTCTGGAAGACCATCCATAAGGGACATTCTCACTCTTCCTCTGGACATTCTCATATCCTGATACGATGCCTGGGAGTAGTTAGTCACCTCATTACCCATCTCGGGATGATACTAGCATGCAGTAGAAGCAAAATGTAGAAAAAATACAGAAATGCAGTCAAAACCATCAGATAAAATCAACTATGAAGCCAGCCCTGCCTCTGGAGTTCCAGTTATATGACCGAATGAATTTCCTTTCTGTTTATGTCTGTTGTGTTGGAGTTTTCTACTACACGGCTGAGCATCCCGGCTGATGCATGATTTTCCACATGCCTCTCAAAACTCTGATTTCTTTCAGTCAACACATTCCTCCAGTGCCTGATGCTGGCCTGGTCTTCTAATCAGGCCAATATCCATCCCACTGCATCCCATGTTCTCTCCTGGATTGACCTTTCTCAGCCAGTGCAGGTGGGTCTACAGTCAGCACCTGCTCTCCCTCAGTTGGCAGGTCTCACTCTAAGTTCCGGCCCTTCCCAATTGTCTGAGCCCTGCTGTAGGACATTCACATTTCAAAACAGAACAAAATGAAGATAACTCATGTAAAAGTACGTATTACAACTGCTGGGAATTCCAAATCAGTGTGAGGAACTGGGAAAATATTTTAGAACATATGGAGTTACAAAAGGTGATAATTTCTTAAAAATCAAAGCCTTACAATATAATACTTGACATGTGAATAGTAAGCATAAAGTCAAAAGGTGAATGAAAACATCTCTCTAACAAGTAATGCCATTAAATATATATTTGGCAAGATGGTCTCAAATATTACAAAAGAAAAAGTCTCCTGTGAAAGCAGCTATCAGAATGCAGTATCATTAAGATTATATATATATATATATCTGATTGGCCCTTTCATAAATATTTTATTCAGCAATATTTATATCCATTTTGCTCAGAATAATCAAAATGTACCTTATGTTTTGAAACACTATCTATGTTGAAAATTCTACTTTTATTGACCTTTCCCAGTTTTCATAAAGGGAGTTAAGGGTCTCAAAGAATGCTTAGCCAGTGAGATGGTTTGGGACACACTGGCCGGGGCAATAGCTGAAGTCCTTCCCTCCTACCCCCAACCACCCCCCCACACTCACGCACACACACTTTGGTCCACAGAGGCATCCTGCTCTGACGAGTACTCATGAAACTGTGTCTGCACAGATCAACCCCGGCTTGGTCCAGCCATGAACAACTTCCAGAAGCCGGATGGGCTTTCACAGTAAAATGAAGTTTGTTTTGCAAATTAGAAATAAGCAGCTCAATTTTCTGGGGGAAAAAATTAATCATATCCAAAATTCAGGTAAATAATTATAGAGATAAGGTGCATGAATTAGTAATACGAACCCGGTCTTTGGCATGACTTGGGTTCAAAGCCTGACTCCACACTTACTAGCTGAGTGAACTCAAGCTAATGACTTAGGTCCTGACCTCAGGGCCCTCACCTGTAAAACGGCAACACTAACATAATGGAGAGGATCGCATTTACTGTCCGTAAACACAGGGCATGGCGCCTGCACACAGTGGCGTTCCGTTAATAGCAGCTATTGTTTGCTTTCTTTTTCAGTTCGTTATATTTTTCCATTCACAACAGGAATCAGTGTCAGCAACAAACCAAATTAAACTATGAAATAAGTCAAGTGTTTTAGTTGTCCTAGTGTCCTCATCTATGTTGTCATCCTGTCTTTCAGTGCCCACTCCCCCACCCCCACCCATTTCCTAGCCCTGGGCTACCCTTTTAGGTGCTCCCAATGCCAGAACCATCCCTGACCCTGTGGCAGTGCATGTGTATACATCACTCTCCCCAACAAACCTACTCCCTGCTTCTCTCATAAAGAATATGAATTTATATTTTTATTAAGGTGTCACTCTTTTGACTAGTTGAGTGGCCATATGTACCTTCCTATTTGAAACATTTAAAAATTGCTGGTCATAGAGCCTTGCATCTCCCACCTGCCCTCTCCTACACCCCTCCCCAGCACCGCTACGACCACAGGCAGGGACTTCCTCTAGCCAGGTCAGCTCCCGCTTACTCTAAACACTCAACCAGTTCCCAAGCTCTTTGACAAGTCTTTCTGAGATCTAACCACTCTACACTGGGTTGGATGGCCCTCTCTGGCTCCCACAGTGCCCTACGATTACCTACTTCACAACCCTGTCATTTTCATTTTCATGTCCATCTCGTCTCCTTCAACTATGAGCTCCTCAAGAACAGAGACCATGGATTATTCGCTCTGTATGCCCAGAGCCCACCAAAGCCTCTAGCAGGTAATAGCTGTCCACAAATCCATATTGAATGAACGAATGGGTAGGTGGACTTTTATACAAAAAAAAAAATAGTCAGAGTGAAAGCATGTTTTCTAATTTACAAATCACTGTTTTTGTTTGGCAAACATGACCCAGATACAGAATAAGACTTTTTTATCATTGCATCATTTATATCGAAGTATAGTTTACATACAAAAGATGCACAGATTTTAAGTTTACGGTTCCATAAATACTGACAAATAGATCAATGGAAAGAATGAAAGGTCCAGAAATAGGCCAACATATAAACAGTCAATTGATTTTTGACAAAAGTGTCAAGGTAATTCAATAGGGAACGAAAATCTTTTCAATAAATGATGTTGGAATAATTGACTATATGGGGGAAATGAACCCAACTCCTACCTCACACCATACATAAAAATTAGAGAGGGATAGTAGCTCTAAAAGTAAAAGTTTGAACCATAAAAATTTTAAAAGAGGGGCTGGCCCCGTGGCCGAGTGGTTAAGTTCACGCTCTCCGCTGCAGGCGGCCCAGTGTTTCATTGGTTCGGATCCTGGGCGCAGACATGGCACTGCTCATCAAACCACGCTGAGGTAGCATCCCACATGCCACAACTAGAAGGACCCCCAACGAAGAATATACAACTATGTACCCAGGGGCTTTGGGGAGAGAAAGGAAAAATAAATAAATAAATAAAATTTTAAAAGAAAACATAGGGTGGGACAGACTGGTGGTGTGGTTGTTAAGTTCATGCACTCTGCTTTGGTGGCCTGGGGTTCACGGGTTTGGATCCTGGGTGAAGATCTATGCATCGCTCATCAGGCCACGCTGGGGCAGCGTCCCACGTACAAAACATAGAGGAAGATTGCCAGATGTTAGCTCATGGACAGTCTTCCTCAAGCAAAAAGAGGAAGATTGGCAACAGAGGTTAGCTCAGGTCCAAACTTCCTCACCAAAAAAAAAAAAGAAAACATAGGGAAGAATCTTCACAACCTTGGACAAGATACAAAAAGCATTAATCATAAAAGAAAAAAACTGATAAATTGTACCTCATCAAAAATTTTTAATTTACTCATTAAAGACCATAAGGAAAATCAAAAAAGAAGGATGATTTTTAAAACTTCAAAAGAATGCAGTTTTTTTTCTACAGGTACTTTTTCTCAGCAAATTTCAACTGTCACTCTCAGACCCAATAACCCTTCATTCCAACTCCCTCTGTAAGTCAGAAATCTAAGCCCCATGTCTTCCAGTCTCGCTCAAGACCCTTTTGGTTAAGGGCAAGCATTTTTTTCCTTCCTTTGACTTTGGAGATTAGAAGATGAAAGTACAGCAGAAAAATAATCTCTTCTTTTCTCCCTGACTCCTTAAAACCCATGCTTGTCTCTGTTCCCATCAGGTAAAAGGTAACACTTGGCAACTATATTTTTACACTGTTGCCTCCTCTAACTCATTTGACTGTTTCACCTCCTTTGAAGATGCCTGTATGAAAACGAATGACTCATACAGACAGCTCAAAACCATTTTCAACTATGTTCCGTAAAATCTCTACGTCTTAAGAAATGTGTAACTTCGTTTTGAATATTTTGGTAAAAAATTCTGAGCATGAAAGAATTGTTTTTACAGCCAGAATTTTCCCATGCATATCTTCAATATGGATGAAATTGAGTATTTTTTTTTATTGCAAGGATGAAAATTGATATCGTATGTTAAAACACACTGTAAACCACAATGCATGAAAGACATATATGGTGTTTCAGACTTCTATGTCCAGAAATATGGCAGAGGAGCTACTCCAAAGGGGTCTGATTCTAAAGTACAACTAGATCCTGGATAAACTACAGAAAATATAATTTTTAAGTTGATTAATTACTAGACTCTGTAGAAACTTAGAGAAATCTCAAAGAGAAGAAAAAAAGACAGCAAGATAAACCTAGTGTTGGGAACTTTAGTCAGGAAGTAAATACAAAACAGTTTCCCTGACTATTAATGTTAATATCACTAACATCAGATCTGCTATTGGAAAACTGAAGCTTGGCCCTCATTAAAGTGCTGAACCTGAAATTCCAGCATTTTTCGAGTACACTCTAAAGAGGTTAAAGTGTTTCCAGTTCAGTAATTCTCCCTGGTTCTCAGCAAATAGAAAGAAAAATTCCTCTATGGAAAACATATTGGGCAATAAGAAGTCCCACAGATTAAAGACAACAAAACAGGAGTTCACAATAAAAATTACAAAGTTTGCACAAGGAAACAACCAAGTGTAAGAATTGACAGAAACACAAAAACTTAGTTGACATCCAAGCACTTTTTTTTTTTTTTTTGGTGAGGAAGATTGGCTCTGAGCTAACATCTGTTGCCAATCTTCCTCTTTTTTTTCTCCACAAAGCCCCAGTACATAGTCATATAGCCTAGTTGTAAGTCATTCTAGTCCTTCTATGTGGGACACCCCCACAGCATGGCCTGACGAGTGCTATGTAGGTCCATGTCCAGGATCCAAACTGATGAACCCCAGGCCACCAAAGCAGAGTGCACAAACTTAACCACTCAGCCACAGGGCTGGGTTCAAGCACTTTAAATATTCTCAAAAGCAGAACTTAAAATAGCTATTATGAAATGTTTGAAGAAATAGAAGAATTTTAAAAGTGAATAAGTAACTAGAAGGTGTCAAAAATGACCTAATAGATTTTTAAAGGGCCAAAAATCTGTTAGAAATAAAAATATAATAGTTGAAATTAAAATTTAATGTACAGGTTAAACAGCAGATTAGTCACAGCTGAAAAAATAATTATGAACTGAAATATGGAGCCAAAGAAATTATCCCAACTAGAACACAGGAAGATGAGAAGATGAAAACATAAGAGATTAAGAGATGCAAGCAAGGGAGTAACATGAATCCAATCAGAGTACCAGAAAGAAAGAATAGAGAGAATGGAGGAGAAAAAATATGGAAGAGAAAATGGCTAAGAATTTTCTAGAATTGATGCAAAACATGAATCTTCAGAAACAGGAAGCATAATATATACTAAGCAGGACAAATAAAAATAAATCCACAGACACATTATGGTGAAACCACAGACCACCAAAGACACCGAGAAGACCGCAAAGGCATTCAAAGAGCAGGAAAACAGACCACCCACAAAGGAACAGCAAATAAACAAAGCTGATTTCCCAACAGCAATGATGGAACCCTGAAGTCAGTGGAATACAACCTTCAAAGTGCTGAGAGAAAATGACTGTCAACCTGGAACTATGCTCAGCAAAACTATCTTCCAGATAAACAAAAATTGAGAGTGTACCGTCAAGAGAACTTCAGCAAGGAACTTCTAGAAAATGTCCTTCGGATCTCAAATGGTCTTTTATCCAAGACACACATTCTCGTGAGGTGACATCACTCCCTAGGGAGAGAAAGTTTGTTCTTGGTAGGCAAAAAAATCTTACTCTGTTTATGTATAAAGCACAGGTATACCTAGACATCAGTAAATATACAGCATACCTGTGATATTACAATTAATCGGTGGAGTGAAGGAGGCAATTAGAAAAAAGTATATCAAAAAGGCTCCTTGGGAGTGGGGGCAATAATGAAAGGAAAGTTGAGAAACACTGAGATCCAAAACAATCTAAAAAGTTTTAAAATTAATAAGAGAGATTATTAAAGGGGCTAGATTTAAGATTAATACACAAAAATCACTTGTATTTCAATATACTACCATAAAATATTAGAAAATTTAATTCAAAAAAGATTTAATTTATAACAGCAATAAAAAAATCTAAAATAGGGAATAAGTCTAACAAAACATATGTAAAAACTTTATGGAGAAATGTATAAAACTTTATTGAAAGTCGTTAAAACAACCTAGAAAAAATGGAGAGATGTTCCATGTTTGTGTTTAAGAAAGCTCAAAATCCTAACAAGGTCAATTATCCATAAAATTTTCTGCAAATCACTGCAAATTCCAATCAGAGTTTTACAAGGAACCTGGCTAGCCAATTCTAAAATTTACATAGAAGAATAAAGTGTCCCAGGACACTCAAAGAATAAATAGGGGAAAATTGTCCTGTCAAAAACTGTGAGGTCTCGTAAACTATGGTACTGAAGATAGGGGAGTATTGGCACAGCGTTCAACAAACTCATTAACAGAAGAGAGAAGGGAGCCCAGAAACAGCCCCTGCCCCCTGCGGGTAGAGAACCCTCTCCCCCAGCATTGCCAGCAAAAGTGCCATTGCTTCTCACTGGTTCTCCAGGACCAATCACTGTGGCCTGCAGTATTTGGAGATCTGATGGCTTAAGTGTTATGGCACCGCCTCTAGATCAGCCCCAGTGAAACCACAAGGACTGAGAATGAGGAAGGGGAGATCCCCCAAAAGGAAATAGAAGCACTAATAAACAGAAAGGGGAAATGGACGCCCAGAGGGAATCCAAAGGGTCCACCACACATGCTGCAGGCCAGTCCTCAGAAGAGTGACACGCCTAGTGATAAGAGGAACTCGAGTGTTGGTACAAAGCGTCTACAGCATGGCCATGCAGGCACACAGACACACACGAGCAAGGCGGCTGTACACTCCACTCGTGCCCTCGCTTGATCACCACGTCTTTTGCTTTCAGGGGCTTCTTTAGCCCCATTCTGCGTCCCTAGGTCAGCATCTTAGAAAGCATCTCTTTGTTTCAACCCAGGCCTCTATCCCAACATCTCTGAACATTTTCCTCAAAAGAACATATTTCCCTCTTACTGCTCTATTGAAGTGTTTCCCAAAATATGTTCTACAGAATCCAAACGCTTGGGATGTCACTGGGTATTAGATTTTTTTTTCATCCATTGTGAAATAAGTCTGGGAACAATTCACTTAAGTCTTGACTGCTGTACTGCTAGACCCTGGAGCTTTATCATGACAATGGGCATTGGGAATCTTCTAGAATGCGATCCAGTGTCTGAACTCCTACCACTCACATACCCTTCACCGGTTACCCAGGCACTGTCTCTTCTCCAGGCGGTGATAACCATCAAGAGTGGACCTTCTCCCTTGGGCGTTCCCCCACGCTGGGAGCACTCCCCAACGCGCACGCGAGAACGTGATCAGCTCCAGCTCACAGCATCTGCCCCATCACAGCAGCAGTCTCCCACCGGCTCTTTCTCAGGCCTCGTCTCTCCTGCCTGGAGCAATGCATCTGCTGAAGTACAACTACAGAGCTGGTTTTTCTTTTCTCTACTTTCTCAATTTTCTTTGATGGGATTATATTAGTTTTACAATAAAACTTTAAAGTATTTTTAAAACTTAGTCTTAACATAGTATGGAGTTAAAGGCTGTTATTCAAAATAGACCTCCACTTAAAATTTCACCAGTAGCCCCCTTAGGAAGTATTAGTTTGGAACAGAAAAAACACAGGATTAAATCTAAGGATCTGGGTTCCAGCCCTGGCTTCTCCATTCCCATCAATGCTAAATTCAGAAGGTTCATTAACTGCCAAACCTCAGTTTCCTCATCTGTAAATGGGGATAGTGTGGTGTACCTAAGGCACTGTTGTAATTATGTGATCTGTATGAACACATTCAATCCTCACACCAACCCTAGGAAGTTGGTATCATCTCCAGCTAATTATTATCTCCATTTTACAGGAGGGGAGGTAGGGGAAGGAGCAGGTAAAGAGGGAGACGGACCTGGGGGTCTGGGCAGGAACCCAAGAGGCCAGTGGGGGGACACAGCACCACCAGACAAGAGAAGAAAGGAAAAAGGAGGCAAGCAAAATTCTTTCTGGCTGCCCCTGCCTCGGAGAAGCTGTTCTCTAAAGCATCCTTTTGAGATGCAAACACTCTGACAGTCAAGGACAGCTTCATTGGCATGTGACCTGTGCAGTCACACAGAGACCCCCACCTAGAAGGGACCCCGCACTTGGTTTAATGCTCTGCTGTCACTGTCTTGAAATTCTGAATAATTTTAGCAAGAGGCCTCCCATATCATGCGGCCAGCCCTGCTGACAGTGCTCCCCTCTTACTTGCCACCACATTTATAAAGAAAGTCTCTGGGTGGGACATTTTGTGGGAAAAGCTGAGATGATGACGTTGGAAGAGCCCCTGGGATCTCCCAGGGAAGGAGATGCTGTGTCGGTTTGTGCTCCGAGCAGCGCAGTGGTGACTCCAGGAACATTTGCACACGGCCCTGACCAAAAGACCTCGTTGGCCTCTTTAAAAGCAAAAGGACAAAAACAACACAAACAATGTCTCTGGGGGTAAAGTACAGCATTCCATCTTTCCTTAGTCTATCTCTGTCCTCCAAAACCAAACGCATCAAGGAATGGTCCCAGCAACCAAGGTTGTTGTTTTGATTGGTGCCAAAAATTGGGACCCAGCCATGGTCTTATGATTAATTCTGAGGCACATAAAGGAAACTGTTAATACTGATTTATCTGTTCATTCTCTCTATTCACTGTCCATCCATTTACCCCAGACTAACCATAGCAACAAGACACTAGAAAATTAAATTTAAAACAATTCCTCTATTCTTGGTGGACGTATTCTCCTTTCCCTGCTCCTAGGATTGTGGATCCAACAAGCTCAAGCATCCATTAATTTCATTTTTTAAATATTGTGGAAGCCACTGAGGTGGAAATGGGAGAACTCCCAAAAATATTGTTGGAATACCATAAAGTGAAAAACTGTGAAATTTACAGAATTTGTTCCTTTATGGATGGCTGTCTTGGCACCTTGTGGAGTATCTCGGAAAATCAGAAAAAGAGGCAGTAGCAGCTTATTAAGCAGGTATTATTCACATCTTACATCATTAGAATAGGCATCCTTTCATCCTCATGCAACATCCTGCAGTGCAGCCCAGCCATTCCATATCACCAAAACATGGGCAGAGACTCTCCCATGACCTGCATTAAGATACAGAAACCCAGGGACCGACCCTGTGGCCGAGTGGTTAAGTTCTCGCGCTCCACTCTGGCGGCCCAGGGTTTCACCAGTTCAGATCCTGGGCTCGGACACGGCACCATTCATCAGGCCACACTGAGGCAGTGTCCCATATAGCATAACCAGAGGCACTCACAACTAGAATATACAATTATGTACCGGGGGGCTGTGGGGAGGAGAAGAAGGAAAAAAAAGATACAGAAACCTAGAGTGTTTACATTTCTCTTGAGTCATCTTTAATATGGAACCAATCCACTAATAACCAAATATGTATTGATCATCTACTAGGTACAAGCACCATAACCATATTATTGAAAAAGGAAGATTAGGACTTGCTCTCAAAGGGCGTAGCAATGAACTGAATTTTGTAGGACCACTCTGGTTTACAGCTCCCACGGTGGACAAGCCTTAGAATGGTCTTCGGGGCCGGCTCCATGGCCGAGTGGTTAAGTTCGTGCGCTCCGCTGCAGCGGCCCAGGGTTCGGATCCTGGGCGCGGACATGGCACCGCTCGTCAGGCCACGTTGAGGCAGCGTCCCACATCCCACAACTAGAAGGACCTGCAACTAAGATGTACAACTGTGTACGGGGGCAGGGGTTGGGGAGATAAAGAAGAAAAAAAAAAAAACATTGGCAACAGTTGTTAGCCCAGGTGCCAATCCTTAAAAAAAAAAAAAAAAAAGAAGATTGGCAACAGTTGTTAGCCCAGGAGCCAATCTTTAAAAAAAAAAAAAAAAAAGAATGGTCTTCAGTGATTACTGTCTTGCTTACATCAGTGTCCCAGCCAGCAAACCCCAAAGTCCCAAATATGAGATCCTTCATCACATCACACCTCTAAACACTATCATAAAATGATGCTATGACCTTCTTGCTCTCGTTCTTTCACACACACAGAGGCACACACAACTGAAAAGCAAAACAGTAAAAGAAAGTCAGACATTGCGGAGTTAAATAACTAGCAGACTATTAAGACAAGTCAGTACTAAACAGTCGTTCCTAATGGAAAGGATGCAGAATTACATGCTTAGAGCACAACATGAAAGAGCATGGACACAGATTACACTAACATAAGCTGTAAAAGCTAACTCTGTCCAAGGGAAAACACCGGAACCTCTTGCCATGAATTGTGCAAACATCTCCTTTCTCCCCTTCACTCTGCACCCTCTGAAGGAGTCCATCAGGATGGAAATATTAATTTATTTGAATGGAAGGACGTCATTATCATTCTGAAAAAAGTGCTTTGGTTTGAGGCTACTTAGGTCTACCCAGTAGACACTAATGTAGTCCCCCATAGATTAGCCTCATTTCCTGGGAATCCATATTGGGGTTTGGGGACAAAGCCCAGCTAACAGCAAAGTGTCGTTTTCCTTGCTTTGCCACTGTGGTACCTATCTCACAGGTCAGTCTTCCATTTCTGCTGAAACAAGATCCAAGAAACCCAATCTTGTCACTTCACATTGAGAGCAGTAACAGAGAAAAAGATTGAGAATGCACTTAGTTGCTAAGAAGAATGAGTTCTCCATGGGTTAAAATAAACTAAGACAAAATCCAGCTTTACTTGGCAATTAACTAATGGGGCTTGAATGGATGCCCATCCTCCAGCAGGTGTTTTTGGCATGCTGAATTAGCAACAGGGGACAAAGTTTGTGTTTTTATGACCCAATTTTCAGCGCATACCCTTGTTTTGAGATAAGACAATTGATATACTCAAAAAGACTTTCCTTCAGTCAGATCTGCACCTGTGTTTTTAAAATAAGAGGTTACATTAAAGGAAATTTATTTCCCTTTGCCACTCCCTTATAACACATTAAGTACGTTGAAAGTCATTACTTGTTTCTCTTCAAAAGGGAATTGAATTGAAGAAGGAAGCTTATCTAAATTCTTTAAGATTTGGGAAGGAATTCCCGAGATAGGCCAGTATTCATTTCAAGGGAAAATTTTACTTAAACAGAGGAAGCCACGTGATTAAAAATGAAGGTTCTTTAAAATGTTTTAAATTGTACTTTGCAAATCAAAAAATAAATTGATCCCAGAAAAATGTGGCTTTTCCTGAGGTTGTTTCCAAAAACACCCCTCTGCCCCGTGCTGGCTACGCCCTTGCGTTCTCGCAGCTCTGGAACCAACCGTTCGCAAGACAACAGTAACCTTCTCCCAAGGCTGCAAAAGACATTGGAGAGTGTTTCATTTTTGACTGTAAAAAAATGTGGAACTATAGTTATCCAGAAATATATAGTGTTACTTTTTTAATAATGCACATTTAATTTAAATTAGAGAACATACCTAGCATCGTTTGGGGTCCATTGTAAGTCATTGATATTTATTAGTACCTTTCTCCTTCCCTTTTTTTTATGGTAATACTTGCTTTTTAGGACATTAAAGCCAACATATTTGAAAAAGAAGGTATACATGACGACCTCCAGGACTGCCTGGTATAGAGCATCTTCCCATGGTACCTGGCTAGAGACCTGTTTCTAGTTAGTTTACTCAATGCAGATGGTAAACTGGCCTTGGTGGATCACAGAGCAGTCCTTTCAGAGTCTCACCAGAAACTGGAAACAGGAAATGGAATCAGTGTCAAAATTTTCGGCCTACCAGAGCCACCAGGATCCAATTCGTTTTATAAATTATTTTCACCAAAACTTCAAGGAAGGGATACGCTTCATCTTCCAGAAAATGTCTCAAGAAGGAGAGAAAGGAAAGCCACCAACTAATTTTACTAAGTTAATAACAAATTTGATAACAAAACTAGAGAAGGACAGTGCAATAAAAGACAATTATAGACCAGTCTTAATTATTAACATGGACGGAAGAGTCCTAAAATAGTAACAAATCAAGCTCTATAGTATATTTTATAATTACATCATAATCACTTGGGGTTTAGCCCAAGATGCAAAGAAAGTTCAGCATCAGAAAATCTATTAAAATGTAACTCCCATTAATGAAGTAAAGAGGGGAAAATCTCAATAGGGCCTAGAAAATCATTTGTTAAAATTAAACATTCATTCATGACTTTTCAAATGCTCTTAGTAAACTATGAATAGAAGGAAATTTTCTTAATATGATTAAAAAAGAGTAGCCACCAAAAACCTGGAGCAAACATAGCACATAATGATGAAAATTTAGATACATTGCCATTAAAGTCAGAATTAAAATAAAGATGCCCACTCTCCCTGCTACCGTTCAGCATTGTTGTGGAGGTGCTAGGCACTGCAGTAAGACAAGGGGGAGAAAAGCAAGAAGTTTGGAAAGAAAGACACTAAATTGCTACTATTTACAAGTATTATTTTCCACTTATAAAATACAAGACAATCTACAGACCAACTATTTGAAGCAACAGGAGAGTTTTTGCTGGCTACAAAATCTATGTACTAAAATCAGTAAAAATAGACGAGCAATAACAATTTTAAAATGCAGTAGAGTATGTAAATATAACCCACAATAGCAGCAAAAATTTTAAGGAAATGAGGAATAAATCTAACAAAAGGTTTTAAAAGAGAATTATAAAATGTTATGAAAGGACATAAAAGAAGCATTGGATGAATAAGTTATACCTTGTTCATGGATGGGAAACTGAATAAAGATGTAATTTTTTTCCCAATAAGATCAATGTTGGGGCTGGCCTGGTGGCACAGCGGTTAAGTTTGCACATTCCGCTTCTCAGCAGCCCAGAGTTCGATGGTTCAGATCCTGGGAGCAGACATGGCACCACTTGGCAAAAGCCATGCTGTGGTAGGCGTCCCACATATCAAGTAGAGGAAGATGGGCACGGATGTTAGCTCAGGGCAAAAAGAGAAGGGTTAGCAGTAGTTAGCTCAGGGCTAATCTTCCTCAAAAAAACAAAAAAAGATCAATGTTATTCTCATCCTAATGACAGAGTGGAATTTAACAAATTGATTCTGAAGTTCATGTGGAAGAGTAAAATTCCAAGAAGAGTCAATATAATTCTTAAAAAGTACAAGGATAGCAGGTCTGGCAGATATTAAGATATTATAAACTTTATAGTAATTAAAACAGTATGGTATTAGTGAAAAGATAGATAAAAAGATCAATGAAGCATATTAGAAACCTTGGAAATATGGTGTATGATAGAGATTGGCTTACATGTTAGAAGAGGAAGAAAAAGTACTCAGTTAATAATGTTCGAAAATTTGGCTTCCTATCTAGAAAACAAAAACAAACGATAACCTTGCACTACACATAAAAATAAACTCCAGATGAATTAAAGGTACAAACATAAAAATCAAAACTTTACAGAGGAAAATAAAGCAAAGTTGGCTTCCAATTAAATATAGAAAGTCAAATGCATATGTTAGTCTCTATTTCCTCCTGAAATCCCAGTGAAATAACAGTCAATGGATTTCTAAGACATATAACCACAAAAACAAAAGGAATGGAAAAATAAACAGCAGCAGCAAAATTTGCAATCTGACAAGCAGATGGGTGAGCAGTAACCTACTTACCAGACCCCAGAAAGCCAAATTCTAAACTGGCAGTGAAGAAATCAAGAAGCAATCTGATTTATTGGACAGAATCTCCAAAAGATTTATCAATTCACTTTACCAGTACCACTGATGTGAGAGTAAAAGTGAGCTGTAAACAAGAAAATGGTTAAAGTCTGTTTAAGAAGCATTTAGACCCCCGAATCCCCATGCTCACTTTGCCCACCAGGAAAACTGCCCCTCCCTGACCCTGTAGTCTATTCCCTGGAGAGTGCAAATTAGGTCTATGGATTGGGGGACAGCAGCCTAGCTGAGGGCAAGGGTACCTTATGAAAATAGGGAGATTAAAGTAAAAGTTTTGATTCTGAAGCTTGAGAGTCCCCTTTTTTCTCCACTTGGTCCCCAGAATTCTAACAGCCAAGCTTGCATATGTTGCAATCAAGAACAAGAAAAGCCTTTTATAGGGGAGAAGACCAAGAAAAAGATCTAAAAATAATTACGCTGGGAGTTTCTAAACACAGCTGCCCAGCCAGATCTGCCTAGATGAAGCCTACAGTTAGCAAGTCCCAATTAGGTTTAGTGCCCCACTCAAATGTGAGAGGACAACCAAGGATCCCCAGGCATTTGAAGAAGTCCTCTAATAGAAATATAGGAGCTAAAAGGGCAATTTGAAGGAAACAGACTCCATCTGAGAAGAATAAAAACTTTTAAAATATTATTAGTATCAGTTCAGACATAAAAGACAATATTGTGTATCCATGAACTAACAACAAAATATCATTTTAAAAAGAAGAGAAGGAAGAAGAAATTTTTTTAAACACCCTTAGAAATTAAAAAGATGGTAGCAAAAACGAAACACCTCATTTTGAGGGTTAAAAATAAAGTTGAAAGACTATCCCTTAAAGTAGAAGAAAGTGCTAAAGAGATGGAAAATAAAAGAGAAACTATAAAAACTTAGGATGAAATTATTAGAGAAATAATTCAAGAAATTTCCCAGAACTGAAGAACATGTGTTTTCAGACTGAATGGGTCCATTAACTGCCCGTTGGGATACATCGGCATGAAATTCCCCAACGCCAAAAGACCTTTCAAGCTTCCAAAGAGGAGAAACAATCGGAAAAGGTGTCAAACAAAGAACAATTATAAGAATAGCTTCCCAGCCCTAAATAACAGCACTCTGAAGGTAGAACACAGAGGAGAAATGTCCTTAAACTTCTGAAGGAAAATTATTCTCAACCGAAAATTATATGTCCAAAAAAAGTATTAAGTGAGGACAAAATAAGGCATTTTTAGACATTTAAGTTCTCAAAAAGTTTCTCTCCCATGCATCCCATTTCAGAAAACCACTATGATACAGTCTTTGCTAAAACAAAGGAGTAAACAAAAAAAGAGGAAGACAGGGCGTATAGGAAAGAGGAAATCCCATACAGGAAAGCCAAAAGGAAAATTCTTAGGGTGGCAGATGTGCTGCCTGTGCAGAAGGCTACCAGTTCTGATTGGGGGAGGCTAGAGGGCCTCAGGGGGCACTTCATTAGGAAATGACTGAAAGCACGTCGGATGTGTTCGATCATATCAGGAGGAGAGTTTTATATACTCATACAATTAAGTGCTATGCAGAAATCTAAATGAATCAGCACACACATCTCAACATGGAAAGATTTGGAAGGTAAAACATTGACTGAAAAAGCAATGAGAATACCTTGAACATTGCGACACTTTTTGCATTTTTTAAAAAACAAATGGTATTAGCAATACTGTAGGTTTTTCCTTGCAGGGGTGGAGGGAACCAATGTCATGAAGTTTCCTTTTCTGTGGAAAGAGGAATGTGAGTGGTACTGGAGAGAGGAAATAAAGGGGACTTCAATTTTATCTGTAAGCTTCTATTTCTTTTAAAGGATTTTAAAAACCTAAAGCAAAAATGACTGTTAATATTAGTTAATTCTAGCTAGTGAGTACACAAGTATTGATTTTACATTGATCTCTCTATTTTTCTGTATTTTTGTTTTCCAGAAAGGAAAGAAGGAAGGGAGAAAAAAAGAAATACAAGTGCTGCAGTCACAGCCTTTCCAAGGGCCTGGGCTGCAGGGCCAGGACGAGGCGGGCTGCTCCAGTTGCCCCCTCCTCACCTGAGCCTTCTCTTCATCTGGTCAGTCCATTGCTCACAATGGAACACAACCATTCTGCAAGGTGCATGTTTCATTTTTCAAATAAAATCCCTTTCTAAATTCAGCTTTTTTGCTTTCTCAACATAGTCCACTGAATTTGCACTTCAACAACCCACGGGTAGGAAGCGTGTGTTAACTCCCTTTAACTTCAGAAAACTGAGACTCTGAAATGATGGTTTGGGTGATGGCTTAGTAATTAAAACATAGTCAACCATTCATATTATTACTTAGCTATTATTTTAGTAGAAAAATATAAGTAAACAATTGGCTCTCTTGCTCACCCATATCTACATCTGGCAGAGTGCCACTAAGCCTAAGACTCTACCCTCACCTGGTGGCAGCTACCTCAAAGACAGGTAGGAGGAAATCAATATGACTTGGGGTTGCTCTGTCAATATCACCTAAAAGGTGATAGCAAACATAATGATCGAGGGGCTTGGAAGTGGGTGATGCTGAGAAGGCATTTGTTCTGTGTAACTTAGAGATTTGCCCTTGGCCACGAAACAACCTGCTAAATATCCAGCTTCAAGCGCAGGTTCACAGCTTCTGCAGAAAGGCAAAAGCTGAGCCTACAGATACCAACACGTATGGTCTCAGACAGACTCGAAATAGTTCATCATCGGACGCTTTCATTGGATTTGGAACTGGAAGAATTGCAAAGAAGACAAAATGAAAGGCACTGGACAGTTATCCTTTCTCTATTAACAAAATAAATAACTCTCAAGTTTGGTGAGAATGTTGTGTGCATGGGTTCAGGTCAGTGCTTACATTCACTGACGCTTGATGGATTTCTGGCTTCAAATGTTTTATCAAGACAATCCACCTTGTGGCAATCTCCAAAGAAGACTGTGTGGCTCTATTGAGTCCACAATTTGCTTTTTAAAAGTGACTAAATATGCTTTTTTTACAACAACGACAAGTCATCTCCCTCCTGAAGCCAATGGAGTTTGTCACCCAGCTTCCCCTGCTTTTCAAAGCCAGCCATCAAAAGGCAAAGGAAATGTCATGACTTTGGAGCGGTCAGAAAGCTCTTAAGTCGCAGTGCAGGCTATTTCCCCTTTTGTGGCACAGAAAAGAGTGGACAGACACAATGAATAAATAATCCCATTGTACTTAAAAATGTGTAACAATCCTTCAAAATGAGGTGAGGAACAAAGATAGGAGATAGCAAAGCGGCCCTGGTCTTAACAGAACAGCTTGCAATTCCAGGGCCTAAACTGCTTTTGCAAACACAAACACACGCACAGCGACCATGAGAGAATAAAAATTAAAAATGGCATCCGATTCAGAACACCAAGAGGCTCAGCCTAAATGGCCTTCTGCATAATTCACTTTGGACACCTTCAGCCTCAGCAGCTAAAGGCAGCCAGTCTGGGCCAAGGTTAACACCTTAAACCATTCAAAGTAACTGACTTTGAAATAATCATCAGGGTCACTGGTTGTTGCTAAAAACACCTCTTCATCATTTTTACTTCACCACGGCTTTTCCTTTCCCTTTAAAGAAGTCTCCTTGTTTTATGTTCTAGCATTTGCCGGAGGCCTCCGTTTTTCCTCTCTGGTGCCTACAGCCATGCCTTCCCCACCTTGAGCTGCAGGATCCAGGGGCAAACAGCAGAGTGCATGGTCACCCAAAGACCCAGCAGAGAGGGTCTGATGCTGGACTGAGCAATGGGGACCGAAGATGCCCAAGCCAGACATTCAAGGGTTCACAGAAACACAGAGAACTCCAGGCACTCAGAACTTCAAAGGGCCTTAAAGAATCAACAACCACAAACTTTTAATATATTTTTAAAGAAAGTGGGTGGGGTGACGCAGCATGGCATATCAAAAGAACTCTTTGTTAAGACAGAGAGTGGATTTTTGTACATATGAAAAAAAGAGTGTTTTATTTTCTTTTCACAAGACCAAAAAAGTGTTGTCTTACTTTGTAGGCAAAGGAAAAGTAAAATTTGAAAACTAGCATTGTTAGATGTGGGACCAGAATTGCCCAGTATCTGTCTCCATGAAGGAAGGGGATGTGGGCTGGCCTCATTCCCTCCCCGCACAGCTTAGTGCTCTTCTTAAACTATACCAGGGTACCAAACTTGATACCCCCATTGATGTAGAGGGATGTCTGTCCTAAGAAAACATAACGCTATGTTTCACCACTTTTCTTCAACAAAGAATTATATTTAATACTGGATAAAATATTTTTTCTTTCTTCCATTGATTAATTTACTGATTTTTAGATCAATAAATATTTACTAAGTACCTTCTCAAGTCCAAGCACTGTGTTGGGCATAATATAAAGTTACACATAATTTTAGGCGTCACATATAATTGTGAAGAGGGCACCATCTTTGCCCTCTTGGAGCTTGTAATCTCAGACCACATCAGAAGAGAGAGAAAATGCTGCATGTGACAACGTTAAAATCCTTAGCAGCCAGGCAGGCTTCTCCAAATTAGCTCCACTAACAGCCTTGTCCCAGTGAAAGGCTCCCGCTGAGCCCCCGGTTCTTCCTTGGACTAGTTTTGGCCTCTTCTTTTTCTAGTTTCATGAAATTTTCATCCCTAGCTGCTGCCAGAGTCCTAACCACTTCAGGGAAAACAGAGAGCCTGACCTTCATTAAGGCAGCAGAGAAGATTATAAATGTGTCCTGTAGTTGCAGTTCCCAAACATGTGCTGGGGCACCCCAGGATGCTACAATAAACACATATGGATACTTTAAATTTTTAAGGAAAACATGGGGATATATGTCAGACACTGTGCAAACTACTACTACTAAGTTCTGTGTATGTGCAAAGAAAGAGAGAAATTTTTTATTTCCTGTGCCCATATAGTTCTGTTAATATTTTCCTTCTGAACTACATCATTAGTTATTACACAATTTTTTGAAGTAACATAAATGTATTATATATTTTGATGTATAATTATTAAACATACTGTATTTTACTCAATCTAATACATCATTGATTATAAGACATTCTTTTATATACCCCTGGGGGAAAATGTCCTGTCAATTAAACCACAATGTAATACTTCCTTATCACTTTGGGGTTTTTTTTAGACTTATTGGAAGAGCTCTTTAAGACTTTAGACATAGATTTTAATTATATATCATTCTTGTGCATTCATAAAAAGGATTACCTTTTTTAAGTGAAATAAATGGTCTAAGTTACTCCCACAACATCTTTACATTTTGAGTTCAGCTCTTCCGAATCACTTTTCAACTGGACCACTAATCATCAGTTTTCCACCCAATATCATCCTCTGTGCCATCAAGAACATTGGTGAAGCAATGTTTCTTACAAGAGTGTTCCACTATTGTCTCTGGGATTTTCTTCCAAGGCGTGGACACTATTCTGTAAGTTTTGATTCTGGAACTTTCTTACTTGAAATTGTCAGGTAATAAAACCACTTCATGATTGAGACCTAATATAAGATGCCATTGACTGTGAGACACATCTTGATTTCAGACACAATGAATGCTCTCATAGACACAATAATTCTGTCCATAATGCTACCTTGGATAAAAAGGAAGACGCGGGTCAGGGACAAAGGACACATACTAATTTTGATGAAAGTGAAGAATCAGAAACCAATTGAGTAGTGAGAGGATTTTTGACCCAGTCATCAGAGCCAGTCGCTTTCTCAACCCAACACCTTTTGTTTGTTGTCCCCAGAGGTTTACCCGTCAAGAGGCAAAAAACACCATGGTCAGAGAAAGGTATGCCTATGCTTTCTAAAGTGAGAGTACAAGGGGAGATGAGAAAGGAGAATCTGCAGACCTCAGGCATATTCTCAGGCAGATAAATATTAGGAAAGAAGACCTGGGGAGTCTGGGCATCTCAACTATCTGTGTGCCTTCATGCCACACGGAAAGGTGCGGGTATCCCCAGGGGTATCAGCCACCAGTCTGAAGACTACAACACCAGAGTGACTTGATGTCTGAAGTGCAGGGCAGTGAAATATTTTAGAGGTCTGGTCCAGAATAGATAGACTGCCTCACTGCTCTTACACGCCTAGGACTCCCTCATGGAAGCCATGACGTCTTAAGAGAGGCCTCAGTTCCCAGAGACACCATGATCCACCAAGCTGGAATGATGCCAGACTCTCCCTCCATCCCATAGGCCAAGCAACCAAAGCTGAGACAAGAGAAGAATGCCTCCTGGTACTTTAGCAAGACAAATATTGATATTTTTCCCCCACATAGAGCTCCCTTGCTTCTGTCACAGTTTTTGTTCCAAAGACCCATCACATAAACATCTAGCCAGGGAGCGTGCCTAGATACTTATGAAAATGCATGATGTTTTAAAAATGTTCTTCTGTGCTTTAATCCCCCTTTAAAATTAATGTTCCCAATTCCTGGGGCTGCCGAGATAGGATCTCAGCCATCTGCCCCTGCTGGTTCCTACGGCATCCTCTGATTAAACAAAGGGAGCCGGCTGAAGGCACAGGGGTTTTATTTTGTGGGGTGCCCATACATTCTCTACAGGTCTCATTTAGGAACGTATTTTTTTTTCAAATTGATATTTTTTTAACTAAATAAACAAATTGTCTTCCTCATCTCTTCTTAACTTGAGAACTGAGAAAGAGCCTCCCAAGACCTCTGGTACTTTTCCATACTCACAATTTCAGCCATGACTTCTCCCCAGCAGCTCCCTGCCTCTATCAAAATCGTATTTCTGTGTTCGCACAATCCTCCGTCCACTTCCTTGTCATCTTTCTGATACATTCTGTATATACAGCAATACCCCTGAACTTTCCACTTCTCTGAGAATTGAAACAATAGCACTGAAAAACATGAAAAAATAAATAAATGACAGCATCCTTTAGAATTTAGAAAGTGAATGCTCTAACTATCTCATGGACACATCTGATCTGACTACTTTTGCAGATTCAAGTTTTCACAAGCCACAAAATCAGGTTTACCAAAGGGAATGTAACTTCATTTTCTTTAATTCCACTCAATTTGAGCCCCCATTTCCATTTGACAGCAGAAAACTATTTAGTCACCTCCAGATAAATTCAAATTAGTGATCACTCAGACATTTTAAGTTTAACTCAGTCAAATTGTGTGTCCTTTATCCTCCACCCCATCCCCCACCTCACCCCCAGGCTGTATCCCCTTTTAATTCAGGGTAGTAGCTAAGTTCCAGAGATAGTACCAGAGTCCAGGATGTGGCAGTGAGCATGGAAAAGGTCTCTAAACCATAGCCACCCTCACCCATCTGCTAGCGTCCACTGGCATGATCTTTTCGCCCTCTATCAGCCATTTATGTACTTGTCCTAGGGACATGGGGACTTTCTGATGCTCTCCCAGTGCAAATCTATTCCCCTGCCGTTGAGCCTGGGGAATATTAGCAAGGCTGTCACTTCTAAAGTTCCAAAGGATAAGCAGGTTACAAGTCATTACTATTCTTGGAAACCCAAATTTACAGAGGTCTCTAGGACCCCTCCTAGGACCCACCCCAAGGCAGTGCATGGGGAAGGCACTTCATTCCCACTTCTAACCCTCTTGCTTCTTCTCCAACTCAAGCTCCTTCCCTCTGGATCTGTCACTTAGGGCACCAGTTCTCAATGGGAGTGACACTGCCCCATGGCAAGTTTGAAAATTTCTGAGGGCGTTTCTCCCAAAACATTTCCTTTTGAAAGTTTTCAAATCTATGGAAGAGTTGCAAGAATAGAACAATAATTATCCAAATGATCAAGAGATTTAGCATTAATACTGTTGTCTATTATACAATTGTCGTTCAAATGTCCCCAATTATCCCTGTAATGTTCTTTATAGTTGGTTTTTGGTCCTATCCGGGATTCAATTAAGAATCAGACACTGAATTGAGTTGTCAACTCTTTAATCTCCTTTAATCAAAAATAATTCTGGCACTTAGAGGAGCCAAGAATAGACATCTCACGATGCATGAGATGGTCCCACCGATAAAGAACTGTTCTTTGTCTTACCTGACTTTTGAGTATTTCCACAGACATTCATATCAGTTTAAAAAATAGTTTACAGAGTAGGAGAAAACTTTTGGAAGTGATAGATATTTTTATGGCATAGATTGTAGTGATGGTTTTAGGGGTGTATATTTATCTCCAAACTCATCAAGCTGTATACATTAATTACATACAGCTTTTTGTATGTCAATCATATTTCAATAAAAGTATGTTTAAAATAGTAGTAATAAACAAAATATAACGAAAATCTTAAAAATGAATAAAATAAAAAATCATTTATAACTATCTGAACCTAAAGCCTAATTCCATTTTACATATAAACAAGAAGAAATTTTTGCACACTTTGAATATACATTGAATTTTCAGGAACAGCAACAATGTTGTCCATCAAGGGAAAGTTGTACCCTACTTCATTAGAAATTTTCTCAAGAGTACATTTCAAAAAAGTATATCACTAATGGCAATGCCATTCATAATATTTAAATCGACACGTGACCCCCCCGTATCAGCCTGTGTTCAAGGCTGTCCCTTTCACAGTGGTTTATGTTCAAGTTCAGGTATAGAACTACATTATCACATCCTCTAGCATCCAAACACTTAAATGTTGAAATATGTGTTTCATTTTAAGCTGCCTTCATTTTGTTTCTCTTTTATATTCAGTTAGGGCATTCTAATGATTATTTTTTATTTTATAAGTGGGTCATATTTATTTATCATTTTTTATTTCAGGATAATGAGGGGGACTTTACAAAGTGCCAGTTATAAAGAGGGGTTTCAAACAGATTACTGCAAATGTATAAGTCAATCAGGGAAATGTAAACGCAGTAATTAAGGAATTATCATTAATTATTTTTAGATGTAATAATCGTACTGGGATTATATTTTCTGAGAGAGTCTTTATTTTAAAAGATTGCATACAGAAATATTTGCTGATAAAATGCTGTGATTTGCTTTGAAATAATCAGGGCGGTAGAGTGGGTCAGGTAGAGACGAAACAGGATGCGCTGCGTATCAGTAATTATTGCAGCTGGTGATGGGCACATCAGGCTTGTTTACTATTCTCTCAACTGGTGTAAATTTTTGAAATTTTCTGTAATAGAAAGATTGAATTAAAAGAAAAGGGAGCCTGCTGGGTCCAATGAGATTGAAAACCACTGCTTTTTGGTGAACTGTGCTTCCAGCTTCCTTTAGGGCTTAGCCTTTTGAAGTCAAAAAAAAAGAATTGACTGTTGTCTATATTCTTTTGTGTCTTCCCTTCAATGAAGGAGGCAGATTGTGCAGGATGGGGGAGAAAGGTCACTTGGAGAAGGGTGGGGATGGTGGGGATGGGAGAGACTGGGAACAGCACAGGGAGGCAGGGAACCTTGGTAAATATCCATTGTCCCACTACACTATCTCTCAGCATCTCAAAAAAACGCTCCTGTTGACAGGCACAACTTCACTGGAGTGTGAAGTATTTCAGACTGGCAACACTATGGACGAGTCGAAAAGGGTCTGCCTCTGTCATGCACATTGCTCTGTTTTTGCAAATCTGGTTTAAATGAAAGTGTCTTCTAAATGTTTCTTTGAAATGAACCAGAAATTGTCTGCAAGGCAGCTATGTTACACTGGGAACAGTTCTAAATGTTGATCTGTCTGGCATAGGAGATGTTCAGACACAGGTAACAAAACTGAGATGGCTCAGAGAGACAAGACTGAGGAGGAAGTTAAAACAGTTCAAAGTAACATTTAGAAAACATTTTCATTAAAACCAGATTTGCGGGGCCGGCCCAGTGATGTAGTGGTTAAGTTCATGCACTTTGCTTTGGCAACCCAGGGTTCGCGGGTTCAGATCCCAGGTGCAGACCTACACACCATTCATCAAGCCATGCTGTGGCAGCATCCCACATACAAAGTAGAGGAAGATTGACATGGATGTTAGCTCAGGGACCATCTTCCTCAAGCAAAAAGGAGGATTGGCAACAGATGTTAGCTCAGGGCCAATCTTTCTCACACCAAAAAATAAATAAATAAATTTTAATAACCAGATTTGCAAAAAAAAAGTAGAGCAATGTACATAGCAGGGAGGCTCAATCTCCATCAATCTCCCTCATGCCTTCTCTCTGCTCCCCTTCCCTGCCCAGAGGCTTGTCCTCCTGTGGACTTCACAATGGCTCTAGACGCCCAGGGGCCTGGAGGAAAAAGTCCTAGTGGACTCAGGTTTATTGATTCTAGGGGCTTCTTCAGTTGCCGCTCTCTACGACATTTGTATTTTCAAAGAGACCAAGAGTGCCTTGATCCTTCCAGCTTCTCCAGCTCACTAGCCCTCTACTGGCCTCACTTTCTTCCTTCCCCAGGACAAGGTACATGGTCGGTTATCAGAACTCACCTCCTCCTTTGCTTCCTGTTGCACCTGCCCAGCAAACTCAGCCCTCAATCAGTCCCACAATTAGCCTGAAGCCTGACCTCCTCCAAGTCAAGGTCTCCGCTTCCTGGTCTGCACTCCTTCAACTGGTCGGCTCCTTCATCAGCAGCTTTGCTCATCTGCTCCTCTCAGCCTGCCCTCCCTAGTGAAGAAAATGAAGCTAACTGGGAGGGAATCAGGCCAATGTCCAGCTCCTGCACCTCCAGATCCAGCCAGACATGGGTGCCCTTTCTCCTGCACAAAGCCGACCCCCTCTCCAAACCTGGGTCCAAGCCCTCGCCTCCAGGTCCATCCCTCTACGTGTTCACCTTCCACTTCTCCAGCTCCTCTGAACGTTCCACTCCCCGTGCCCTTCCCAAGCTCCTCTCAGGCCCTGCGTCCCCATTTGGCTACCCTCATCGCTTTCCTCTCTCTCAGTCAGTCAGACTTCCCATTTGTCTTCACTTCTTTGCCTCCCATTCACCTTTAACCCTGGTTTAAAGCCCCATCACTTCACAGGACTATTCTCACAAAGCTCACCAATGGCCTTGGCTGCCAAATCCCCTTTCCAGGCCTGACAGATGACAAAGGGGAGCTTTCTGCTAAGTTTCATGATGTTTTTCTGCAGTGCCCCCTCACATTTCCTCACCTGGCCACCTCGTACACCCCCTTCCTCCTACAGGCCTTCGCTGCACCCCCCAGGTTTGTTCAAGTCCCCTCGTCTGGCCCTCACATTTATATGTGTTGAAAGTATTTCCTGCAGGGTGAGGACCAGGTCTCATTCACCTGTGTTCCTCCAGGGCAGCCCAGGGTCTGGCCCAGGGTAAGCCAGGTGTCTGCTGGGCTGAGCTGAATATCTGAAGGCAACACACCCAAAAATGCCCTAGCTTGTTCTGGACTCTTTGTGGTGACACAGTCACAAGTTTCCGTCAAAGCTGGATATTCACACTGTGGAAATGGCACATGTGAGGGGTCACCATAAGCTTCAGGAGCCCCCTCAATCTGATCAACTGACCTAAGAGTATTTGGGGAAAACGGATCCTTGTCTGCACTTACGTGACATTTCAAACAGCTTGAGTCCCCACCTCCACACACACACTCACCAGGGGTGGGAGTGTGTAGGGGTGAGGCGGGTTGAGGCAAACTCGCTCAGATCATATATAAAAGAGCACAAATGATCTATTAGTCCCTTTACTTGCACGTGAATGTTGCAGTTGAAGGTGAAAACCGAGTGTATTTCCCTCCCCCCGTGCCTCCTCCACCACCAAGGGTCAAGGGCAGTGGATACAACCCATCGAGGGCAGGGGCCTTTCCTCTTCCTCGCTGATCGCTCTCTGCACCTTGCTTAGCAACTTGCTCAGAAGAGGCACTGAATAAATAAAATGAAATTTTAAGCTGAAATCACGAAGATTTACACTTCATAGCTTTTTTCCTAACTGCCTGAATTTTCAGGGAATAAAATCATACATATCTTCTGATTAGTGATTAATGAGAGACAATTCACAATTCTTGCCTGCGTGAGAATTGTACTTTAAAATGCAAAATCAGTCAACTCTCTCACTTGGGGAGCAGAGGGGCTTTCTGGAATCCGACCAAGACTGCCTTTCTCAGTACATTTTCCTGCTAGCAATGCTCTTAGGAATCAAATGTGGTTTATTTCATTTTAAGTCGCTTTTTTTTCAATTCAGGAAAATGAATGTTGGAGCCAGATAAGAAACTATAGTCTGCTTTCAAGAAGGCTACAAGAAAACTGCATCTTGCATTACTAATCCTTTATCTTCATGTTAACAAAAAGATTACTGACACATTTTTGAATGAAAGAAAATAAAATAGCAAATGCATCTTAGGAAATGTGTAACTTTCATGCAACATACAAATCAGTTGTTAAATATTTTTTAAATGAAGGAAAATGCATAATAAATTTTTTCCTTTGGAAGTAAAGAAACCAACTTTTGAGGATAAGAGACAGAAAAAAACCTAGGATTGGGAAATCATCCTTTCACAGAATGTAGGATGAATGAATTAAATGATTGTACCTATAACTTCTTAGTGGATACCATGTTTTCTAAAAGTGATTTCATTGACCCAAGGAAGTGTTGTTTTTGTGAGAGGAAAGGTCTCAGAGGCTGTCTTTGTGCTTCTCTCCTGCAAGGTCAGACTCTATTTCCCAGAGTCCCCAGAGGAAGGTTCTGGAAGATCGAAGGCAAACAGATAGCATTTACTCAGGAACCTCAAGGGACAGAGAGGTGACTCAAACCAGTCAGCAGTATTAACTGAACCAGCCTCCAGCATGGGGTCAGGGCAGGACCACCATCCTCAGCAGCAAACACCTGCACTCAGGCTCAGCCACGCCACTCACAAACCGGGCGCCTCCGGCACATTTCCTAACCGCTCTGTGCCTCGGTCTCCTCCCCATTCATAAAATGGAGACAACAACATACCCACCTCATAGAATTAAATGAGTTAATCGTTTTGCTTAGAACAGTGCCCAGCACGTAGTAAGCACCATGTAAGTATTTGACAGATTAAATAGATAAATATTGAGGAAACATAACTGCGCACAGTAAAAGATAGTTACTATTTTTGAGCAAGAAAAAGAGAGCCTGAGAGCTGCAGATTGCAGGATGGATGGAGGATGAAGGAAGTGGGATCGATCCCCCCAAAAAGATGACACGTGTCACTGATGGAATTCAGAAGGTGTGGAGGGGCATGTGGTTGAGGGTTTTGTTTTTCTTTAGAAGTGGTAAAAGATGCTTAATTCCACTTTAAACATCAGTTTTTCAGCAAGAGCATGACAATAACCTCGTAATAAGAAGAAACACTCGCTATGTCAGAGTTGTTCTAAGTACTTTCTATTTGGTCTCATTGGTCTTATAACAGCTCCATAAGGTAGATAGTAACATTATCCCCATTCTACAGACAAGGAAACTGGGCAGAGAGAATTTAAGTAACTTTCTCAAGCAAGTTACAAGGTCTCCTTGCCAAATATCTGCAAGACAATTCGTCATTTACTTGAGCTTTCACGCACGTTATCCCACTGAACACGTCTGACGCAAATGTTCTCACTCCTATTTTATAGATGAGACTCGAAATGACTACAAAATATGTGTTAGCATGTGTCTCAGAAAAATCCAGAGTGTTCATCTACAACTCACGTTTCTGTAATGCAAATTAGTTCATACAAGCCTGGAAAATAGAGAACGGTGTTAATTTAACACAGGAGTCATGTTAGTTCACGTACAATGTTTCCCAGCATTTTAATGTTTTGCACTGAATGTAGCAAGCTGAGAAGGAATGTGGTATCGTACGCGATGCCCATCATCCATCCAAAGTTCTTCTCTCTTGATGGGTTAGACCACCTGCTCTGTCTCAGACGTGCTATGGCACACTTTTACCTGGCCTTTATTTTCCCTTGTCTCTGCAAGTCATCAGCCTCAATACTTTCTTATCAATACTTCCAGTAAGCATTTTTTTAAGTAAGGTCCAGATTTATTGCAATATTTTTCATCTATTAGGGATTTCACATGTCTTTTTTACTGTGCTAATATTTTTACTAGTTTTGCAATTGGTTTTCAGTATTCTGACGACAAAGTTTTGAGTGATCTGTTTCTCACCCTTTTTTCCCCCATAATCCCTGTTATTTCTAGTGTGTGATTTTGTAGAATGTGGGGTTTTTCAAGAATACTTACATCATTGCAGAAATGCCTGTTTAAGATCAAGTGTTTAAACTGGCTCACCATTCTCTTTCATACACATGTCATAGTCTAATCAATAATAACAGTGGGTAGGTAGATTTTGTGGTTAAGTTTTTTACTGGTCCAAGATGGCCAACAGGACAATGTTTTCAGATTTTTTAATTAGTCCAGAAGATGGAAGAAAATGCAATGCTGGGGAGGGATCGTTTCACATCTCTCTTCCATTCCAGGTCTAATTCTGCCTTTGTGGAGTCTCAGCTATCTACTCCCCTCAGAGAAGGGGGTAGTCATCTGACTGGTAACGGGTCCAGTAATTACCCTGGGTAACTGGGCCATAATGACCACGGGTAAGGCCGCTGAGCATTAAATGGCTACACTCACTTTCCTGGGTCCTCCTCCTCTCAACCCAGAAGAATCAGAAGTCTTGTCAGAGCCACAAAGGAGCCCCATTGCTTCTCTCGTCTCTCCCTTCCTTACACACACAGCCAGAGGAAGGAGTTGAGTTCCAGCCTGCTCTGCAGATCTGACCACAGCCATCCCTCAACACCTCCTCCATTTCATTCCTCCATGTGGGCAACCAGAAGGTAGTAAGAATTCCAAAATTTTGATTCTTGGAAGAGATTGGAGAACCTACTTAGGTCCCAAGCCCACACAACATGCTTCAACCCAGTCTTTTCCAGAGAACTCTGAATAGAAACATCAGCCACATGTGCTGTCCTGAGGAATGAGGTGAGGAGGGGGATATTAGCCATGGTTCTCCAGAGAAACATATATTAGAGAGAGAGAGATTGAGAGAGATTTATTATGAAAAATTGGCTCACATGATTATGGAGGCTGAGAAGTCCCACAGTCTGCTGTCTGCACACAGGACACCCAGGAGAGCTGGTCACGTAACTCAGTTTGAGTCCGAAGGCATGAGAACCAGGGGAGTCAAAATTTAAACCAATCTGGGGGCCACAGAGGATGAGATGAGGTGCCCTGGCTCAAGTAGGCAGGCAGAAAGCAAAAAGGGACGAATTCCTCCTTCCTCCACATTTTTGTTCTATTCAGGTCCTCAGTGGATTGGGTGATGCCCACGCACATTGAGGAGAGCAATCAGCTTTACTGAATCCACCGATCCAAATGCTAACCTCATCCAGAAATACCCTCACATACACACCCAGAAGTAACTTTACTCTGGATGGCCCTTGGCCCAGCCAAATCGACACACACAGTTAGCTATCACAGAGGGTGACTGGCAGGGCAGGATTTGGGATTGGCAGGATTGACCCACATCTGGATCCCTAGTCATGCCATCCATATATACCACAAAATCCGATCCATAACAAGGAATAGAAGACTGGAGCCTCACCAGGCTTGCATTACAGAATGGGCTATATCGATCACTGGCCCTCCTGCTGGGTTACCAAGTCTCAAGATCACGTTTCTAAAGTCATAGCCCGGCCACAAGCGCCCCAGAAGTGGCCCTGCTTGTCTCCTTCACTACTTGTGTGAAGGCTGAAGCTTTACCCAACGTGCTTTGTCGGCCCTGGAGAAAACGCCTAGGAAATGAGCAACTGGCCATCCTAACAGTTCAGATGATGTGACTGCATTCATTACTTCCTTACAGAGACGTTCCCAAGGAATCCACTGGGTGCTCACCTCTTGAACTTACATATCAGAGAAAGGTTAAGAGGCTTTCTAATTCTAATTAAAAATCAGTAAACTCTGAGAAGAAAACAACAGTGGAAGAAAGTGTATTATGTGTGAGGAAGACACTTAATGAAAGGAGTCCTCTAGAGAAAAAATAATAAAAATAAAGAGCAAGGCTGCGGAAACTGACAAGTTCTGTATAGTGAATCACCATATTTATTCGCCTGGCCAGCCTCCTCCTCTGGAGACGCCTCTTCCCTAGTCTATGTGGGCCTGAGGGGCTGTCAATCACAGGACGCTCCCTCTTCCTCCCCCAACAGCACAGGCATCGCTTGAAACCCTGTCTTGTCAATCAGAATTCCCACCCCCCTACCCCAACCCACACAGTCATTTGTGCAGGGTAGGTTCGTGGCACAGAGCAGACAAATTATATTCTTCACCAGGACTTTTCTGGTAAAGTCAGTAAGAAAGAATGCTCCTTGCCTTGGGGGTTATACCTCTGGGAGGAAGTAAGATTGGAAACTTTAGAACCCATCTTCCTTGTCTGAGAGGAGTAAAGGGAAAAACTTGTCTATTATGAGAAAGAAAAGAATGAGGTCAAGAGAGAAAAGAAGCAAAGCTAAGCAATTGCATCAGAGAAAGTTCTGTTGACACCTGGACCCAGCTGAGCCTGAATCCAGGGCTACCTCTGGACTTCCCAGTTAAATGGGCCAATAAATCGCCCTGTCTGCTTACGCCAGTTTGATTGTGGTTTTCCCCACCTATAACTGAAAGACTGCCGACTAATGCAAGGGCTTTTCTGCTACTGTGCAAAGATGAACTTATTTAGGACAAGAAAGACCCCACACCCGGGAATTTTCTGGATGAAATGTCCTATTGAAATAGCAATAATCCTCCTTTTACAGATGTCCAATGAAATCCACCTAAATATATTTTTTATTGAGATATAATAGACACATAACATTATATTCATTTTAGGTGTGCAACATAATGACTTATATATGCATTTATTGTGAAATGATCACCACAATAAATTTAGTTAACATCCATCATCACACACAGTTACAAATTTTTTTCTTGTGATGAGAACTACAAATGGGACACCCAGGAGAGCTGTTGATGTAACTCAGTTTGAGTCCGAAGGCCTGAGAACCAGGGGAGTCAAAATTTAAACCAATCTTAAAGATCTACTCTCTTAGCAACTTTCAAATATACAATACAGTATTGTTAACTATAGTCACCATGCTGTACTTTACATCCTCAGGACTTATTTATCTTATTACTGGAAGTTTGTACTTTCATCCACTTTGCCCAACCCCCACCCTCCACCTCTGACAACCACCAATCTGTTCTCTGTATCTCTGAGTTTGGATTTTTTTAGGTTCCACCTATAAGTGAGATCATACAGTATTTATCTTTCTTTGTTTGACTTACTTCACTTAGCATAATGCCCTCAAGTTCCATTCATATTTTCACAAATGGCAGTATTCCTTCCTTTTGATGGCTTATAACATTCCATTTTATACATATACCACATTTCTTTATCCATTCAGTGTTGGTGGACACTTGTTTCCATGTCTTGTGTATTGTAGATAACGCTGCAATGAACATGGGGTGCAGATATCTCTTTGACATAGTGACTTCATTTCCTTCGAATAAATACCCAGAAGTGGAATTGCTGGATCATATGGTAGTCCTATTTTTAATTGTTTGTGGAACATCCATACTGTTTTCCATAGTGGTTGCACCAATTTACATTTCTACAACAGTGCACTGGGGTTCCCTTTTCTCCACATCCTCGCCAACACTTGTTATTTCTTGTCTTTTTGATAATAGCCTTTCTAACAGATGTGAGGTGATACCTCATTGTGGTTCTGATTTGCTTTTTCCTGATGATTAGTGATGTTTTGCACCTTTTCATGTACTATCGGCCACCTGGACGTCGTCCTTAGAAAAATGTCTAATCCGATCCTCTGCCCATTTTTTAATTGGATTCCACCTAAATGTCTTATTGTCATATGTTACTCCTCACTAATGGACTCAGGTGTGAGGTTTGCTAGTTGTTAGTGCCATTGAGTCAATTCCAACTCCTAGTGACCCTGAGTACAGAAGAACAGAGCCCTGCCTGCTCTTTTTGTGCCATTCTCTCACCTTCCGTTGCTGAATCACACAGTGCTCTGCTGCTGTTCACAGAGCTTTCATGGCCAATTTTTTTGGAAGTGGCGGCCAGGTCCTTCTTCCTAGTCTGTCTTAGTCTAAAAGCTCCACTGAAACCTGTCCACCATGGGTGACCCTGCTGACATTTGAAATACTTTCAGCATCCCAGCAACACACTGTCGCCACAATATAACAACCAGCAGACAAGTGGTGTGTTTGCCTGACTAGGAAATGAACCCAGGCTGCAGCAGTGAGATGCCCAATCCTAACCACGAGATCACCAGGGCAGGTTGTGTGAGATTTAGGACTGCCTAAAATTAGGGAGAACATGAAAAAATATTCTACAGGATCCCCAAATGTCCTTCTAGAGAGAAACCACAAGAGACAGTTGTTCTAGAATGACTCCTCTGCAACCTTTCAGAGATCGCCTTCACTCAGCTTCCCATCCTGCTTTCCCAAATGGACTAACTAAAGAAGAAAAGGAGCTGGCACTAACTGGTGCCTGCACTATCCCAGACACTGCTGGATGTCTGACACCTGTCACCTAATCTTTGCAGCAAGCCTGTGAGAGAAGAATTACCCACATTTTACAAATGGAGAAACCGAGGCTCAGAAAGGTTTAGTGACTTACCCAAGGCTACACAGCTAGTGCATGGCAGAGCCAAAAATTAAATTAAAATCTGTGTCTGTATGAATCCAAATCCCATGTTCTTTCCAGTTCAAGAAGCTAGAATACCCACCATCATCTTGGAGGAGACCATAAGCATGATGAGGCGTGTAGAGGGAAAGCTCCAATACAATGCAACCAGCGTTTATGAGGTCTGCCAGCTGCTGTGAGGAAAGACACGTGCATCAGGAGCTTGCGGTATTGAAGGGGAAACAGACTGTTACACGAACTACTGTGCTTCGAGTAGGAATGTGGTTTCAGTATAAAGTCATGTGGGATCCTGAAGAGGGAAAATTCCATCTGGGTATGGCAGAGGAATGCCTTATGCAGGAGGAGTTTAACCTGAGCTTAAGGATGAGTGGGATTTCAGTAGGCTGAAAGGATGAGATAGGGAGGCCTTCTCCCTTAACTAAAACATCATATGAAGTTGGCTAAGTGTGCCCTTGCACTACCTGGGGGGTGCAGGGGACTGAAAGGGCTAAGATAATGTATTGATCATAATAGGCTAGTTTATGCGATAGTAACAAACAACCCCAAAATCTCAGTACTTAAAGCAACACCACACATCTTGTTCATCTACATGATCACCATGGTTGGTTGGGGACTCTACTTCACGTCCCTTCCACTCTAGGACACAAGCTGATAAAGCAGCCTCTATCAGGAACATTGCTGGCCACCAGGGGAGACAGCAAGAGATCTCTGGAGTGTCTCGCACCATGAATTAAATGTTCCAGCTTGGAAGTGATTCCTATCACGTCTGCTCACAATTCATCATCCAGTACTAATCCAACGCCCCATCCAACAACAAGGTGCCCAAAAAATGCAGTGCTAGCAGATCCCCAGAAAGCAGAGAGCCAGAGATGTTTGGTGAACAGCAGCAATGACTGCCACACTTGGTGTAGACACTTGTCCATGACAGGGGTCATGTGAGGCAAGGACATGAGAAGACAGTCATGAGGAGAGCAAATCAGAGAGTCCAGAAATCAGACCAGCAAACATTGATTACGCACCTGTTATGTGTTAGGGATTGTGCCAAGCGCTGAAGATTCGAAAATGAATGATACGGTGTCTCCGTCTTCAAGGAGCTCACAGTCTGATGGTAGTGAATGATGCATGTTATGGACTGAATTGTGTCCCCATAAAATTCATATGTTGAAGCCCTAACCCCTAAATGTGATGTATTTGGAGATAGGGCCTTTAAGGAAGTCATTAAAGTTAAGTTTAGGTCATAAGGATGGGGCCCTAATCCCGTAAACTTGGAATCCTTATAAGAAGAGGAAGAGACACCGAACTCTCTCGCTCTGGTTGGTGCACAAAGAGGAAACACCATGTGAGGACACAGTGAGAAGGCAGCCAACTGCAAAGCAAGAAGAGAGACCTTACCAGAAACCAACCCTGGCACCTTGGACTTCAAGCCTCCGGAACGGCGGAAGGATAAATTTCTGCTGTTTAAGCCACCTGGTCTGTGGGATTCTGTTATGGCAGCCGACAGACTAATACGGTGCATAAGCGGATAATTGTAGTGCGAGGTGGTAGGTGTAATGATAGACAAATACATGTGGGCACACGGGGGAAGAGGCCCCATCAGTGAACAGCAAGATAATGCAGAACTCAGGAGCAGGGCCTCTACTTGGAGGCAAAGATTCAGGGGCATTGGGCAGCTTCAAGAACCAGTCATGGTCTAGTGTCTCCTCATGTGGCCCAAGGCAAGCGCCATACAGGAACATTCTTAGAAGGATGCCCAAAAGTTTACCTCCTTAAGGATAAGCATGAAAGAGAATGTGCCAAGATTGATACTATTACCTGCTGCGCCATTATCCCCTTTGGTCATCAGCCTCTTCACCCTGAAGTTCTATAAAGCAATAATTTTCTGAAAGACCCAGAGTTCCACTTCATATTAAATAAAAGCAATACACTGAATAAGCACAATTTATGGAATGCGATCATAAAGCATTTCTATTTTGTCTTTCTGTATCCCTTTAAAATTTATTCAGTGGAGTAAATACTTCTGCCCCTGTACAAAACTCAGGCTGTTTCCATGACTTTTCCAATGACTTAAAGGAAAAAAATCCCACAGGCACAGTTTCAAAAGGACAGTTAGAATGTCCAGTCCCATGTAATAGTCAAAGCTTCTAACTTCATTCAAAGTTACAGCTGATCTTTCTCTGCCCACAATGACTTGCTACCTGGGAAGAGAGATAGTTGACTTCCATCTTTCTTGCTCACCTTGTCTCTTATCTCAGCTGCTATTTCTGACACTATAAGATTGGGGGCTCGGGAGAGAAAAGAGTGAGAGGAGCAGGAAAGCTGTTACTTGACCGGCATTGCCCTGAGCTCCATAGTTATTACTCGATGGCACTATCCTGCCCTGATTCTCTTGTGAAGCACTTTCTCAAGTCATTCAGAGATTCCCATTGATTTCTCACCTGCAAGTTCCTTGACCCAGGCAAATCCATCTCTAGTGCAGTTGGTCACTGTGCTGTGTCCACAGCCTCTGGGCACCGTACCTCCAGTCTCTGCCAGTTGGGTCCTGATGACCCTCCAGAATCCTCAGCTGGAGGGGACTCAGCTCTTTCATACACATGCAATCATCGAGCCCTTAGGAAACATTCATGCCCCTTCGGCCTGGCGCAGGGTGATCCCAACATAGACACCACCTCAGATTCATCCAATAGCCCATCTTTCAACCTTTTAAGACTTACCCAGTGGAAGTCAGACACCAAGCCACTGCATCCTCCATACTGCATGAGTCCTGGAAACTCTCTGTGTAGATTCATTAAAGTGCCCTCACTAGGCTTGAGGTGAAGTCAGACATAACTCACCCCTCCCATGGTGAGGACAGGGCTACTCGCCATGAAGCTCTCTCCAAAATAATTCTCCCCCCATATTCTCTCTTACTTCCAAAAATCCTACCTTTTTCGCCCCTGATGTGAATGCATGTTTAAGAGACAGAAAACTAGTTTTTAATATTTTCTCTGCAAATTTGCAACATCGTCTAGCCCCTTGCTATGGTATCTGCCACCCACTGTCTTTGAGTTGCAACTAAAACTTCCAATTTACTATTCAGTTACTCAGACTGTGGTGAGCAGAATTGCCCGCATCCCTGAAGAGTCACACAAGGTAGCCACGGATTTCAAACGAGACTCCCCGCGGACCCAAATCCACACTCACTGCTGAATTAGTGTCACAGAAGGACGACTCTTCCTCCGTGGAGTTTCATTCAAACAATTAATTCTGCCTGGTCTCTTCATTCTCTTCGGTTTCATTATTCCTGATTTCAGAGTGTGTGGATCGAAGAGCCAAAGGCTGATGGTTGTGTCATTCAAACCAACGAGCTCAGAGCATGTGTTCTGATGGCAGTGCAATGAGATTGGAACTCACAGGAAAAAGATGACCTCACCAAGAAGACCCACGAATTTGGAAGTTTATGAAAGATGCTGCTAAATAATCCATGGGATACAGAAGTCACAACAAAGTACGGGACATTTAGAATTGAATGACGGAAAAGCTACAGATCAAAATTTGTGAGATATACCTAAAGAGATACTTAGAGAAAAATACGTAGCCTTGAATGCATATTTTTTAAATAAGAAAAATTGAAAGGTAAAGTGAGCATCCATCACAAGAAGTTAGGAGAAGAAACAAGTAAACCAAAGATTAGAAAGACAGAAATAATAAATAGTAAAATTAATAATAATAAATAAAACAAACAGTAAAAAGAGCAATAAAATAGACAAATCTCTGGCAAGATTGATCAAGGAAGAAAATAAAAGAGAAAGCCCCCAAAAAAGTAATATTAGGAAAATTTTTAAAAGGACTTAATTACAGATTCAGTGGATATTTAAAAATCAAAAGTAAATGCTACAGAAAACTTTATGCCAGTCAAGTTGAAAAATGAAATGAAAAACATAAATTGCCAAAATCGTCTAAAGAAGAAATAGAATACTTGAATTAGAACCATAATCAGTAAAAGCATCAGGCCCTAACAGTTCTATAGGTAAGTTTTATCAAACCGTCAAGAAGCAGATAACCCCTACCTTGTTGAAATGTCCCAAAGAATAGAGAAAGAGAAAAGGTGCCCCGACTCATTTTTTGAAGTTTGTATAACCTTGATATCAAAACAGGACAAAGAGAGTACAAGGAGGAAAATTATACGTCAATCTCATTTTTAAAGATGAAAAAATACTAAATAAAATATTAGTAAAGTGAATAAGGAAAAGTGTGAAAAAACTGGTCATGACTAAGTAGAGTCTATTCTAGTACAAAGGACGTTCTAATAGTTAAAAACCTAGGGGCCGGCCCCACAGCCAAGTGGTTAAGTTCACGCACTCCACTTCCGTAGCCCAGGGTTTTGCCAGTTCAGATCCTGGGTGTGGACATGGCACCACTCATCAAGCCATGCTGAGGCAGCATCCCACATGCCACAACTAGAAGGACCTACAACTAGAATATACAACTATGTACTGGGGGGTTTGGGGAGGAGAAGAAGAAAAAAGAAGATTGCCAACAGATGTTAGCTCAGGTGCCACTCAAAACAAAATCTATTAACTACTTCACAAAATAAGTTATCCAAATGGCCAATAAGCATACAAAGATGCTTAATATCATTAGTGATCAAAGAAATGCAAATTAGGGGGCTGGCCCAGTGGCATAGTGATTAAGTTCACATGTTCCACTTCTCGGCAGCCCAGGGTTCGCCGGTTCAGATCCCAGGTGCGGACATGGCACCGCTCGGCACACCATGCTATAGTAGGCGTCCCACATATAAAGTGGAGGAAGGTGGGCACAGATGTTAGCTCAGGGCCAGTCTTCCTCAGCAAAAACAGGAGGACTGGCAGTAGTTAGCTCAGGGCTAATCCTCCTCAAAAAGAAAAAAAAAAAGAAAAAGAAATGCAAATTAAAGCCACAATGAGATACCACTTCACACTCACCAGAAAGGCTAAAATTAAAGACTAATAATACCAAGTGTTGATATCAGATGTGGAGCAACTGGAATTCCCATACACTGTAGATGAAAGTGAAAAATGACAAAACCACTTTAGAAGTCTCTTTGGCAATTTCTTATAAAATTAAATATATACCTATAGTTCATTAACCAGAATTGTGTCCCATGTCACAATTATGTAATTAATATAGTAAATTAATTATTATTATAGAATAATTAATCTTAATAAACAAACACATAGAAATAGAGATTGGATTGGAGGTTACTGGAGGGGACGGGGGGGGAGGGCGGAAGGGGTGATTAGGCACATGTCTGTGGTCATGGATTGTAATTAGTCTTTGGATGGTGAACATGTTGTAATCTACACAGAAATCAAAATGTATAACAATGTACACCTGAAATTTATATAATGTTATAAACTACTGTTACTGTAACAAAAAAAATTTAAAAATATATATTAATTTTCTAATATATCATATATGAAAAAAATACGTTTGTACTATGCATAACCAACAAATGATTAATATCAGAATCAGTAAAGAACATGTATTAATTTACAGGACAAATCAGTAAGAAAAATATAAGAATAATTCAATAAACATACATGAAAAGTCAATTTTCTAAAGAGGAAACTCACATGGCCAATAAACATATGAAATAAAATCCATTTCACTATTAGGGAAATGTAAATTAAAACAACAAACTTCAGCAAATTATCAAAGTGTCAGTCAGACAAGTGGAGATAGGCCATTCCAGGTAGAAGGAACGGCACGTGCAAAAGCACGTAACACTATGAGCACACGTTTATATCTCCATCTCCATCTGTGTTTCCATCTGAAGAGAGCAGCAAAACTTTCACATGCAAGTAAACATCAAATCTGCACAAAGAAATGCCTTCCTTGTATTCCCTAGCACAAACCCACACGAACGTCCAGTGGCTCGGCAAATAGAGGCTCCCCAAGCCCAGGCACTTCTAGGATTCTAGGGGTCTCTCCTTCTCCTGGGTTGTGGTTACCTCTTCCTACACAAAAAGTGAGTTCCAAGCCATTCATCCATTTATCCTGTAGGATAAATGACTCTGCTGGTTGTGCCTGAATCAGAGGCAGCCAGCAGATGGATTAGTTCCTGCCTTCCTCTTGCAAAGGCCCCCTCCCCAGCCTAGTTCAGGAGCATCTGACCTTCAGAGGATCCTTGAGCCACGTTCTGCATAATGACCTTCTCTAGCTTAACAGTATATTGTAGCTGAGGCTGTATTACCTGGGAAATCCAAAGCACAGACAAAAATAAAGCATCAAGGGAAAAGTAAAATCATTATAGGGCCCAGTGTGTTCCCAGACAAAAAATATTCTTCCACTGTCTACTTTTTCATCATGATATTATAGTATTGTCTCTATGTATTTGATAATTGCAGGTTTTCTAAACTTCACTGAAATTTTGCTAGTTAAAAAAAGAAGTGCAGGTAATGATGGAAATGGATATATTTTGCCCCAAGAAGTGGAGATTTGGGGCCATGTGTGATTTTGGACATCATTTACATAGAAAACATTAGAGGCCTAAATAAAATCCTGTGGTGGAAGGAAGGTCGGTAGGACGGGTTCTGCTCCACCGTGGGGACGGAAGGAACACCCAGCACCACCCCAGGGCAGCAACCAGCTCCCTGCCCCGCGGAGCCCAGCCCTGTGTGCAGTTGGCTATATGAATGGAAAGAATAGCACACAATGTGGATGAACATAGTAACTCACCCACTGAACTAACTGTATCTCGTTTGAAAGTGAAGGATCACAGGGTCAGGGGCAAATCTGAGATTCACCCATCAGTGGGACTCTTTCTGTCACTCTTATTTTAGAAGTAAATAGCAGCAGCAGGAAAAATACAAAAGGGATAGGTTTTGAAGGCCAAGCTGAAGCACAAAGAAAATGAGGTAAGGCAGCTATTGTAAGCAAGCTCATTACAGTAATGTGTTTATAGGAGTATAAAAGCTGCTGAAGGATTTTCACTCCAGGCCCCTCCAAGCAGAAGGCCTGGTCTGGTCAGGGCCAGAGCACATTCTGGGGGCTCCCCACCCTGAGGAAAGCTGGCAATGACCTCTGGGCCTCAGGGGTCCATCACGTCACCAAAACCAGACTCAGCCCAGATGGACCACATGAGGTGAGGCAGCATTTCTCAGTCTTTTCCATTGCCATCCCCCTCAGGAACCATTCTAGGTATGTTTCCTAATTGTTCCCCCATTAGATTTTAATATGGCAGATATGCTGTGTGTCTGTTTATGTAAAGCATGCATATCTGTGCTGCATACATAAAAAGAGTTAGATTTTGGGGGGCCTCCCTAGAACCAATTTTCACCCCCTTGGGAGTGATACTGTGCTCTTCGAGAACACGTGGCCTAGCCCCACTCTTTTCCCCCATCTTGCCATGGCATTTTCTTATAAACACAATCAATAGATTAAATTAAATTGTATTATTATAGAACAAGCAAATTATGCATATTAGTCAGGAATAGATTTATATCCTTGCTGGCACTCACACACATCCAGGGCAGGTGACAGAATTGCAGGAACACAGGGGAAATGGAGAATTAGTCAGCTCTAAAGTGGTTTTTTTGTATCACAAAAATCTCACACGCACATGTGTCTCTCCACCGTGAAGATCACGCTTAGAATCCATATTCTGTATAGCCCTACCAGGCAAGAAGATTTTGCCACACTTTCTGACCCTCAGTTAGTAGTGTGGGATAAAATTGTTTTATTTTTATAAAATTTTCCAAATTGAAACCATAATATAAAATTTAATTTGATTTTTTTCAGATCATATGGTCTCAAAATCCTGATCTAGCATCCTAGAGGTAGGAGCAGGGTACCCATTTGAAAAATCACCCTTCTGGAATTGACTTAACATTCATGAGGCAAACATCTCAGAGTAAGCTTGAAAACAACTGGTTAAAGTCGCCTACACAACCAGTTGGCTCCCAAAGCATCTATCTGCTTGATTCAACTGAATCTTTCCAAATTGGTTTATGTTATAGTAACGGTTGTAATAATAGTTACCATCATCCCAATAACCCAGAGGGTCAGTGCTGCTGTTGTCCCCATTTTACAGCTGCTGAAAATGAGGCTTATGGGATCGTACCTTGTCCAAGCCCACAGGGCTGTGAGAGTGGTGGAGTGCAATTCAAATCTAGTTCTGCCTAACCACAAAGCCCACACTTTTACCCCTGCATAGCCCCTCCCTTTGTGTAGACAAAGCCTTGGCAGACAGGAGTGTTAAATGCCAGGTAGAAATAGTTCTGCTAAAATATAAGCTGTGTCACTCAACTTGGGGGTTTTTGAAAAATTTAGACAACAGCTCCATCCTTCTAAAACCAAGCAGGTTAGAAGAGCCACTGTGAAGATTTGTTTTCGAATTTGAGACCCACTCCAAGAGAGTGTGCTCAGAGTTCAGCAGACAATGAAAAATCATCCCAGCTCTACCCACTAACAATTGGTAAGCAGAACTCCCGCTCTCTATCAACCTCTGGGCTCCAGTCGGCTAAGAGGGCTCTCTACTTTGCATGCGACTGCACAGAGGCAATTTATTTTCTCATTGGAAATGGTGATGCCGAGGGAGCAGAGCCGTGTCACACATGGGGGAGCCACCACTATAGGGAACAGAAGCTCCTTCCAGCTTGGCTCAGCTGCCATCTTTTAGCTGCTGTGATAGCAACGAGAATGGTGCATCCCCAATCTCTGTCTCAAGCAGGATTGAGAGTGTCTCAAATCCCTGCCTTCTAAGAGAGAATAATGGTAAGAGTTCGTGGGGGAGAAAGGGAGGGAACCTCTCCCTGGAAACCCTGACTACTGGGCTCCTTAAAGATGGATTAGCATTTCAGAGATTTATTCAGTTTCTTGGGTAGAGAAGCTGACTCACAGATACTATAAGTTTGGGTGTGATAGCTTAGAGCTAAATCTGTGTCCTTAAGCAGAATCTGAAGCCAATAATTTTGAGAAGGCATAATGGAGCACTGTGATAACCCCAAAACTCCATAAATAATGAAGTCACACCTCTCTTATCCGACAGTCACGCATCAAACACCCTCAGCCATCCAGAGCATCTGAAAACACACAAGTATCCCCGGCAGTGACCCTGCACAGGCAGAAATTAAAAAGCCAGGGAGAGCCAAAGAGGGAAGAATTGCAGAGAGAATGACATGATTGGTGGGTTTGCAATGAAAGGAGCTCCTTCATAGGTAAGCACTGGCTCTAAAAATCAAGTGCAACTAAGAACAAAAAGAAGGAATGGGGGGGGGGGCGAGGAGAAGACTGCACAAAACCCAAATCCTAGAGACTCGTCCTAACAGTAGCACCGTCCAATAGAAACATGTGAGCCACAAATGCAAGCCACGTGCGTCATTTTAAATTTCCTAGTAGCCACACTATAAATAAAAAGAAACAGGTAAAATTAATTTTAATGATTTATTTTACTTAATCCAAGATATCATTTCAACATATAATGAATATTTGTAAATTCTCAAGATTTTTACATTCTTTTTTCTTATACTAAGTCTTCAAAATCTGATACGTATTTTACACTTACAGCACAGACCAATTTGGACTAACCACACTTCAAGTATTCAACAGCCCAATGCGGCTGGTGGCTAATATATTGTTAGAAAATTCTTAGCCATATGCTCAAGGGAATCACAAAGAGTCATACAAGGACGTTCATTGTCGCATTGCTTATAAGTGGTGAAAAATTGTAAATAATCCAAATTTCCATTAAAAGGTGAATAATTATTTCATTTTATCACATCAAATAATGAAATACAAGGCAACAATTACAGTGAATAAACTGAATCTAAATATATCACAATGTCATTGCTCCAAAACATAATGCTGCAGAGAAAAGCAATCTGCAGAATCATACACACAGGGTACCATTTAGGCAAAGTTTTAGAAAGACCCCCAAAAAGCCATATCTTGCTTTTTGAAATAAACATAGGTAATACAGGAAAGACATAATATTAGACACAATATGCACTAACTTTGGAAAAGCGGTTAGTTCCAGGAAAGGAGACAGGAAAGAAGGAGAGAGAAAAAGGGTTTTGAGAAAGCTACAAGGAATCTGGCACTGAATATGTAATGTTTCATGTATTTAAAAAATTATCTGGCACAAACATAACAAAATGCTAATATTGTTAAATTTCAATGGTGGGTACAAAATTGCTCATTAAATTATTTTCAGTTCTTTTCTGCATGTTTGATATATTTCATGAAAGAAGGAGAGAGAGAGAGAGAGAGAAGAAACATGATCACAATAGGAAGAAAAAAGAGGAAGTAGTTTGAACAACCCAGCACAGGATTTGGGGTCACGTTCTACCTGCCTCCTGCAGACAGCAGCATCCATCTGACATGCACTAATCATGCAAGCATTTCTTGCACCCATTCCAAATGCAAACGCTGCGGGGCATTCAGAGGTGCTCATAGATGTGAACCTAGTGAGAAAGACAATATTCTCTTGTTTTCCATACACTCTATCAAGGCAGAAGAGCATTTCGTTTTGTTTAAAAGAATCTATTTTAAAAGGTTTATATGGAACTTTCAGCACATGAAGAGGTTAACCTTTCGCCCTCTGGAACCCAGGTCGAGCAGATCCCCTATGTGGCAACAATGGATAACTGAGGAGTTAGGTGTTCACAGCGCCCACACGGCCACATCGTGGCTTTATCACATCACACCGCACCTCCTCACCCATGACCTTGAGCTTGGCACAACTACTCCCAGTCCACAATCTCCCACCATGCACACACACACACACTCACACACTCCCTCTACACTTGATTCTGCCTCCTCTCCTCCCTTCTAAACATGTTCGACTCTCAGCCCAGCAGAGATTCTGTGCATTTGGTGTCCTCCACAACCCTGAAGAGTTTTTTGTCCTTCGTCTCTTTCTGGTCATTCATTACAGATGCATCAAAACACTGATCCTATGAGGTCCCCACTTTTAGCACTTCTCTATCCATGAGGGACCCATTTCTCCCTAATTTTGTGCATTGTCTCTGTGCCGGTTCTTCTCTGGGATGAAAATGGCCTCCTCAGTTCCATGGAAACAGGTTTCAATGGGAAACACTATCAGAGATTTATTGTTTAGTGGGTTTTTTTAAGCTTAAGCAATTACCTGTATCACACCTACACAACTTTTTTTTGACACTCTCACCAAAAAGGAAAAGAAATAATAATAATAATAATAATAATAATATATATGATTAGTAAGGCACAAGCTCTCATTCCAGAAACCAGTCTCCGAATCTGACGAATTACTTTACACTCTCTGGTGAATCTATTTTGAGTTTTCTAGGTACCCAAAGAAGCACGGTCAGCCTAAGGTTTTCAGGGTCTTTCCGACTTTCTGATGGATGACCATTTATAAGCTGAATTCCTCTGCTTTCACTGGGAGATTTGGCACCACAGAGAACGAGCTCCATTTCCTTAAAGGAGCAATTCTTACTTTATGCTCCTGGGTTAAAAAAAATTCAAGATAAATTCCTATGTTATTCAATAAGAATTCCAAATAGTCTGTCATGGATCACAGAATCCTCTGAAATTCATTTATTTTAGTGAAGGTTAGCATTTTAGCTGTTCATAAATACAAGCTGTTGGGAAGGGAGAGGCAAAAAGATTCCATTTTTCACCATCCAAACAAGTACTTCTAAGCAATTTGAAAAAAGTCAAAATCACGTGACTCTATTCAAGCTCCTTCAACTCACCGGCATTGTTTGCACACGTGGATATGTTAGCGCTAAAGAAATAAAAGGAAAGAGGCTGTAGACAAGCTTCATTAATTTGGGGGAAAAACAACTATTACCGTTTAAATGACTCTTGGATAATTTAAGTATATTGAAATAGAATTTCATCTTTCCCCGAGAGGCAGCCCAGGATGAGACGGCAGGAAGAAACGTCCTGCCTCCCTATGTCAGCCCTTCCTGCCCTGCGCTCCGAGGAGTGAAAACTGAAGGGGTCTTCTCCACTGAGAGCCTGGAGAACACAGACGTTGTCTTCAAAGAGAAGGGGCCTAATCACCCACAAACGCTTTCAGGGTCTGGAGGCAAAGCACAAACTGTACTTCAGAATAAAATTTTTAAGTCCCTGTCTAAAATGTTTTAAAGCTGACTCTGGATGAATAGTGGGTAGATTTTGTTTTGTTCTGTTATTTTCATACTTTGCTGCCAAGACTATAAACGGATCTGTAATCCTCTGTCGGTGAGTTCATCCTTTCTTCTTTTTCCTCCTTGCCCTCTTCAGATCCGACTCCTTCCCTTTTATGCACTATTTTCAGACAGCGTTCTGTTGAATTCCTTCCTCCAGAAAATAGCAACATGCTTTTGTCTTTGGCGCCCTCTTATGGTCACTTCGTTATTATAACAGCATCTTACTGCTCCTTAATGAAGAGTAAATCCCCAGAAAGGAACTTAGCCATTTTAAGACAGAGAAGCCATGAACAAATTCACTGTAATCTGTTTCTACAGAATGCCAATAAACCATTCATCCACCCCAAACCCAAACAGACCCAAGGGACACGACTTCTATGTTAGGCGATATGCCTTTTCTCTTGCTGTGCAAAGCATGTGAGAATTCCCCATTGTCAGCTGTCATCCAAGTCCCATAGAATAATCCTAGCTTCACCTTCCATATTTCTCGCTCAGACCTGTCTCAGAAGTTTTTTTCCACAAGCGCCCAAAGCCTTTTCATTCACAGCAGTCATTCTAGTCATAGTGAAACATGCGAATCCTATGTAATGTGCGAGTGTGCTTGTCCCACTGAGTCTAGCAGGGGATGTGGAGCATACTTCTCCCCTTCCCAAACTTCCCCCAGCAGATGCTTATCCACCAGCAGACCCCAACACACCTTTCAAGCTGCAGCCGAAATGCCATCTGCTCTGGAAGCCTTCTTGGACCTCCCAGGGTGGGCTTGGCTGCACCTATCTCACTGTCCCTCCATAATTCACACACATCTCCATAATGGTAACTAACCAACTGCACATTTCCCAAAGTCAGTTCCAGAGAACTCACTTCCCATTCTATGAGATGCTTCATGGAAAATAGGGTTCTGTAAACAAATATATTTGGGCAATGGAACATACTATATCCTCAGTCTTGGAGATATAATGTGCACAGAACTATACTTTGGGCAACATTGCTTTTCTGTCATGTTGGCACAGCTGAGTCACCTCTGAAGAGCCATACCCACCTCTGCATCCCCAGGGCAGAACTGATGGAAGTCTTTACTTATCTGCTGTCTCCTGTCCCCCCTGGGAGGCCAGCCCTCTGGGACACTCCTACTCTCACAGAGGACTCAGAGAACTCTGCTAAGTCAGAAGATGAAGCAGCATCAAGGCCACCTTTCAGTAGCTGCCTTCCTTGCCAATGAGGTGGCTCCCTGACGCTCTGTCCACCACCCCCTTGCTGTCTATCCAGACATCAGAAACTTGCTCATCCCTGGACCTTTGCCACAGAATTTCCTGATTCTTCTGTTTGCCTGGGTGGAGACACCTACAGGCCTCAACCTGCAGGAACAGTGTGCCCCCAGGGACTCCCCCTGCCTGGTCACTGTCGCACCATCCCTGTCACACCTTCCTCTACACACCACAGCCATTCAGCCCCCTGGTGGAACACACACTCTGTCAGGAGAACAACCGGCATCTTAGTTGATTCTGTCTCCCAGTGTCTCCAGAATCTTCCCACGTCCTTCTGACCTCATCAACACATATTCAGGCCACCTCATTTCTCCCCTGGATGACTACAGCTGGTCACCTGCCTCCATCCTTTCTCTCATCCATTCAAAGTATTCTTCTTAAAAGGCAAATCTGATCATGTCACTCCCCTTTACAAAACCTTGCAAGGACTTCTTGTTACTATTTGGATCAAGATCAAACTCCTCGATGGCTGAGCCTCTGCCAAACTCTCTAGCTTTGTCTCACCATCTCTGACCCATGCGATCCAGCCACACAGAAATTCTTCAGGTTCTTAGAACATCACTTTTCTCCATTCCCAGTAGACACTATCCTCTCTGCCTAGAGCTGTCTTCCCTTCTGGCTACTTCCCATGGCTCATCCCACTCATTCTTTCCTCTCATCTTAACCTCACCTATTCCAGAGTCTTGACTCACATGACTCCCTGGATTAGGGTCTGACCCCCCCCAGAAGCTCCCATTACCCCCTGCACTCCATCTGTTATAAAGCTCATCTCACTTTAAGTAAGTAACTGCTAAATGTATTCTAATTTGTTAACATCCATCTCCCTGACTCAGAACAGACACTAGGGCATCAGAGGCCAGGTCTATCCAGCTCACTCCTCCATCCTCAGCACCCAGAACCAAGCCTGGCACATGGTGTGTTCAAGGAACGTTCATTGAGTGAATTTTAGATCATGCAACTTCCTGTAGCCACAGAACATGCACTTTTCCCCCAACAATAATTTCATGGCCTATTTCAAAATGAAGCGTCCTTAGGTATCGTGCAAGGAAAGCTGTCTCTCTATGCTTCCTTAAAATAACTGTTTTCCCTGTTCCAGATTTGAATCAAGCCTAAAATAAACGGAATTCTACATCACTGGAGGGGTCTTCCTCTTCCATATTATCAAATACCCCTCCAACTGAGTTCAAAATTGTGGTCAGAATATTTTTTCATGTCTAACACTTCAGAGTTTTCTAAGTGTTTTTACATGTGCTCTTGCACAATGTAAAACCACATTATCCTTGCATTATTTCATACATATAATTGAAAACTACAGCTTTTAAATGGGTTTTCCTTGGGATCTCAAAATTTCTCCTCATTTATACCAACACAGGTAATCGGATCACCAGAAGGACCCTGGTACTTTCAACACTGGGTGACAGAATCTGGTAGACCAATAACTTCAAAGTTCTGAGGGGAAATTTATTCTCAATCTCATATTATTTATACTTGACCAAGCTACTGATCAAGTGCAAGGGTACAATAAAGGCACTTTCAACACTTAGGGATTTAAGATTTGACTTCTCATATATTGTTTTTAGAAAATTACTGGAAGGTTTGCTTTGGCAAAAGGAGGGAATAAACCAAAAAGAGGCTAATATAAGATCCAAACTACAAGTGATGCAGAGAAGGAGAGTGGTGAAGGGAAGCGCGAAGATTTCAGCTAGGGACTGGAGAAAAGGAGCGCAGATTCAAGCAGGTGGACAGGGCAGGGCCAAGTGCAGCCGTGCAGGTGTGTGCAGGTGAGCCCACTGGCGCTCCGCCCGGAAGATCAGCAGGGCTGAAACGCAGCCTGTGCACGGCTCACAAAGTCAGGTGTTCTGACAGAGGGCTGAGTACCTCAAGGTTCCATATTAGTATCTGGCATCCCTGAAAGAAGGCTGCGGGGGAAGAAGGTGGGAGGAGTGGAACTGACAGTCTGTTTGGAACTCTTAAGGGTTTGGAAAAATTATTGATAAGCTCATTGGACCATTTGGAAAAAATTAGTCAAATCTATTAGTTTACTAATAGATTAACTTGCTAATTAATTTACTAATAAGGCTGCCGTAATAAATCCCACAGACTGGGGGGCTTGAACAACAGAAATCTATTTTCTCACAGTTCTGGAGGCTGGCGGTCTAAGGTCAAGACGTCGGCAGGCTTGCATTCTCCAAGGCCTCTCTCCTTGGCTTGCAGATGGCTGCCATCTCACCGCGTCCTCACATGGTCTTCCCTCTGTATGTGTCTGTGTCCTAATTTCCTTTTATGTGGACACCAGTCATATTGGATTAGGACCCACCATAATGGCTTCATTTTAACCTAATCACCTCTTAAAGTCCCTATCTCCAGAAACAGTCACATTCTGAGGTACTAGGGGTCAGGACTTCAGCATATGAACTGGATGGGTGGGGGGTGTAATTCAGCCTACAGCAGTCACATAATACACCAAACGAATGAAAAAACAAAAATCAATTATCTACTCAAGGAAAAATAAAAGTTGGGGCAGAAATTATCAAAGCAGACTATCTGGTCAGCAGCAAGCAATATTTACATTGTCATTATTATGTAAATGCTAAGTTTTAAACAAAGTTTGTACTGTTGAGAGAATGAGGAGTGGTGATAACGTGGAAGGTGGGAGAGAGTGAGGACTAAGAGGGTAGAGTCCTCAGCCACCATAAAGGAAACATAATAGATAATATTCAAAACAGGTTACTCAAGGAAGAGAGAACAAGATTGCTTACAGACATGGAGGTAAACACTTCAAGAAACAGCTAGAGTGGTTGAAATTAGCTGTATGTGGTGAGAAAGAACCAGGGTGGGGAGGGCTGGAGAAAGAAATCACCAAATTTTATTACAAGCTTTTTGTACTATTTAATGTTTTAACTGTGAAGATATTACTGTGGTTAAAAAATAATTTTAAAATGCGTAACTTTTAAATAACTCAAATTTTAACACATTTGGGTGGTTACTGACACATAGGCTCATGCTACTGTGTTGATTTGTGTGCAAAATTCAGAATAATCTCTTCTTACCTCCATTTAATTGAAACACATTCTAAGTTGCAAAAAGAGCTATTTAAGATCTTTCACCGTTTGCAACTATTTAATTGCGTGGATTGGAATTTTCTCAGTATTTGCAGCTAAAACAAAGTTCAGAAATGAACTGGATTCTGAGGTTGTAAGGCCACAATGAGCATCCAGAACCTGATTTCAAATCTTTGCTTCCTGAAAACTGACTCATCGTCCACATTAACTTTATAATAAGTAGATATTTTGTTTTCCCTAATATAAAGGTATTCTAATAAAATATTGCTTTTTCTCTTCCGTTAATTTTTTTCATATAATGGGAGGGAAGGCATTTAGGAAGGCTGATCGTACCTGGGAGCCCTTTTCCCTTTGTCCACTTCAGATTCCCAACATAGACTGAAATTCCAAGCCTTTCTCACTGCAACAAAAATGCCAGCAAGTGGGGATGGGGGCTGGGGACAGTCCACAGTATCTACTCCCTAAGCCAAGGATACCCTGTGAGTGTCCACCTTTCCTCCTAGCTTCGGTAAGTCATACTGCTTTGAAATTCCAAGCTAAGGTGCCCATTTTTACATAAGTGATCCAATGAATGACCTTTTCAGCTCCTCCTAACACTCAAGTGCAAATGTAAAGGCAACATACTGATCCAGGGTCAGCCAGACAAAAATTCTTGTTCTCTGTAGAACCATGCTCAAACAGTTCTTAAAATCTTTGTCGCAAAATCAGGTAATAACTTTACACTGATGTGAAGGAAAGCATCTTTGAAATGTTCCTAATCAAATCTCCTGTCCAGCTGCAAGCTGACGGTGGAAGTTTCTTAGAGTTCAGGATGGTCACCAAGCTATTTGCTAAGCGTTTCCATAGTGACTTGTTTACTGAGGAAACAGGATAGAGGATACACACATCTTGGATCCTTCTCTTTCCTGTAAGGAGGTGCAGGGACTTAGGCAGTAAGTACCCAGAGAGAGTTAGATATTAGACTCAAATTTTTTAGAAACAAACAAAAGCTCCACTAATGTGACATTTTGTTTACATTAAAGGAGTAAGTTTTTAGGGCTAAAGAGGATTTTTTTTTTTTAAAGAGGATTTTTAATATCTTCCCAGATGATCAGAATTCACCTCTGGACGTTTCCACCTGGGGATTAGTAGTTCCATCATCATCATCCTTCTTCTCCTCATGATCATCTTCATCATCATCATCGTCATCATCACTGTCAATATTCCTTCTCACTATGGCACACAAACAGTAGTAAATTGCCTCAGGCACAGATAAACCTTTTTTCCCACATTTTTTGTAAACTAAAATTATATAAACTTATGAACTAAAAATGCACTGGTAAATTAAGATTGGCAATGGCCAACTCGAACACCCCAAGACCAGGTGCACATCGTATGTAAGGAAGACACGTGTGAAGAACACGTGCTTTGTCTAAAAAGCCTGCCTCCATACTTCCATCCAACTGTTGCCATGTTGGAACGAGATTCCAATTTTGCCAAATATTCTGACTTTTCCAAAGAAGTTGGAATTCTTGATTTTTCTGTGAAATGTCGTAATTTACATTCAACAACCAAGTCAAACTTTTTTTAAAATGTGTAAGTTTTGCAAAATCAGGCTGTGGCCTTGACTTATCCCAGGGGCTGCTAGTTTCAACTTTTGACTTAGATAATGATAATAGATCCTCTTTCCATTCATTAAGTCACAAACTATATCACACAGGGTATTAACAATACTTCTAAGTAAAACGGACATCACCGCTACCAACCTAAACTCTTACCAGTCTCTACTTTGAAGAGTGTCTTGTTTTTTTCCCCTACCTACAGATTTCCTCAGGTCATGACTGTTTTGACTGGACCCTTGGCTGCTTATTTGCTGGTTGGCTCTCAGTTCCATTCTCGTCTTCTACGTTCTGCTCTGGATCATAGCGGGCTGGACACCGGCAAACTACAATTCTCACATTCGCTTCCCAGCTGAATTCCAGTCAGGTTCAGCCAATAGGAAGCACTGGAGGAGACTCAAGAGCAGGAAGAGGGCAGAAGCCATTGCTTACTCTCTCAGTCTCTCTGACTCAGGTCTCTCTCTGCCTCTCTGTCTGCCTCTCTCCTTCCTCCGTCTCTCCTTCTCTCTCTCTCTCTGACCTCACTCGTTTTAGCAGTCCACCCCTGCAGTGGCTCAGCCTCAGAGGAGCAAAGCCTGGGGGTCGGCCCCAAAGCAGGAACCTCAGTGCCCTCCCGCTTCCACATCACCCTATTTCCGCTTTAGCTGCTCCAGCCCAGGAGTTCCTGCAGTTATGACTCTGGATAACCCTGCCTTCCTCTCTTCTGTTTGTCCAGTTCCTCCAACACCCTTATTACCAATTCCCGGATAAATTTCTTCTCTTGAAACGCCTAGAGGGTTTTTGTTTCCTCTATCGAACCTGACTATGCAAGTACTCACACATTTCTGCCTACACTTAGTTGTATAAACAATGTTTGGTTATGAAAGTTGGCTGCATCTGCAAGGCATACCTTGCACCCCAGCCATTCTGACTAAAACTCCAGGGGTTTGTTTTTCAAATTCAAATTAGCCGCCACTCTATCAAAAATTCTTGAAGCAAAGAGTAATGCAGTGTTTGCCAACATTGCCTTATGATACAAATCGCTTGGGGCCCTTGTTTAAAAACGATTTCCCAGCTCCTCTCTAAACCTGGTGACTCAAAGCTCCTGGGGAGTACTTTAGATATCTGTACTTTTGACAAACACCTCAGGCGATTCTAACCCTCAGGTAGCCTTGGGAAACACTTGTGAGGACCGCTCATTCTATGGGTGATTCCCATGCCCATTAATAGTCGAGATCCGATGTTAACTAAACTTACTGTGGTCATCATTGCACAACATATGTAAGTCAAGTCATTATGCTGTACACCTGAAACTTGAACGGTGCTGTATGTTCATCATATTTCAGTAATACTGAGGGAGAAAGATAGGCAACAATTGCACCGAATGTTAGAGTGAAAGTAGATCCATATAATCCAAATAATTTGCAGAGAGGAAATAAATAAATAAATAAATAAATAAAAATAATTGAGATCCTCTGCCCCAGATAGTCATCTTGGCTTAAGTGGGCAATCCAAGCAATATCTCCCCACTGGACACTTTCACAGAGAAAAAGCTAATCGCCACTGACAGTTTTACCTTTTTTTTTTTAAATTTTTCCTTTATTAATGAAATTCTAGCATCGTGCCTTCTTTAATGTATTCAACACATCTTTTTTTTTTTTTTTGGATTGGCACCTGAGCTAACATCAATTGCCAATCTTGCTTTTTTTCCTTCTTCTTCTTCTCCCCAAAGCCACCCCCCTCCCCTGCCCCAGTACATAGTTGTATATTCTGTTGTGGGTCCTTCCTGTTGTGCTATGTGGGACACTGCCTCAGCATGGCCTGATGAGTGGTGCTAGGTCTGTGCCCAGGATCCAAACCAGTGAAAGCCTGGGCCACCAAAGCAGAGCGCGCTAACTTAATCACTCGTCCACAGGGCCGGCCCCTGACAGCTTTCCTTTTTCAAGACAAAATTAATGTACCAAAATGGTATAACTAGCAACAATTATCTAATAATTTTAAACTGGGACTATGTCATTGAAATAAATGGGTTTGGGAATGGGAAAGACTCGGATTTAAACATCGATGATGTCACTTAGTGACTATATGATGTGCAACAAACGATTTAATCTCTTTGAGCATCAGTCTTCTATAAAATGAGAATAACACCATCTACTTCACAGAGCTGTTTTGAGGATTAAGCGAGAATATGTGTGAATCACCTAGCATGGTCCCCAGCCCATAAAAGGTAGCCAATAAATGTCTATTCCTTTTTCAGCCCATAAAAAGAATGCTGGGGGCTGGCCCCGTGGCCGAGTGGTTGGGTTCGCGCACTCCGCTGCGGGCGGCCCAGTGTTTCGTTGGTTCAAATCCTGGGCGCGGACATGGCACTGCTCATCAGACCACGCTGAGGCGGCGTCCCACATGCCACAACTAGAAGAACCCACAACGAAGAATACACAACTATGTACCGGGGGGCTTTGGGGAGAAAAAGGAAAAAAAATTTAAAAAAAAAAAAAAAGAATGCTGGATTTGTGGTAGATTTGTACTGTGTCAACCTCACTGAGCTAGGACTACATTTCCCAAAATTCCCTTCCCTGCATAATCCTGAGTTAGCATGGAACTCAAAAGACATTTTGCTGGAGATTTGCAAGACAGAAGGGAAACAGCAGCTATATTGCCTGTATAAATTAAACAAGTAAATATAAATAAACAGATTGTGGTAAGTGAAAGGGAGTGACCTGATAGGAAATAAATGGGGAAGGAAGAGCATAGAATTGCTACCTTACAGGATAGTCTAGGAAGGTCTCCCTGAGGAACTAATATTTATCCCCTCACCCTGATGCCTCAAGAATAAACTGACAGTCAAGCTAAGAATTGGAAACAGAACAGCCAGGCAGATAGAACAGCAATGAAAAGGCTGCAAGGCAGGTGAAAGCTTGGCCCCTGCATTGGAAGTAAATCAGAGAATGGCACCAGGGTTCGGTGGGGATCTGGGCAGAGGCCAGACCATGCAGGGCTTTAATAGGCCACATCTTTTTCTCAAAGAGTAAATTTTATTCTAAATGTGAAGACTCCACTGAATGGTGGGGGGTAAGGGTGGCATGACGTGACATATCCTTTTAATGTTTTTCTAAAGATCATTTATGTCATATCTTTTGGATTGCCAAATATTTTTTAAGTCAGACAATATCAAATGTTGGAGAATATAAATAAATAGGACCGCTCATTTCTTGGTGTTGGTGGGAAAGTGCTGGCATTTTGAAGAGCAAGCTGACAGCTCCTGGTAAAATTGAAAATGCATTACCGTATGATCCAGCATTTCCATTCATGACTGGTATCTGCCAGAGAAACTCTTGAATATTGCACAAGAAGACACGTCCAAGGCTGCACATAGCAGCACTCTTGATAATAATAAAAGACTAAAGGCAGTGAACTACTGATGGATGAATAAATAAAATGAGGTATATCCATCTAATGCAATTCTATCCCAGTAATTAAAATAAATAAACTTGATCTCTATCAATATATAAATTTTTTAAATATGCAAAACAATACTAGACATCACAATGCTAGACATCAGATACAAATATGGGAAATAAAAGTATAAGAATGTGGACAAGAAAGACATACACCAAGTTTATCAGAGTGGTTGCATCAAGGAAAGAAAGAAAAGGGGGAGAGTGATGTCAGCAAGATGGTCAAATAAGACAGCTCTCACTGGTATCCCCTCAGCAACAGTAATTTGGCAACCATAACACAGACAAAAGCACCTTTGTGGGAGCACCCAAATCAGAGAAGAAGAAGTAAAATTGCTTCTGTTTGCAGATGACATGATATTATACATAGAAAATCCTAAAGACTCTACAAAAACTGTTAGAACTAATCAATGAATTCAGCAAAGTTGCAGGATAAAAAATCAACATAAGGAAATCAGTTGCATTTCTGTACACTAACAACAAAATATCTGAAAGAGAAATAAGGAAAACAATCCTGTTTATAACAGCATCAAAAAGATTAAAATACTTAGGAGTAAATTTAACCAAGGAGGTGAAAGATCTGTACACAGGAAACTTTATAAAGCTTTGATGAAAGACATTGAAGAAGACACAAACAAATGGAAGATATACTATGTTCGTGGATTAGTAGAATTAATATTGTTAAAATGTCCATAATACCCAAAGCCATCGATAGATTCAATGCAATTTCTATCAAAATTCCAATAGCATTTTTCACAGAAACAGAAAAAATAATTCTAAAATCTGTATGGAACTACAAAAGACCCTGAATAGCCAAAGCAATCTTGAGAAAGAACAAAGCTGGAGGTATCACACTTCCTGATTTTAAACTATACTGCAAAGCTATAGTAATCAAAACAGTATGGCAGAAATAAACTCACGCATATCCTGTCAATATTTGACAAGGGAATTAAAAATATTCAATGGGGAAAAAACAGTCTCTTTGAGAAATGGACCTGGGGAAACTGGATAATTACGTGCAGAAGGATGAAATTGGACCCCTTCTTACACCACTCACAAAAACTAACTCAAAATAGGTTAAACACTTACCTAAGACCTGAAACCATAAAACCCCTAGAAGAAACATTGGGAAAATGTTCCTTGACATTGATTTAGCAATTTTTTTTTTGGATATGACACCAAAAAAGCACGAGCAACAAAAACAAAAATAAATAAGTGGGACTACCTCAAACTAAAGAGCGTCTGCAAAAAAAAAAAAAGAAACAACCAAGAAAATGAAAAGGTAATCTATGGAATGGGAGAAAAAATTTGTAAACCATATATCACATAATGGCATTGATATCCAAAATATATAAAGAACTCAAACAACTCAATAGCAAATAATAATAACAATAATACCATTTAAAAATGGACAAAGGAACAGAATTGACATTTTTCCAAAAAAGACCTACAAATAGCCAACAGCTACATGAAAAGATGCTCAACATCACATCATCAGGGAAGTGGAAATCAAAACCACAATGAGATATTATTTCACACCTGTTAGAAAGGCTATTATCAAGAAGCTAAGAAATAACAAGTGTTGGCGAGGATGTGGAGAAATGGGAACACTTGTGCACTGTTGGTGAGAATGTAAATTGGTACAGGCACTATGGAAAATAGCATAAAAGTTCTTCAAAAAATTAAAAATAGGACTAACATAAGATCCTGAAATCCCACTTCTGGGTATATACCCAAAGGAAATGAAACAACTATCTTGAAGAGCTATCTGCACCCCCATGTTTAGTGTAGCATTATTCACAATAGCCAAGACAGGGAAACAACCTAAGTGTCCATAGACAGGTGAATGGATAAAGAAAATATCATACACACACACACACAGGAATATTATTCAGCCATAACAAAAGAAGAAATCTTGCCATTTGTGACAACATGGATGGATCTTGAAGGTATTGTGCTAACTGAAACGTCAGACAGAGAATGACAAATACTGTATGATCTCATTTATATGTGGAATATTTAAAAAAAAAAAAGAAAAGAAAAAACCTCATAGAGACAGAATGTAGAATGATGGTTGCCAGGGCTGAAGGGTGAAGGAAATGGAGAGGTGTTGATCAATGGGTACAAAATTCCAAATTATAAGATGAATAAGTTCTAGAGATCTTATATTCAGCATGCTGGCTATAGTTAACAATACTGTATTATGTACTTGAAGGTTGCTAAAAGAGTAGATCTTAAATTTTCTCACCACAGAAAAAAAAATTGTAATTGTGTGAGTTAATGGATGTTTTAACTAACCTTATTTTAGTAATCATTTCATAATATATACATGTATCAAATCCTCTCACTGTACACTTTAAACTTACACAACATTATATGTCAATGATATCTCAACAAAGCTAGGATAAAAAGAATAAACACAAATTTTTTTTTAAAAGATGAAGAATGGCATTAGGGAAAGGAGTTTAATTTAATTAGTATTATTTTATTTCTTTAAAAAAATAACATCTGAAATTAAAAAAGGCCAAATGTTAACATTTGTTCATTCAGGGTGGTAAGTATCAGGTTATTATTACTGTAATTTTCTGTGGTTTCATTTTTTTTATATTAAACTAATACTCTGGTTTTGTGGAGGAGCAATAGTAGAAGCAGAAAGGAGAAAAGGCTGTTATCAGTGGTCCAGGAGAGAGCAATGGTGCCTTGGATTAGGGTGGAGGCACTGAAGATGGAGAGAAACCAACACACACCAGATGTATTTTAGAGGATTTGCTAATAATTTGGATGGGGGTGAGGGAAAGATAAGAACTGAAGTAACTCCTGGGTTTGGAGTTCAGGCAGCTGAGGGGATGACATTTATGAAGATTTAGATGACCTAAGGAGGAAGGATTATGGAGGAAAAGGTGGTGTGGAGTACCTAAATAAATTGTGCCTATTAAGTCTGAGAGAACAATTAGACATCTAAGTAGAGATGTCAAACATGAAACTGGATGTCTGAGCCTGGTGCTCAGGGGAGAAGTCAGGGCTGGAGATAGAAAATAGGAAGTTACCAGAATATAATGGTATCTAAGCCATAAGACTGGATGAGGTCATGAAGAGAGAAAGTGTGAAAAGGGAAGAAGGCAGGACAAAGCCCAGGGACACTCCTACATAACCCTGGTAGACCTAGAGGAGTTAGTGAAGGAAAAGCAGGAAAAATAGAAGTACAACCAGGAGAGGGTGGCATCATAGAAACCAATAAAGGAACAAGTGAAATGAAGATAAAGGTAAATTAGATTTGACGAGGTCATTGGTGACCTTGACCAGAGCAGTATATATGGCAGAGTGAAGACAAAAGCCAGTAGATTGATGAGTGAATGAACTTTTCAGTTTGTTTGAAATACCTCTTAATATAGCTTAATTTTTATTTTATTTTACTATTAACTCTTGGGAAATAAGAAAATGAAGACAAAAGTAGAAAACCCAAGAAGTTTTGCTCAGAAAAGGGTCACAGAGAGGGTTGTGACTGCAGAGGGAATTGGTATCAAGGAAGGTGCAGTTTTTGGTTTGCTTTGTCTCATTTTGAGGTGGGAGATATTTGAGCATGTATTTGTAGGCCTTTAGGAATGATCCCGTAGTAAGGGAGAGACTGAAGATACAGGGATAAGAAAAAGGGTGGTTACAGGAATAGAGTCCTTAGGAAGGTGAGAGGGGAAAGGATTCTAGCACATATTAAAGGATGCTTTTTCCACTGTAGCAAAAGACAGGGAATGTCAGCACAGAGGCAGAAAGTCTTGAATATTTGGTTCTGGAGAAACAGGAGTATTCCAGAAAAATGCAATGAGGCCACTAACCAACAGAGAGGAAGGGAAATGTTGCAGAAGGTTTGAGAAGAAAAGAAATGTCATCTTGGAGAGTAAAATCAAAAAATAAATAGAATTGAATGGAAATGAAAGCATAACCTATCAAAATGTGTGAGATGCAGCTAGAGCAGTGCTTAGAGGAAATTTTATAGCGCTAAATCCATACATTGGAAAAGAATAACAGTCTAAAATCAATAATCTAAGCTCCAACCTCAAGAATCAAAAACAGAAAAGCAAAATAAACCCAAAACAAGCAGAAGCAAAGACATAATAGAGACAAGAACAGAAACCAATGACATTGAAAATGAAAAAGCAATAGAGAAAAGTCAATGAAACAAACAGCTGGTTCTTTGAAAAGATCAATAAAATTGAGAAACCTCTAGCAAGACTGAGAAGGGAAAAAAGAGAACACACAAGATACCAATATCAGCAATTAAATAGGGGATATCACTATAGAGACTTCAGACGTCAAAAGGGAAATAAGGGAATACCATGAACGACTTTACACACACACATATGACAATAGATGAAATGGTCCACTTTCTCAAGAAACACAAACTACTACAACTAACCCAATACAAAATAAGTTATTTGAATAGCATTATAACTATTAAGAAAACTGAATTCATAATGTAAAAACTACCAAAAAGAACCGTCCAGGCACACATGGTTTCACCAGAGAATTTTACCAAATGTTTAAGAAAGAATTAACAGAATTGCACAGAATCTCTTCTAAAACACAGAAGAGGAAGGAACAGTTCCCAATTCATTTTATGAAGCTAGTAGTACCCTGATGCTAAATCCAGACAAAAAAACAATACAAAGAAAGAAGCTTACCAACCTACAAGCCTCGTGAGGATAGATGCAAAATCCTTAACATAATATTAGTGAATAAAATTCAGCAGTATATAAAAAAGAATTATATACCATGATTAAGTGGGATTTTTTCCCAGGGATGCAAAGCTGGTCCAACATTCAAAAATCAATCAGTATAATCCACCACATTAACAAGTTAAAGAATAAAGATCGCATGATCAATCAATGCAGAAAAAGCATTGGACAAAATCCAATACTCTTTCATGATTTTTTTTAACTCTCAGAAAAATAGGAATAGAAGAAAACTTCCTCAACTTGACAAAGATCGTATACAAAAAACCAACAGCTAACATCATATTTAATGGTGAAAGACTGAATGCTTTCCCCCTAGGATCAGTACAAGGCAAGGATGTTTGCTGCTGTCATCACTCTTATTCAACATAATCCTGTAAGTTCTGTCCAGTGCAATAAGGCAAGAAAAGGCAGACAGATCAAAAAGGAAGAAATAAAACTGTCCCTATTAGCAGATAACATGATTATCTACATAGAAAATCCCAAATAATCTACAAAAAAAACCTCTAGGAACTATTAAGTGAATTCAACAAGCTCACAAGATAAACACAAAAATTTCAATTGTATTTCTACATCCTAGCAATGAACTCATGGACACCAAATTTAAAAATACAATACTATTTATAATCTCTCAGAAAAATGAAATACTGAGGTATAAATCTAATGAAACATCTACAGGACTTGTATACTGAAAACTATACAGTGCTAATGAGAGAAATCAAAGAAGCTCTAAATAAACGGAGAGAAATACCATAGTCATGGATTGGAAGACTCAGCACGGTAAAGTCAACTCTCCCCAAACTGACATACGGTTTAATGCAATTCCTACCAAAGTTTTTTGCTGATATAGACAAGAGCATTCTAAAATTTATATAGAAAGGCAAAGGAGCTAAATTAATTTAAACTATTTTGAAAAAAGAAGAAATAGGGAAGAATCAGTCTACCCAATTTCAAGAGATTATATAGCTACAATAATCAAAACTGCAGGCTCTTATACGGAGAAAGTATACATGACATTGTCCTACATAGGGTGGACCAAAGAAGAAAGATCATACCCATGATATTCTATTGACCTTGGCCAAAAGTTTGAAACACTCTAAACACAGAATCACTGGAGATGTTTCAACAGTGTGACATACGTTGGGTAAGTCTATATAACATGATACACCTGAATAAAAATCAAAACTTCAAGTCTCTCATTTGTCTTTGACCCCAAAGTACAACCATTTGGATTTTTCACTTGCTCTTACTAAAACTGTTCATTAAGTTTGCTTTAAGGAAAAATAGAAAGCATGAATTCCATAGAAAGGGAAAAGCTAGTTGTTCTGCAAATATTCAGATGAATGAGTGCACTAACTTCAATATAGAAGACAAATATAAATAAATATAAAGACAAAAATAAATATAAATGTATGTTGTGAAAAATTAGAAATTTTGGTTAGATTTACTTGATGTAAATTAAATTTCTACCTCTAATAAGATGGTAAGGCACATATTAAGAGAGAAACCGAGAAGAAATTATACAGGTTATATTTATAGTGGGGTTTTTCCTGACAATACTGACAAAGATTTGCAGCTGAAGAAAATTCACAGGCACCTTTGTGTCACATCACCACAAGTTTAAAGGTGAAAAGAACTCTGATAGAATGTGTCTTCCAAAAACAGCCATCAACTTCCCAAAAACAAGTGGAGTTTGAATACAGCTGGTGACAGACAGCTCTGGCCTCTCTATTCCAGTGTTACACAAAGGCCATAGGCATGCGGAAGGCTTAGAAATGGGTCACCTGCATTTGCAGGTTGCTGAGGGTATGCTAAACAAGGCAGGCAGGCATCAAAGTCATCAGTAGCACCTGGCCCCTCTTGAAACACCAAAGCATGTCATTTTAAACAGTGGTTCTCAAATTTCAACATCCATCAAAGACACCTAGTGGGTTTGTGAAAGCTCAGACTGCTGGGCCCCACCCCAGAGTATCTGATTTGTAAGTCTGGGGTGACGCCTGGGAGTCTTCATTTCTAACAAGCTCCCAGACGATGCTGATGCTGCTGGCCCAGGACCACATTTGGAGAACCACCGATTGAGAGGAACCTACACACTTGTTTGGCACTTACTTGGGGAAATTATCACAAGAAAAACTTGCTTTCCAGATGTGCTGGTATAACTCCCTTTATCAGATACTATTGTATTTTCTTTTCTTCTAGGAAGCCCAGCACTGTATTTTTATGATGAATTCTACTAAAATATCAACTGAGGTTTGAGGTAAATCTATGTTCCTGTTCCTCAGTGGCTTCTCCTTTTATTAAAAAATGCCTCTGTTTCTTTTAAGAGGAAGACAGGGTGGAATGAACGAATGAATGAATGAGGCACCAAACCCTCATCACACTTTACTTCTGGACTAAAAATGTAGGACTTGGAAGCTAGCAGCACTCACTAACTATAAGCCTTAAAATTTGACATTTTTTTTCTTTTCTTTCTTTCTTTTTTTTTGAGGAAGATTGGCCCTGAGCTAACATCTGTGCCCATCTTCCTCTATTTTATATGTGAGATGCCCACCACAGTATGGCTTGATAAGTGGTGTGTAAGTCCACGCCCTGGATCCAGGCTGGCAAACCCCGGGCTGCCAAAGCAGAGCACACAAACTTAACTGCTAAGCCACTGAACCAACCCCCAAATTTGACATTTTTAACCTTCATAAACCTCTAGCTGCCAAGCGACTGTCCCACACCCTTCCACCATTCCCTTCCAGTAAGCTAGAGACAGGGCCAATGAAAGAAGTTCATAGTGTCCACGTGGGCTTTGATTTGGAGCCAGTGCACGCTGCCAATCCCACACCTGACTTGCAAGGATGAGGCAGGAGATGCATTACTGCATAGACGACACAGCGGCAAAGCTCTGGCCTAGTGCTTAACTCATGAGCCACAGAGCCGGCTTCCCACTGACTGTCTCCATTACACTAGCTGCTGCAATAGAATGTCGTGTGTATGATCTTTCTTCTTTGGTCTACCCTATGTAGGACAATGCCATGTATACTTTGTCTTAGAGCACACAGTCTTGATTATTATAGCTATATAATAAGTCTTGAAACTGAGTAGACTGATCTAATAGAATTATTCAAAACCAGCATCTGGGGACTGGCCCAGTGGCAGAGTGGTTAAGTTCGCCTGCTCCACTTCAGCCGCACAGGGTTTCACTGCTTCAGATCCTGGGCACAGACATGGCACCGCTCATCAGGCCACGCTGAGGCGGCATCCCACATGCCACATCTAGAAGGACCCAAAACTAAAATATACAACTATGTACTGGGGGGACTTGGGGAGAAAAAGTAGAAAAAAGAAGATTGGCAACAGTCGTTAGCTCAGGTGCCAATCTTTAAAAAAAAAAAACCAGCATCTGAATTCGCCGTTTAGACATTTTCTCTGGGCCTACTCTCTACTGCAGATAGGCACAGCAAGAGGAGCCTCAAGTGGGACCCAAGCCCCTGAGCCATTCCCAGGTACCAGGCACAGGTTTGGCAAGGGTCCTACCACCTTCCAGGGGCCTCATCAGCCCCTGTTCCCAGACGCATGGCTCCTTCAACAATGCCTCTGTTCTTCTTGCTCACAAGAAACGAAAGTGCACACAGATGCACACACATGCACAAACACTTTCTGGGACTGCTTTACAAACTCCTGGATATAAGGTTTTAGAATGCCATTAATAACAGGAGTCTATAGCCACATGCACAAACTAGTTTGGAAAATAAAAAGATTGAATTCTATCTGACGTATGTTTTCTCTAATCACAATCAGGCTATTTTGGATCCAGCTACTTATTAACTTACTATCAGCTGAAGTCGACCTGTAGTTTTCAAAGTGTTCCTTGTCAAATGATTTCACCCCGGGTTTTTCTGTTCCCGGGGTCAGCTGAGCGTAGGCTCAGGCAGGGCAGCCTGACAGGGAGTCTGAAATGATGCTGGGTGTGTTGCCTGCAGGTGGGAGGATCCTGAAATGCTGATCTCTGTCACCAGGAGGCCGGCTCCTGATAACAATAGCTACCATTAGTCAGCACCTCCCACGTGCCAGGCATCTTATCTTGCATTTAAGCCACACCAACAACACAAGATGTCTATCACCATCCCCCCCCCCGCCCCCCCCCCAGCCCCCGGGCCCACCCCTACAGATTCTGAAGCCTAGAGGGGTTGAATGACTCAAGCTGGGAGGTGACAGGACCAGATTCAACCCTCCCCACCCCAGGACCTACCTTTCTGCTACATGGTGCTGGTTTGCTTCTAGGTTCATAGAGATCCTCATTTTTCTCATGGATCTATGACCCCCCAATCATGGTGTGTCACCGTTTATATGAAATTCCAACATTATTTTGAAAGTTGAAGAAAAGTAATGAAAACAGATTAAATGTGTATTGGCTTCTAAACTAATACTTATTTAAATTAAAAGATGTACTTGTGTCCAGATTATGGCAATGTTTTGTTTTTTCCTTCTTGTCTGGGCTCCTCATTTCCTGGTGGCTGGAACAAATGAATGCGTTTAAATGCACATGCACACACACGTGGGAACACACTGGTAGACTGCTAAATGTGTCTGTCTAGCAGGTGCCCTCCATTTTATCCATGAAGTTGAGCAGGGCTGGTCCCACCGATCCCCCAGGTTCTGACAGTCATGGGGACTTGGTCAGAGCCAGTTCCCTAATTCAAGCTGATCCAATCTTCATTCCCAGGATTTTTGCTAGAGCAACCAGGAAGAAGACAGTCTATGTCCATAGCTTGTAAACCTAGAGAAGAACCTACCTGAAAACAACACAGAGAACAGAGCAGAGACGTGGGAGATAGTCCTGATGACACTGTCCGAGGCCCTGAATCCAGCATGCCTGAAGCTAACTACCCCTGGACTTTTCTGTTTTGTGAGACAATGCAGTGCTATTTGGACTTAAACCAAATTGAGCCAGGTTTTCCGTTACTTACAACTGAACAAGCTCTGATGGGGTATTTATGAACCTCAGGTCTTAGCAGACAGCGCCCACCTGGGTCTGGTCCCTGCTTCCCTCAACTAGAGTTCTTTCAGTTGCAAAGAACTCAGATAAGTTTGGGTGGAGGGGAGGGGCATTTTAAGGATATATGTAGAGGGGTGAGGAAGAGGAAAGGACCTGAAGTCCAGGACAGAGGACTTTCTGGTCATGCCAGGCCCCACCTGCAGGAAAAGAGGAACCTCAGGAGGAGTGGATTTCCACGCTGCCACTTCACACAAATAGGATTCAGCTACTGTCAGGTATCTTCTCTCACTGTGGCTCATCTTTTGCAGCCAGCTCACTGCTTGTTCTTTCAACCTGCCATTTCCCTGCCTTGAGTCCCTGCTCCCTCGTAACTTTGACTCTCCACGACTCCTCTTGGCTCTCACTCTTCCTCAAGACTCCTCTTTACAGCCCTTAAGCTTCAACTCTAGCTCCTCACAGCCTCTTTCTCTTGACGTTTTCTAGTCCACATTTCTGAAAGAGAGAGAAAAATCTGATTGGCCCAGCTCCTCTTTGTGTGCAGGGCAACCTCACAGATTGCTGACCAGCCTACAAAGTGGCTGCCCCTTTTGGGTAAGCACTTCCAATCCAATCGGCCGTGGACAGTGATGGAATGTCTTGCTTTTGCTAAGAAGGATCTGTGAGCAAAGCAAACCCATGACTGACTTCTCTAGTGCATGGCCACTCTCTCCCAGCTTGGCTAACGCATGCTTTTCTTTCTGCCTAGAATACTGTTTCTTCCTTCTCCCTCTTTTTGGTTAAAAAGCCATCTTAAAGGTCACCTCTTCCAGGAAGAGGCTGTGTTAGATTTCCCCTTCCTGATGCTACTTCCTTCAAAGCACCAACCATCAGGTAATGTCATTGTGCAGATAACAGGATAATGTTTTAATATTTTAATTAATGTCATTTTCTCCAAGACTTCCTGATACCTCCAGGTTCTCTTTTCTTTAAGGAGCTAGGAAACATGGGAAAACGTGATATATTCTTGGTTTTTGTCCTTCAAAGGCGCTTTAGGGGACCTAAACCTGGAATTCATAGACTGAGAAAGAAAAAAAGTAGCTCCTGACATTTGGGAGCTAGCTTAATACTGTCAGCCCGGCCGTGGTTTTGCTAGGAACTGGCTTGGTACCCAAAGATAGGCCTGGGTATTCTCCCATTAAACACAAGTAATTTCATAAAACATCAACATCAGACAAGGCTACTATGAAACCATTAATGGAACAAGACAAAAACAAGATCACTCCATAATCAGGTCTGAACACATTGAAAACATGAACATTACCCAAGACATAAAAATCCCCCTCCCCCAGCTAATGTGAGTGACTGCTGCTTCTCTGCCAGTTATAGCTTTAGCCTCTCCTAGCCTTCTCTCCTTCTAGATAAAATGTATTAAGATACCCAATCATAGAATTATCCTACTTCCTGACAACATCCAATCCAGAGCAAAACCCCAGTTGCTTAGACCCTTTCAAAATCTCTTAACCCAAGCCCAAGTTCTATAATAAGTTCTCTCTAACACCCTCTCACTGACAACACCTCAATTCTTTTTTTTTTTTTTTGAGGAAGATTAGCCCTGAGCTAACTGCTGCCAATCCTCCTCTTTTTGCTGAGGAAGACTGGCCCTGAGCTAACATACATGCCCATCTTCCTCTACTTCATATGTGGGATGCCTACAACAGCATGGCGTGCCAAGCGGTGCCATGTCCACACCCGGGATCCAAACCGGCAAACCCAGGCCACGGAAGCAGAATGTGTGAACTTAACCGCTGCACGACTGGGCCAGCCCCAACACCTCAATTCTTTATGGCATATGCTCTCCCTCACTGCACCAAGTAATAAACCAAATCTGTTCAACTACAGGTGTGTTCTTACTGGTCTTGGCTAGAGGGATTGACATTCTGAACTCTGAAGAAGTTAACGCATAGTTTATACTATAAATAAAAAGATTTGAAACAATGTATGTGGTATGTATTCAAAGACAATTTTTCCCACTTCCCACCCATAGTAGACTGCCTAATATCCCATAATCTGAGAAGCTGAGACAAAGGGGAGAGAAAATCAAAGACAAACACACTGACATTCTGTTACTGAAACATAAGTACACTCTGCGGGACTATTAGGACATCAAAAACCAGTATTGCAGTCACTAGGTGGGAAGGAGGAAACTTGGACCCTGGTAGGTCGCTGAGAGGAGTATCCATGCCGTTCACTCTCCCACCTCTCCCCAACTACCCCCACCAACCCACAAACACACCAGGCATGTCTTTTGGAGGCAGTGTGCATAACATAATTCCCAGACAGATTTGGGGATCCAAGAGTAAGGAAGATTTGTGTATAATTCCCACATGGAGCTCAGTGCTTGGTAAAACTCATAGAACTTCCCAAAGCCCAGCATCAGGGCTCTCTGAACCCAGCCATTTAGGGATTTTTATTACATAGGTATGATTGGTTAAATCATTGCCCAATGGTGATTGAATTGAATCTCTAACCTGGAGAGGGTAGGCCTACAAATTCCAAGCTTCTAATCAAGGCTTGGTTTTTCTGATGACAAGTCCCCATCCAAAAACTATCTGAGGACCCACCAAGAGTCACTTCATTAGCATAAACTCAAGTATGGTTGAAAGGGGCTTGCTATGATTAACAAAAGAAGCTCTTATCACCTTCACAACTCAGGAAATTCCAAGGGTCTTAGGAGCTCTGTGCCAGGAACCAGAGACAAAGACCAAATATATATTTCTTATTATACCACAACAGCACAGTGAATGGAACAGCCGCCTGTCTGAGGACAACGAAGAGTATTGTGGGAGCAGCTAAGACTCAAACCTGAAGAAGCCTTGTGGTTGGGATAGAGACACAGCTGTAATCTACATGAACCAGCCCTATGGACCAAATGGAAATGAGATGCTCAGCAGATGCCAGGGCAGAAGATGACTCTATGATCTCCCCATTTCCCAATGTCTTGGCATTCTGATGCCCCCCAGAACTCAATTCAACCCCAGAGAAGGGGAGGAGGAGGGAGGAAATCCTGAACTGACCGAGATTACTTACATTGACTGAAATTGTGTCTACTTGTCGTCAGAATAAAAGCTCAAACTAAAAATTGAATTCTGTTCTGGAAAAATTGTTTTAATTTAGTTTCATTTCTGGGCACTGAGTCTGTTTAATGAGATGAACCCACTACTTTTGTTGTTGCCTGCTCTAGGCTGCAGGCGTTTTGAGTCTGTGGACTTGAAGTCCCGTCCACAACCCCTGTCTGTCTCCCTCACTAAACCCTAAGTTCCTGGAGCAGTGGAACTGCATATTATTTGTCATTGACCCACCAGTGCCTACCACAGTGCGGGTTTTGCATTTGTCCTGGAACAGCCATTAACCAGCTATATATCCTTAGGAATGTTGCAAATTGCTTTGAGTTTCCATTTTCTCAACTTAAAATTAGGGAATCTACTGGTAAAAATAAAGCATATGTTTTCACCAATTGTAGAAAAGACTAGTATTACATTGGTAATAAGTATGAATTGTAGAATATTTTAAGAAAACGTGTTTTTCTATTTTATAGCTATGTACTAATCAGAACTAGGTTAACAAGATTCAACTACTCCTTTAATCCAAGGGATTCAGAGTAGTCCTTAGGGAACCCAATTTAATGACTAGATAAGGCAAATTTGTAATTAGTGTATCAGCTGCTTATATGGAATTAAGTCTTTCCAAAGTGCTTGAAGGTACTTGAAACAGTTTATCTTAAGTAGCCCAACTCTTCCCAAACCTGGCTCATCATCAGAATCCTATGTGGAGCTTTTTAATCACAGAGATCCCTGGGCCCCCCATGGAGATTCTGATTCCGTGAGGCCTGGTGGGCTCTGGAATCTACATGTCTAAGAAGCTTCCTAGGAAATTCCAGTGATCAGCCAGGTATGAGAATCACTACTTCAGAAAAAAAATTGACAGTGGAAACTCCAACCCTATTTGAATTATCATACATTCCCAATTAATTTCCCTTTTTTTATTTTATATTAGAAATTTTTTTCTTTTTTAAATCAGTACATTACTAGTGAATGCTATGCTGTCTGAGAGTTGCTTCAAAATAAGCTGGAGAGTTGAGGCTGGGGAAGTGGGGTGAAACGAAACAAGATGGGCCATGAGCCGATAATCGTTGAACATGGGGCAGAGGACAAGTATTCGCTTTTGTTTTTATTATTCCATTCTCTACTTTTTTATATGTTTGAAACTTTCCATGACATAAAGTTTTTAAAAATAAAACACACATGTGAATAATAAGCCCCCTGCTTCTCCCTTCTCATAATCTCATTCCCCAGTAATAACTATTATTAGAAGTTGGTTATATATGTTTCCAGATATTTTCTTTTCCTGTGTATTCTACACGAATCTACATCTTTTTTATTCCACTTATGTGCCAACCTTGCGCCAGATCCTGTATTGAAATTGGTTCAGGAGATGTGCCTGGAAAATTGTCACAGGGAATCACTGTTCTCCTGTCACCAACCTTCTTCCTGTTTCCCTCACTCCCACCATCTCCTGTTTCACTCCCACCGCAAACAGAAGGGGACGCCTTCTCGCTGCCTGGGAGCCATTATTGCATTTTCCTCACAGCCCACAGGACTGTATCTCTTCTAATTCTCCCCGACCTGGGAGCTTCAAAGGCTTTGAAGGCAGCCAGACTCTGAGTTCACATCCCAGCTCCACCAATTTATGGTTGGGTATTCAGTCTCTCTGAGCCTCAGTTTCCCCATCTGTGCATGATGCACACAGTAATACCAACTCTTCAGGGTTATTATGACAAGTAACACCTAAGAAGTTTAATTTCTGCTCCCCCTCCTAGAAACCTCTCATTAACACATGTCCTTGCCTCATTGTGAGTTTTGCCAAGCTCATGCTCAAACCCGAACTCCAAATTCACACACACACACATACACACTACAAATATGTTAAAATTTCAGGTTTTGTTGCACTAAAATATTAGATAATCAAAGGAATCAAAGCACTATTTTCTTCAAAAATTTTTGAATTTTTCTTCAAAAAAATAGATTTGCAACAAAAAGATGCCTGTCCACTAGGGGGTAATATGGGTTGACACGTGTTCACACAGACGTACGTGTGCCCCAGACGTTTTCTCTAAAAGCCCGAGCACCTAGCAGCTCACCTCTCAGGTTTTGTCTTGTTCTGTTTTTTAATCTCATTTCATCACTTTCTTTTCCAACTCTTTCTTTAGGGGTGATGATGCAGGGTCTCCAACAATAGCTTTCCCAGATCGTCCTAACCCATGAAAACTCTGCTTGCAACACATTTCCCAAAACCTGTTTGGGTTTGTTCCCTGACACTAAATTCCACTTTATCTACATATATATATGCGCACAGTTTTTATACATTTAAAATAAGTATTAGATATATATTTACCTATATCTAAATAATATCTCACTATATATGTATATATTTATACATAGTGGGAGAGAGAGAGACAGGGCTTCCAAATGCCTGGGTCATCACCTGGATTTCCCATTTATAATCCAGCTATATTTGGCCCCATGTATTCACAGACAGAGAAACATACATTTCTACGTGCACATCCCCACATGAGTGCACGCACACACAAACACATGTATAAATCTCTTTTGACCCTATCGTGTACATACTTTGAAAAGTTTGTTAGAAGAACCAGCCTGGTAATAATTCACTGCGCCTCATGTATAATAAGCAGAAATGCGCCGGCCTTTATGATGAATTGCCAGGGTAACACAGGGACATCTTGTTTGCATTTCAATGCACCAAGTGTCAGATTCTTATTTCATTACTCGCCGGCACATTAGTGGACGGTTTTTAATTTCTTTTTTTTTTCCCTTTAGCAAAGCTCCGTGGAGACCTCTCGCTTTTGCCACTTGCAATGGGAGCAAGGTTGCATTATTTTTAAACGCTATAGTGTCTGGGTCTCACTCGAAATGTTGCTGAATTAACAAAATAAATGATAGCAAACTACCAGCGGTTCTACCTGGGTGTTTTTTTCTTTAACACAAAATTTCTCTTGCTTTTACTGAACTCCTTCTATAGAAGGGGGATTGGAGGATTTGTGGCATCTTCTTCATATTTTAAATCGGAAGTTGTTCTTTGTTTGGGGCTATGTTTTGTTTTGCTTTTTTCTTTTACCCAGGTTCATATTGTTCCATACGTGAAACAATAGGAGAAGCTACAGGAAGCTTTCTCAGGGAAAACGTAGCTCCGAATTCTCAGGGAAAACATAGCTCCGAATTACTTCTTTTTTAAAAGATTTTATTTTTTCCTTTTTCTCCCCAAAGCCCCCCGGTACATAGTTGTATATTCTTCATTGTGAGTCCTTCTAGTTGTGGCATGTGGGATGCTGCCTCAGCATGGTTTGATAAGCAGTGCCATGTCCGCGCCCAGGATTCGAACTAACAAAACACTGGGCCGCCTGCAGCAGAGCGTGCAAACTTAACCACTCGGCCACGGGGCCAGCCCCCGCTCTGAATTACCTCTTAATGAGCTGCTGGATGCTCAGACCCACCATGAAGGCCCCCAGCCCGCCCCACACTCAAAGGCAGTGGACTAAATGTGGATGCCATCAAGATGGAGACCGGTTTTGTTTCTCAAAATTCTCCAAAAATTTGAAGTAAACTTCCTTCCTAATGTTTTCCCATGTACATAATCAGATATAATGGAATGTTCTTTAGAGCAGTGATTCTCAAACTTTACTGGGCATCAGAGTCCCCTGGAGGGCGTGTTAAAACACAGACGACTGGGCCCCGCCCCACAGTTTCTGATTCAGTGGGTTTGAGAGAAGGTCTGCGAATTTGCATTTCTGACAAGATCCCAGGTGATGCTGATGCTACTGATCAGAAATACACTTTGGGAACCACCGCAGGGCGGATTATAAGCCCGGCTCTCTTGGCTCTAGCGTTTACCTTATGAGTGGCCTTGGGAAAGTTACTTCACCCTCTCAAGTTTGGAATCCTCATCAACAAAATAAAGATAGTAATAGCACTTCCTCCCAGAGTAATTGTCAGGAAAAGTGAACCAACAAATGTAAAGCACCAGGCACATGGTAACTACTCAACACATATTGTTCTTCTCCCTTCCTCTGCTCTTTCTCATAGAAGGGAAGCGAGAGGTCCCATAGTCCAATACTCCTCACAATGCATGAGTCCCTTCTCCAACCTGCCTGCCATGCTTCCGTCTGGTCGCCTCCAGACATGGGGAGCTCCCTACTCCAGGGAAATCCATCACTTTGTGGCCAGTTTATTGGTAGAAAGTTATATTAAGTTGAAACCTATCTCCCTGACATTACATTCTACTGCCCTCCTGAGTCACAGAGAAAAAGACTTGCCTCTGATTTTGAAACTTTAAATCAGGACACTGTAGAGGCTTATCAACACAATAAGAGGGCTTCTACAAGGGCAGATCTTGGACTGCTTGGTGCACCTCATTGTGTTTACTAGTGACTTCAGTGATGGATTCGTTCACTTATTCATTCTCCCACTAAGCAAAGTACATGAGGAGAGCTCTGCTAAAGATGAGGCTGGCCAAACGGACAGAAGCTGAATTCTGCAGGCTCGGGTAGGCCAGACCAAGGATCTACGCTTTATTCTTGGGTACTGGGAAGCTTTTGACTAGTTTTAAGCCAGAGAGTGAAATGGTCAGATTAATGTTTTATAAAGATCACACTGACAAGAGTTTGAAGAATATATTGTGTGTGGTGAAACTGGAGCCAAGGAAACTAATTAGAAGATGATAGAGAAGAGGAAGTTAACAGGAAAGACATCAAGGGAGGAGAAAGAACACAACCTGGTCATCAGTTGTGTGGGAGGGATGAAGGAGAGGGGGGTGTCCAGGCTGATGTCCAAGGCCCTGGTGGCTGAATAAGGGTTGACATTTACTAATGAAGGCAGTACTTGAAGAGCATCGGGTCTTCTAGGAAACAGTCGATCCGATGTTGGGCATGGTAAGTTTTAAATACTTCTGGGACATCCTGTAGGCAGTTAGTCCGAAATCTCAGGAGGAAGATCTGAACTGTAGATAGAGATGTGAGAGTTAATGACATATATTGTGGTTATTATAGGAGTAATTATAGGAATTATAATTATAGGATAATAATCCCATAATTATAGGAAAGAAGAACTACACAGGGTGAGAGCAGAGAGAAGAAGACAGGACACAACTTTGAGGAACAACAACACCTGAGGGGCAGATGAACCAAAAGGAACCCACCCCGGACAGCTGGAGAGATGGAAGAAGACACAGGAGAGAACAAAATACAGAAGCCAAAGGAGAAAACCAAGAAAAAGGGTGTGGCCAACAGTATCCAGTGCCATAGAGTGAGGACTTCAAGTAAATACTAAAAGAAGCCCATTGGATGTGGCAATCCAGGGGCCTCTTGGTGAGAAAGTGTTTGTGGAATGAATGTGGTGAAAACTAGGTGGTGGAGATCATGAGAAGAAAAGAAGGAAACGAGAAAGTAGACACTGAGTATGCTATCTTCAAAGAGCTTGGAAGGAACGGTCCTCTTCTTTACTGTATTTTCTCCAGTTCCCCACAACATAAGTGAATCTCACTGTCCCAGGATCCCCAGGACACTCATCTCATGAGGAAGGACCATAACTAGACCTCTGGTGGAGCAGACTCCCCTCCCAACAAAGCAGCATGCTTTGCCCACCACTCTCCAACAGATGAACTCTCATGTAGGTGCCCAAGGCCACCCAGCTAATACATGACAAGACCAGGATTTGAGCCTGGTGCATCTGGTGTCAAAGCCTGTGCTCTTCAAGACTTAGGGACGGTGCTGTCTCCACTTATCTACATGATGTGGTATAAGGAGGGGAATGTCCTGCCCCCAAAGGTCTCCCCTACTCAGCAGGCATTATGCCCTGTCCCTGAACAAGCTTTCAGGACTATAGTCATCAAGAGACCCCACTGGTTCTCCTTGGACGAGGGTGAGACAAGAGAAGATGACCCTGCATGTGCATGCCCCTGAGAGTGAGTGCGTACTTAAATTTTGCACCATAGGAGTCTCAGTCATCTCACCCTAGCCCTAGCCCTAGCCCTAGATTCTCTTAACGACCTCCTTTTGATATCCGAAAGGAATACTATTTGAAGATGTATAAAATTATCTCATTTCTGGAGTGACGTCACCAACATGGCTAACGTCACTCATGTGTGTGCACCGCCCACCCCCCCCAACCTCAACAACAATTAGGCATCCATCCACAGACAAAAGTGCCTTTGCAGGAGCTGTGGGATCCAGCACCATTTGCCAAGGGACCCAGGATGAGTTACACCCACCTGTGCATGAGTCTGATAATAGGCATAGAGACCTCTGTCCTGGCTGTGTACCCTGCAGGGGATCAAGAACCAGCTCTAGCCCCTCTCAGTCATGGACTGGGGGCCCCTGAAAAACTGTCTTAGACAATTACCACGGACAAAAGAGCCTTTGTAGAAGTCCAGGTTTCCAGAGAATAAGTTCCAGCGCATCATTTGAGGGAAAAAATGCAAGTTTGAACACATTGGAGAGTTAAGAGGAACAGTTTGACTTTACCTGCATCACCTCTCTCCCAAGGCAGCACAGCTCAGCGCCAAGAGACATCTTTTCAATTTCCGGGGTGGGGGATGGGTCAGTGTGTAAACACATGACTTCTCCAGCTGAGCAGGATGCTGCCAAGGAGGCCCATTTCTTTCTCATTCCTTCCAGAGTATTGAATCATGAGCTGCATGCCGTGGGGGCAGGAAGAGGGTGGGAGAGCAGCAGACAGAAATCTTGGAGAGCACTAAAGGGATGCGATCCTACTAACTGTGTCAAGGCCTCCATCAAGCCCACCCATAACCTCTGGGGACACCTGGCCCACGGATCTCCCCAACTGGCCCACGGGCACCCCCTGTGCTCCACGCACCTCACCTACCACACCCAGTGACCGACCCTCAAGGAGTGTTACTGATGACAGCAAGAACAAGATTTGGCAGATGGCTGGTGCACAGGCACAGAAAGAGAAAAGAGAATCCTCATACACTGCTGATGGGAATGCAAACTGGTGCGGCCACTATGGAAAACAGTATGGAGATTTCTCAAAAAATTAAAAATAGAAACACCATATGATCCAGCTAACCTAATACTGGGTATTTATCCAAAGAACTTTAAATCGACAGTTCAAAGAGATTTATGCACCCCTATGTTCGTTGCAGCATTATTCACAATAGCCAAGATGTGGAAGCAACCCAAGTGCCCATCAACAGATGAATGGATAAAGAAGATGTGGTATAGATATACAATGGAATACTACTCAGCCATGAAAAAGACAAAATCATGCTGTTTGCAAAAACATGGATGGACCTTGAGGATATTATGCTAAGCAAAATAAGCCAGACAGAGAAAGACAAACACCATACGATTTCACTCACATGTGGAAGATAAACAAACACATGGACAAAGAGAACAGGTTAGTGGTTACCAGAGGGGAAGGGGCTTGGGGGAGGGCAAAAGGGGTAAAGGGGCACATACATATGGTGACTGATAAAAATCAGACTATTGGTGGTGAACACAATACAGTCTATACAGAAATTGATATATAATAATGTACACCTGAAAATAGGCAAAGAATATGAACAGACATTTTTCCAAAGAAGATATACAGATGGCCAACAGGCACACAAAAAGATGCTCAACATCACTAACCATCAGGGAAATGGAAATCAAAACTACAATGAGATATCACCTCATACATTTGAATGGCTATTGTCAAAAAGACAAGAGATATGCAAGAGATAACAAGTATTGGTGAGGATGTGGGGAAAAGGAATCCTTGTGCACTGGTGGTGAGAATATAAATTGAACAGCGACTATGGAAACAGTATAAAGGGTCCTTAAAAAATTGGAAATAGAACTACCATATGATCCAGAAATTCCACTTCTGGGTACGTACATCCAAAGGAAATGAAATCAATATCTCAAAGTGATATCTGAACCCCCTCTTCATTGAAGCATTGTTCACAATAGCCAAGATACAGAAACAACCTAAGTATCCGTCTACAAATGAATGGATACAGAAGATTTGGTGTATATATGTATACGAATATTATTCAGCCATGAGAAAGAAGATCCTGCCATTTGCTACAACATGGATGGACCTTGAGGGCATTATGCTAAAGTGAAGTAAGTAAGACAGAGAATGACAAATACTGTATGACCTCACTCCTATGTGGAATCAGAAAAAGCCAAACTCAGAGAAACAGAGAATAGAATGGTGTTTGCCAGAGGCTTGGGAGTTGGGGAAATGGGAGACATTGGTCAAAGGGCACAAACTTCCAATAAGATGAATAAGTTCTGGGGATCTAGTGTACAGCATGGTGGAATAGTTAATGGCACCGTATTATATACTTGAAAGTCGCTACGAGAGTAGATCTTAAATATTCTTACCACAAAAAAAAGGTAATTATGTGAGGTGATGAAAGTGTCAACTAACCCTACTGTGGTAATCATTTCACAATATATAAGTTTATCAAATCATCAAGTTGTACACCTTGAACTTACACAGTCTCATATGTTAACTATACCTCAATAAAGCTGGAAAAAAATTATCTCATTTCTTTAAACTTATTTCTACTTTTCACCGTCTTGTGCATTTGCACAGGGAGACTGTGGAATGGATTTATACTGATGATGATTCTGTCAGGTTGAGTGTTTGAGGTGTATCTTAGCCTAGGTTCCCCGAGACAAGGGTTATAATCAGACAGTTTATTTGGGAAGTTATTTCTAGAGATCAAGGAGAGTGAAACAGGTAAAGAGGGAATGCCTATATAAGGATGCTATCAAGTTAGGCATCACCATGGGCAACTGGTGATCCAACTGGCCAGGTTCACCTGAGGAAATATACAGAAGTTATCTCAGAATTGTGCCCCCTCAAGGATCAACATGGAGAAGTACTTATCCACTGGCTTCCATCCCCATTGGTGGAGGGTTGCCACACTTCAAGGTTGTGGATGGATGAGTGCCCAGCAGGTTTCCGCTGACATCCCCCACCATGGTGTCACAGAAGCCCCAGGGTAAGCAGCAAGAGATGCTCAGCACATGCTTGAGCCCAGGTGCTGTCAAAGGAAGGAAGTCAAATCCTACATGAAGCTGTTTGCCATTGATGATCTTGCAATAAGGACTGAGACTAAGAGAATATGAAGTGTCCAAAATGGGGTGATTTTTTTTTTCATTTTTCTTTTTCATGCCTTTTAATTAACAGGAATTTTTTTAATAATAAGCATGTGTTATGTTTATAACGATACAATCAAGATTATTTTTGTAATAAATCTCTATTTGCAAGGGAAGAGTCCTTGCCAGGTACTCCACAATTCTCTTTGAGCTAATTGCTACGTTGTAACTGACCTTGAGGACCAACCATGTGGCAGGCCTGAAGACACAGGCCATAGCCTTATAGGAGGGAAGACCTTCTGTGGACTTCCATGGGATTCAACTTGGATTCTTTGTTCCTTGTACATAAGTGTCATCCCCAAACACACACAGGGCCAATTCCCATGGCTTTAAATAAATTTAAATGTGCCAACAATTCCTAAATTTCTCTCTCCAACCCAGACCTCACCTCAGAGCTCCAGATTTTTTTTTTAAAGATTAGCACCTGAGCTAACGACTGTTGCCAATCTTTTTTGTTTGTTTGTTTCTGCTTTTTCTCTCCAAATTCCTCAGTACATAGTTGTGTATTTTTAGTTGTGGGTCTTTCTAGCTGTGGCATGTGGGACGCCGCCTCAGCGTGGCCGAATGAGTGGTGCTATGTCCGTGCCCAGGATCCGAACCAGCGAAACCCCAGCTGCCAAAGCAGAGCACGCAAACTTAACCACTCGACCAGGGGGCCTGCCCCCTCCAGATTCTGGATCTACAACTCCTTGTCTGACGTTTTCACTTGTATATATCACAGGCATCCCAAAATTAATATATTCAATACTAAACTCTTGAATTTCTTCACAAAACTCTTCCTTTCTTGATCATCTCCATTGTTATGGGCTGAACTGTGTCCCCCCCAATATTCTTCTGTTGAAGTCCTAACCCCCAGTACCTCCGAATAGGGCCATTCTAGAGATAATTAAGTTAAAGCAAGGTTATTAGGGTGGGCCCTAATCCAATATGACTGGTGTCCTTTTGAGAAGAGGAAATTTGGACACCAGCACATACAACGGGAAGACGATGTGAAGACACAGAAGAATACAGCCCATCTACAAAGCAAGGGAGAGGCCTGGAACAGACTTTCCCTCAGAGGGAACCAACCCAGCCAACACCTTGATCTTGGCCATCCAAACTCTAGAACTCTGAGAAAATAAACTCTTTTTTAAGCCACCCGGTCAGTGGTACTTCGTCACAGCAGCTCTAGCAAACTAAGACACCATATAAACTGTTGATGCCACCAACCTCTAGTAGCTAAAAGCCAGAAATCTGGGAGTCAGTCCTGAAATGCCTTCTTGCTCACCCCTACATCCAACCAATAACCAAGACCTGTTGCATCAGCCTACAAAATACATCCCAATCTGTCCACTTCTCTCTACCTCCACAGCCACCACCTGGCCCCAGCCACCGTTTATACTGACAGGAACCGTATCAGCAGCCTGATGACTAGGCCTGGCTCTTCTCAGTCACCTCCAGCAAAATGGGAGTGGACTTTTGAATGGAAACTTGTAATTGCCTAAAACTAGCTAAACAGGATAGGGGTGGCTCGGGGAAGGTGGTGAAGAGGCAGGGCTCACAACTCCTGACAGTCCTGTGTCAGAGTGGGCCTCTGGCTTCTGACCTGTTCCGATTTATCTAGGCTTATCCTGACCCTCCATATTGGCCTCATTCCTTGAGTTTGACCTTACGGTGCAGACTTCAGATTCAAGGCCCTCAAGGCCTGTGCACCCATTGGTTCTTCCTTGCCCACCTACCTACCTGTCTGTCCCCTACGGTCCTGGCCCTGCTCAGACTCTCAGCACTTGAAGGTGTCCAGCACCCCTGCTGCCACCCCACCAGTCCTGCTTCTACCACCAGACCCTTCCCAGGGCTTCTGGGCCTGAGCCTCACCCCTCAGGCTGCTCCTCAGGCTCAGCCCCTCGATCTATGAAAGGCATGCCCCTATTTAGATGGGTTCGCCAACACCTACAGGAAAAAGGCCAGTCCCCTCCCCTGCAGCATGGTGCACAACTGCCTGGGCCCTGCTGCCCTCTCCAGTCCTGTCTCATAGATTCCCCTTCCTCCCTCAAACACTCCAGCAATCCACTTGTCTCCCACATGGGCCACTCAGTTTCACACTTCCTTGTACCAAAACATGCTGTTCCCTCTGCCTCAAAGGCTTTTCCCCCACCGTCATTCCTGGCTACTCCAATTTGTTCTCTGAGACTCAGATTGGATGACCACCCTCCCTCCGTAGTCCATCCCTCACTCTTCCACACCTGCCGGCTCCAGCTGCCCCCTCCTCCTGCTCCTGTATTTCCTTCTCTCCCTGCACTTTACCAATTATATGCTATTTGTTTATTTTTCCATCCTTATCACTAAACTGTGAGCTCTTTGAGGGCACAGACCACTTCTTCCTGACCTCTGTACCCCTAGGACTAGCATAATTGCTCACATACAGTAGGTGTCAACTTAGTGTTTGTTGAGCCAAACTGGCTTGATTCCCAGACCCACTGCAACCTGTGTCCCAGGCGCCAGCCCACAGCAGGGTGACATGTGTCACCATCTGCACAGCGGGGAATCTGGCTGCTGTCTTTCCTGAACTAAGTCACATGGCAGAAGCTCTAAATGAAGAATACAGGTAGTGAAGCCTAGACGGCTTTTTAAAGTTTCTCAAGGAAAAGAAAATTGTGAAATGCCCTACTGGGGCCACGAAGCAATCTCTCCTAGTCCAGACTTGCGCCCAAAGCCAGCTGCTTGGGCCGGGAGATAACAGGGCCCCATGCTGAGCTGCCACCAGCGGACTCAGAAAAGTAACAAATTGACAACATTCAGGAAGAAGATTCCTCATTTCCAATAGTATCATCTATACCCTGTGGCATAAAGCACCTCCTGCCTTATTAATGTCTTTTACATTTTTTAGTGCTGAATCCAAGGTGAAAGGGAGGAGGGGGAGAGGGTACGTCTGTACCAGAGTCCTTTAGGAACCAGGAAAACGCCGTGGCAGAGATGAATTGTAGACCCAGAAATAGCATTTTTTGGATGAAATGTATAATGTTCACTCTTTTTCAAAAAAAAAAATGTTTAATACAGCCCAAATGACATCATATCAGGTCAGACAGAGCAGAAGGAAGGAAGAAAAATACGGAGCATGAGGAGAAATTAATACAGACAGGAGCTTTCTAACATGGATTCCACACTGCACACACTAAAGACCGGAAAGAAAAATCCTCACCAAAACAGGTGTCTCCCCTCACCACAGGTAAACAGCAACCCGACTTATTTAGGTTTTTAAACTCTACTGCACTTCAAATACTAACATCAAAACTTGAAGGAAAGTACTGTTTAGCCAGTCTAGGCAGGCTCCCTCCCCAGCATGCTTGTGAAGTAGGGGAGGTCTTACCATGTGCATGACCTGGTATAACTCACTCACCCAGAACCCCTCTGAGTCCCTGCCCCAGCGCCCCCACTGCCCCGGACTCTGGTTCCCATGTTCCCCACCCCCTGAAAACACAGGCAGTCCTGTGTGTTACTGAATTATAAAATCCCAGAGATTTCCCACTAGTATTCCCGTAGTTGCTGTAACTGAAGCCCACTCCATCTAGTTTATGCAAAGAAACAGGGAGAATTTTATTTATTTTAAGGCCACTAAACTGTCTTACAGAATCCAAGAGGAAGAATGCAGCCTCTCAGGAAAGACCTGGAAGGTAGAACTGGAATGATTTTGATTCCGTCTCTCTCTCTGATTCTCTCTGCACATCTGCTTCACTGTCCTGTCTGCAGGCTGGCATCTCCTGATCCTCAGCCCACAGGACAGATTGCATAACCCACGGCTCCCCAGGCACCATGTTGCGACTCCACAAAGAAACTAAATGACTGACTGGCCCTCAGGTTCATTTCCAATCTCCTAGAGAAAGGAATCTGACTGGACCAGCTTGGGTAAGGGATCATCTTTGTCCCAGTCAGCTGTGGCTAACGGGATACATCCTGCAGTGCACACAGCTGCCTTGGGCTCCCCAGTGCATCTGGGAGTAGTTTCCAGGGTAGACGTGTTTGTGTGCTGTCCAAGGTCCGGAACCAGCACAGTACAGTGGACCGCAGCGTCTCTCCCAACCCAGCACAGCGTGAGTCCTGTCCCGTCTCCCCCAGGGAACCTGAACCAAGTGAGGAAAGAGAAGGTGTTTGGAGAAAGGATATCAAGACAGAGAGGTAGAGAGAGTTTGATAACTAGGTAGATAAGACACATAGGTGTCAAGAGATGCCAAGGAATGACAAAGCAATACAAGTATTTTGGCATGGCTTTCAAATAATCATTTATCAAGAAAGAAACCACAACCCCGGCTGCAATTTTAGACAGCTAAAGAAGGGAGATGCAACATTGTCATGAAAAAAAGAGTTCACACACAGACACGCAGAACACTGGAAGGGCAGAGATGATATAACTAAGTGTTCTCACCCACCGAGTTATACCAAAGCACTTACAATTTTCTTTGTTTTCATTTCTCCATCGTGAAGAAAAATTCTTAATTTTCATAATGCTATCGAACTAATAAATCCTGATATGTATAGCATTACTTTTAATGATTCTTTCACACTTCTACTTTAATTTAATTTTTATTAAGTTGAGCCATGTGCAATTGCCATTGGCATAGGCCAAAACTGACAAATATCAGCAATTTCGAAATAATGTTTTTCAAAGTAATACATATACATCCTTTTAAATAGAACTACAGACTTAAAATGAAAACATCCGTCCTCAGGCTTACTCTCACTGCACCCCTGATTCTCGCTCCCCAGAGGCAACCATTTTCAGCTTTTTAAACTATTTCTTTTGATTGCTTATTTCTAAATAATATCAATATATTCTTATTGCTTGATCTTTCCTTTTTTTTTTTTTTTTGAGGAAGATTAGCCCTGAGCTAACTACTGCCAATCCTCCTCTTTTTGCTGAGGAAGACTGGCCCTGAGCTAGCATCCATGCCCATCTTCCTCTACTTTATACATGGGACGCCTGCCACAGCATGGTTTGTCAAGCGGTGCCATGTCCGCACCCAGGGATCCGAACCGGTGAACCCTGGGCCGCCGAGAAGCAGAACATGCGAACTTAACTGATGCGCCACCAGGCCGGCCCCTTTCCATTTTATATTTTATGTGTCAACTTCCTCCTATGGAAGATATGGACCATCTCAATGCCATCAAACATAGATCACTGACCAGTTCCAGTAGTTTTCTTGGAAACATTCCTACCAGAGACTTCCATCCTCTGTTCAAATCTCAGCTGGTGTTCTCTAGACCGACAAACTAGCTGCAAGGCTGGAGCTTCTCTTCGCGTGGTCCTGGGAATTCTCTTTGCCCTTCTCTTGTGTTGCCTCTCTTTGCCTTGACTTGATGTTCTCCTATTTCTTGGTGTGCATCTCATTTTATAGAGCACACACCCAGTAGCTTTCTGAACATCACACAAAGGAGATACATTTGTAAGAACTGGTATGTCTGCAAATATCATTCTACCTGCAATCTTGACTGATGGTTTGGCAGAAAATGGATTCTACAATGAAATGAATCTTTCCTAAAAAATTTGAAAGCATTACTCATTGTCTTCCATCTCCCAGCGTTTCTCTTGAGAAATTCCATGCCATTCTGATTCCTGATATGTTATATATAACCAGCTTATTCTCCTTGGAAGATTATAGACCCTTCTCTATATCCCTGGTGTTCTGAAATTACATGGTGATGTACTTTGTAGTCAAACTCTGTTCATTCACTGTGCTTGGCCTTTAAATCCAGAAGTTCCTGTCGTGAAAAGTATCTTGTATTATTTCTGCAAACTTCTCTTGTATTATTTCTTTGATAGTTTCCTCTCCTCCGTTTTCTCTGTTCTCTCTTTGGGGCTTCTATTAGTCAAATATTGACATCTTGAACTGATGCTCCAGTTTTCTTTTCTTTCCCATTTTCCATCTCTTTTATTTTTTTGTTCTATTTCTGAGATTATCTTCCTCAATGTTGTCTTCCAACTCATTTATTGAATATATCACTTTTACCATATTTTATATTCCCACGGCACTTCTGTGTTAGATCACCTCTTATCTCTCTAAGGACACCTCATATAAAATTACCTCTTATGTCTCTGCAGATATTTAATTATAAAAAGGGTTTTTTTTAAGCTTTCTCCTCCCTTTCTCATGTGTGTTTCTTCACAGTACTTTTTCCTGCTTGCTTGTTTTGGTCATTATCTTTTCTATAAGAAGCTGTTTACAGGTGTCTGATGATCTTTGGTTGTCCATCGAAAAGTAAAGTCCTAAAAAGCTGGTCGGAAGCTGCATGTGCTTGAGTGGAGCTCGTTGGTTTCCCGGCTTTACAGCAGGGGATCAGGCGGTGACCCAGCCATTCGGTGTGGGGGCTTCCAGATATCGATGTCTGGACATCTGTTCTCTCTTATATTCTTTGTCCTTGGGAGTTTATATCTTTTTTATTCCTTCTGTCATGTCAGTGAGATTTGAGAAGGGAAAAAAAATAAACACATAGATTCAATCTATCACCTCGAGCTGAAAATGCTCCATTATATTTCAGACAATTAATATTCGTTTCTGGGAAACTGGGAGCTCACATGCCTCCTCTGTCTCCAATACTTTTTCTGCCTGCTGGTGAATCAGCCCTCAGTGGTCATGAATGTCTCCTTATCGTTTCCTCCTTTGTCTCTGCAGCCATCTCACTGGATAGAACCCACCTGGCGGGTCTCTCTGGTGTCTCGGATTCCTTGAGTGCAGAGAACAGTAAGCATACTTGTACTTTACTCACCGCCTCTCCCTCCTTCCTGCTTTAGCTGAAGCAGCAGGGGCCCATTTGCCAGAACCTCCCTATTGCCCGTATATTTAACATGGTGCTCACAGCCCCACCTAGCAGAGCCAGTCTTCCCGTGATGACTCTTGTCTCTGTTGCACCTCAAGACCAACAACTCCAGTGCGACTCTTGGCTCCTCACACTTTGTGGGGCCCTTCCTTGAACCCACCCAGAACCTGCCAAGGGGCATGGGCTTCCTCTGGGAGGTGGTATGATTGGCGGGGGAGGGGGAGGCTACATCTGCTTTAAGACAACTCTAGGTTTTGGCCCAGCTTGGACACCAGCTTGGTCAAATACTCAACCTCTCTGAGACTTAATTTCTTCATGTTGAAGTGGAGGTAACACTAGTGCTGGGAAATAACATTTCAAAGCATTAGTTGATATGCTGCTGTATAACTGCCGTCCCACCCATGCTCTACAGCTAAAGGGAGGGACATTCACTGATGTAGCAACCGTTACCTTGGGGAACAAATGTGCTGCATTCTTTATCTTTTAAGGTGGAAGCACAATTTCTGGGTGTGAGACAGAAAAATTTTGAAATGGGGATGCCAATAGAGAAAGCAGGTTTGTCCGCAGCAAATGAAAGAACTCAAGATGGAGGAGAAGGAAAAGAGAAGAAAGACGGAGACACCCTGTGGGAACCCAACTCCCTGCCTCTCATCCCTGGAGCAGGCCCAGGCTGGATCTGAGAGAGGGTCTGAGAGTGGAGGCAGCTGTACCCTGCCCATCCTAGCTCTCAGACAGTCAGCCAGCAGCCTTGCAGAAATGACAGTGAGAGATTATGGGCCTGGCTTTGGGGGCCCAGGGTTTCCATGGGCATGGATGGAAAACAGAAGGTTGTTGAGAATGAGCACTCGTGAGCCAGCCTGGAAGTAACTGTAGCGTAAGACAAGTGGACTTCATAACTAAGGTGGGGAGGATGGCCCAGGCAGATCAGAGGAGCTCTCTGCAGCTGAGTTCAGGGTGTCAGCAGCAAGGCAAGGGCAGAGTGGGGCCAAGTCAACAGAGGAAGACACCCCTGCTCCCAGACTAAGCACAAACTGAGATGGGAAAAGAGACGAGGAGGAGCATCTGTAGCAGATGCCTCATCAGTGAGGCCACCACAGGCCAGACGCTCACCAACCCAATGCCCCCAGGTCCTGAAGGCTCCCGTGAACAGAATGCATGAGATTGGAGCGGGGGAACCACAGACCTTGAAATGGTTAGGTTTTAAACCAGAAGTGACAAAAAAATTAATATGTTGGCTTGAAAAGTCTTGAAACCTTGCTAGATCACATTTTCTTCTAGCAGCAGGAATAGGGATTTACAAACTGGGTTCATTGTTAGAGAAATTTGAAAAGTTTCATTTCTTCCCATCAGAGTCTTAGAGGCTATTGTGACTGTAAAAGTCATGGCCACTGCACTTGGTTCATACATTTCTTATTGTGATCAAATGAGGCTCTATCTATGAAGTCCCTAACACTGGGCTTGACACATACTAAGAACTCAAAAATGTTAGCAACCCCTGTCTGCCTTTGCCTACTTCGTCCAGAATTAACACCTGTGGGCCTCAAGCAGGAAAATGTGAATAACGCAGGGAGCAAATGCTGCCAGCCTGGAGCAGTGCTTAACCCTGCTCGCCAGCATCTCCCAGGCAGGTGAAGCCTCCCAGACACTGGCATCCTTGTCCTCGTATGTCTTTTCTGCTGAGCAGGCCAAGCTGGGCTCTGGCTCCAGCCCCTAGGGACTAATGCTTTCCCTTTGCCAACCACCCTCTGGGTTCTTACTTTGTCCAAAACACCAACATTTAGGACCACTGAATCATGCTCTCTTTTTCCCACGTCAAGGTGAAGCCGGAGGTACACCCACAGTCACTCTGCTAAGAATGGCAGATAAATAATGCAGTCTGCTCAGATGCTTCATGTGCAATTCAGCTTGCTTTAAAGAGAGATGATGTGGAAAGGCTTCAACGAGGAGATAAAGATCTCTAGATCAACTACAGAAGGACAAATTCAAAACATCTTTGGCCAGCACGAGACAGTCCTGTCAAGAAGCTCTTTCCACCATCAGGAGGGCCCTAATTTCGTACCCATGTAATGTGCTGCTTCCCTCATTTTATAGGCTTTCAACTGGGTCTGCCAGGTGATGTATCAATTTCTTTCTCTAGGAAAAGATGAGCGACTAGACAGCAGAAGATGAGATTTTCGGGAGAAAGTTAAAGGAATTTTATATCCTGTTTGTGTCGTCCATACCACCCAATGACAGCTAGCCTCCATAAATACTTATTAAAATTAATATTGTTTGAACAAGTCAAAAGAGAAGAAAACACTTCTGCAAGTCTATGCATAACATAACTCTGCCCTGCACGGAGCCTGGGAGCACACGGGATGGCATTACACGACAGGCTGCACTGCCACTGTGATGGAAAGAATGTTGTGCAGGGAATGAATAAACGCTGTCCAAAGGGCATTTTGGAATCACTCTTCCAGAGGTGGATAGGCCTGGGTTTAGGAGTCTGACTGTGCATTCACCCCATCTCCATAAGTTACCAGAAGCTTCCACACACATAATGTTACCATCTGGTTATTGTGCCACTGATTTGGTAAAATCTCAAGTCAAATGGCGCCTTGCCCAAGACACAGTGACAAGCCTGCAGTCAGCATCTGCTATGACACATTGAACCTCCATCAAAGGTTTTGGCCCTCTCTCCAGAACTACCAAGAAATCTTGTCCAAATCGACAGTTGTCTCCAGTCAGTGAGAGGGGCCTCTTACATGCTTGTGCAATTACAACAGTAATGCACACATATACGGTACCTTATAATTTGCAAAGGAATTTTTACCAACGCTGTTCCAATTGATCCTCATAGCATTCTAAGAATAGGTATCATTGTCCCTATTCTATAGGGAAGGAAACTGAGGCTCATAGAAAATCAGTGACTTGCCCAAAGTTACAAAGCTAGTAAGTGGCAGAGCCAGGATTGGCACCCAGGCCCCTGGCGGCGCATCCACACTCATTGCGGCAGAGCCCACGCATTGCAGCAGGCACAGCGATGTTATGCCCTGTGGTTTGCTTTTGCCCAGGACCTTTCCACACTTTTCGGGCAGTAGTTAGGGCAGTCTGGGCATACTGCACTGGAAAGGGAGGGCATAAAAAACAAAGAACGAAAAAGTGAGTTTCGAGCTTTTGAGTTTAAAATAGAATTGTGAAACTCTGACAGAGAAAATAACTTAAGATCTCAAAATCCTGGCTTCTGAGTACACAAAGGCAACATTCTGTAAACAGTAGAATTAAGAAGACGTGTCTGAAGAAGAGCAAGCCAGTTCCCTTGCCCAAGATTCCACAGGCCAGAAAGAGACAGAGGGGAGGGAGAGTCAGAGATTAATGCAGACGTGGGGGCCCTGCACTCCCAGGTGGGTGTTCCAGGACCAGGAGCTAGACCCCACAGTGGACAGACTCCGAGGTGGTCCTCCATGATCTCCACCTCCTGCTACACGTGCTTTTGCATAATCCCCTCTCCTAAGTGTGTGTGGGACCTGTGGCTTGCTTCCAACCAACAGAATATGGCAAAGGGGACAGGACATACATGATCATGTGTACCTGATCACTACATACAATTTCAGTGCTCATTTTGCAAGAAAATACTCTCTCATGCTGACTGTGAAAAGCCAGCTGCCCTGCTGTGAGCTTCCCTATGGAGAGGACCACGTGACAAGGAACTGAGAGCACCCTCCACCCAACAGCCAGCAAGAAACTGAGGCCCTCGGTCTGCATGCCTACAGGGAACTGAATGCTGCCAACAACCCTGTGAGCCTGGAGCAGATCTTTCCCAAGGTGAGCCTCAGATGAGAACTCAGTCCTCGAGGCACCGTGATCGCAGCCTGGCAAAGGACCCAGCTAAGCTGTGGTCAGCCTCCAGACCCAAAGAAACCATGAGATAACACACGTGTCTTGTTTTATGCCTCTAAGTTTGTGGTAACATTGTTGTGCACTAACAGAAAACGAATACAGATTAGTTCAGGGATCTGTGGGGGAAGGGATGTATGTCACTCCAAGGTAAGTCCCAGCAGGGTATGTGAGGATCTTGAGAGTTTCACAGCCCCAGTATGATACAGACACAGTGGAAGAAAACAGTGGAGGGCATGTCTGAGCAAATAGGGCCTGGCACAGCCTCCCCTGAGGCTTCCACAGCCCTGGAGAGGCACAGGAGTTCATCCAAGGGGCTCAAGGACATGGCTGAAGAGGGACGGCAGATAAGGAAGGGCCTTTGTGGCCAGGACAAAGAAGACACAGACCAATGACACAGATATCTCAGCAAGTGTTGGTAGTTCAGGATGCCAAAAACCAAATCAGAGGGGTAGAGTTACATGTCCCAGATGCTGCCAGCATGGACTCTTGCCATGACCAGAGACCAGGAACTCTTCACGAAGTGGAGGCATTTCCAACTCCCTGGACTTGATGCCAGCCCAAGGAAAGGGTGAAAGCTGGGGCGAGAACCCTGAACAATTGTGTTCAACCTGGAAATGACTAAGGGTGCATGTTCCGCCATCAGTGGAGACGAGGACAAGTAAACAACCTGATTCTACAGGCTGATGAGCACTGGGGGTGTGGGAGAGAGGTCAATAAAGGCTTCCTGGAGGACGTGGCACCTGAGTTGTGTTTTAGAGGATGAATTAAAATGAGATTCTATGAATATAAGATTCTAAACTTTTATGGTTCTATGAGTTTAAGTTTTCAAGGTTCTAAGATTCTTTTTCTCTCCAGTCTGAAGATCAAAGGCCCCCTGCTGGCACTGTTATCTACTGGGGCCCTGCTTGGGGGTGGGCGAGACGTAAACTAGTATATCTGAAATATATCTGAGTCAAGACTCCTACTCCTCCTACTTTCCCACATCTCTGTCATTTCTGCCTGTAGGGCTTTCCTCCTTTTTTAACTTACTCTTTTATTTTAATAAAAGTTTCACATGCACACAGTTTCAAGTCAAACTGTTTTATAAGACTTGTATGAAAAATAGCAGTTGCGCACACTGCCCCATCCCACCCCCATTTCTCACCACCCAGAAGAAACCACTTTCAACTTTTAGAAGATTGTTTTGGATTTTTTCCTCCCTATCTGTAAGTAACATGCCGTATTACTACTTCCTGATTTTTCAGTTGCGCTATCCACTGGCTTCCCAGGATGGAAGGTGGACTATTTTGCCACTCTCTCCAACCTCACCACACACATCTACTTCCTACCCTCATTCTCCCAATGGAATTGATTTATCATTTTAGTTAAATTCAATACATTCAGTGTTTACATTATTATGATCATGTAATGCTATTCACAACAGAGTCATGAGGCTTATGAAATATGATTACTTTACTTTCTAATACATTTTGTTTTCCCTAGAGTTTATGATTGTCTTGGTCTTTCATTTGCTAAGTTTTCTGTATTCTTATCATTAATTCAGCTGTGAACTCTTCCTCTTATATGTAAATTTCTTCTCAATATGTTCAAACTCATTAGGCATTTTATCATTTTTATGTTCTTGAATATTTCTCTCCCAGTCTTCTCATCCGCTCCAGCAATCTAAACTGTTTGCATGACTGTCATCTAGGGATTTTCCTTTACCATCATCCTGGGGATTCCTTTGTTTCTCTCCTGTGTTGGGTTCACTATTTTTTGTGTACACACACACACACACACACACACACACACACACACATCTCCTGGTATCAGCGTGCTTTTGCTTCCAACAGCAGCACCTGCGGCTCTTCTTGGGAGGACTGTCCTTGGGCTACTGGAGGTGCTTTGCCTAAAGCCAGAGACCCAAGTGCCACAGAATTTTCATCCCCCACCTCCTACCCGCCAGGACCGCTCTTAACTACGGATGGACTAGTGTGGGCGTATGAAAGCCAGCTCCTTTGTTTCAGGTTGGGACAACTCTAACTTACACGCCTCCAGAATTCTCCTGCAGGATCAGACTGAAGTCACTTCCCCTGGAACTTGGCCTGGAACCACACTTTGCTTGGCTTCCTCTATTTCCTTGTGCTGCTTCCTTCACTCCCTTACAGGTCTCCTTAAGAAACCACTTGCACAAGAATCCACATCTCCAAGTCTTCATGGGAGCCCAACATGAGGCACACATCTTCTTGGCTTGGTTTAACTGGATTGTTGGGTTACATCCTCCAGTAGCTTCCTGAGAGAGTGTGTGTGGTATGTAAACATTTTGAGATTGAGGAAGAGGCAACCAGCTGGAAGAAACTTGAGAAGAGAAGGAAAAAAATTACAGTACATGTCCAAAACATGATTTAAAAAAAGAAAAAATGTAAGAGGATTGAGAAAAAGGAAGGCCAGGGGGAACACGTAAATTTGGATCCTGGAGAAGAAAAATAGAACTTAACAGTAGAATTATGGAATTAAAAGGCTATAACATTAGGCTAGGTGAGTGAGGTTCCCCTTATGCTGACTGTCATTTTGGTTTTGCCCAAAACCTTCCGTTCCAGGTAACTGCTCCCACTCCCCACTCCATCCGTGTGGTTTCCTCAATTGCAGTCATTTTCCTCCATGAATCTATCTTCCCATTCTTGCCACAGTTGACTGAGCTAGGGGTAGGCATCCAACACAGTCCGGGCCAATCAGAGCCCTTCTTCAGAACTCTTCTGATTAGTGTAGACTTAAAGGAACAAAACCCAGGCACTCTCAGAAGCTGTTTCTCGCCATGTGCAGAAAGCCCATCTGCAGAGGAGCACTGGGCATGTCCAAGACCATGGCTCAAAGTGTTGCTGCAACCCTGCTGCACCCCATCCCTCTTCACAGTACAACAGTGCAACCTTAATTGAAGTCCATGAGCCACTAAATTCCTCCTTTTGCTTAGTCTACTCAAGATAAATTCCTGTCACTTGCAACCAAACTGGTCCTAGTTAACATGACACACGTAAAGAAAGGCTGCAACAAAAGAATGCATGGCTCACATACCTAGAAACATTTTTATAGGTGCCAAATAGCTTTAAGCTTACTAAGTCATTAGAGCAGACCTAGGAGGAAAATGTTACTTACCTGTGTTTGTTACCAGTGACTCTTGGGAAATTTAACATGGCAAAATCTTTTTTCTAAAAGTCCATAGTTTCAATCTCAGACTGCCCTTCTTTCCCATTAATTCCAACTTTGGTCTCCTGCACCAACAGCTCAAACCTTAGAGAGATATTTTTTTTTCTTTTTCTTTCCTCTTCTTAGACATCATGTCCAAAATATCACCACTTCCACACTCCACAAGTTTTAAAAAGGATACATTTCCAGGGGCTGGCCCCGTGGCCGAGTGGTTAAGTTCGCGCGCTCCGCTGCAGGCGGCCCAGTGTTTCGTTGGTTCAGACCCTGGGCGCCGACATGGCACTGCTCATCAGACCACGCTGAGGCAGCGTCCCACATGCCACAACTAGAAGAACCCACAACGAAGAATACACAACTATGTACCGGGGGGCTTTGGGGAGAAAAAGGAAAAAATAAAATCTTTAAAAAAAAAAAAAAGGATACATTTCCAGTTGCGGTCAAGATCAAGTAAGCACACTCCAGCATCTCTCTCCCACTGTGTAATCGTGGACAGAACGCTTGGAGCAGCTAGTTGAAGACTGAATAGTAAACAGTGGGAGGTAGATTAGGGAAGAAAACCAGAACTCAAAAACCACAAAAAAATGATGAGTTTCCAGGTTTTATCCTTCAATAACTCTGAGCCTAGATTCAAAAGCAGTCTGAAACCTGGAACTGTGCACCAGATGAGGACAGATCCTCACCCATCCGAGCCTGTGCTCACTCTATATTGTTTCAGCTCCATTCTTGGAACCCTCGGATGGAGCATTACTTAAATCTTCCTCAAGGTTCAAAGGATGTATTAACTTCAGGGAAAAGTAAGAAGACTGTATGTGGAACAGGGAGGGAAGGGGCACTCCCCCTCTTCCAGGCCATCCACAGATATTTGCAGCATCCTTATAATGGCTTCCCGGGCAGGCAGCAGGCCCTACCACAGGTGATAATCCAACCACAGTAATAGCAACAGTACAGAAACAGGGAGGTCAACTCTCCAAGGGAAGCTAGAAACACCCTACGTGTTAGAAAAGAATTTACTACATGGATTACACTATAATGAAGTTTTAACTACCATTTCACTGTTCTGTTAAATAGTAGATTTTTGACAAATGTTCAAATAAATAGTTTTATAGGAAAAATATCCCATGAATTTAAACCCCCAGCTATTGACATCTACCTACATTTTTTCCAGACTTATCAGAGCACAGACACCATTTACATGATGTTGTCAGAGCATTGTAAGAGTTGTATTCTGGTCTGCAGTCTGCTTTGCTTGCACTTAGCATTGTGATGTATGCACATTTTCACATATGAACCCAGTTCAGAGGCTTTTCGGCGTTAGTGGTCACAGAGAATTCTGATACACCACCATTCTCTTAACCATTCCCACTCACTGTGCATTTTGGTCACTCTTCATCTTTCTCTGTTACGAACATGCTGCTATAAATATCTTTGTATAAATGGCTTTTTTAATCTGAATTATTACCTTAGAGTATATTCCCAAAAGCAGGATTACCAAGGCAAAGGTATAAATGCATTTGTATGTCTTACTACACCTTGCCAGCTTGCACTTCAGAAAAATAGGAACAAATTACAGAGTGGCCAGCAATGTGTGTGGAGTTTCTATGCAGAATCTAATGTAATAGGTTTTATCATCTTTTTAATTTTTATTAATTTAACGTTGGCACTCCACAAAGCAATCTTGAGAAAGAATAACAAAGCTGGAAGTACCATACTTCCCCATTTCAAACTATATTACAAAGCTATAGTAATCAAAACAGTATGGTACTGGCACAAATACAGACACACAGATCAATGGAACAGAATAGAGAGCTCACAAATAAACCCACGCTTATATGGTCAATTAATCTACAACAAAGAGGGCAAGAATATACAATGGGGAGCGTTTTCTTCAAGAAACGCTGTGGGGAAACCAGACAGCTACATGCAAAAGAATGAATCTGGACCACTTACTGACATCATGTACAAAAATCAACTCAAAATGGATTAAAGACTAAATGTCAGACCTGAAACCATAATACTCCCAGAAGAAAACACAGTAAACTCTCTGACATGGGTCTTCGCAATATATTTTTGGATATGCCTCCTCAGGCAAGGGGAACGAAAGCGAAAATAAACAAGTGGGACTACATCAAACGAAAAAGCTTTTGCACAACTAAAGTAACCACCAACAAAACAAAAAGGCAACCTACTGAATGGGAGAAGATATTTGCAAATGATATAGCTGATAAAGGGTTAATATCCGAAAGATATAAAGAACTCATACAACTCAATATCAAAAAAAATTTTGATTAAAAAATAGAATATCTGAATAGACATTTTTCCGGAAAAGACATACAGATAGGCAACAGACACATGCAAAAGTGCTCAACGTCACTAATCATCAGGGAAACGCAAATCAAACCACCTCACACCCGTCAGAGTGGCTACTATCAAAAAGACAACAAATAAGTGTTGGCAAGAATGTAGAGAAAAGGGAAGCTTCACGCACTGTTGGTGGGAATGTAAATTAGTGAAACCACTATGGAAAACAGCATGGAGTTTCCACAAAAATTTAAAATAGAACTGCTGTAGGACTCAGCAATACCATTTCTGTGTATTCATCTGAAGAAAATGAAAATCTTAATTCAAAAAGATATATGCACCCCTATGTTCATTGCAGCATTTACAATAGCCAAGACATGGAAAAAGCCTACGTGTCCATTGGTAGATGAATGGATAAAGAAGATGTGGTGTATATACACAATGGAATATTACTCAGTCACAAAAATGAATGAAATCCTCCCATTTGTGACAAGCTGGATGGATCTAGAGGGGATTACACTAAATGAAATAATCCAGACAAAAAAGAATACTATATGATTTCATTTATATGTGAAATCTAAAAAAAACAAAACAAATGAACAAACAAAACAAAACAGAAACAGACTCATAGATACAGAGAACAAATTGGTGGCTGTCAGAGGGGAGGGGGTCGGGGGATGGGTGCAGTAGGTGAACAGGAGAAGAGGTGCAAATTTCTAGTCATAGATAAGCCATGGGATGGAAGGTACAGCACAGAGAATATAGTCAACAATCTGTAATAATTTTGTATGATGACAGGTGGTAATTAGTCTTATCAGGGTGATCATTTTTGTGATGTAAATAAATGTTGAATCACGTGCTGTACACCTAAAACTAATACAACATTGTATGTCAGCTATACCTCAATATAAATAAATAAATAAATAAAAATGTTTTTTAATGTAATGTTGGCACGCCCTAGCTGTTTGAATCTGTATTTCCTTAGTTATTATTCAGCTGAACATTTTTCCACGTTAGTTTACTACTTGTAAAAAACAAAAACAAAAGCATTTTGAGAGAGCAAATCTATTCACCATGATGATATGGCAACATCAAATTGTAAAGGCAATACTAATGAAAGATGTTACCGCCATTCTTTATATGTAAACATCTTCATATCTTCTGATAAATTGTCAAATAGAGTCCAAGTCTTAACCATAAATTTGCATAATTCTGTATCTATTTTGGAACTTAAGCCTTATTCATAATAATTAAAATAATTTTCTAATTTTTTCACTTAGTATTTTCTTTTGCTACCAAAAGTTAAAATTCTTTTATAGTTGATTTGATTCACTTTGTTTCTGATGATATCTTCTATTGCTTTAAATATCACAAATATATTTCTCCTCTATTGTAGAAATAAATATGTTATTTCATCCTCTTTTGATTGTTTTATGGCTTGTTTCATGGTCATTTGTAAGGTGCAAACCTGAGGTAAATTTCATTACTGCCTGGACTTCTTTCATACGTGGTCAAATTCTTCCCTTATAACATTAACTGAGGATAAGAACACACAGCCATTTAGCTCTGTGTGTTGTGGGTTGGTACAGAACAACACAGAGCTCAGGATGCTACAGTACCATACGCTCCACTGCCCTGCATGATTCCTTACTAACCAGAAGGACCAAGTAGAAGAGTGTTCATAAGCATCATGAGATGAAGAAAACGCATGCACTCACACACACAAATTTTAGTGCATGTCTTTCTGTATTATTTCCTACAACTGCATGTGAATCTACAAATATCTCAAAACAAAAGTTTAATCAGAAGAACTTTTAAAATGCATGGAAATTTAGTATGATATTTTCTTTTAAATATGTAAATTTCCAAATTCACATCCTGACTCTCAACAAAAGTCCAGAAGCTTGGAGCATGGCTATTCCTTATCATCAATTCCAGTACTCAGGGCAAGAGCCACCAGGTGGTGAAGTCTTTATCCTTAACCTCCCATTATTTGAGGAATCAGCTTTCAAATACTGCCATGTTAAGGCCAAACACAGGTTTAGAAGTTGGTTTTTAACCAAATTGCCAAATATTTACTAAGGGCCACAAGCAATCTCACTTGAAAGCAGGGCACTAACTGTCAAGTAAACAACTTGTAGCAGAGAAAATTAATGTTTTAAAGCTGCCAACAGCTTCTCCCCATTGCTACAGGTAAAGGTTTAATCTTTGAAGCTGGGGAACTGTTATTTTGGTAACCAAGTAGATTTTGCATCCTAGAGTTTAAGCCAGAATTTGTCCTTGGGCTGGTCTTCCTTTTCTTCTGGAAGGGCCTCCATGGTGACCTTTTTAGTCATGCAGACAGAGAGAAAGCAATTTTTTACCCCTTTTTCTGCAGACAGCCCGGAACCAGTCAGGGCTTAGATATTAAATATTCTATTCACTAATGAAAATTTGGTTTATATTTTACCACGACTGTGCCCTTGCAAATAAATTATTTTAAAATGTGAATTTAAACTGTCCAGTCCCTGAAAATGATTGCTTGTTCATGAGAGATATTTCCTTTTTATCTCTCTCCAGGGTTTATTCCCAGTAGATTGTCAGACCAGCCCATGCTAGGAGACACTCTGGGCCGGACATCTCCTCACAGTGAGGAAAGAGGACCTCAGCTGGGCTTGGCAGGTACTCCCTGGTCTGGCCAGTTGGGACCCTGCACAGGGTGCTCTGCCTCTGCTGCCATTGCTGCCTCTATCCCAGCAGCCCCCAGGTCCCGAAACAATCCAGCCATTAGGAGCACAGGTGTGAGTTTGAACCCCAATTCTATCACTGTATCCCTGAGTGACCTTGGACAACTCATTTTACCTCTCCTGACTCAGTTTCCTCACTTTCAAAACAGGGAAAGGAATACCTACGAGAAGGGTGCTAACAAAATGCTAGTCACCTCTCCCTGCCCTTGCCCTGGGTTGGAGGGCTTTGCCACCCTGTACCTACAAAATGACCTCCAGTCTGCCAAAAGGGCTAATGAACAATAGAGACAATCCCACCCACCCCCTCGCCCCCCACTGGATACACCAGCAGAACCGGTTCTTTGCAGCAGCCATCCAGAAGCTACTAAGTGTGGGGAGGGCCTGGGACTATGCTGTAGGATACGCAGTGTGCCTGGAACCTCAGCTTATCTGTTGTCCCGCAGATGACAGAGGAGATCTTCCCTGGGATCAGCCTCTCTCCCAGGGGCAGAGTTGCAGCTGGTGCCAAAGCTGACCTTGGTCTTCCTCACATCTTGGCCAAAGAAGCTTGAAGACCCCTGGAGGGCAAACAGTCTCTGCCCAATGGGCCACCCTCACAGAGCCACCTGTTCCAGCCCTGCTCTGTTGGCCTTCTTGGCCCAGGACCAACACCCACAGGCTCTGCTCCTCCCCACATGCCTGGATCATCCTTCTTGAAAGAAGTTCCTTGAAAGAAATCTCCCCACACTCAGAGCCCCCAGCACTCTCCTCACACACACACTCACACACACCCACATACACACACACACACTGTACCCTACCCAGAGCCCCTCGGATCCTTTGCCAGCGCTGGGTGCCAGTCCCCAGATTCCTTCTCCAAGCGCTTTATTTCTAAGGGCTGTCACTCTGCAGTCTCCAGAGGATGACCCCTGGGCTGCTGGAGATTTCGCCGAGGCACAGTAATAGACAGAAGTGCCTGGGCGTTTATGCTCCTGGGCTTCCCGCAGCCAATGCGTGATGGTGCAGGAGTATGAAAGCCAGCCTCCTTGCCTTGAGGAGAGATAGATGAGGGGCAATTTGTGCTCCCAGAGCACCCGAAAGGATCAGGCTGAGGCTGCAAGTTCACCTAAAATCACATTCTTGTCTGGCTTCTTCCTCTTCCCTCTCCTGCCTGTCCTACCCCCTTACAGGTGTCCCCCCGCAGCACTTCCTTAATAAATCACTCACACACTCTCTCTCATCCCAGGGTCTGCTTCTGGGCAACCTGACCTCAGGTACAACCCTAGCTCATCACACGCTCTGATGGGACACAGGGCCACTGGTCTGAGCCCACTTAACTATGTGTGTGTTCTCAGGTGTGTGTGTATGCACGCACACATGCTCATTCACGTGGAAGGGGATGTGAACACAGGCATGTTGGTGTGTAAGTATGTAAGTGTACAGGTGTGTCGCTTGAAAAGGAGTATATGCATATTCTGGAAGACAAGTGTGTTTGCCTGTATTTGTACATGTGTCCAGATGCGTGTGTGTGTGTTTCTGTTTGCAGATGTGGGCGTAGGTGAGGAAAGTGTGTGTACTCATATGTGTGCATGCAAGAAGTGGTAAGTGAGTGTACACGCATGCACACACTTGTGTCTAGCCCTCCTACCTGGGGTTAAAGGCAGAAGTAACCTGAAGCCTCTGAACATCTCCACATCTCCACAGCCAGGAGAGCCCACATCCTCTTTCAGGCCAGCCAACAGCTGGGTCCTGGGCCACCCTGACACGTGCATAGGCCGAGCCCCATTTCTCAGTTAGGCAAACATCAGGTCCACCTCCACACAAAGCCTACTGACACTTCAGTGAAAGATGTGGGGAAGAGGGAAATCCAGTGGTAAATGCAACCTGGGGCCCCAGGACTGCAGACACCCACTCCATTTGATGACTTTCAGCACCTTTGGGTGCCTGGGAAGCTAGAGCCACTCCCACCCAAAGGGCTTAGCATATGATCTTCCACTTAGTTTTGTTAACTTGGGCAAGCTGCTCATCTTCTCTGTGCCTCAGCTCCCTCATCTGAAAACGACGATAATGACATCGTCATTAAGTAACAATAGTATACTTACTGGATTAGTTCGCTGGGGCTACCAGAACAACATCCCACGAACTGGGCACTTCAACAATAGAAACTTATTGTATCACAGTTCTGGAGGGTGGAAGTCTGAAGTCACCGTGTTGGCAGGGTTGGTTCCTCTGAGGCCTCTCTCCTTGGCTTGTAGATGGTTGTCTTCTCCCTATGATCTTTGCATCATCTTCCCTGTATGCAAATGTGTGTGTCCAAATTTTCCCCTTTTATCAGGAAACCAGTCACACTGGATTAGGGTCACCCTAATGACCTCACTTTAACCTGATTACTTCTGCAAAGATCCTTTCTCCAAATAAGGTCACATTCTGAGGTACTGGCAGTAGGACTGGGGACACAATCCAACCCCTAATACTTCCCTTACAGGGTTGTTATGAGGATTAACTTTAGTTCGTTTTTGTGAAGTGCATAGATCAGTGCCCGGCATGTAGGAAGCCCTCTATACATTTTGCTATATTGCTGAGGAGGAAGAAGACGATGGTAATTAATTATATCAACTTCAGACCTTTTGTGCCCTGCGATAATAAGATGTAAAAGCGGTTGCAAAATGCTTGTAAGACAAAATATAAAAAGCTTTATAACACGTGAAAGGTGAAAGAAAAGACAAAATCCATTCAAAAGTGTTTACTATCTGGTTGCCATGAGAGCAGTGTCCACCAGTTTATGAATATTTGAGCCTAGTTTGTGTGCCGCAAAACTGAGCGTGCCAGGTGGCAAAACGAACCGACTGTTAAGCAGCTCCTATAACAAATGCTCATACCATCGCATCTACAAGGTACGCTTTCCCACTGCTGCTCATGATAAACAAGCAAAACCAAGTCCAGGCTGAAAATCCTCAGTAAAGAGACAGAAAATGGGGCCTTGCCTCAAGGAATCTCTTTTTTCATTAACTCCCAGCCCTGAGATCACAGAACCCAAGAGAAAGGAGAGGATTTTTTTAGTGCATTGTAGAGTTTCAGGCTCAGGGGAGCTTCCAGGATAAATACTATAATTGTGTGTTTACACTGTGTGGGCCAATAAGGAAGCCCTGTGTCCACTACCAGTCAAAAGGAAATGGAAATTACTTCCTCCAGGACCCCCAGCAGGAACATGGAGCTGGGCTTGCTGAATGAGCCACACAATGGCGGTGACAAGTGGAAGAGCCTGGAACTGAATTCCAGTGTACTTCATCCCAGCTCCGCTTCTGATGACTAACCAGCACCTCCAATTTGCCCCTGTGAGCCAGGGAAGGCATCTGCACCCCATGGAAGTCACTGTGGCCTCAGCCAGCCAGCTATTGCTTCAAAGGGTGGGTGAACATAAATGCAGTTACGTAATCTAACGCAGTTATTAATGTAAATGAGTTACTTAGGATTTGGATAAATATTGCATCAGATGTATTCAGCCACAAGTAACAGAAAATCTAACTGACAGATTCAAACAAATGCAGGCATTTATTATTTGCTAACAGGAAAATGGAAGATACGTAATCCTTGAGTTGGTTTGGCAGCCTAATGATGCCATTGATGAACCAAGAGTCTCTATCTCTCCGGGATCCCACCTTTGTCTTATTGTCTTCTGCCCTTCATGCTTGCAGCCCCACAGCTGCAAGATGGCTGTCCCTAGTAACTCCACCTCTCCTCCTTGTCTCTCCAACCTAGGGTGGGAGCGGCTTCCTGCTGTTGCGAATCTCTGGGTTGTTTCACCCATCCACTGTTTGTCTTCTCAGCAACTCTATTACTCTATTACCTGTTTGAAAAACTTCCTGCATTAAATGCCTTCTGTTGCAATAACCAAAATGATTTTGTTTTCTCAGTTAAAACCTGTCTGGCCACTTGGCTAACACAGTAACAAACTCCTATCCTTAGCGGCAATGCTTTAAAAGCACATACTCAGAACACAAAGATAATTTTTGGTAGAAGTTAACAAAACTCTAAGTAGGCAATAAGAAAATGATATTGGGAATGAGACGTGATCACATGATGATCCTGACAAGTGAGAAAGTAGAAGGTGGAAGAGGCCAGCACCCCTTCTAGTTTGTGCTGTACAGGGGTCTGGACAAGGGGGTGAGTGGGGCTCAAATTCAGCCTGTGCTTCACTCTCGGCTCTATGCGCCTCTGGGGCACGTTTTGATAACTTACATAAAGTTTGCACAAAGGTTTCTCTAATTCCCATTGGCTAGCTTCGGCCCTGTCTAGAGTTGCCAAACTTCATGGCAGGCAAGAGAATGACTAGGAACACAAACAAATATCAACAGAGCATAAAATGAGGCCCACTTGGACCCTGAAAAGCTTTGTTTAAGGTTTTTCATGTTCCAAGAACACAAGGGTAAGGGATTTTCAAGAAGCAGGCCCCCTGTCCTGAGACAAGGCTGGGTATAAGCCAGGGGGAGCCCATCCTCTGGAGGAGCAGAGAGAGGCAGCGCCGGCAGCAGCCCTGCCAGAGACGCCTCCTTAGAAGGGGACCCACACTTTCGACCCACACTATGGCTGCTCCCCAGATCTGCAGCCTTCTCTTCTTCTCCTCTCGCTATAATTTGGGAGGGTGGCCCAAATTAGAAACTTAGAACTCAGAAGTCAACTTTGACCTCTGATGGCTTAATAATCCCCCCATACAAAACAGCAGGACTCCAGAGCCCCAGGCAGACCTAAAGTACAGCCAGTTATTTCTGGGGGTCCTCAAAGCATAGCCTGCATGTACTCATAAGCTGGTCTATGCAGTTGCCACCAAGCATCAGCTCTCCCCTCCTCTGGACCCCATATCTCATTTGTCTGTATCCCTGCCCACAAAGCCACTGCAGGAGCCTCACTTCTGCCAGCCCATGGGGAAACTCTTCCATCCATGCCATGGGCCTTCAGACAGGTGTTCCTTAAGCCATCATTCTCAGGCACCCTCATGGTAATGGGCCCCATGCAGAAGTGGGGAAGTGGTCTCATCCCCAGCTCTGAGCCTCACCACATCGCCTGGGTCCCAAAGCAGCTCTGCCAGCAGGAGTCTCACCAAGTGCTCCCATCAATTCCTAGAACACCCCACCCCACCCCTGGGCCTGGACAACCTGGAGAAACCTGGGCACTGGTAGGAATGCCTGTGTCCTCCACGGTCCCCCAGCCCCAGCCCAGAGGGCCTCACACCCAGTCCACTGAGTTGAACCTTGAGCACACACCATACCACCCACCCAATCGCCTCCTCTTTTTTTTTACCCTCTTCTGACACCGAAAAATCCTCTATGCTCTTCCACTTGCAAAGCAAAAACTCCCAGATACTTGCTGCGTCTCAGGGAGAAACAGAGAGTGCTGCCTACCTCAGCAGCCAACAAAGGACCCTCTGGGATACTTGGCAGAAGGGAGAGCAGTCTCTTCTCACCAGCAGAGGGCATTAAGCAGGGGCTGTGCAGAGTTAAAAGAACTAGTGGTGGAGACATTCACTGCCTCCTGTTTGACCTCCAGGCCTGAAGGTGGCGCAGCAGCAATGTCTTGGAACAGAGGGAACTCCCTGGCAGGTCCTGGAGAGGCAGACAGCCTCTGACGTGAGAATGGGTCTTGGCAGGTGGTCATTCAACAACCTCCCCTCCCTGCCCACCCTTTCTCCATTCCTTTCTCTCATTTTCACCTCCATCTCCATCCTGCTCCTTAGCTTCCAATCATTGTTCTTACTCTACCTCCCTCCTCATTCCCCTTTCTCTCCAGTACCACTTGTGGACAGAGCACTTTTCTACATGCTGTTGGAGGAGAAAAAAGAAATGGGAGACACTGGCCCCACCTGTAGGTGTTAGTGTGATAAAAAATATTTGCTTGCAGAGCCAAGCAAAAGGGTAGGGCTGAGCCAAAGATGGCTTTGACCCTCTGAGATGTTTCTTCTGCAGTCACCCGTTGAGGCAGCCTTGGGGGAAGACATGTCCGGAAGAGAGAACCCCATGGGACTCTTCTGGATCAGCTCAGAAGACAAAGGGAGGGTTTCAGAACCCTTGCTGATGGCTGCTCAGTGACGCAACTGAATTTATCTAATGAAAAATAGGAAAGTGAAGAATATTCTCTAAGGGACTCATCTATTTCTTTTTAAAACTATTATAATATTCTGCTTGAATAAGTTTTTAAAGAAAAGTCTTTTTAAAAGCCTCACACACTTTATTGTGAAAAGTCCTATCAGACACAAGGCCAGAAAACTGTAAGAAGGACCACAAATACTGGAAATAGGAGTTTAAAAATTCATCCAACAAATGCGGTAAACTCAAGTTTTGTATTCAGACAGAAGGGAGCTAGACAGGAGAAAATTACTCCTTCTTAATTGGGAAAGGTCCATCCTAAAGCTTTCTGAGGTCAGCATACAGGACTGCTTCTTTTTGTACCAGGACAGAAAGACCCAGGCCTACGGAGCACAGAGTCATCTTCTCCCTGATACAAAGAGGCAGGGAATAGGGCTCATAGGGAAAGCTAACTGCTGCCTGAGAGTGTGGAACTTCCCAAACTGTCTAAATGCTGTTGAGACCAGTGTTCTGGCACATCCAAGACTAGGCAAGCAAAAGTGAATATCATCTGTTCCAGTCTGGGAGGAGGAACCAGGGATAAGAAAGCAGAAGATAGTTGGTTCTTCTTCGTTTGTGTGTTTCTTTAAATCTTATCCTAAACATAGTAGTCTATCTAGCATACATATATTGTATTGATAAGAGTTAACTCTGTAGTGTTTTAGGTTTTAATAGAACTTTGGAAAAGGAAGCTAAATTCTCTTTCAGCTTCCCCCAGCTATGAGAAGCCTAGCTGTGGACCCCTGGGACCCCTCACGGGTACCTTAACTGGAAGCACCCTGCTTGGGAGGAAGCCTAGAGTCACCTAGCTAACCCAAGAGGTAACAGCAAATAGCACAACTCCTATTGAATCAAGGCATGGGGTGGGAGTCAGGAAAACAGCCACCAATTCAGACCAATGACCTAGACAAAGCAAAGGGGAAATGGAGAACAGCGCACATTTTCCTGTTGATATCCCATAGCTGCTTCCACCACGCCTTTGGATTACGAATGATGGACAGGAGGACTACCTCCTGCCAATTAATTCCAGAGTATAATTTGTAGCCTGGGCCCATCCTGGAAGATCCTGAGCTGCTAACAAACCATGACACTGCTTTAATTTCTGCTTTGCCCCCACACTTTATTAAAACCTGGAGTGGGTTCCATCAAATATCCCTTCAAGGGAAAAACAGAGAGAGGCAGAGAAATGGAGCAACATTTGTCTCAACGCAATATGAAAGATTAGAGTTTGCTGGATAAAGAGGGAAAAGGGAGGGGGGTAGGAATTCTAGTGAAACACGCACACACACAGGGACACACACACACAATTTCTCTTTTGCAATGACCTCCTTATGCCCCATCCATCAGCCTGGGGTTGGCTTATTCTAACTAGCAGATTCCTTTATTCTGTATAACAGGCCCATCAGACACAATCTGCATGCCAATTACTGGCACAGACCCCTTGATACCAAAAAATGGAAATTAGCTGTCAAGGAAAGGCTTCAACCAGCCAGGTCTCTTTCTCGCTCTCTATTTCCAGCTCATATACACACTCACTCTGCTCAGCGCCTGGCTCTCACCAGGGAGTCCCCAGTGGAAAAAGTCATCTAAAAAATACAAACATATTTTATTGTTATTAGTATTAGTTGCTGACTTTCTCAGTACAATGTGAAATTCACCAGTGGGCAAAAGCTGCTTAGGGCAGAAATGGGTGAGAGGTTGATTTCTGATAATTGCATTTCTCTGGGAGCAGATCAAGGCATCCCATGAAAGGACATTCAAAGAAATGTGAGGATAAGGGCAAAAGAAAACAGACAAGGAATGGGATTCTGTAACCAAGATAACAATCAGAACTTTCACACTTAGGAACGGGCCTAGGCAGAGTTGAGGGGACAGGGGTGGACAAGCTTCTCGAACAAGCCTGTGTTACTGCTTTGCATCCTAATCAGCTCTCACAAAGCCAGGCTGCGGCCAACCTGGAGAGCTTCCTATGGACACAGAGACACTCCAGTGTGTTTTCAACCCAACCTAAGCATGCTACTCAAAAGGTTTCTGTCCTGCTGCTTCCAGAATCTCCAAAAGAGCACATTGGACTATATAATTCTTCTCCTCTTTTTTCCAAAATGAGTCACAGAGGGAGGGAGTTTATTTTCCACTGTCAAATGTCCAGGGCCCATGTTGAATTTCATTTGGTGGGACAAAGGAATCCATGTGGATCACTGTGACTTCAGAGTGGTACCCTGGAAAATTCAGGACACCCCCTTCATTCAGGGACACATCCAACCCAATATCAGGGAGGCCCTTATCCTTAAAATGTTTAGTGATGGATGTCTCTGTATTAACTATTTTAGCTGGACGGATCCATGCAACAACAAATTTTTTTCATGAAATATTTTCATTATCACACAATTCAATACTTGCTCAAAATCTGGATTCCTTCATTGGCCAGTGGAAAACATCTTTATTTCCAAACAAACTGTCTCTTCTTCCCATATACATTCTGTGAGCTAAAATTGTCAGCCAGGCAAATCTGGAGTTTTTTTAGATGCGCAATTTTCCAGAACATGATGTAAAAATTGCTTAATTCATCCAACTGAATGCTTACCATGTACCTGGCCCCAAATGTGTGACAAAGATTTGTGGAAAGAATGAATGAACATCAGGAGGTAAGCTAGCTACTGCAATTAGGTTTGTGACTAAGACACATGCCTTGACCTTGAGGAGCTCAAGGTCAGGTCCAGCTGAAATACCTCATCATTCATTTTTTTGTCCCCGTATGTATTTCCTGGCTGGACTAATAAACAAGTCTCTTTGGCTTCCAATGGAGGATCACTATGTGTTTCCTCACTCAAATGATCTTCCTCGAGCTCCCAGTTTTGAATCACTGGATTTCCAAAAAGATACTTTCTCATCACCCAGAACTGCTCCTGACATCAAAACAAGAGCAACTTGGTTTTGGATCTGATGATGTTTAATGCTTCTAACCACTCCCTCCTTCCCTTCACTAGGATGCATTCCTAGTTTTCCTCCTACTTCTGACTGCTCCGTCTCACTCTCCTTTGAAGATTCCTTTTCCTTTCCTTAAATATTGATATTCCTCAGGGTCTGTCCCATGGTATCCATTTTTGTGTATCCAGGCTCCAGGACAACAGAGAAGGCAAGAAGAGTCAAAGCTGACCCCCAGCTTTCTGCAATTGGACAGGCTTAAGCAATTGGACAAATACAGATCATTCGAGTTAGGCAGCTTTGGTTGCAAGAAACAGAAATCTACTCAAACTAGCTCAAGTAAAAAAGGAGTTTTGTGAAGACACAAAGTGTCTCAAAGAAATGCAGAAAACTCCTAGACCTAGGGAAAAGTGAAACCAAGGCCACTCGAAGACACAGGTGCTCTCATCTCCTCCCCCTGGTTACTCCTCAGCTTCTCTATCTCCACTCCCTTCCCACCCTCCAATCAGCCACCTCTGAGTTTCCCTTCTTCCCACACTTCATCTAGGCCTTTATTGCCATCCCAGACACAACTCGACCACAGTCTTTCCACTCCAGGGCCTACCATGAACTGAAACTTGTATCAGTTAGACAGATTCCCCAGAATGAGCATCTGACCAGCCCAATGCACCTTTTTTTTTTTCTGCTTTGTCTTCCCAAACCCCCCATACATAGTTGTATATCTTAGTTGCAGGTCCCTCTAGTTGTGGGATGTGGGCCGCTGCCTCAACGTGGCCTGACGAGTGGTGCCATGTCCGCTCCCAGGATCTGAACCCTGGGCCGCCGCAGTGGAGCGCGCGAACTTAACCCCTCGGCCACGGAGCCAGCGCCCCAATTTACCTTTTCTGTACCAGGCTGGCTTATCAACGAGCTCCCCTTAGATGAGCGACACATCCCTGCACTGATCAGCTATGAATGGAGCGCAGTCAGGTGGCCTGCTATCTACAAAGCTGGGGCTCTTTGTGGAGGGAGATTCTCGTAGATGGGAGAATGGGTGAGGCAGGTATCCTAGAATGTGCCAAATATAGTGGTATTATTAAAGAGACAGACTAATTCTACAAATATTCATGGTGAAAATGCTAAATGCATGGCAAGAGAAGAGGGTTGAGGCTTAAAGCTCTCCCAGTTTGGAGGAAACAGATTGAAAAGGACCAGCAGAAGAAGCGGAAGTTTCCATCACTTTAGATGAGATGATCTAGGGAAAAGAGGGTTTTAAGAAGTGCATTAGTTTCCTGTTGCTGCTTTAACAAATTACCACAAACTTAGTGGCTTAAAGCAATGCCAACTCATTCTCTCACAGTCGGAGAAGTCAGAAGTCTGAAATGGGTCTTATAGGGCTAAAATTAAGGTGTTGACAGAGCTGTGTTCGTTTTGAAGGCTCTACAGGAAAATCCATTCCTTGCCTTTTCTAGCTTCTAGAGGCTGCCAGCATTCCTTGGCTATGGCCCAGCATCACTCTGACCTCTGCTTCTGTCATCCCAGCTCCTTCCCTGAATTGGACTCTCCTGTCTTCCTCTTTTCCTTATAAGGATCTTTGTGATTACATTGGGCTCATCCAGATTATCCAGGATAATCTTCCCATCTCAAGATCCTTAACTTAATCTCATCTGCAAAGTGGTTTTTCCCATATAAGGTAACATATTCACAGGTTCCAGGGACTAAGACATGAATATCTTTGAAGGGTCATTATTCTGTCTATCACAAGAAGGAGATGATGGTCACACAGGACAAACCCTGCCACCAGTCTGAGGAAAAGCCACAGAGTCTAGGTATAGCCTCATCTGTATCCTTCAAAGACATCATTTTCAGAGGCAGGCCCAATGGCTTAGTGGTTAAGTTCACATACTCCGCTTCAGTGGTCTGAGGTTCACAGGTTCAAATCTGAGGCATGGACCTACACACTGCTCCTCAAGCCATGGTGTGGCAGCATTCCACATACAAAATAGAGGAAAATTGGCATGGATGTTAGCTTAGGAAGAATCTTCCTCCTACAGAAAGAGGAAGATTTGCAACAGATGTTAACTCAGGGCCAATCTTCCTCACCAAAAAAAACCCACAAAAAAACCATTTTCAGAGCCAGGCCTGATTGCCTAGTGGTTAAAGTTTACCATGCTCTGCTTCAGCAGCCTGGGTTTGGTTTCCGGGCACGGAACCACACCACTCATCTGTCCATAGCCATGCCGTACGTAGTGGCAGCTCACACAGAAGGACTTACAACTATACACAACTATGTACTGGGGCTTTGGGGGAGAAAAAAGGAAGAATATGGAGGAAGATTAGCAACAGATGTTAGGTTAGAGCTAATCTTCCCCTGAAAAAAAAAGAAAGGAGAAAAAACCATTTTCACAAAATAGAAAAAGTGGAAATTAAATCTCAAGTGATTAGAGGTGTACAGGTGGTAAAGAAAAGGAGGCAGAAATGTTGACCACTCCTTAGAAAAGCCCAGCAATGGAAGATGAGGAGAGGAATGCAGTCTGAGAGGGAATCAGGCCAAAGGAGGATTACGATGCCAGAGTCATCGAAATGTGAAAGATGGAGGGGAAGAACGCCCTGAGTCCTGGGGAGGCAGAAAGAGACGAAGCCTTGAGGTGTCCAGGCTTGAAGGCACCTCTGTGGAAACGCCACAGAGGAGCCCCAAGGGGAAGAGAAGTTCAATATGATTTATGGCATGTCTAGCTGAGGTTAGATGTTGCCTCAACCTCCATGACTTTCCTGAGCAGGCCTCGAGGCCTGGAGAAGGAGCAAGATGGCAAGCGGTGGAGATGGTTGGGTTGGAGGCTTGGCAGGATGGTTTCATGGAGGCTCTGAGAAGTGAGCAATGCTGGGCTGCTAGAGAGAACAAGGACAGAAAAGCCGAGCAGGCAGAGAAGCCCGGGAAGGCTGGGGAGTGGAGAACTGAAGAGGGCGGGGGAGACAGACAGCAGCAAGGAAAGGGGCTCATCAACACTCATTGGGCGATGGCATGCACGGAAGAATGAACAGCCAATCCACAGTCACAATGCTGCCAGTCTGCTGAGTGTGACGCAGGACAGGAGGCTGAAGAGGAGGCGGCTGTGATGAGATGGGGCGGCTAGAGATGAACGGTGTCACGCCACCAACCATGCCACACCCCGAGGGCTCAGAGTTGCACAGATGCAAGCCACCAGCATTCTTGGATGATCCATTTGTTCACCACAGTCTAATGAGCCCCTGGCCACCAGGAAGGAAAGACTCAAAGTTATCACGCCAGCTTCGACCGAGTTTTCTATCATTATTTAGCCCTGTATCTTTTTTTGTTGGGGTAGGGGGTGGTTTATAAAAGACTGCTTGAATGGGTAAACTCACACCTTCAATATGCTGCCTCCACTTACCATGCAAATGTTTTCCCAGGCTTGTCAGATGGACACTGGCAGAAAGCACATTGCTCCCCCAGAGAAAAGGAAGATGTCACTGAAATTATCTTGGGTTCCATAGGTGACATTAGTACAGCCAGACTGCGGAGCATCAAGTGCCAATTTACATATTAGCTTCTGTTGTGCTAAATGGAAATCTTACCCTTGTTGTGTCAATTATGTAGGTGAGAAACCTCCCCTGCCACCGGCCCAGCACTGGGCTGCGCGTGGGCCCCGGGGCCACTTATCTGCTTGTGTAGGTGGCTTCTTTGCTGCTTGGCTCTAGAGGAAAATGCATCATACATAAGGTGCTGCTCCATAGATAAGTCTGTTGTTAATATGCCTCAGACTGCCTTTGCCATGGCTATTATCACGGATACATGCGACGTACATCTTTTTTATCGGTGTGCATTGTACTTGCGGTAAGAAAAAATAAAAAAGGAAAAGAGACCACAGGATGTCATTTGTTATTTTTTAAAAAAGAAAAAAATTTTGCTGCAGATTCAACCCATACCACATATTATCCCCGATGAATAAAACTGGAACATCAAACACGCATTAGTCAAATTTGTGGGTTTTTCAGAATAGACTTGCCCATAGTTCAGTGTGATTCCGCAGTACTCGCAGGGCATTAAGCCTGTGCTGAATGAGCTTGTTAAATGCTGCCTGTTGCGATTCTGTCCTATCGTTTCTATTTTAAACTGCATGGAGTATTTCCCCCCCAACCAAAAAAGGAGATTTCATAACGAACCCTTTTAGCTGAGAGAATGGAGGAGGAGAAGTGGGGGCCCACCGTGAATCTGAGCCATTTCTTCTTTAATATTCAGGAACTGATCAGTCTAGGGAAACTGAGGCAGCTTAACCTGACATTTGTTCCAATCAAAGCCAACTATGCAGCAGAGTGAGCCCCAGCTGCATTGTCGGGGGAACTCCTGTCCCTCCTTTGAAGCCCCTCACCTGCCCAGGACGTTCAGAGCTGTGGGAAGCTGTTTGCGGGTGTTCAGGCAGTGCCAAGACAGTAATATACTTCCCCATTTTCCTGGACCCAAGACGGCAGAAACCTGAATGATGACCAGAGATGAAACCACCCAGGGCAGCCAGGGCCAGGCCCAGGAGCCCACGGGGCTGAAGAAGCTGGTGGATTGAAAGCATCCATGTCTCTGGGCCTCTGTGTCCCCATCTGTGAGAAAAGCCCAGATCCCAGACTAGAGTTGGTACTGAGAGGAAGGAATTCTCTGTGAGGCATAGAAACCCCAGGAAGATGGGTCTGAGCATATGGATGGAGACTGGAGAGTCGGGCCTCCAAAAGGAATGTGAATCCTCCGTCAAGGCTGGCCAAGAGTTTTGCTCATCAACAGCCCCAGGAGGGAGCACACTGACAGCTCCAAGTTCAAACAACATGTGCAAAGGCTGAGGTGGGACACAGGGACAGGCCACCCTCCTGTGCTCCGCCCAGATCCTCTTGGCTCTCTTTCACTATCTCTGTGCACCCTCTCCTGGCTTCACCATGTTTCTACCCTAATGGCCATCATTCCACTTCTAGAATCAGACCCATCAAACAGAGGTCAGTTTACGAGTCCTCGACAGGACTAAACACTAAGAAAGAGTCTTAGATATTTTCTGGAGCTGGACCCAGATGGCCAGAATTCTCTCCAGCCTATAACTTATGTATTCCCAGCATTTCCTCATCTCATCTGTTTGCTGATCCCCTGCCCCAAATGACTGTCTGCCAGTCAGTGAACTACATTTATGTTGCCTTCTACGTGACACTGAGCATAAAATGGTTAAATCAGGAATCCTAGCACTCCCCTCCCCCGACACACGCCCCTTTCCTTACCCTTTTGTGCTAGAGCCTGGGGGTATTGATAGTGTCACACAGAAAGTTCCAGGATTTCTGTTTCATCCCAGACCCAAGAAGAAGACTCTTCTACTCAACATAGTTTAAAATGCCCCTCCCATTGAAGATTGTGGCAGCAAAGAACACTGAGCAGGGCAGGAAATCCAACAGCCAGACCACAGAAACAGGCTGCAGGCTCAGGTTTAGAGAGGAGAGGCCAAGGAATGAGAGACAGCAAGAGAGGGAGAGGAGAAAGAGAGCGAGCACAGCACACACAGCCCTCCATCCACCTGTCCCATCAAGCTGGCCACCAGTCACTCCGTAGAGTCCTGGAGCAAGAACCTGCATTCACTCATCCAAAAAAAGAGAGGAATTGTCTACGTGCCCATCATTAGAAATCAGTCAATAAAGAGTTAGTATTTACAGATTCACTTTGAGCATCTGCAGAAACAAAGATGAAGAATTTTCCGTCAACAATAAAAGTAACTGGATCCAAAGTGAGTCCAAAATTGAATTACACTGGCTGCCTCTTATCCCTTGGGTAGAGATAGCAAGTCACCCCGGGGTCATTGAGGACCCAAATATATATATATATAATACAAATATATTTATTTGAGGAGAGGATGCTGAGGCCCCGTGGAGATGTAAGGCATATAATACGTTATTGCTGATGGCTGGGAGGGGTATAACAAGATCGTGTGGTGCCGTGAAGCATGCCCTGGCCTCCGAACCCCAGATCTGCAGAGCTCAGAAGTAAGGTGGACAGTCTCCAGTAGGAGTCAGGATCTTCTGGGAATAAAGGGTCTAAGTCCCAGGCTTGAGACTACAAAAGCTGTCAGGGGAGACATGGCTGTGGGAAGGGAAGCGTAATCTGGGGTGGGGACTCAGGCTCTGACCAAAGGGCTTGTGAGAGGGGAACAGAGCTGGCAGGTACTGTGCTGGGGACTGCGCTGGGCTCGGAGGGTAACCGCTGAGGTGAGCAAAAACTGAGTAAACAACTCTGATGCCAGGGTGCGAATTCACTCTGCAGAGGTCACACATCCACCCACCTGGGACCTGACGTTGGCAGGGATGCCCCAAGGCAGTGACCGTCCTTTGGTGGCCAGGGGTAAACCATCCCTGGTGCCCAAAACAGCACGGGATGGGATAGGAAGGCCTTAGTGATTCTCTTCCCTCCCCCCCCCCTCCCCTTAGTAAGAACTGTGAGGACTCGCCAGAGCAGACAGAAACACTAAAGCAAGAGGATAGAATTTTCACTTCAAGCTGGTGACGGGGCTCCAACATAAGAAGTTTAAAACAAAAGAAAAAAATCCAGTCTAAATAGAATAGTCTGTGGAAGAGGCTTGGCACAAGCTGGCAGAAGAGAAGAAAAACTATTTTACTGGCAACCCCGGGGTTCTCCCTAGGGAAGCCCCGAGGGAACCCCGTACCAGCCCCGCCCCCATTGTCCTTAGAGGTCAACCCCTGAGGAGTACTGAGACCTCCTTCCAGAGTGCCAGCCCACTCTTCCGTTTATTCTTGCCAGCTTCATAAAGTCCTGGATTGAAGAGCTCCTCTACATAAGTTTAACTCTGATTCGGTCAAGATTCTGGAGTCGAGAATAGCAACCACTTGGCAGCCCCTTCTGCTCCCTCCCCAAGGCGCTGACTGCAGGGGTGCGCTCTGCCTCCCACCAAGAGCCTGGGGAGAAATGCTCGTCCGGGTCTGGCCTCTCCTTTCACCCCGGGCAAGAGGCCCAATCCGCTGCTGCTGAGAACACACTGCGGGGAGTGCCTGGCCCTCCATGGCAGTCCCGGGTCCCTGGGGCCCGCACTGCACCCCTCTCCCCCGCACCGTCTCCTCCGCGCTGTGAAGCGACCATCTCTGCTGCGCCGGGCTGCACAATTCACACAGGAATCCACATGCACAGCCTACCGTGCAGCATCTCCCGGCCTGCATTACCTCTCCATAATAATGTCATATATCAAAGCTGGGAGGGACCCCAGCTCTGCCTGTGAGCGACTCTGTTAGACGTTGAATATCATTATCAGAAGCCCGTCGCTCCCTCGGCTTCGTATGCAAACTCCTGAGCTCCCTGGAGTCTTTCCCGAAGAAAGTGCCCTGCACGATGGACATTTGTTATTTTGCGGGAGAGGACGCCAGGACTCCACGGGGACCCAACCGACCTAACAGCGGCCGCGAGTTGGCGCCAACCAAGACCTACATTGACATCTAGTGGCATCTCTGGGAACTACAGGTGGCTCCGGCGCGTTCCTCCGGAAGGCACTCTCCGCAAAGCGAAACAATGGCACTGATCCAGATATTTACGAATATCCAGGAAGAGGACAGAGTGGGAAACAAATATTCACTTTTCATCATCTCTTTGGTGATAGACAAACCCACACCTCATGTTTAAAAGTCTTGATTTGGCAAGAAGAGGGAGAAATTGAAGCCATAACTCTTTCATCCCATCTGAGGATAAAGCCAGGATGTGGAGAAACGGAAATGGAGGAATAGACTCAGAAGGTTTAGCGAATCCAAGTTTCCAGGGACATCCCGCCTGCATATACTCACACAGTGTGCAAAGACAGTCACTGCAGCAGTATTTGGAATAGGAGAGAAATGGAAACAACCTAATAAGTTTATATATATGCATAACTCAGGCGTACATGATATGACTTTTGTTAGTGTCACATAATTCGTTTTTACCTTTATTTGGCGTCTTCATTCCTCCTGGTGGCAGAAAATGTAATCACGGTCAATCCTAGATAAATTCAAACGTTCTGTATTTCAACTTAGTCAATTCAGAAGTTGTCTTTTCTTACCTTGGCCCTTGGGGTAGGGGTCTACCTGGCATCACATTTTAAGGGGGAAGTGTCTGCCCCCCAAATCTCCCAGTGGAAGTCTATCACTGACCCCTCTGCTCCTGACTCCACAAACATTACCTAGAGAGTCTGTAACACCCTCCTGTTATATCCAACCCCAGGGAGGGTGCAGGGGGCCTCCCTTTGGGAGACCCTGTCTGTTTTTCCATTACTTATTCCCATCTTCCCTCTTCCTCCTCCTCAGCCTGATCGAGTCTGCGGTTGGGAAGAGGGACAAAAACTGCCGATACATCCTCTGCTCAATCTTTTCTATTTTATATCTGATGAGAACTTTTTAGCCTAAAACCCAACAACTTGGCATATTTCATCTCTGATTCCACTGTGGCAGCTTCCTTAAAGCAATGAGTATCTCCCATCTACCTTCCAAAATCAGGAGGGGAGGAGGGACCCAGAGGAAAGGGAATGTGGGATGGGAGGACGGTAACTGGTGATACCGCACATATTGTCCCATCTCAGAGAGAGAGAAGGATCTAGAAGGAGACTTGCCAAATATTAACAGAGCTCACACCCAGGGTGAAGGAGAAAAGGAAAGAAGGGAGGAGCTTTTTGTTTTATATCCTGCCATATTGCTGGAACTTTTTACAAGGAGCATGTATTCCTTTTGGAGATAAATTTAAGTAGTCTGAAGATTAAAAGTCGAGAGACAAGTCAGATCTTAAATTACTTCCCTTCCTCTTCTTTACATTCTCTGAAAACATTGCCTGTGAAAGCTACGCAACAGAACAGCAATTAGAACGCGTCACAGGAGACAAGGCACTGCTGTTCCCACACTTGCCAACCCTGTCCCCACCATTGCCTCCTCCAGAAGACCAGACTCAGCCGGGCCCCAACCGCAGAGCCAAGTTTCAACACTGAGAAAAATCTCCTGGAGTAAGCTCCTACTGTGTGCTGCACCATGTGACTGAGCCCAAAATAACTAGTGCCTCGAGCTCATCACAAGCTACATGGGGACCAGAAGCAGCAGAAAGCCTTTTCTGTTTTAATGGGAAAAAAGGTCTGTTCCATCAGTTTATGGAGAAAGAAGGAAGTCATAGAAAGTCGTGGAGACTCCAGTCACGTGTGGCCTCTTCTCCTCCCCTGGGCCGAGCAAGGCAGGAGACACTCTAGACCCAGGGGTTTCCTGTGACAGGAATGTGATCAGTGTGACACTGGCTCACAACTTCACTGGCGCTGGATCCCCTTTTTCTGTTCCCAGTGGACCGTGGCCATGTTCAGAGGGATTGTTTGAGCTTTTATCACTTTACCCTCGTCACAGTCAGTGCACTTTTCTGAACAGGAATTCTATTTCAATTATGGAAATTTTTCAGCCATTTCCCCTCCTGTGTCCTCACTAGTCTTCTCATTCAGCAACTCCTCTTGGATGTGTGTTGGAATTTCTCAATCTATCATCCATGACTCTCAACTTCTTATTCATATTTTTCATTTCTTCACCTTTCGGCACTATATTATATATATTTCTTTCTATCTTTTGATTCATTCATCCATTATCAAGTATTCTAGCCTGTTGTTTACCCTACTTATTCTAGTCTTTTTATTTCCAATAGCAATATTTTTCAGAACTACCTGTTCATGTTTCATAATCTCCTGGTCTCATTGCCAAGATGCTGTTCCCTCCTCACCTCTTAAATATGCAACATGATGTTAAACTTAAAAGTAATATCCATGGGGCTGGCTCAGTGGCCGAGTGGTTAAGTTCACACGCTCCACTGTGGCGGCCCAGGGTTCGGGTCCTGGGCGCAGACATGGCACCGCTCGTCAGGCCACGTTGAGGTGGCATCCCACATGCCACAACTAGAAGGACCTGCAACTAAGATATACAAGTATGTACAGGGGGGTTTGAGGAGATAAAGCAGAAAAAAAAAAAAGAAGATTGGCAACAGTTGTTAGCTCAGGTGCCAATCTTTAAAAAAAAAGTAATCTCGAAATATTGCACCTGTTACCCATTGAGAGGCTATAAAGAGTTGAGTTGTTGGACATCTCAAAGGCTTTGTGAAGTGGATTCCTTGGGGAGAGTGGTTGGAATGCTCTGAGTTTCACTGCCCCAGCGAGAGCGTGGAATGGGGCCAGTTTATCTCTAAACCCCAACCATAGGGTCCCCTGCAGAGAGTCTGACATGTGTTCCCTGATGTTGAGGAACAAAGAGGGCGGGTGCTTGGCTCGCTTTGAGAATGTCAAAGGGCTGGTGAATGAAAAGTAGACAGCAGTATCTGGGGAACCCTAAGAGGCTAAGGAGGGAAGTTGCAGCTGTGTACTGTCTGGGTTCTGCAGAGAAATAGAACCAATTATATATGCATATGTCAAGAGACAGAAATTATAAGGAATTGGTTCACATGATTATGGAGACTAAGTCTCAAGATCTGCAGATGGCAAACTGGAGACCCAGGAGAGCAATGGCACAAGTTCCAGTCCAAGCCCAGACTGGAGGCAGGAGAGACTGACATCCCAGCCTGAGGACAGGCCTTCAGCGGATTGGATGAGGCCCCCACACATTGGGCAGGGCAGTCTGCTTTACTCAGTCTACGGGTTCGAATGCTAATCTCCTCTAGAAACACCCTCACAGACACACCCAGAAGAATGTTTATCCAAATATCTGGGCGCCCCTTTGGCCCAGTCAAGTTGACACATAAAAGTAACCATCACAAGCTGGAAAAATAAAATTCATTGCCTACATCATGGGAGTCACAGTCTGAGAGTTTCAGCAGGAAAGCTTACAAAGAACTCAAAAAAGTGCCCAGAGGAGAAAAAATCAGCTTTAAACCTCAGCCAGTCCCAGGGAGCCCGAAACCAGCTTTCAACTGTTCAACCGTTTCAACTGTTCCAATCAAGTTAGACCCTTTCCCCTCTTTCCTGCTTAAACTCCAAACTCAGATGGGTCCTCAGTGGCAGCAGGTGAAGGAGGGGGAGGTAAAAAGAGAGACTGAGTCAGCGGAGTCCTCCCATGCTGAGTCATCCCGTGAGTCATCCCATGAGTCAGCAGAAACCCCTCCCCCTCCTGTCCCGTCCTGCCCCGTGGAAGCTGACACACCCTTCCTTGAAGTAAGGAAGCCCACCTGGGAAAGACAACAGAAGCTTTGTCTCTCATGAGAGTTTAAAGTTTTTGTTACTATCTGGGAACAGACAGTTTTAAATATGAATTAAAACTCTGAGGTAAAGTGACAGGAGAGCTTTCTATTACACAGGAGTGACCAAAAAAGCCATCAGTTGGCAGGAAAAAACACTTCCCCACTAGGTTCATTTTAAGGGAGGGTAGGAGACATCCCGAATGTCAGCAGATTTTCAAATTTTCCAATGTGTCCATCTCTTCTGTTATGAATTCTGTTTGTGGAGTCTATGAACTATGCCTCATGATGAATTTCGTTGAGTCCTCTGTCATCTTTGTTTGACAGCTCATTCTGCACGGAAGTGTTTTCCACCAACAAGCCCTTCCCTGGTAGGTGCTTTTGCGGCTGCCTTAGCCCCGTCCTTCCTGGTCTGCACACCTTGGACCAGGTCTTGCGTGACAGAGTTTCAGGTGTTTGCTCTCAGCCAACAAAACTCCTGGTGCTGCACCCTGTGCAGGATCCGCCCAGTTCCCATTTTTAACAAAGACGCCCCTTTTGCCTCCTGCACCATGGGCAGGCAGCACATTTCTGGAGTGTTTTCAGCCCCCACTCACCAAAGAGACAAGACAACCAGCCCCCATCCCCAGCTTCATGCAGCGAGCATGGGTCCACCCTCCTGCCAAGCATGGGGTATGCTCATCCATCTCATTCCACATGAGCTTCAAAGCCCAACCTACGTGTACCCAGTTCCTTCTACCGTTGGGTTACACTTCAGCTTAGTCTATAGGGTTCTTCTTCGTTATTGGTCCACAAAGATTGTGTGTGTGTGTGGTGGGGGGCGGTGTTCCATCTATCATTCCTCTGTGTTTGGAGGAGGTTTCAGAGAGGCTTTGATGTGTGCTCATTCCACCATCTTGATCAGATGTCCTCCAGTCGTGTCTCAGACACTATCGATCTAGACAAGTGAGATGTACGCCCCAGCACAGTCATCTCAGTCTTCAGTCTTCCAACAGGGCAGACAAGCCCGTTTCCAAAGTGGCAACACTTTCCCTCAGTGATGGGAAGAATTTGCTTATTAGGGGCGTCAGCAGAAATCCCTCTCGCTCCTGTCCTGCCCTGCCCGGAAGAGTGGACGCTCTCCATGGGAGCTGATGTAAGGCAGACAGTTCAATGGCCTGGAGAGCCACAGTGTCAGGCGTCGCCAAACCCTCCCTCTGAGAAGGGACTCAGGACTTTGAGGTAAAATCAAAGGTACGGACACTGATGTCACCTAGGTCAGCCTGCTACTCCATCAGGCTCAGAAGTGCTCCAATGTGCTGCTCCTGGCCTCCTGTGCTCTCCTGGGGCTGCACCCAGCCGGACCTTGGCTGATCAGCCCAAGACTTGAAGCTCCATCACCAATTAGGGGAAGAGGGACAAGAAGAGGGGCTTGAGCACTGCCCACTGGGGCAGCAGGGGTGTCCAGACCCAGAGAGGCAACGGGGATGCCTCAGGGACCGCATTTGCTTAGCACAGAAGCAGCCCATAGAGCCACATCCCATGAGCCTCAGTACCCACATGTCATCCTCTCTGACAGCAGAGTGACTGGCCAATCAGCAAGAAGTCCAGCCAACTGGAATCACTGAATATTGACCATGTACCAGCCACTGCACTTTACATACACTATCTCATTTAATCCGCTACCCATCCTGACATGAGAGGTACTGTTATTAGTTCCATTTTCCATATGAGGAATTAAAGCTCAGAGAGGTTAAGTAATTTGCCCAAGATCACACAGCTATTAAGGGACAGAGTCATAACTCTAAGACACGGAGTCCGAAGCTAGAAGCAGTGCTGTTGGTCCATCTGCTTCACTGCCTCCAGCAATGGAGCTCTCCAGGATGCTGAGCTGGTCCACGCAACATTGGCTCCTACAAAGAGGTATCCACTCTTCTGGGCGGACAAGAAGAGCCTGGGCTTCATCTGGGCCACAGCCTAGGTGGTGGGGAGGGGAGGAAGGCTGTAGCATGGAAGGGCAAAGAAATCCCCCAACCCTGCAGAGAGTCAGAGCAGGAGGACCCTCAAGGACCCTCTGGCCCAAGCTCTTCTGTTTGTTGGGGCAGAAGCCGAGTGTGAGAGACTGGGCAATGACATGTCCAAGGTCATACAGCAAGGAAGCAACTACACGAGAACCAAAAACGCTTCTCTAAACAGGAGCAGCCTCCAGCTCAGTGTTTCTGAACCCTAGCCACCTCCTGAATAAGCCGGAGTTTTATTTTCCTTTTTTTTATTTTGTTTTATTTCATTTTTTGTTTTTTGAACGGCAGATTGCAAAATCCACCCCAGGAGATCCTGAGGCCCAGGCATCTGTCCTTTTTAACATTCCCCAAGCAACTCTGGCATGCTGGCATCCACTACTCCAGCAGCTCTTGACTATCTCCTTGATTCCTTCCTCCTGCACCCAGGCTTTCGGAAGGAGTAGGGTGCCCCCTTCCACTCCTCATAATCCAGCCCCCAGAGCTCCCTGCAGTGGGACCCTCTGCCCCAATACTGGCACAGCCCTCCTGCCAAACCCAGCGGCCTCCTCCCTACGCAGCACAGGATGCTGACAATCCCCCCTCTCCTTGCAGTTCAGCCCCCTCAAGTTCTATGAAACTCTAAGGATGGAGAGAGAACAAACTCTGATGGACCTCAGTTCTCTGCTCACCCTCTCTTCCTCCCTCCACACAGTCAGCCACTCCTGGATGGGCCCTGTGTGCTAGGACTGCTGCTCCCACTGCCTTCTGAACATCCGGCACCCCAAACCCAACACATCCCCAAGCAACCTCGTCATCCTTGCCCCATGCACAGGCCACTCCACCTTCCTGGTCTGTCATTCTCCTGGTTCCTTGGACCCTGGACTCAGGAGTAAATTCTTAACTCTCCCATCTCCTTCACTGGCTGTGCGACTATGCAGACTGACAACGAGCAGGGTCAACTACATAATTTGTGGGGACCTTTGTGCATGAAGCAGAAAAAGTGTCATTAAAGGTACATAGAAAGCTTTTCCTTTCTTCTGTGACCTCTTTCCAGGCTTGTCATGGTGTTTTTTATTTGCTTTATTTGCATTGTGTTTTATTTACTTGTTTAATGGTGTTCTAAGTAAAGAAAGATAAAATGTTTATATTAGTACAAATTTTACTGTTCATCTTTGTATTGTGCAATAACATTTGTTTTGTTTTGTTTTGCAGGAGAAGAGTCACCCTGAGCTAACATCTGTTACCAATCTTCCTCTTTTTTTTTCCTCCCCAAAGCCCACCACATAGTTGTATATCCTAGTTGTAAGTCGTTCCAGTTCTTCTATGTCAGCCGCCACCACAGCATAGCTACTGACAGGGGTGGTGTGGTTCCGCGGCCAGGAAGTGAACCCAGGTTGCTGACGCAGTGAGCACCGAACTTTACACACTAGGCCATCAGGGCTGTCTCTGTGCAATACCAATTTTAAATGCAAATATCAGAGCATTTATTTAGCTGTTGCACAAAATTACCAAAATTACACAATTCATATTTCCTGGCTTGTCCCCAGAGGGTACCACGAGCTGGCTGGAAGAGGCAAACACAAGCCAGACTCAGGAAGTTCTGGAAGCCAGGACCCACCACACCTCAGCTCCACAGCATCGATTTTATGGGTCCTCTTAATACAAGAGTATAATCAAAGACACTCCAGTGGAATTTTGGTGTTTTATGTGGCCTCGTCTGACTCAAGGTTACCACTCACAGGGTCATTCCACGTATGTTCCTCTTGAGTCTTAAAAATTCCTCCTGACTGATGTATTCGCGTTTACTACTTTCTTCTTCATCTATACAACAGACAAGACAGTAGTACCAACATGATTCAATTAACAGCTCACCAAAACACACACGTTTTTTCACCTTCTCCCAGACCACCTGATGTAGACTTCTGCTCCTCTTGTGTACCATTTTGGACTCATGACTTGTCACGTTTACTGTAAGCCAACTCATCTCAGCCGATACTTTATTTCTGATGCTCAAGTTGCCAGCAGGAGCCCCTTTCAGACTGGCTTCCATGGCCTTTTGAACCTACTAATTTATTTAAAATTCCCTGCTTACTGACCTTGTTGTTCAGTCATTCAGGTTCACCTTGAACTTTCAGCTCAAATTATGGAATCTGCGTTTTGTCCCAAGGTGCTTCCCCTGGGGAAAGAGTGTTAGAGACCACATTGTGGGAGCCGGGGTCCATTGTGGGGTGACACGGCTCCCTGGCCACTTCACTGCACAGAGAGACAAAGCGTATGTATTTTTAATTTGCTATTTTTTCTTTTAAAAGCATGACTTTACATTTATTTTTCCAGTCCAGTTCTAACAATATAGGGTTCCTACTCAAATTCTTGATTCAACAATTGTACTTCCTTTTCTCTTATGCTAAAAAAATCTAGATTCCTAAAAAAATAAATATAATTACTTGTTTTCTTTGTCTGAAGAGAAAATAGCTCTAAAATAGCTTTACATTAATGCAAATTATCCAATTATCTAATGAAGTTCGATTTTTCTAACACTCATTGTTTTTAGACTGCTTTCCACTAAGGATTTGCAAAAAATCTCTTTGCTCTGGAGTCACTTATAATCTCTCACTCTATTTAGCTGTGTAAGTCCTTATCTGGTGTAGAATTGTCCTCGTTTTCAATTTGAAGGTCCTAGTGTTAGAGCAGCTCACAAACCACAGCTTGACTCAGGAGGTGGAGACTGGCAGACCTTAGGAGAGAGAGGGAGGTGATGGAGAAACCTCCCACGGTGCAGTGGCCAAAATTCTGCACGGCGGTTGCATTTCGCCATCATCTGGGGCATCCACAATGGCTTAGTCCACAGATATAATACCAAGATTGGCACACATGACTTCTGGCTCAATGAACCAGTTCTGCCTCCTGTTGTCTAACCTATCAACCTATATTACTTTCACATGCTCAGGTTTTTTTTCTTTTAAAGTCTTGTTCTAATCTTCCAACCTTTTCAATTTGTCTTGCTCGTTTAATAAGCTATAAGCTCTTCTGATGTCCAGCATCCCCTTACCAACCTTATATATCATGTTAGGTATTGCTACGCGAAGGTTTGCAGTCAAGAGTCAAAACGGTGGTCTCAATTAGCAGTATCTTAAAGCCCAGAAGTCGTTAGAGCTTTTAATTTTCTCACAGGAGGATCAAATTCTTTATGATTATCCAAGAAGAGTATCTGGAAATGCAGCATCTTAAGATTTTGTCTGAAATCTCTCTTTTCTTTTTTAGATTGGCACCTGAGCTAACATCTGTTGCCAACCTTCTGTTTTTCTTCTTCTTCTTCCTCTCCCCAAAGCCCCCCAGTACATAGTTGTATGTTCTAGTTGTGAGTGCCTCTGGTTGTGGTATGTGGGACGCCGCCTCAGCGTGGCCTCATGAGCAGTGCCATGTCCGCGCCCAGGATCTGAACCGGTGAAATCCTGGGCTGCCACAGCTGAGCGCGCAAATTTAACCACTCGGCCACGGGTCCTGCCCCCTGAAATTTCTTTTGACTTAAGGGTCAAAATTCAGACTTTGCTTCATATATATTTTGCTTATTTTAATTACACATCAACAGAGTATAGAAGTCCAAATTCTCAGAAGTCTTTGGAAAACACAATTAACAATTACCTTAATTCTACACAAAATTCAAATTTCCCAAAGCAAAATAAGAGTGTCGTAAAATACAACCATATATACTTCAATGAAGTTTAAATTAAAAATACATAATCAGATGTATCAAATTATATCACAATAAATTTTTTCATGATCAAAAAATGAATTAGATTATTTTATCTTTAAAACATTCTCAGAAAGTTCAAGTGGAAACGTTTTTACAAATTCATAAAATTTCCACATTATGCGAGTTCCAATAGAACCCATTCATAAAACACATCAGTGTTTATAACCATAGCATACTGCCTCGAATTTAGGATACAGCTATTCAGTGTTAATAGAGAAATCCAAATTCTTCCCCCAAATCAAATAGGCCATGCCCCAAATTCCTGACATTGCATTCTGTAGAAGCTCTATTTATATCTTCAAGCAAACCATAAAATCGCATTCCTTGAATTTAAGGTAAATTGATCTACATTACCTGGTTTCAATTATCAATATTCTTAATGCCTTTTTAAAGTTTTAAACGGCATTTAATTCAAAAACTCTAATTTTGAAATAAATGGTTTAGGGGGGAAATGATTTTTAAAATGAGTCATTAGCCAAAGAGAAGAGTGGGCCCCACCACCTGTGCACACCCTGCCGCCACCACCACCACAAACGACTCCAGAACCGGAGCTTTTCGCTTTTAGGCAACATGTTTAGAACCACATCTCAGACCCAAGCTTCTTACCAGTCTTCAACTTGAGGCTTGCCTTTGCCAACCCAAACTTCTTCAGAGTTTACAACTTTGTTTAAAAGGGAAGAAAGAGAGAGAGAAGGAAGAAAGAAGAAGAATGAGCAGGAGGAGGGGAAGAAAGAAGGAAGGGAACTGTCGACGAAAATAATCCATAACCAATCTATAAATGAAAATTTGGGTGAGTTTATTCTGAGCTTAAATCTGAGGATTATAACCCGGGGCCTTCCTTCCTGAAGGAAGAAAGGGCACCAAAGAAGTGGGGTGCACAGACTGGTTATATACCCCCAGAGAGGATGTTTCACATAGGATTGAAATGTCCCTTTTACAATAGTCGGGAGACTGCTCTGTCGGCACAGCGATTGATGGAAACAGCAGGTAGGTCTCCTGTCTCAGTGAACACAGCAGGGTGGCAGTCTGTTGTCTCCAGCTGAGTGGTCACAGGTGAGCTGGGTGGTCAAAGGTGAGTGCAGCAATCAGTTCCTAGCCTAAGGAAAAATGCCAATGTGGGGGGAAGTTGCACCTTTATCTCAAGGGCCTTTGTTCTGGCCATAGGAAATGTCTAAGCAGATATGCAATGCGTGCTCAATGGCCACAGTCAGGCCCTTTTGGAAAAAACAAAGTCAGGCCGAATTAGGTTTATACCAAATGGCTTCCTCATATGCTCCAATATATCCAATTGCTTGCCATTTTTATTTGTCAAAACAAATTCTTTTATCTGAAAAAGAGATTACCTCCTAAACTAAAACTGAGCAGCTTACATTACACGTATTTAAATTTCAGCATCTACTTGCTGCCGTCTGCTAACTTAAAACCTTTCGTTTAAAATACAGTAATTCTTCCACCCCATCGGCCCTCATGATCCAGGCTTAATCTGAGGGCTGTTGCATTTTGATCGATTTCCAACTGCCGCACTCAAAAGTGCAGGTGAGACCGTGGAGGGTTAACTTCAGTGAAACGGGCCTCACCTGGGAGAGCCCTCCACCAGGTTAATGCAGGTGGGATGACATCAGGGGGCCTGAGTTCTGGGGTCTGATCTCCTAAGGCTAGACACCAAGGTGTGGTTTGCAGGCTTAATCTCGTGCTGAGGCAATGTGGTAGAAGACCTGCGGCACCTCCAGGAAATCTGGAGGCGTGCGGCCACTTCGTGGATGAGTGGTTTATGTACAAGAACAAAATGCAGAAGTTACTGAGGTTTGTCCAGCCACTGAGTTTTTCCAGCAGCCAAGTTTTTTAGGTAGTTTTTAAAAATTTCCCCAGTGGGGTCCGATAGAGGAAACAGGGACTGCACCTCCTCCACGGTAGGAGCGTTTGTGCTTTTGCTCTTGGGGTTTTTGCAGGCGTTCGTTCGAGAAGGCTGCTCGGTTTCTCCTCCGAGGGGGTTTTACAGCCTCTCCAGGGCTTGCAGCCTCTGACTGGGGGAAGCAGGAAGGCCTTTCTCTTCCGCGTGTGAGCCTGCTGCTCCCTCCTGTGCATGCTCCCACCTCTGGCAAGGATGGGTTTTTCCAGGGTTTTTTGTTAGATGCTTGAGGAGCCGAGGGTCCCAGTAGCCAGCAAGAGAAAACTGTAACGGGTCAACTCCAGTGTGCCAGTTCCAGATTTCACAGCCTAGGCGCCGCAATGGTTTAACTGATTCCCCCTCATGAACCGTGGCCTGAGGAGCACCCCCAGAAAGTCAGTCTAGCCCAGGGATAGGCAAGAAATAAGACACAGAGGAAAAACTACCTGAAAACTCTTATTTTAAGAGGTAGGGAAGGGCAGCACAGAGGGAAAAGGATAGACAGGAGAGTGAGGCAGAGGCCAAGGACCCCGTGGGAAGGGATAGCTGGGTGGGCAGCGAAACCCCTAAGGAAATGCTGGAGACAGAGCACCAGCGGGAAAATGGTGACCACTAAACCTAAAGCCACCAGTGACAGCGGAGGTTTGCTAGGGGCCGACCCCGTGGAAGTTTCGTAATTGAGTTCTCGTTCCGGCAAACTTGTCCGAGCTTTTCTTTCCGTCTCTAGGAAGCCCAGGGTGTTTGCTGGGAGCGGGAACGGAAGAAGGAATTTTTCCAGCACTCAACACAAGGTGGCGCCAGACACCCGTGGACGTCATGAGGTCCCCCTCCTGGTGGGCTCCAGAAGCTGCGAAAATTCCCTGAAATTCGAGTCAGGCCGGATTCAAGGGTAACGGAGAGCTTTGCACGCACAGAAAGTTTCCCTATCAAATAGGGCACAACCAAAATAAGACAAAAACGTTTCTTTGTTTTAAAGAGATGGGAAGGAGTAACACAGTGGCCAGACAGACGGAATCTAAGAAACCTCCGAAGAGAAAAAGAAAGGAACGGGCGGCGGAATCCCCGCGGGACCGGAGACAGGTAAGTGCGGAGAGACTGGAAGCGCAGCGCCGGGGCAGGAGGCGGTTGCAGGCGTTCAGGTTGGGGGGAGAATGCCTTCGGACTGGTGTATTTACCTTTCCTGGTTCACATTTCCTAGTATTCTTCATTGACGCAATCAATAAGCCCAACACGATTGAATAACAAGACTCAGTAGAAATGCATTCTATTCCTCTTTGAGAATGCGTTGTATTAGCTTTTGCTCTTTTTGTGTATCCTTATGGACTCCTGACATTTCAAATTGTGTCAATTGATATCAGCCAGTATTCTCCTTTTGATCCTCACATTGTCCCAACTTTGGCGGGTGGGAGCCCTTTTAGAGTGATGCTGGTGTAATTTTGAATGACCCGATTATTTAAAGCTTTGTTTCTAGCCCAGCAAGGTGTGGGTGTTCTGGGATTGATCGCTTCATGCCCTTCCAGCCCAGACGGAATGTGGAATCAGACATTGCTCCAAAAATCCTGGCTCCTTCTGAGAGAAAAATAGCATTAGAAACCAAAATCTGGGCATTAGGGTGCTTTATGGAGTAGCATTACTACTGGACCGTTTTGATGGAAAAAAGTCAAAAAGGAAATATGTTTTTAATTAAATGTTTTATAAAGGTATGACTTCATGTTGGGTTCAATTCCGTTCTAACAGTACACTGCTCCTACTCAAATTTTTGAGTCTATGATTGGCTTTCCCTTTCACTAAGCCTGAAATCTAGATCTCTATCAAAATAAACGTAATTATTCACTTCCTCTGACAACTGAAGAGAATAGCTCAAAAAATATATATACACTGTCAATACAAACAGTACAAATACTGACTAAAGTTTTTGTTTTAGGCTGCATACTCCTAAGGACTTGTTGCCAGATTGCTCTGTCCTAGAGCCGCTCGTGATCCCCAGCCTGTGTGGCTGTGCCTCGGCTTCTTGGCAGCCTGTGATTCTGGTGCTTGCATTCACGTGTCTGCAGAGGAGGCTGCAACCTGCCCCACCCCCATTTTCTGCTCTGCCTTTTCATTGTCCACAGGACTTAGAAACTCCCAGTATACTAGTCAATTCACATAATAAAATAGTTACTATTATTATTTTATTTTGTATTACTTTATTATTACTGTTTCCCCTTTCCCCCCTTCGGAATGTAAGCCTCATGGAGCAAGCATTTTTGTTCACTGGACCCTGGCAGTTGTCCCCTGAATGCAGGACTAAGAAAGCTGGGCTCGATTCTGGGGTTGGGGGTACCCTCCTGGGTTGAACAATAGCAAGGACTTCAACAGATGCTCAGTCTTCCTGTTGTCCTGTTGTTGCCTCTTTTCACTCATTAGAGAGTCCCGGTGTAAAGGGCCAGGTGATGGGGGTAAATCTGAGGGGAGGGGAGGAGGCTTGGGGAGTCAGGATATAAGTGCCCCAGGAGAGAGGGAATAACCCGCTATGGCGGAGGCAGCCCCTCTACTGTCAGGGGCTAGCACAATGTCTCCTGCATGATTGGGCCTCAATAAATGCGTGTGGGGGACATGGGAAGACAACAGAATAATCGAGAGAAATTTCTGTGTATTTATATATGCCAGCAAGAATGGATGGGCACTGGGACTAATTGTGAGAGGGACTCAAGCAGAAGAAAGTCAGGGGTCATTTCTGGGTTCTGGGCCTGGACAGACGACAGAGGGACGGTGGCCCCCGGTGAAGGCTCAGGGAAGAGGGAAGAGAGAGGATGAGGACCAGTGTAGTAATATAGTCTTTATTTGAGGCAGATATAAAATTCTGTGTAACACATACTCTTCATGAAAGAGTCAAACAACATAGAAGTGCACAAAGGAAAAGCTCTTCAGCAAACATCCTCCTGGAAAGAGCCCACCTTCTGTCTACTTGAGCCCCCACCAGGTGGAGAGAGGGTTGTGGACCTCTATCTTGCATGGGAAACACCTGACTGAAGCAGTTAGATTGTCCCCACCTCTGGGCTGGCTGGAAGGGGCCCAGGAAGTGGGGGTGGAGACAACCGAGCCCAGAGGCTCCAGAGCTGGGAGGGGTGGGGGCATAAGGAGGGAAGCACAGGCCTTGCCCATCAATCCCTTGACCCCTCAAGAAACTGCCTCCCTCCGTCCCATCTCTGAATGACTCTTTTCCTGACTCTCTTCCTCACCTGGTGGGGGAGGGGGGCAGGAGAGGCTTCTAGAGGTGGGCCCTGCGTGAATTCCTGAGGGGGCTGTTTCAGTGGGGCTGCGGCCTCCCTCCAGGCCAGTCTTGTGGAGCCGGCTGAGCCATTCGCCTCTGCGCGGGCATTTGGCTTGAAGTGAAATCAACAGCACTGTAACCATCCTTCCCTCCTCCTCAAGGTTTCCGCTGGGAAAGTGGGTTCTCCAAGCCAATCAGTGTATAGAGTCATTGATCATTCCTGTCACACACTCTTCAGAGAGCTGGACCAATCACGCCATCACTAATTTCCCTACAGCTCTGCAGGTGCTAGAGAGGTATGTATGGAGATATATATCTATATGTGGTTTAACAGCTGTATGATTAATCTCCCCATTTTCTCAGATGAGAAAACTGAGGACGAGAGAGACTAAGTCACTTTCCCCAGGGCCATTCAGCTAGTGAATGGCACATAGATCCAGTTCTAGAGGTCACATCTCCTGACCCCCACTCAGTGCTGTCTGCCTCTGAGAGTGCTAGACCTGGACACAACGGGGTCTTCTTACGTCTCTTGTCCCTCGTCCAGGGAGGAAAACAGACACACGGCCTTTCCCTTCAAGGCTCTGTGTCGCGCAGACCAGGTTTCTCAGCTTCCTGGGGCCCTTCCCGGCCTGCTAGCTCCAGGCCCTGAAAAGCTCCTCAGGGGACAGCATGGCTGTGGCACAGGCCTCCACCTCTTCCCTTCGGCAGCTGATTAACTTCTGGGGTGAATTGGTTATTTCCTGAAAAATAATTTTCATAAATATTCATTAGATGCAGTAGTAGTTGAACAGAACATCACAAAAATCCCAACTATCTGATTAACTAACTTTTGAACAGCAAAAAAGCCCAAAGGCAATTCTAACCCCTAGATCAGGGTTTCCAAGATTTAGTGAGATCATCTCCCAGTGCGCTGACCAGCAGATCTCTTGGGCCCTGCTTCCTCGGCACTCCTCTCTCTGGTCCCCTACCCCACAAAAGCCCAGACTGTCTGGTCAAAAGCATCCGAGCTTCTTCCACCAGAGAGCTCTGAAAATAAGGACCTGGTCTGAGGTGCTCCACAGACAGCACCTGGCAGGTGCCCAGTCCAGAGATGGCACTCCATAAATGAGAGTTCCTTCCCACTCATATTTCATGTTCCTACCAGCAACCCCAATACCTGATCATAACTGGCTGTAAAAATGCAGACATCAGCTTTTCAGAGGGACTCTCCCAACTGTCACTAGCCAGATCACCTCCACCGAATTCACTAGGTTCTTTGGCAGTTCATCTCCCACAGCCCTTCCTGTCATTACTCCAAAGGGTGGGACATGGGCGCAGACATTAACAGGCACAATGGTTCCTCCACCTCAGTGCCCAGGACACATCAGCTTCATTGAGTCAGTTCCCCTTGCTCCTTGTTTGTAAAGAGGCGTGGCAGGGGTTTACTCTCAGGGTCCACGGCAAATACTGGGAAAGAACAAAGGGCAAGCAGGGCTCACGGAGTGTGGGTGTCAGTGTGGAGCCCGCCACCGATCCACTGCTGCTGGTCCCTTCAGGTTCTCAGGACCCTGGCTACCTAAATCTGCAGTGGTGATACCTGACTATCTTTTAGATTCTAGGGCATCCCTGTCTAAGGGAAATATAATGTGAGCTACATATGCAATTTAAAATTCTCTAGTAGCACATTTTTAAAAGAAACAGGTGAAATTAATTTTAATAATATATTTTATCAAAAAATAAATATTTCAACAGATAATCAATATAAAAACATTTAAATATTTTATATTCTCTTATTGTACTGAGTCTTCAGAATCCATTGTGTATTTTATATTTACAGCACCTCTCAGTTTCGACTAGCCACATTTCAAGTGCCCAATAGCCACATATGGCTAGTGGCTGCTGTATTGGATGGTGTCGTTCTAGAACATTAGAGTAAAACAGCATAATCTCAGAACTTCAGAAGGGGCAAAACTGTTGTCCCATGGGTTAGAACAAACTTTCAAGCAAGGCTCAGCTGACATTTTTTTTATTTGAGTTAGTTTTCAACATTTAAAAATCAGGAGTATGGATACTCATAAAAGTATGGATTTCTGGTTTCTCATTTAAAACTTGGAGATCTGGTTGCGCTGGCTCACGTTCCCTCTTGGCAGTAACTACTGGAGCTGAGAAGCAGCCTACCATCTCTACCCGTGGAATTACATTCATTGCACTGCACATTCTTTTTTCTCTTCTTTTTTTTTTTCGTTTGTACCTATCAGGGCCCCAGCAGCATCTGAGCTCACAAACTCTACTTTCTATGAAGCACCAAAGTCATACTTGGGATGGTCCATTGAAGAATGACTAACGTAGGGTCATCGTCATGCTTGCTACCCACAGTGGAACATGACAGCAAGAAGAGAAAGAATACAGTGAGTCACAGAAAGGAAAGAAAGACTGTTAGCACCTAAGCCTCCATCCCCATGAAGCAATTATGGATGAAAGACAAGGAAAAGAAATTATATTTTAAAGGAGGGTCTATACACTGAGCAGTCTTAATATAATTTTCTTTGCATGTATATTTCTGCTTTAGACTGTTACTTGGTGATATAAACTTGAATGAAAAGGCTTTCTTAGTGTTATATTGCAGAGTGCAACCATCACCAACTGTAAAATTATAGATGTAGACATGAAATGTTTAATCCAAATATATAAATTAAACACTTACAAACTCAATAGGGCTTTTTGAAGAGTTGTCAAGGATTTCCACTTGGTAATTTTTCATGGTTTAATTGGATTTTGCAAGGATGGCTGGAAGTTGCTTTTTAATAGTTTGGAGGATTACCTATAACTACACGAATATTGAAGTGCAGCGAGGCTGTGCTGGAGTCAAGGCTGAGAGGGGGAGACGGCGGTTGTGATGTACAGCTCCAGAATTGGTTTGGGATTTAATGGACACTAGTGATCTATTTCTCACACAGCCCTGTGAGAAATGCATATACTCAGAGAAATGGGCCACCCTAAAAATCTAGGGAGGAACAGAATAAAAATTAAAAGCATTATGGAAAGGAGTGAATGCAGGAGCTGATCCTGGAACAATGTGGGAAGGATGGTAAAGGAGAAGAAAGAAGCAAAAGGTAGTCACAGGTAGTGGCATCTACCATCCATGGATGAAACTGGTCACACTCTCATAGAATCTGCTTGTCTCTGGTCTCATCTAAGTTGTTTGGTTTTCTCCAAAGGTATTTTTAGGGTGTGGCCCATAATGCATTAGGATTCCCAGGAGTTCGTGCCATTTGAGGGCTCTTCTTGTGCACCTGAAATGCTACAAGGAATTGACCCTTTACGTGGTCTTTTCTTGGCCCTTTATTTATTTATTTTTTTAAGATTTGCCCTGAGCTAACATCTGTTGCCGATCTTTTTTTTTTCCTTTCTCTTCCCAAAGCCCCCCAGTGCATAGCTGTATGTTCTAGTTGTAGGTTCTTCTAGTTGAGCTATGTGGGACCCCACCTCAGCATGGCCTGATGAGTGGTGCCAGGTCCGCACCCAGGATCTGAACCAGTGAAACCCCAGCCACTGAAGCGGAGCACACAAACTTAACCATTCAGCCACAGGGCTGGCCCCCTTCCTGGCTCTTTACTCTGTTGCTCACTCACAAGGCACTGGGTCTTAGAAGGATCCTAGGGCCCCTGATCCTGAGGTGGAGAGGAAACTCTGCTGGGCTGCTGAATGCAGGACCAGAAGAGGAAAAAACGGGGAGGGTGTTAGGAATGAAATGGCCTGTGTGTAGAGGGTAAGCATGGGTGACAGTTGAGAGGAAAACCACAAAGGATGACAACTTGATGGAGTCCAGCTGAGGAAGGCTGAGATCATCACCATGTGTAGAAGAGAAGAGCCAGTGACCTGCCCAAACCGGGAATGCTCCCCTACCATTGTCATCATTTTGGCTTGGCTCAGGCACACCTCTTTGATTGCAGAGTTCCACTTCTACTTATGGCAGAGGGGCACCAGTCAGACCAATCCTCCTGCAGGTGACAACTTCAAAAACTGACCAAAATGTGAAACCCATTTCCTTGAGTCACTGGAGAGCAACCAAAAGTTGACACCTGGCCGAAGAGAATGTCACTGGGTGAGCTTCCCAGTTTTTACAGTTCTTGTCTGAGGGCAGGTCTCTCTTGATGCCACGAACAGTGACAGTCTTACTGGCTTGAAGAACCAGAAAGCAGACAGGGGCGCAAACACAGAAGTTAGAAAGTGGGAGGACAAGAGATAAGTGTTAATGGACTAAACATTCCAATTAAATGGTAAAAATGGTTGGAGTGGATTTATACAAAAAAAAACAAAAAAAAAGACCAACTATATGTTGCTACAAGAGACACACTTTAAATATGAGGACTCAGGTAAGTTTAAAATAAAAATATGCAAAGAAGCTACACCATACAAACAGTAAACAAAAAAGGGCTATATTGATATCAGGGTAAGGAATATTGCCAGGGATAAAAAGGGACATTTCATGACGATAAAAGACTCAATTACTCAGGAAGACATACCAGTCATAAGTATATGTGCGCCTAAAACAGGGTGTCAAAACACAGGAAAGAAAAATTGACATCAAAGAAGAAACAGACAGATCCATGCTCATAGTTGGAGATTTTGTCTCACTCTCAATAACTAATAGAACTATACAAAAAAGTCTGAACAATATTATCAAACATTTTGACCCAACTGATATTTATAATATGCTACCCCAACAACTGCAGAATACACCTCCTTTTATGCTTCAGGGAAATTTGAGCCCCTCAAATTCTTGCTGAAGGAGAATGAGGCCATTCTGTCCCCCATGTTTGAGACACCACATCGCCTCTATGTTTGGTGGTAACCATGTGGTCATTCAGGGTGGGCTGGAGGGGGGACTTGATGAAAGTACATGGGTAAGCATTATGAAGAAGGGAAATGAAATGGGTCCATATATGTAAAGCCTTAGAACGATGCCTGGTGCCTAACTCTGTCCCAGTGTCAGCTCAAGTTATGACCACCTGGAAGTACTGGAAGAGGAGAGCTGACTGGATAGCAGGGTGGAGGGGTGTCCTGATGCCCGGGTTCCAGGGAGGAGTATTCCTCCTGTGTAGGGAGAGTGTGGCCCGTGTCTCAGGGCCATGAAGACGTCACAAGACTGACTCCTTCCAGAGTGACTCCAGGCTGTTAAGGAATGACAGGAATGGATAGGTTGCAGGTTCTCGTTGCTTCTGACAAGGGGACTGCTAACGCCTCCTCCCAGGAGAGAACTGTGGGAATCCCTGAGGTGACGGCGATGGGTTTGTTTTTGTTTGTGGTTGTTTTGTTTTGTTTGCGCTGCTTTGTGTTGAGGTCTAGGGTAGGGTGGGAGCACATAGGTGGTAGCCAGATGGACATGCGATAGCTGCTGGAGGCCTGCTTTTGATTTTCCTCCACCCTGACATGGGCACACAGGGCCTATCCCTACTCTAGAGACTCAGATCTGTGGTCTAGTGTCCTCGGGAGACTTGGCTTGTGAGGAGCTGAGACAGCAACTGCAGACCCCTAATCTTAAGTAGTCACTGGGCAGGTCCAGAATGCCTCCCTGCCCCTGGGCAAAGGCAAAGTACAGTCTGTGCCTCCCACATGCACAAACCTGCACTTCACCTGAGAACCAAGGAGGCTCTTGGCATATGAGGTGAATATGTTGTGTTGGAACAAGTTACTGGATGTAGCTGCTGTTATACCTATGAGAAGGGGCCAAGAATGCTCAGAAGGCCCATGGGGAAGGCTAAGACTGTGCATGACTCCTGAGATGCCCAGCTTCCTGGGCTGTGCACACCTGCTATCTTGGCTGTGCCAGGTCCTGGAAGCAAGCAACACTGGTCTGATGGGAGGCTGAGGAAGGTCACCACTCCCTGGCGAAGGGAGGTCTCTCCCAGCCCTTCTGATCCCCTCTTTGTGCAAATGTTCATAGACCCACAAAATATGTGCCCATGCCCAACCAAGGCCCAAACTGCATTTGGTCAGTGTTGTGCTGAAAGGAAAAAAGAACATAACTACCAAGGTGTCAGGGATCACCACCACGGGGCAACAGGAGTACTGGAGCAGCCGGCCCATCTTCCAGATGGAGAACGGCACAACCACAAGGATCAGCACAAAGCCAACAAATGCAAACAGGGCCAGCGCCAGGGAGAGGGCTTCTCCTGGAAATGAAAAGATAAGGACAGGCTTAGGAGACCGCAGTGAAGATGAAGTCTCCAATCCTGGGCCTCCCTCACTTTCCTGGAGTTGGCTCTGCACATTGGCCAAGATGGCAGATGCCAACATCCTGAGATTTGATGTATGTCCTAGGATTAAAATTACCACCATTAAAACCATTTTTCTAGAATCCAGATGAAGGCTTGGTTTCCAGAAAGCCCTGGGGAAGATTAGGATCTTTTTCTCAGGAAGGGAAGGGAGGAGCATCACCTATTAAGCCACTAGCTGTGTTCTCACATACCTTGGCACCACTGCCAGGGGGGCAGAGTGCCAGGCCCCAGGCAGGATGAGGGGGAGGTGCTGAAAGAGAACAGCACAGAAGGGAACTGGGCGGTAACTGAAAACAAAGTGTGTTTCACAATTTGCTCTTGGCCTCGATTCATATTATGGGGAAAATCCTGAGTTCAGAAAGCCATCACAAAATAACTATGATATATCTAAGCCCCTACTGTGGTTGAGTGACATACCGCCAGGTCACTCAGATAGGGCTGGCTCCAAAGCCCACCAGCATTCTACTAAGTAAATGTATCAGAAAGTGCCAGGTCTGAGCGTCTGGAGATGTGGAAGGGGGATGGGTTATCTTCCCCTCTTTCTGTTCTATGTAACCTCGAACAACTCATCAGCCTCTCTGGGCTGGGCCACTCACCGCAAAGTTCAGGGAGGCACAGCCAATGAGACTGCAGAGAAGCTGCTGGTCTCACATATGTGGCCCCCAGCCACATATGTGCTTTTCCTTATGTTTCTTTCATATGTTTCTTTCAGTGCTTTTGGAAAATCTTTTGGAAGTACACATCAAGAGATAAACAAAGGTTCATATCCTTTCATCCACTCCTATGATTGGATTCCAAAAAATAATTCCAAGGAAGGAAACAATTACATGCATAAAGCAGTTCATAGCAACATCTGGACTAGAGCAACAGCCTTGTAACCAATCTACCTCTCTGCACCCCCACCACCTCCAGGCATGCTCTGGAATATGTTCTTCATAACACATGCCACCAAGGGAATTATCTCCTTCGTTTACTTGTTTGTAGCCTATCTCCCCAACTAGAGGGTAAGTTCCATGACAGCAGGACTTCCCTGAGTGTGTCCCAGTGATGTGGCCACACTTGGCACCTAGTTAATGCTCAATAAGTATTCCTTGAATGAATGAATGAATCAGTCAATGAGCACCATCTTCAAAAGCAAATGGAAATGATCTAAAACAGGGAAATGATCTAAATATCACCAAGTAGGAGATGATTTAATATATCATGGGACATCAGCGTGATCAGTTAGGAATTTAGACATTAAAATGAGAATTAGGATACCTACGAGCTTGTTCACTACAGCATGGTTTGTAGTGGTAAGAGCCTGGAAAGCACAGAATATACCTTTTCCTAGGGGGATGGTTCCATATATTTTGGCACATCTATGTATTAGCTTATTATGCAGCTTCTTTAAAAATGAGGTAGATCCATACGTACCGACATGAAAAGGTGTTCACAATATACTAGTAAGTGGAGACAGACAAGCGACAGAATAGCGAGCACAGTATAGTCCCATTTGTGCCTGTGAGTACTGGTACCACACCCCGGCTGGAAGATTCAATGCCAAACATCCTGAACCTCTTGAGTGGTGTGGGGACAATGGAGAACATGTACCTCTTATTTTATATACTTCTGTGTTGTATGAATTCTTTAATAAGCTGGATTTACGTTGTTTTAAAAAGTAGTATAAAATGGTAATCAGAGAATCTACATAGAAAATATTATGGATATGATATTTGTGAAAAAGCAGGTACACAGTGTGTGTGCACTCTGCTTACAACATGTGTCTCCCTGTGGGCAGTGATGGAAGGATAACACTCCTTTGGAGGGCAATTGGGGAACAGCAGTCAAAATTCAAATGTGTATGCCTCTGACCAAGCAAGTCAACCTCCAGGAATTTATCCTTCAGATATACACACGCCAGCAAAATGATCTGTGTACGCAGTAATTAATTAAAGCATTGCTCTAATAGTGAAATATTGGGGGAAAACTACATGCCCATCAATAGGGGACAAGTTAAATTACTTGTATAAAGACACAATGGAATGCTATGTAGCCATAAAGAAGGATGAAGAAGTTCTTTATAGATATGGAAAAATCTACAAGACATATAAAGTGAAAAAGGCAGGACCCAGAACAGTGTCTACAGTATGGTACCATTTGTTTTAAAAAGAAGGGAAATATATATAAATATATTCTCATTTATTTGTATGTGCATTTAAAAGTCTTTAGAAGAATATACAAGAAGCTAATACCTATGGAGGAGGAATGGAAAATATAAGGATTGGAAAGAGAATTAGAAAGTTTCATGTGTATTTTATCATATTTTTGAACCAGGGGAAAGCACTAAATATTTAAAATAATAATTTCTTTAAAGACTAAAAAGTTATACACAGAAATGTCCCTAGTGGTGTTTGAGTGGCAGAATCATGGGATGTGTGGGTTTTATACTGTTTCTTTTCAAAGGGTTTTTAAACATTGTAGGTTTTTAGACCACAAAAAAAATTCAAGGGAAAAAATTAAGTCAAACAAGAGGATTCTACAGACTTTCCATGAGGTCCCTTCCAGCTGAAAGCAGCTGCGACGTACAGTGGGGTGCCTGCTCACAAGGAATGACTCGCATCCCCTGGCTGCCTCTCTGGCAACCCCCCTGTGATTCTCAGGCAGTTGCCATCTGGTAAAGGAGCCTTGCAGCCCCTGCTCTCAGGCCTAGGGAGCTTTCAGGGGGAAAGTGTTCCAGACAGCTGCTCAAGTGAGCCCCGCCCCGGCCCAGGGTGGACTCTCACCTCCAGAGGAGTTAGAGTGAAGCACACCTTCCACAGGCACCCACCCAGCCTGGGGGGCAGGTCAGTGAAACCAACAGGAGACTCAGAACCAAAGGAACCCGACAGGCAGCTGAGCATCCATCAGGAAGGGCTGTCATCTGTGCGGGGCTCCAGGGAACACAGGCCATCCTTACCCTGCAGCTTCACACACTCTGCCTGGCTGAAGGCGCTGTGCCTCCCGATGGCCTTCACGAACGTCTGGGCCTTCACACAGTAGGCAGCTCCTGGCTCTGCAGTTTCCAGGAGCACTGGAACACCCCCGTTCCTCACCATTTTGATGTGCTCCTTGAGGAGACCAGAAAACAGTTACATCCCAAGGGACACAGGACAGGAAAGGGCAAGAAGAGCCAGGGAAGGAAAGCTGAAGATATTTCCTTTCCGGGATGCATGTAAAATGTTCCCTCTCACTCATTCATTTATTTTTATTTATTAAGCACCTACTATGTGCCAGGCTCTATTGTAGGCACTGAGACATAGCATTGAACAAAACAGACAGTGCCTGCTCTCATGGAGCTCACATGGGGAGACAGATATGTACATGATACATGGCAGGTGGTGGTAAGGGCTGTGAAGAAAGAGGAGGCAGGGCAAGGAGGCAGAGTGATGGGGAGGCACTAACCAGCATGGTTAGGGAAGGCCTCTCTGATAAGGTCACATTTGGGCAGAGACCTGAAGGTCAGAAATCTGACTGAGCCAGGGCCTTGGCATGGCCACTGCTCCCAGGGGGGATCAGTGCACAGGAGCAATGGAGCAGGTGGGCTGTGCTTCCCCAAGCATCCATCCGTCCACCTGTCTGTGCATCCATCTGTACACTCCTCCACCCCCACCCACCTGCTGAGGCCCATGCTCCACATCTGAACCTGTGGAGGCTTGTCTGGGCCAAGCCCAGATGACTCAGGGTACAGGCTCCTCTTTCAGCACCGGCCCCACCAATTACCAAACGTGGGGAGTGGGCTTGCTCCCAAAGAATCTGAGCGAGCTATATGCTCCCCCCTACCCAGCGCCTGATCTGTCCCTCACATCACTCCATCTGCATGGCTGGCAATGCCTTGTCCTACCATTGAGCCTTGACCCAGCAGGAGTAAATACTGGAAACTATTGTTATTGCCTGCCCCACCTTCCAGGGGAAGCTACCCAACCCACAGCCCCTGATGAGTAGGTGGTAGGGCATGTCCCTGTTTCCCTAATACTGCTCTGAGGTCAAGGATATCCTTTGTCTGAAAGGCCCACCAGAGGCCGGCCAGCAGCCTGCAGTGACCCCTAAGCTTAGCCTGATAAAATGAGCAGGACCAACCAGAACAACTCTCCTAGGAATTTGGTCTTGGGACACTGAGTACCTGGAGCTAGAAGCAGGGACAAAGGGGAGAAGACATGTGAGGGGGAGTTAGGCCTGAGAGGCCTAGAGGGCCTGGGGAGTCACAGCCATAGGCATGGGTAGAAAGGAGCAACGAGGGATCAAGGCCTGGAGTAAGCTGGGGACAGGACCCACCAGAAGGAAGCAAGGCTCACAGGCGAGGGTCCCTGGGTGAGTGAGGCTGTGCTGCAGCCTGGCTCTGATCCAGCTCTGTCCATAGATTCTGTGAGAGCCCCTTCTTGTACCATATTAATCCTTAGGATAAAGCCTATTTTTCCTTGTGCTGACTGGGGTGGGCCTTGCCACCATATCACCTTGGACTGGGCCTCCACGGGTCTAACTGCCCCTAGTTCCTGTTCAAGCTCCACCCCTTCTGCTGCTGCTGCTTGTTTGGCCATTCCCTCTGGGAGAGCTGGCCTCCCACCCATCCCAGCCTAGGGCAACCTCACAGGGAGGGGCGGCACCCCATCGAGGCATTCTGGGTGGCCCATTGGCTCATAATTAGATTAGTTTATTTGTAAGTCACCTCCTGGCTCTCCACCCCAACTTCTGCACCCTGCCCAGAAACACCCTCAAGAGGCTTGTGCCAGCTTCATACACTTTTGAAATCATCCAGTTGATCTTGAGCACCCTAGTTTGCTGCCCCTAAACATGCCAGGGAGAATGGCTGAGAAGACAGGCTGATGAAGGAGAAGAAATGCATTGAAAAGGTATTGGGATCCAACCATGTTAAAATTTAGGGAAGGAGGCAGCCCCCAGACTTCAGCAAATCTGGCCTGAGAAGGCTCCCAGCCAAGGCCTGGGTTGGACCAAGGCCATTCTTTGAAGAAGAGGATTGTCAGCCTACTGCCCTCTCTCCTTTCTCACCCTTCACCCAGGCCGCCACCAGACGGTGAGCACTGCAGGGCCCACTTCCCTCACCCACCCCTCAGGCTCATTTCCTGAAGCCTGACTCAAAGGCCAAGGCCGGAAGTCTCACCTTGGCACCAGGCTCCCTCCTCCAGTAGGCCACGAGGAACTCAAACTGCGGCCCCAGGTCTTCCAGCTTAATAACCAAGTGGAAGCCATCCTTGCTGACCTCCAGCCCAGGTGGGGTGAGGATGGCTGTTGGCAAGACAAGGGGAGAATCAAAGCCAGCCCCAGACAGGACTGATTTCTGTCCTGGGAGTTTGTGACCAACTCCTCAGTGGAAACATGCCAGGCTCATGGGCAAGGCTGGGGAGGTGGGGGGTTGGTTGTAGCTTCACAGCATGCAGAAGCATGTACACCGATAGTCTCTTGTACTCAGCAGGTGCTCAGTAAATGCTTTTTGAATGATGAGCAAATGAAACAAATGACAAGGACTTACCACAATTCCCTTTTTTCGCTCCTCTCATTAACTATAAGTCCTCTGCTCCTTCTTCAGGAGGCGCATATACTCAAGAAAAGTGACTAAATACTCAGGTAAATATGATCTCTTTCTGTTTTGAAATTTTATAATGTGTGCTCCTCTTTTTACTTTTTTGGCAGAAGTTGCTCCTCACCTTGGCTCATTTAAGTGAGCAGATGCTGTTTCTTAATGCTTGCCAAACACCTGCATGAACTCAGGTCTGTGCTGAGCACAGTCAGGCCCAGTCTTTGCCCCTTGGGAATGGATGTCTGGAAGGGGGAGGTGTGTCCCTGTAGCTCACATAGATCAGAGATATGTAGTGGCTGCTGATGACTTTCAAACACCAGGAAATCAGCAGCCTGTGGATGGGTTGGCCATTCTATTCTTGGTCCAAGGGTTCTTCGTCTGATATCCTTAAAGAGGGATGTTGGAAACTCAGAGGGTTTTACAAATTCCCATAATCAACTCTAGACATTTCAGCTGAAGCACAAACACCATCTTTCACATTGTTGGATCCCAGAGAGAGAGGCCAGCAGACACTTTCTCAGCAGCAGACCAAGAACAGAAGGGCCGGCATAGGCAGGCTCTAGTCTCTGGCTACTGCCAATGGATCCACACTTGCCTCTCAGATCCAGGACCAGGGGTGTGCTCTGGGCTAAATGTGCCTGCACTGGAGTCAGTGAACACTCAGAAGAAAGGCAGTGCCTGGAGGGAGTTCTCAGAGCGCAAAGCATTTCCTGGCATTTGAAGAGCTGCCTGGACAGAGGAGGGAGGACGTGGGAGTCAGGGACCAACTGTGCAAGACATACCCAGCTCAGAGGCTTCACATGACCACACAGCACGCGAACCACCTCTGAAACATCTCCAGAAGGAGAAGAGATGTTTGACTCCTCCAGTTTTAAGTCAAACATGATTAGAATTGGATCCTCTGATCTCCATCTTTATTGAGAATAGAATTAGAGTAAATGACCTAAAAACATCTCAGTTCACAGAAGCTTTTGGCAGTGTTGGGGCAGGAACCTCTGTCCTAAGCACTCTACATATTTATTTAATCCCTCCAGGAAGCTTAAGAAGGAAAATAGTATTCCTGTTGTGCAGATGATATAACTGAGCCTCAGAGAGGTTAAGTGACTTGCCTAGAGTCACACAGTTAATGGCCAGAATTTGAGGCCATGTCTTTCCACATTTCTACCCTCTGCCGTGTGGGATGTTTAGCCTCTCTGCTAGTGGATCTGAAACCTGGATGTACATGAGAATTTTAAAATTCCTGGGGGAATTTTAAACTCCCAATGAACAGGATGCACAGACACTGTTTAAATCAGACTCTCTGGGGATGGGCCCCAGACAGAAGTGGTTCTAAAGCTCCCCTATGACTTGAATGTGCCCTTGAGATTAAGAACCTCTGCTCTCAACAAGGCTTCCCTTTAAGAGTAGGAGATCCTTCTCAGGAGAGCCTTCAAACAAGTTTTGCACCTGCCTGGGGAGAAGCCAGGGTAGCCTTTTTCAAAGGCAGAACAGATTTATTAACGCCCTTAGGAATCACGATTCCATCCTAGCTCCGTAGCTACCTCCACCTGCACAGGGGTCATGCAGGACCGCATCTCCTGCCTTCTGTGCAGATACAGAGACCCCTGTTCCTCAGCTCCTCCTGCAGCAGGATCTTTCCCTGTTTGTACTGGCCTTCCCAAGCACAAGTTGTCACTGCACACTGCTGCCCGCATAGTTTTGTAGGCATAGTTTTCTTATCTCCATCGGACCTGTGCCTTCCTTTCCAACAACAGCTGCTGCCTCCCAGCAGTGGTCTTGGCTGGAGCTCTGTGCTCCCAGGACCCAGAGGAAAGTGGTGCTGGGGCTGCCTGGGCACTGCAGCAGGGGCAGAACTGCACCACCCTCCAGCACCCCTTAGCCTTCCCCAGGGCCTGGTACTGGGATCCCAGTGCCTCCATCATATCCTTCCAGTGCCTGGGGAAAGAGGCCTGGGCAGAGGAGCCCACATTCTGCACCAAAATTCTTATTGGTATCCCGTTCCGATGGTCCCATTCCTGCCCCCACCTCTTCCCTCCTCTGCTCACTGGCTGTCAACTCTGGGCATCCTTGGGCAACAACAATGAGAATACTCACCAGTAGCTGAGTGCTGTGAAAGGACAGCACTGCACTGAGCATTTACACATTTCATCTCCTATAGTCCCTCAACTCCCCAGTGAGGCAAACTGTTGCCCTTTTTACAGATGAGGAGGCAGGGACCCAGCTCTCAGGCGGCCAAGCTGGGATTTGAACCACATCTGTCTGACCCTAGAGGGCCAACTTCCCCTTCAAATCTATCTTCACCTTCCTCAGCCCCTTCCGGCTTGGGCTCTCCCACCTCCTAAATCTTCCTGATTTCTATCAATCTCATACACTCCTCAGTAACCTTTGACTCATCCTGTTGTTGTAGCTGCCGCCCCAAAACCTCCTTTGTCCTCACTCACAGCCGAGGATCTTCTGCCACAGCAAGAAAACAGAAGTCACCAAAGGCCTTTCCTGCGTCTGCATACTGGTCACATTATCGCCCACGCCTGTCTCCGAGGAGGAGCTGCCTTGCTTCTTCCCACCTCAGTCAGTTCTCCATCCAGTAGCCTGAACACCATCCCCACTATTCCTCCACCTGCCCAGCCATGTACTGGGGCCCTTCCCTCCATCTGCTTTTTTTTTTCTTTTTTTTTTTTTGCTGAGGAAAATTCACCCTGAGCTAACATCTGTTGCCAATCTTCCTCTTTTTGCTTGAAGAAGATTTGCCCTGAGCTAACATCTGCACCAATCTTCCTCTATTTTGTATGTGGGTCGCCACCCCAGCATGGCCACTGATGAGTGGTGTAGGTCCATGACAGGGAACTGAACCTGGGCTGCCTAAGCGGAGCATGCCAAACAACCACTAGGCCATGGGGCCAGTCCCTCCATCCACTGGTTTTTTTTTTTAAGATTTTATTTTTCCTTTTTCTCCCCAAAGCCCCCGGTACATAGTTGTGTATTTTCAGTTGTGGGTCCTTCTAGTTGTGGTATGTGGGATGCCCCCTCAGTGTGGCCTGATGAGCGGTGCCATGTCCGCACTCAGGATTTGAACCAGCAAAACCCTGGGCCACCAAAGCAAAGTGCACGAACTTAACCACTTGGCCACAGGGCTGGCCCCTCCATCCACTTTTTAAACCCAGAGGTTTCCCAGGATCTTGTTCTGGGTTCTCTTCATCCTCATATCTTGTCCCTGGACAATCTCATCTGCTGCCAAGCCTTTAGCTATTAATTTTGTGTTGTGTTTCAGATCTTGACCTGTCTGAGGCCCAGGACCTGATTTCCAACTGTCAATCAGACATCTGTGCCATGATGTCTTGTAGGAATCTCAGTCTTAAAGATCCTAATGCCAGGAGTGTGTCCTATTCCTCAAGACCAGTTGCCCCTCTCGGGTTCCCTACCTTGGATGACTTTCTCACCAACCCCAACTGGAAGCAGGACACCATCATTGTCTCTCCCCACTCCATCTCCCAATAACTGGTCCCCAAGCTCTGTCCTTTTTAATTCAGCCATGTCTCTGGAATTTATCCTCTCTTTCCCCTCCCCTCCCCCACTCCTGGGATCAGGACCCACTTGGCTCAGCTGGACTTTTACAAACCCCTCCTCCCTCTTCCCCTGCCCTGCAGGCTTGTCCTGCTCCACTTTACTTTCCACAAGGCAGCCAGTGATCATTCTGTAAGACCTGGCCTAGACTCTGTCTTCCTCTATGACCCCTCTACTGATTTCATCAAGCTTCATGTCACAGCCCTTCCCCGTGTGACCAGCTGCTTCCTCACCCCTGGCCATCCAGCCCTTGCTCTTGCAGTTCCCCAGACACACACACCCTTTTACACCCTGGCCATTGCTTGTGCTCTGCCATATTTGGCCACCTATCTGGATTCTTCCCTTGGTTTTTTCTCAATCATTTTCCAAGTACTATTGCTACAGAGACGTTATTTATTTCCCCATGACTGTTTCTGGTGGCTCTAAGAAACATATAGAGGCTATTGCACAAAGAAAGTGCTCACACAGGCAACAAATATGGGGTTGATGAGGCACCAGAGGGGAGGCAGTATAAGAGTTATGGAGGCACTATCGGGGCAGAAAACAGCAGTCCTCACCCCATCTCCCCACTGGGAGCAGCTTTCCTCCCAGGTTCCCCCCCACTAGCAGACTCTGACAGAGGCCACTAGGAATGACTTCCAGTCTCCTTCAAAACAAGAGAGAGGGCATGTGGGAAGCAGTTGGCAATTTTTTAAAAGAGTTGTTTGTATTCACAGTACTCTAGCTTTGCGAGATTAATTTGATGCTAAAAAGAATCCTGAAAGTCTCAGTGAATCATATTCACTCACCAGGGGAGGCTGGTGAGGGTGGGAGAGTAAAGAGAGAAGTGCCTTACTTGAGTTTCGATTAAAGGGGTGTTTCAGGGTGCTCCAGGCTGAAGTCTGTGAGCCCAGAGTGGCCCTGACACGAAGGTTGTACAGCACAGTGGCAGTGATGTCATCAGTGATGTCACACTCAGGATTTTCAGTGGGTGAGCACCAGCTGCTGGGGATCCAGATGTGGCTCATGTATAGGCTCTCATACTCTCTGGCCAAGGAGAGGAGGGCACAGCGTCACAACAGCCCCTTCCACCCAAGCTCAGTGATGGTTGCAAGTAACTGTCTCATTCACCTACTTTTTATGGATCAGGAAAATAAACATTTGGTCCACACTCCAGTTCCTCCACTCTCCCCCCTCACCAACCATCCATTCTTCTTACTCTTTTTATCACTAGACAAGGGCAACCTAGCCATAAACCCCAATCTATCCTGGTCTCTCCATTCACAGTCACCACCCCAATCTCAGCCACTGTCATCACTTGCCTTGCTGTGGTCTCCTGACTAAGCTTCCAGCTTCCATTCCTGTCATTCTTCAAACCTTTCATCACCGAGCAGATCAGGACATTTCTCTCCTTAACAGCTTCCAAAGCACTTAGAATGGAATCCAAACTCTTCCCTATGCCCAACAGGACTCTCTGGCCTCTCTCACTCTGCCCCTAATCACGATGTTCCCTCCATGCTGGCCCCCTCACCATTCCTCCAACATGCTGAACTCTTTTTACCTTAGGACCTTTGACTAGCTGCTCACTGTGTCTCAAATGCTCTGCCCCTGCTGTTCACGTTGGCTGGCTTCTCCTGTCCTTCAGATATCAGCTTAATTATCCCATCCTCAGACAGACTTCCCCTGACCAACTCATAAAAAGGAGCAGTGGAGTCAATTCTCCATTGCGTCATCCTTTTAGCTTCCTCCCAGCACTGATTACTACCTGAAATTGCCTAGAGCAGTGCTGCCCAATAGAACTTTCCGTGATGATGGAAATGTTCTACGTAAGTGGCCTTCAATATGGTAGTCACTAGCCACATGTGGCTAAGAACTTGAAATTTGACTAACATGACTGGGAAACAGATACTTTAATTTAACTTAATTAATTTAATTTTAAATAGCTAAAGGTGTCTAGTGGCTACCACATTGGACAGTGAAGACCTAGTGTATTTCTTTACCTTTTCACTATCTGTTCCTCCTCTAAATGTAAACTCCTTATATCCAGAAACCTTGTCAACTGTACTCCTGAGCCTAGAAGAATGTCTACACATGGAGGTGCTCAATTTGTATTAATTGCATACAATACATTGAGCATTTTCTGTGTCCTGTCACTCCCCAACAGCTCAGAGAGTCTGGACACATGGAGAAGAGTGGAGCCTGTTTGGCCCTGGGGCCAGCTGACCTTTAGGGTCACAATTTGTTTTGGCTCCCAGGGGCAAGCTCTTAGTCGGGAAAACTAAGGTCTCCCCCATCCCCAAAGGATCTGAGTCTCCAATGATTTATCCACCTCAAGTCAGAGTCAAACTGATTTCTTAAGATTTTCTTCAGCATCGGACAATTGAGTCACTGTTGAAAAGAAGCTCCACCAAAATGTATTTACACAAATTTGTGTTCCCAGAGAGTTTACTGTCAAATCCACAGGACAATTCCCTTGCTTCTTCAACCCTCCCAATGCCCATACAGACAAAGGAGGCAGACCATGGGAAATAATCCATCCCTGGGCTCGCAAAGCCTCCTCGAGCTCTGAAATGAGGGCTGTGCCTCCAGGAATCAACTGCCATCTAAAGGGAGAAAAACTAAGAAAAAGACTCACCCCTGGTACTCGACAAAATAGTCTATTATTTCTCCAGGCACGACCACTGGGCTCCACGTCAAGAGATGTTTCATGTTGGTTGATTGCACAGAGAGGTTCTGAGGGGCAGTCAGAACGGCCACTCCATCTGGGATAGAGGTAGATAGACAGGCTGACAGGTTGGCTCACACAGGGGGAATGCCACCGCTTCAAATTAGTTTCTAACGAAAGACCCCACACGTTTATGAACCAGAAACAACTCTAATTTCATCATACTTGTGTTAACGCTAAACTTTTGTTATCATCATTATAATTCTGCCTTTGGTGATAAAATGGCATATTAATAGTAATAATAATAATAGCTAATATTATTGAGCCCTGACCGTGTTCTGTCTGGGCCATGTGCTAGATTGTTACACCATTATCTCATTTAATTCTCATGACCATACTGGGAGGTAAGGATCATTAGTTTCTCCATTGTACAAATGAGAAAACTGAAGCACATTATATTTACAACTCTTATGTCAGATCCACCTAGAGGCAGGCTTATCTCTGCCACTAACTGACCATGTGACCTTAAGCAAGTTGCATAACCTGAGCTTCTCACCCCTACATGGCAAACCCATGAAGGCTCCTGCCAGCTTCTCATCACCTCCCTCTCCTGCTACTGCCATCCTTGGTACCAAAGCACATCCTTTCACGTCACCTAACAAGGCCAAATGGGGCATCAGCTGCCAGCTGGGAAGTGCAGGCTCAGGTCTGCTGTGGAAAGAGTCCAATCCAGAAGGGCACCAAGCCAGCTCAGAGACTCCACCCCAGGCAGACTGCAGGTCCCTGAGCCACCTGGGACACAAGCGTCTGCTCACACAGGGGTGTGCGATGTGCCCAGAGTGTGCACACAGTGGGTCTATGGTTTGCACACAGATTCAAGGAAGCCTGTGAAGCTGAACCTGCACTCATAAGGACTTTGGGCAGCCCTGGGTTCATCCTTGCATATAACCCAAGGTGCAGTCTGGATCTTCTGCTATGGTCCTTTTCCCCCCACTTTCACATGCTCCTCTTCGAATACCCAACACCTGCCTCCCTTTGCTGTTACAGTGGCCGTGATAACATCTTATCCACAACACAGCATATAGGGGGCTGGGGCCCTTGCCCTGGACTTTTCATCTCTTTGCCGTCTCCAGATTGGCACCTGCTGTTCGTTATCAAGCCCTGTGACCACGAGAGGATGGGGAGTTGATGGGGACACCCCTCCTGGTGCCCTTACTTCTTCTTCTCTAATGTAGAACTCTGGCAATGCACCTTCACCTCATGCTCAGCATCCCCTGCCTGCCCTGTGAGGAAACAGCTGGGGTGGGGAGGGCAGGAAGCTTCCTGCCCTCCCCACCCTTAACCTTGCAGTTACCCAAGGGATGAAAAGGAAAGGGCCAGCTGCAGTGCACAGGAGGGCGGGGCATGGTCCTCTCTGACATCCTTCCTCTGGTAAAGTATACAAAACCTTTCTCTAGTCAGATATGTGGGGAATATAAGCCTATGTTAAATATAAAGGTATAATTCATAATTTTAAAACTCTCAAAAATGAAATCTCCAGGCTCAGATGGTGTCACTAAAGAATGCTACCAAATATTAAAGAAAAATTAACACCAATTTATGCACTCTTTTCCGAAAAATACAAGAGTAAAGAATACCTTTCAACTTATTTTATGAGGCCAGTATTACCCTGATACCAAAATCAGACAAAGATGGTATATATTTTAAAAATCAAAAACAAAAAACCTACAGACCAATGTCTCACACACTTAGATGCAAAAATCTTCAACAGCATAATTAGCTATCCAAATTCAATAATGGATTAAAAGGATTATACCTCATGACCAAGTGGGATTTATTCCAGGTATGCAAGGCTGGTTCAACATTTGAAAAACAGTTAATGTAATCCACTATGTCAACAAGTTAAAGAAGAAAATTTGTACAATCATTATCAATTGACACAGAAAAAACATCCAACACCTATTTGTGATAAAAAAAAAAAAAAGAAAGAAAGAAAGAAAAATTCTCTTCAAGTTAAGAACAGCAGAGAGTTTTCTCAATTTGATAAAGACCGTCTACAAAAAACTTACAGCTAACATCTTACTTAATGGTGAAAGACTGAATGCTTTCCCCCTAAAATCAGGAACGAGGCAAGGATGTCTGCTTTTACCGCTTTTATTCAACATGGTACTGGAAGGCTAGCAACTGCAATAAGGAAAACAAAAGAAGTAAAAGGCTTTACAGATTGGAAAGGAAAAAGTAAAACTCCCCCGTTTGCAGGTGACATGATAGGCTATGTAGAAAATCCCACAGAATCTATAAAAAGAAACTTTCTAAAACTAATAAGGGAGTTCAGCAAGTCCATAGGGTACAAAATAAACATAAAAATTAATTGTAGGGGCCAGCCCAGTGGCATAGTGGTTAAGTTCGCGTGCTCTGCTTCAGCGGCCTGGGGTTTGCAGGTTTGGATCCTGGGCGCAGACCTACACACTGTCCCTCAAGCTGTGCTGTGGCAGTGTTCCACATACAAAAATAGAGGAAGATTGGCACAGATGTTAGCTCAGCAACAATCTTCCTCAATCAAAAAGAGGAAGATTGGTAACAGGTGTTAGCTCAGGGCCAATCGTCCTCACACACACACACAAAATTAATTGTACTTCTATATACTAGCAATGAACACTTATACACCAAAATTAAAAATACTATTTCAAATCACTCCCCAAAAGTTAAATACTTAGGCATAAATCTAGTAAAACATTATGTAGGATTTCTGTGGGAAAAACTCCACAATGCTGGTGAAAGCTTTACAAATAAAATCTAAATAAATGGAGAGACATACTGTGCATGGATTGGACAATTCAACATAGTTAAAATGGTAATTCTTCCCAAATTGATATACAGGTTGAACACAATCTTTATCAAAAGCCCAGCAGGTTTTTTACAGATATAGACAAGCTTTTTCTAAAATGCATAAGAAAAGGTAAAGGAACTAGAGTAACTAAGACAATTTTGAAAAAGAATACAGGGGAGGAATCAATCTACCCAATTTCAAGACTCACAGTAATTAAGAATGTGTGGTGTTGGCAAAGGAATAGACACATAGCTCGATAGAACAGAATAGAGAGTCCAGAAATAGACCCACACAAATATGCTCAAGTGATTTTTGGCAAAGGCACAAAAGCCATTAAATGGAGGAAGTACAGCCTTTTCAACAAATAATACTAGAGCAATCGGACATCTGCAGGCAAAAAAAAAATGAACCTCAACATAAACCTCACATCTTATCCAAAACTTAACTCAAAATGGATCATAGACTTAATGTAACATGTAAAACTCGAGAACTTTTAGAGAAAAACATGAGAGAAGATCTTCAGGGTTAGGCAGAGAGTTCTTAGACTTGACACCAAAAGCAAGATCCATAAAAGAAAAAATGTATTACTAGATATCTCAAAATTAAAATCTTTTTTGCTGTACAAAAGACTCTTGTTAAGATGATGAGAAGATGAGCTACAGAATGGGAGAAAATATTTGCAAATTACGTATCTCACAAAGAACTCAGATCTAAGATATATAAAGAACTTTGAAAATTCAACAGTAGAAAAGCAAACAATTCAATTAGAAAATGAGCAAAAGACATGAAGAGCCATTTCACTGAAGAGCACACACAGATGGCAAATAAGCACCTGAAAAGGTGTTTGACATCATTAGCTGTTAGGGAAATGCAAATTAAAACCACAGTGAGGTAGCACCACAGCTATCAGAATGGCTAAAATTTTTAAAAGTGACAAAACGAAATCCTGGTGAGGATGCAGAGAAAGTGGATCACTCATACATTGCTGATGGGAAGGTAAAATGGTACAGCCACTCTGGAAAATAGCTTGGCAGTTTCTTGTAAAACTAAACTTGTAATTACCACACAACCCAGCAACTGCATTCCTGGGCATTTATCCTAAAGAAATGAAAACTTATATCACACAAGATCTGCACACAAATGTCCATAGACTAACTAGAATCAGCCCAGATGTCCTAAAGGGACAGGCGAAGGATCAAACAAACTGTGGTACATCCATCCATGGAATACTGTTCAGCAGTAAAAAGGAACAAAGTATTGATACACACAACAACGCGCACGAATCTCCAGGGAATTATGCTGCGTGAAAAAAGCCAATCTCAAGAAGTTACATACTGTATGATTCTACTTATATAACATTTTGAAATGACAAAATTTTAGAAATGGAGAACAGATTAGTGGTTGCCAGGTGTTAGGAACGGGGCGGGGGGGGGGGGTTGGGGGGGGAGGGCAGGTAGAAGGGAGGAGAGCGTAGTTATAAAAAGGCAAGAGGAGGTATTGTTGTGATGTTGGAATTGTTCAGCATCTTCACTGTGGTGGTAAATGCACAAACCTATACACACAGTTGCACACACACACACACACACACACAAATGAGTACCAGTAAAACTGGGAAAATCTGAATAAGAAGGGTGGATTGTACCAATGATGTCAATATCCTGTTCGTGATATTATACTATAGTTTTGCAAAATACCATTAGGGACACTGGGCTCTCTGTATTATTTCTTACAATATGTGAATCTAGAATTACCTCAATAAAATTTGAGTTAAAAAAATACAACCATAATGTCGTCACACCTAAAAAAAAATAGCCTTAATTCTGCTTATCTGAATGACAGGATACAATTTAAAAGCTCATGATGGGGTAACTCAAACAGGATGAAATGCACCTGGGAAAAATGTAAAGTTCCACGATGAGGTCCAGCCAATTAAGCCAGCGAAGGAGACCCGTTTTAGGAGGGAGACCTGATGATTAGGGCACTCAAGGCTTTAAGCAACACACTCTGAGGCTGAATTCCAGGTATGTCTTTCTTCTTGAGGGGGTGCCCAGGCAGGAAGACAGCGAGGCATGTCCCAACATTTAGGTGGCTCTATTATGTTAATGCGATAATTGGCACTTGTGTGACCCTGTCCTCCTACCTGTGAAGTTCAGATCTAACTCCATTATGGGCAAAGTACTCAGTCTCATTTCTGTATTAAAATGAAAACTGCTGCTTCTTTCTGAGCCCTAAAGGCAAAATCTTCAGTGCTTATGCCATTTGTATAGTATATTCCAAATTTCATCTTTGCTTTGTCCATGTTTATGTGGCACACACAATGGGTGTGAGATGGAAAAATGGTAATGTCCATGAACTGTGGATGTCAGGGGACGTTTAACGGGGCTACATAGAAAGTGTCATGGCACTGCATGAGGAAGGATCATTTGACACTACACTGTGTGTACATTTAGTGACAGGACACTAAATAGGAAATGACTCTACAAGCTGGGAAATATATTTTCAGGTCAGATTCCAAGCTGAAAGTAACTCTTTCCACGTGCAAAGGGTTTAAAAATCCCCTCCAATTGTTAAAGAAGGCTGACTGTGGTCTTGAAAACACAATTAAAGGGAGAAAAAGAAAACTTAGTTATCCATACGGCCTTCTCATTAACAAGAAATGTCATCAATCCACCAGGAGCAATGTGTATTGAAGTCAAGTCTCCGAAGAAACCAGTTAATAAGGACTCTACTTGATGTACATGTGCAAATGAAAAACAAAGAATAAAGTCACAGGGGAAGAGGAGAGTAAGCCTGAAGTGTGGACAGGAAAGACAAATTGTGAGGAGGGTGAGAAATATGGAAGAATTCTTTCCTCAGCCACCTGGGATGAGCGTTCTCACCACAGCTAGAGATACTGGAGCCCTCTGTAGAATCTTCTGGTTCCTTGTGAACATTTATGTTTTCTTACTATAGAAAATTGTGTTATTCTCATTCTAGCAGTCTGACTCAGGTACCTCAAGAAGGCCCACTGGATGAGCCTCTTTGGTAGTGTTTCCAATAGAGACTTAAGCCGGGTGACCCTGATCTGACTATTAAGATTCTAGTGCTCAGCATGGGCAAAACTAGCTAAACAACATTTTTTGCATAGAGCTGCATTCCCAACACTGATCTCTCTCTCTCTCGTGGCCTATTACTGTTATATTTCTGTGGTAACAAATCGCCAGAAACTTAACATCTTAAAACCACACAGATTTATTATTTTACAGTTCTGTACGTCAGAAGTCTGACACAGGTCTCACTGGGCTAAAATCAAGGTGTTGGCAGGACTGCATTCCTTCTAGAGGCTCTAGAGAAGAATCCATTTCCTTGTTATTCCCAGCTTCTAGTGGCCACCTCCCTTCCGTGTTCATGGCCCCCTTCTTCCATCTTCAAAGACTACAATGGCTGGTTGAGACCCTCTCTTGCTTCAGATTTCTTCTGCCTCTTCCCTTCTCCCATCTCTCGCTGCACCAAGGAAGGTTCTCAGCTTTTAAGGAGTCATGTGATTAGATTGGGCCCACCCTGATAATCCAGGATAACCTCCCAATCTCAAAGTCTCACAACATTAATCACATCTCTAAAATCCCTTTTTCCATGGAAGGTAAGGGTAATGTATTTTCCATGGAAGGTTCCAGGAATTAAAGTGTGTACGTCTTTAAGGAACCCTTCTTCTGCCCACCACATGGGGCTCACACTGCAGGGAATATTGGCACTATGAACCCAACACTATGCCCTAAAATTTCTCCCTCAAATGCAGTAGATTACTTCGAGAGTATGACCTTGTATAGGACCAGAAGAAGAAAAGAGACAGGCTGAGCCCAGGGTGTGTTTGCCAAGCAGTTGATGGCATCACTCACTGCCTAAGCAACTAGTACCTACACCCCAGCTTCAAAAAGGTACGCAGCCAAATTCCTGCCTCAGAAAAGTGATAAACTACCTCATGATCTTAAAGTCCAGTCTTTGGATCAGCAGCATCACATTTCCCGAAAGCTTATTAGAAATACAGACTCCAGGCTCCACCTCACACCCTATCGAACCAGAATCTGCATTTTTAACAAGATCCCCAGGTAATTCATACCCCCATTAAGGTTGGAGAAACACTGATCGAGAGGTAATGATGGTGGGTCTCAACCTCGGCTGCCCATTAGAATCACTGTGGAGGTGGGTGGTTGGGTTTTCTTTAAGTTTTATTTGGAAACAGTTTCAAGCTTACAAGAGCTGCAAAATGAGTACAGAAGCTCCCATATACCCTCACTCAGCCTCCCATGTGTGCATAGCCATAGTGCAATTGGGAAAATTAAGATATTAACATTGGCACAATATCATTAAGTTTCAGTCTTTATTTAAATTTCACCAGTTCTTTTTATTTGTTTGCTTGTTTTTGAGGAAGATTAGCCCTGAGCTAACTACTGCCAATCCTCCTCTTTTTGCTGAGGAAGACTGAGCTAACATCCATGCCCATCTTCCTCCACTTTACATGTGGGATGCCTACCACAGCATGGCTTGCCAAGCGGTGCCATGTCCATACCCTGGATCCGAACCAGCAAACCCTGGGCCGCCGAGAAACATGCGCTCTTAACCGCTGTGCCACCGGACGGGCCCCTGAATTTCACCAGTTTTTACCCTTCTGTCCTTTTTTTTCCCCATTGGATCTGCTGTCAACTCCCCTCATTTGGGTCCTCTTCTGCCACCTTTACCTCCAAGAGCCCTCATGGTAAATGCATCAAAAAAGGTAGCACCATCTCCTTTATTTCCTCTGCTTTGTCCCTCCTCCCTTTTTCTAGCATGCTTCGACGTCTCTGCAGCTTCTTCTGCAGAGAAGTAGAAAAAGCACAGGCTCTGGAGCCAGCCAAACTCGAGTCCAGCCCCAATTCTCCCACTCACTAGATGTGTGTACTTGGGCAAGTAACTGAGCCTCCCTGAGTCTCTGTTTCCTAGGGTGCAAAGTGGGGATAATCCACCCTGGCAGGATTGACGTGAGAAACGAAGAGAGCATTTTCGCTAATCTAGAGCACAGCGTGTGCTCAGAAACGGCAGCTGTGACTGTCGTTGTTATTATTATCGGCAGTGGGGATCAAATTCCTGAATCACACACTATTCTTTGGAGGGGGCAGGGCAAGGCAAATGAATTCTATAAAATGAATTCAATAAAAGAGAGCAAGACCTCTACCCATCTGCCCAGGGTCTAGAGTAACTGGTAGAAGTTCACTTAGAATTTTCAGAATTCATTGCAGGCACCTACATAATTCAGAGGAAATGGCCAAAATTGCATAAAGCCAACCTCAGCTAAAGCAATTATCTGCTGACACCATCTGTTTGCATAACCAACAGATAATAATAACTAACATGGGGGGGAACACAGTGACATCTTTAGAGTGGTTTTGTTTGACTCATCTCATTTAACCCCTCTAACCTCAAGGTGGCTATTTGACCATTTTACAGATAAGGAAACCGAAGTTCTGTGATAATGTCACATGCAAGTCTTCCGGGCTCTGACATCCTTGTGGTTTCCACCACGGGATTTCTTTTCTTCTGTGCAAGTTCATAGGTGTCAGAAGAGCACACTCACCTCCAGGTCTGTTTGAAACAGGAGTTTTCAGGAAAAGACTTAAGAGACTGAACTGCCTCATTGAAGAAAACGTCAAATTAAAAAATGGGCTAAGGGGGTCAAAAGGTACAAACTAATATACACTAAATAAGTCGTGGGGATGTAAGGTACAGCAGGTGGCTATAGTTAATAATACTGTATGGCATATTTGAAAGTTGCTAAGAGAGTAGATCTTGAAAGTCCTCATCACAAGAAAAAAAAATTTTGTAACTATGTATGGTAATAGATGTTAACTGAGCTTATTATGGTGATCATTTTGCAATATATACAAATACTGAATCATTATGTTGTACACCTGAAACTAATATAAGGTATTTGTTGATTATACCTCAATAAAAAAAAAAAAACAGGAAAAACAAATGCTGGCCTTTCTGCTTCTCATTTAGCCTCCACGTCTTCTCCCTTTGGCTTAGTGGAAGAGTGATTCCCTGGCAACTTGTTTGTCAGACCAACTAATCAATCAGTCAACTAACTAAGCAATCAACTAACATGCTTAGCCTATGCTGAGGGCTGTGGGGAAACTAGGAAAGATGCCGAGGCACCCCTGCCGCAGGCCGGTGCAGGGAACAGAAGTAACCCACCAAAGCAGAGTACATGGGGTCATGGGTCAAAGGAGAGAGAAGTCTGGGAAGGGTTTGTAGGGGGAGGGACCCATCTGGAATGATGATGGGAGGATGGGCTTTGGATGGAGAAAGGAACCGGAGATGGTGCTTCTGGTGGGAAATCACAACAGTAAAAGCAGGAGGAGGAAATGAGGGTGTCATATGCCAACTGTGAAGACAGAAGCCACCCATGGTCCATATTTGTTTTCAAGGAGTAGTAAGAAATAGGATGGGGGCCTGAGTACACTGGGTCATGAAACAAACAGCAGATCTGAACATCAAGTGCTGACCAGTCGGGAGCTGTGAAGGTTTTTTTTTGAGGAAGATTAGCCCTGAGCTAACCGCTGCCAATCCTCCTCTTTTTGCTGAGGAAGGCCAGCCCTGAGCTAACATCCGTGCCCATCTTCCTCTACTTTATATGTGGGACGCCTACCACAGCATGGCTGGCCAAGCGGTGCCATGTCCGCACCGGTGAACCCCAGGCTGCTGAAGCGGAACGTGCGAACTTAACCACTGCACCACCGGGCTGGCCCCATGTGAAGGGTTTTGAGCTAGGCAGGGACACCATAAATTTGAAGTTTAGGCCAGTTCTAAACATTGCAAATCGCTTAGCATTGATTCGTTGCCTGATTTAAACCAATTAGAATAATTAGTTCTCATTGTTAAAAAAAAGACAGAAGTACTCAAGTCTCCCACCAACATTGCAAAATGTCTAGTACCTTGGAGTATTAAAATTAGAAATTTCTCTTAAATGTTATTTGACATAAAGAAACATCAAAGGCTAAGGAGCTGTGATTTTGGAATAATAAAGCATGTAGGTATAAGCAGCCAGGAGTAGAGCAGAGAAAATTATGTAATCTTATTGGCAGGGAAAATTCCCCAAACCAAATATTTTTTTAAATGCTATGGAGTACCTGACTGCTACCTTTTCTGCAGTGACCAGGAGAGAAATCCAATTTTTATAAGCCTTGTACCCAACATTAAGTTTTCAAATTGTCTTTTTATTCATGTGTACTTTGTTAGAATCTTTATTTTACTTTAACCTGTCCTTACGGTTAACATCTCTGAGGCACACAGAAAGACTGAGATAACCATATTGCACCTTTTAAAACTAGATAATGAAATAAATAACAAAAGGCATGGAGCTCTGCTAACCTTTAGACTCATGGTTTTGAGGACTTATCTTTCTAGAATTTTCTGTGGACATTAGCAGAGAGATTTCCAAACAGAATGTGGGCCTTTTTCTTTTCTTTGGGGTGTGGGGATGGAGGTTTAGGAGATGAGAAACCTTTTTTAAAACAGAAATAAGATGTTCTAAGCAAAATTGCAACCCCAAACCTTGGGAAAGTATTTTTCACCTTCTTAACCTATATTCAAGTCCCAGACTATTGGCTGTATTCTAATTCATACTTACCTATGAGCAAACATGGAATCAAGGCGTAGAAAAACCACATGATACAACTTGTCAAGACGTCTAGAACCATGGCAGGGTCTGTGTTTGGCAGACTCAGCTTGACCTGGAACATTGTTTCCTTCCAGAATGAAGCATTCTGTCCATCTCTGCCATCCTTGCTTCAGAACACAGATGTTACAGATGAGCTTTGAGCTGCTGTGAAGCCTGAATTGTTCCGGAAAGAGGAGCTGGCCCAGACAGCTCAGAAGGGGCGGGCCGTGCAGCACCCTCCTTGCCGCCCAAACGCAGGTATTGCATCAGGGGGAGTGGCCTAGGAGAGTTCCCAAGGAAAGGTAACTCTGGGGAGCTTGAGAATCGGCATGGGAGAGAACCCTGGACCGTAGGCTCTGCCCTGGGGGATCTTGGCTGTCCCTACAGGCCCCACTGGCAGTGAGCCGGCAAGATTATCTCACTCTCTCATCAAACAGCTGTCCTCTTCCAAGCCTCCATCTCCTGAGTTCCTTCAAGCTGGGTACTCATTAGCTCTTTTTGCTATACACCCACTTCAGAAAAAGCACAGAAGTTAAAAAAAAAATGTAGTACCTTTAAAAAAAGTAGAGGTCGGGGCTGGCCCGGTGGCCGAGTGGTTAAGTTCGCGCGCTCCGCTGCAGGCCGCCCAGTGTTTCGTTGGCTCGAATCCTGGGCGCGGACATGGCACTGCTCATCAAACCACGCTGAGGCAGCGTCCCACATGCCACAACTAGAAGGACCCACAACGAAGAATATACAACTATGTACCGGGGGGCTTTGGGGAGAAAAAGGAAAAAAAATAAAATCTTTAAAAAAAGTAGAGGTCAAGAAGAATATTTGCTTGCACTTGCAAAAAGAAAACCTGGAAGGAGATATAGAAACTAACAAGATTGGTTACCCTGAGCAGAGAGAGTGGGATTGGGAAGACGGAGGAGAAAAATGAGAAAGAGACTCTTTGTGGTCTTTTTGTTAGTTTGGTTTTGGGTTTAAAAAAAATTTTTATTGAGGCAAAATTCACATAACATAAAATTTACCATCTTAACCATTTTTAAGTATACAGTTCTATGAAGTTAAATACATTCAAATCCTTGTGAAACCATCACCACCATCATCCCCATAATTCTTTTCATCTTGTTAAACTGAAACTCTATACCATTAATCAGTGACTCCAATTCTCCCCTCCCCCAAACCAGTAGCAACTACTATTACTTTCTGTCTTTATGATTTTGACTATCCTGAGTACTTCATGTAGGTGGAATCACGCAGTATTTGTCTTTCTGTGACTGGCTTATTTCACTTAGCATAATGTCCTCAAGGTTCACCCATGTTGTAGCACACTGCAGAATTTCCTTCCTTCTTAAGGCTGAACAATATTCCATTCTATGTGTATACCACATCTTGCTTATCCATTCACCCATCCATAGACACTTGATTGCTTCTACGTTTAAGCTGTTGTGAATAATGCTCCTAATGAACCTGATATACAAATCTCTCTTCAAGATCCTGCTTTCAATTCTTTTGGGTGCTGTATATCTTTTTATACTCTTTGATGACTGAACTATGTGAATGCATTATTGACAAATTAAAAACAATTTTAAAAATTGGAAGGAAAACCTTATGAAAGGGTTGCCCCCTTGAAATGTCAGCTTTTTAAGGACCCTAAACACTCAACATGTGCAAATGAATTGGTGAAAAGAACATGGATTTTAGAGTGTAACAGATTTTGGTTCCAGTTTCAGAACTTATTTGCAATATAATCTTGGAAAGTTAGTCACTTAATAATTCATTCAACAAACATTTGCTAAGGACCTATTATGTGCTAGATCCTTGGAATTCAATCGTTCCTGCCCTCAACCAAGAACTTCCCAAAAAAGGAGCAAATGGACATGGGAATAATCATAAATGAACATTGAAAATAAAGTGACAGAAATATTCACAAGGGAATATAGGAGCATTACGGAAAAACATCTAACCCAGTCTGGGGGATCAGAGAAGGCTTCCTGGAGGAGGTGAATTTTGGGTTGAGTATTAAACACTGAAAAAATATCAGCCAGTTACAACACACAACAATAGTGTGTTTAGGAAATCACAGGAAGTTTGGTACAATGGAGAGCCAGGTTGGAGTGGCAAGAAATGGGGCTCAAAGGCAGACAGAAACAGGATTCCAGAAATCTTTGAGTGCCTCATTGAAGAGCTTAGAGTTTATGTTGAGAGCAAAGAAGGTCACAAAGGAAGGGTCAAAATCTCAAATCTGATCATGTCATTCCCTGCATTTGAGCTTTAAAAAGTTATGACTAAGGTGGAGAAAACGGTGGAAGAGACCAGACAGGAGGCAAGAGTGCCAGGAGGGCTATGTCGGTCAGCTAGGAGAGAGATGTTACTGGCTTCTACCTGTCCGTAGAGAGAACTAACTAAATTCAAAAGATGAAGGAGGTAGAATTGACAGATCCTAGAAATTGAGTGGATTGGGAAGGTGGAGGTGGAGGTAAACATGAATTTCAGGTTATAGAGTTGAGTATCTGAGTGGATGGCAGCACCTCAACCAAAATATTGGAAAAAGGAGGAGGGTCGGGTGGGGTCAGGACAGATAGGGTGAGGGTGGTACAGAAAAAGGTTGCATGTGTTCTGCTTGATGCACTTGAATTTGCAATGCTAATACGGGCGGGGGAGTCTCTGGTATGTAAATGATCTTTGCCCCAAGTTTATATGTCAGGAGTATGGCACCATTTCCCCTACCTTCAGCATTTCAGTAGTTGCTGAGCCCAGGAAGTGGGTGAGAACATTCAAGGAGAGTATGTAGATTAAGGAGGCGTGTGGATGTGCTCCTGGAGAAGACTCACATTTAAGAACCAGCACAAGAAAAAGAAATAGGGAGATACAGGGGGGAAAAATAGGTCAGAGAAGTGGTCCTGGAACAAACTACGGCCCTGGAAATGATGAAGGATGGAGTGATCGTTAAGAGGGAGTGCAAAAGAGAGAGTCATTGAAAAACGTCCCCAGGATTTAGCACCTGGAAGGTCACTTGTAATCTCAACAAGAGGAGTTTCAGTGGAGAGCTTGGATCAGAAGCTGGATAGTTGGAGGTTGTGGAGCAGATCAGGAAAATAGTGCTCCTTTGATGTGACGGGAGAGAGCAACTCCATGAGCCTTATTTTTTCATTTATAAAATAGATGCAATGATATATTGCATAATAATTGTGGGAATTAAAGAATGAAGACAAAGCACATTAGCACAGTGCCAGGAACACAGTAGGTCTTCACAAATGCCATATTAACCATTTGTTATGTTAACAATATTAACAATAAATACATAAGGGGTTATTTGCTCTGGCTGGCTGGCCCTTTGTGGGCTGTCCATCTTTCCATTTGGCCCCTGCATCAGCAAAGAAAGGCTTCCAGTTGGACACACCTACTAGAGGGTAGTAGCTAAAAGCATGGGCTCTGGAGCCAGACTCTCTTGGGTGGCATCCAGGCTCTGCCACTTATTGGTTCTGTTATTTTAGGCAAGTCATTTAAACCACCTATTTTAGTGTCCTCATGTGTAAATTGGAGACAATTATAATAGTAACTACTTCATAGGGCTGTTCTGAGGACTAAATGAGATGGTACACTTAGAACAAGATCTGGCAAGGTAAGCATACAGTAAACACTAGCTATGTATCTTTTTGCTACACGATGATTAATAACATTTGGTGCATGCTCTCCTTGATCCCAGCGCTGTGAGTCAATGGCCACATTTGTGCCCTGATCTCTGGTCACTAGCTGCTTGTATAGTCTCTCACTGCTCCCCTGCCATCTCATCCTGGCTCCCCTTGCTTTTATGGTTGGACACACCCCAACTTGGAGTGCTTCAGACATGCTGGCCTCAACGTCTGTCCCCAATCTTACCTTTGTTCTTCTACTCCTGGCTGCCTGATTCCTCTTTACTAAATATACTTCTGCCCGGTTTCCACATGTTGAAAGCTAACAATAAAAGCCAATGTGTACTGGGTATCTACTATGTGCCAGGACTTGTCCTAAAGGCTTTCCATTATTATATACATTTCCACATATTATACAACAGACTTGCAAGGTAAGATTTGATGCCCAACTTTTCAGATGAAGACACAAGGCTCAGAGAAATTTACTATAGATTACAGAGCTAGTCAGCGATGGAGACAGAAATTCCAATTGAGGTCTACCTAACTTCAAGTTCTTTTCACTCATCTTATTGCCTCCCAATTAACACCAAAGGAGGGCTCACAGTGTGTCTGAGAGGCATAAAGAGTGATCCAGGAGATTAGCAAAAGCTTTAGAGAACAGACAGACCCCAATATGGAGTGCCAAGGACGTACCCATTTAGATTTGGGTAGGAGAGATGCATTCACAGTTGAGCATCCCAACTGGGAGAATGGCATGAGCAAGGCCCAAGGATAGACAGGTTGAGAGGAATACAGACTAAGTATGAAGAAGAAAAGGTAAGTAACCAGAAAATGAGAGACAGAAAGAACAAGACTCATTTAGCTATGCTGTTGGGAAGGAGAGTTGTTCACCAAACCCTGAGGGCTTAGGATGGTTAGTTCTATCTGGGCATGGATCCTTGTGAAGATGCCCCTGCCTGGCACTGCCATGCTGACAAGGCAGTACTGCCTGCCAATCTTCACAAGCCACTACAAGGAGAGTCTCTGTCCTGGGCTCAGCACACCTCAAGGGCCCTGAGGGATAATGCTACCTGCCTATCACAGCTTTTGAATGACAGTCCCTTTCAGGACTGGCTCATGACTCAACAGGAACTCAGACCATCCACCTCTGCAGGGCCCATGCCATCGGGTGAAGACTTCTGGAGGGCTGTGCTTCACCTGCTAGCTCTTACCCTTGCCTGGACATCCCCAACTCTGATCTTGCCTTTCTCTTTGGGCTTCGAAGTACTTCTCTTTCTATAACTTCTCATCAGCTGGCTGTGACTTTTTGTCTATGCAACATGCCAAAACCAAACTATCCTCTAACCTGGTGCCTGTACTTCTCAGGTTAATTTCCACTGCCTTCCCAAGTTGAAGGATCATCTATGTCTGAAGATGAACTGCTGGAAGACAGACCTATTTCCTATCATAATCAAGAAATAGGAATTTGTTCCCATTACACTATTTGCCACTTAAATATTTGATAACTATGGAAAGAAAAGCAAGAAGACACAGAGTTTTTATGGAAAAATAGAGGCAGTGCAGAAGGATAAGGAGGTTGATGGCTAAGGAAGAGATTCCCAAGCTCTCTGAGCCCTGTAGGGCCGGGACCAGAATGAAGCAAGGGAGGCATGTCCTCTTAGGTTGTGCAAGTAAAGGATAGGTTCTGGTGCCCTGGAACCGACTACATGGTCAAATTACTACATTCCAATACCCCTTCCTTGCCCTACCTTAGCACAGAATAGTTCCCTTCCCTCTACCAAGATTCCTAAATATCTACGTCCTGTGTTTTAGTACATCTGACACTTAGTTTTAACTTTTTTTTTTTTGAAGTAATATAGGGTATTTAAACAGTGGAATTCCTATTGTCTCAGATTTTTCTAACTCCTGCTTCCACTGAGTCTGCTCCAAACGTAATTCCCACACACTTTCAAGCTCTAGATTCCAGGGTTCTTGCAGCCCTTTTTCACCTCCTCTGAACATACTGTAGTTCTTCAATTTTCTCCCTAGTTAATTGTCTGGCCACCAGTGCAGAGCATCAGGAATTTATCCTCCCTTAAACTCAATTCTTTCCTTAGAGTGTGATCATTAAAACCCTTAAGGCTGTCAAACAGTCCTTTCTGTAGTTATAAACTGATTTTTTTCTATGTGACCTTCCCCAACAACTCCTCTTAATATGGAGAACCCAGCTTCATGCAGAATAGCCCTTTGTAGTTAAAAGTTACACATTTAAGTAAAACAAATACCATATTATTCATTTTTAAAATTTGAAAACCAGAAACAATGCTCTGTAATAGTGAAGACCTTAACATAATTTTCAAATGATTTTGGTTACTGTATTTTCAACCACTAGTTTAATCCTAATCATCAGTGATTCTGTTAAGTGGAGCACACAATATGCTCCAAGGTCAAGCTTATCAGAGGCCTCTTTTGATCCTTCTACATAAAGTAATACCCCTACTCGCACTCTTCAATTGCCTCAACCTGCTCTATTTTCTGTTCGGAGCACTTCTTCATTAAGCATTACATCACTAGAAATGTAAGTTTGATGACAGCTTTTGGACAACTTTGCCCATTTTCTTCACTATCATATAGCTGGGTTAGAATAGCTTGGCACCCGAGCAATCAAATATCTGAGGTGAGTTGGTTGGATGGTTGGATGATGGATAAATATCTCTAAAAGCTATTTAAACACAGACACTACCATCCGCATATAGATAACAGTTCGAAAATTTTTTTTTTCATCTTGACAGCAAGTGATTAGCATATGTCCTGATGAAGTCAGTATTTGTTTTCTATAACATCTCCTTTATCTATAGTCTAGAAAACATATCAAAACAACTAAAAGTTTGTCATTACTTGTTCCTGGAAAAGACATGCTTATTCAGGGATTACTAATTTCTTCCCCAAGGGTGCAAAAAATACCAAGTTAATAACCACTCCTGTGCGTGGCCTAAAATAGACAAGACTTGTCACATTCTGGGTCCCGTTTCCATAATTTCCCAAAGGCTATCTGCAAATTTTCTACATAGTCTAAGATATAAATTATCTGAGCCCAGAGATTTATTTAAAGCAAGTATCTTAACTATTTTAGATGTCTATTTTTAATTGTCTATTTATAATGTTTTCCTGTTTGAAAGTCATTATCATTCCATGAGGTACAAAAAAACATGTAAATAGGAAACTGAGTACTCTTTTTCTTTGTGTTCTGTAGCTGTAACTACAAATAAAATTTGCAACATTATTCCAAAAGGCTGACACCAGCTTTCCTGTGAGCTTTAAAAACAGTTTAAAAAGTAATTTGAGTGGAAATATTTAAAAATTAGTCAGTCCAGTAGGTAAAGTTTGTGCTAAGCCATTGTAGGCATCAGGTCAATTCTGAAATATTTGAGATAATGAACATGTTCTGGCCTGCAAACATAGTCTCAAAAAGACACTTTGGTTTAAAACATTTACCTCTGTGAACATGGCCGATAATAACTGCTCTTCAATAATAATTTTCCTGCCCTTCAAAACATCACCATGCTCAATTTAGGTTCTACTCATTAAACAAACAAGTCTCAGCAAACTGTTTCTTTCAGATGAAACGAACACCCAGTTAGTAAACTAGAAAGATATATTTCAGCTCCTGGGTCACTTTATTTAAGTCACCTAACAGCAAGAAATCAGGGTGTGGAAGTGGAGTACGCATAGCATGCTGATCAGTGTTTAGAAGATGAGAGTTGAGTCATATAAACTTGCTAAACCAATAGAACCAGCTTATCAGAAGAGCCTCCTACTTTGCCTTGCAACAGAATCAAATAGTTTTCCCCAGAAGCAGTAATGTGCCATTTTTTTAAAAAGTCCACTGGATGCTATTCAGAATATAAAAAGAGGGTGTCATCTATCCTGTATCAAATGTCCTTTAAAGGAAGAAGTGACTACAGCTGTGAAACCATTTGGAAATAGTTAAAAGATCCATATAAATATAAGACTACGAAGGACCCCCTTATCTTCTAGGAAAATATTAAAGTAGAGAAGTTAATTTGTATGCTGTAATGCTACATTCCTAATTTATTGATTTGGACATTGCATCTGAAGTGTTTCTGAAAAACGAAAGTTTTCAGATTCTGTATCGACAACTCTCCATGTTACAGGAAAAACAGGGAGTAACAGTAACTGCATTTGGAGATGTGAACTAGGGAGATAAGAGCTGTGAAGGAGACTTTTTTACATTGAAATTATTTTTTTTACCATGTGCATTGGTAAAAGTAAGGGGACAAAAATAATGTGATGGTTGCCTTGCAGGAATTCAACTCGAGTATTGTCCACTTCTCATTTTTGAGGGGAAACTAGAACTCTGAATTTTATGTGAAATCCTCCAATTTCTAAATGTTAACATTACTTTTTTAAGCACTGTATGAGTTGAACTGTATTCCTATTTGGTGGTATCCTGAAAAGGGCACCTGGCCAAGACAGGGGGTTGGGGGAGTGGTGGTGGTGACATTCGGACTTCTCAACAAAAGGGGCTGGGCTTCCTGGGGGGAAGAGGTGCCTTTTCCTAATTCTGACAGTTACTTACACAGTAATGGCCCTGCTTCTTTGCAATCTCTGGACTAGATGATAGAATTAGAACATTAAAGCTGGAGATAATTCATGTGCCATGTATCTCTGAGGATGACCTTATTTTAACAACCCAAGATGTTCACCCACTAGGCCTTTTTACTCTTCCAGCAATGGCAATGGATTGCACTTATCCTTCCTATTTTGTTTAGTGATGTATCGTGACACACTGTCTTTAACAGGGCCAGGTGTCTGTGTTACTGTGTATAGTGAAAGACGTGTAATATATATGTGTGAATATATGTTCAATTGAACACTAAGGATTTATGACCAAGTAACAGACCAGCAATAGCTTTCATTGCTGAGCTTATATAAAGTTCTGAAAAACTCTCTTCCAAGGTTTTGGAGAATCTTTGTAGCAGTGGATTGGGCAGCGTTATATGTGTTACGTGTATTTAAATTGACAGCTAAGCATCTCCTCACATGAGGAAGAAAATTTCTATAATACTGCTCTTGCCAGGACTCTCCTCCTAGTCTAAAAACAAGCACACAGAGGGCAACGTGTCATGATACAAAGTACACCAGGCTGGAAATAAATAAGGAAACCTGGTTTCTCATACAAATCCTGCTACTATATAGCTATGTAGATGTTTTGTAAGGTTGTTCTAGTTCTTAAGAAAATTGCTTCAAGTAAAATTCATGCTTATAAAAATAGCCATTGGTCTAAGGATTGGTTTAAGACTTTTAAAAAGCTGATAAAGTGTTGAAGTACAAACTTAAGTAGTTCCCAGTGAGGTTTTCATTCCCTAGTAAGAAGAGTACACAACAGATATAATTGGCACACATGGGCTATCTGGGGACTCTCTAGTTATTATAAATCTAATTACGGCAGAGAAATATGCCTTCTGCTTCCAGTGCTACTCCATTCCTAGCTACTTTCTCAAAATCCTTAACATTGCTGCTCAGTGGGGTTAGCTCATGTCTGAGATACAAGGCATTAATTGCTCCTTTTTTTAAAACAAACATCCATTTTTTAAAAATAAGGAATACTGGGGAAAAAACACGAGATGAAGAACAAAGAGAAAGTATCATCAAATGTTTGTTTAAAATCAAATGCAAAGATGTTTACTACCTAGTCATTTTACAACCACTTTAAAACTATTTTCTTCAATTTATACTCAAGTGATTTTACAGCAAAAAAGGTAAGCATACATGACTTTTCTTTCCATTAAACTTACCTATTAATAATCATCTTAATAAACAAAGGGGGACTGAGAAAGATAATGAATATGACCTAAACGGCTTTAAAAGCAGGTGTAATGAAGATGAAAAAACTGTGCATCAATATCTTAATCCTATTTGCTGACTTCTGTTGCTCAGTGGAAGAAGCCAGGGCTGCCACCCAGTGGCAACATAAGTCTTTAAATGATTTTAAGATTTAAAGAATAAAAAAAATTTATAATAAAACAAATTGTAAAAACACAAAAAACAAAAACCTCATGAATTAGATGACTTCAATTATAACATCAGTAATTCTGGCATACTAAATGTCTGTTTATAACATACTAAGGAAGGGGAACATTCATTTGCTCAAGCAGCATTGGAGAAATTTTTGAAAATATCATATGACTTTCTACCATTTACTAAGTTACGTGGTTTTAATTAGTATTTTCAATTAAAATATTGAAGGTTACTTTGCTTAAATTTAAACCTCCAGAATTAATAATGGAGGGGAAAGCTGTGACTATAAAACACACTTGTTTTTCTTCTGTGACCTATAGTAGTCTCTCATCCATACAACCAAACTTCTGTTTGGTAAACAAAAACACAATAGAAGCACCTGCAAAAATAAGATTTTAAAAACGATTGTCTCTAACCATGAGTACATCCCATCTTTTCCTCAGGTATACATGAATTTTAGTGTCCCAGTCAACAAAACTCAAAGCTGAAAGGGGGAAATGAAAATCATAGAAATACTATGCTCGATAATTATTCACATTTTGGGATAGCGAGAAACCAAGTATCTCATTGCCTCCTCTTTCCCCAAAACTTGGCCATAGCTTTTTTCACATTGGCACAGGTGTAACGTATCCTAATACAAGATGCTTTGGTAAAATAACACTACGGAAAAAAATAACACTAGAGCATCCATTTAGTTTGAAAAGCTACATATCTCAGAGACTGCTCTGTTCTCTTGAATAACTAGGTGAGAGAAGCACCAAAAGAAATTCTTAGAAATTTAGAGATTTTTGTTTCCAACAGTTGTAAATTAAAATTGTACAAGATATGTTTTTTAACCTATTCCCATTTGTTTTGCTTTACATCGAAGACAATGAATGCATTTTTTAAATAATGGCAGACACAACATACTCGATATTTACAATGGCTTGTGACAAATACAATACCTGAAAATAATTTCCAATTTTCCATTTATTATTGCTATTTAGTCACAGAAAAGATTAACACTCTCCAAGAAATTTATTTTAGCATATGTCATATATTGATATAATTTTATATGAAGAGAAACCATTGCAAAAGTGACTAACATGGTGCCCTTACAAGAAAATAAAGGCAATAAAGAAATTTTTCCATATAAAGACTTTTGATCTGCATCATTTTTTCAAAATATAAAACCATAACATTAGAAGCAAACAGAAAAACAGCAAAGAAAACAATAAAACTGAACACCAAGGATAAGGAATTGCTCTATGCAGATGCTTTGCATATGTAGTATATATGTATGGGCTGAGTTATAATAAAAATACTTATGTATTATAGTCAATCCTCACATAGAGTTAGAAACAGGAATTTCCAATCAAGTATGACTGGACTGGCATTTTGTCAGTCTTCAACTACATGACGAATCACAGCTGTGTAGCAGTCACTTCTGGTCAGCAGTATCATGATAAATGCTTGATAAGATATAATTTTTCCCCTTGTTCACTTGTAAAAATTGGTGCCTTTTTGTAATGTTCTACAAGTTCTTCCATGGTGCTGAATTTACGCTGCCCAATGCAGTAGACAGTCTCTTTTAGTTGGACTTTAAAATGCTTGTTCTTCCCTTGTGCTTTTAGTGATACTGAGAAATCATTTGGCTAAAAGAGAAAAAACATGTAAGGTTAACATTTTGAAAGACATCTATTAGCATTTTTATATTAAACACTAACAGCTAAAATTTGAGCACTTAGTAGTAGGCACTGTGCTAAATTATTTATAGAGATTATCTCCTTTATGCCTCAAAATAAACCCATTTTATGATAAAATCAAGGCTGAGAGAAGCTAAGGTATTGAGGATCATTCCATCTAGCTAACAACAGAGCCAGGATCCAAACCAAAGCAGCCAGACCCCAAAGTCTCTTGACTAATATGCTCTCCCTAACACCCACGGCAAATTCTCTGGTTTAACATCGGAAGCACAAGAGCTACCTTCTCTGCAGTCCGACTACTGGAGAGACTCATGAGAAAACCCAAGACATCCACCTCTTTTCATTTAGCAGCTAACAGTACTTATAGAGGAGCTGAGATAATACTCTGAATCCTCAAAGATGAAGGACACAAAAATGAGAATTAATGTAAGCACTAATGAAGGGTCGTAAACTCAAATGCCTACAAGAGGCCAAAAAAAAAAAAGAAGTAAACAAGTGACAGGGTGGACAGATAGAGGAAACAACAGTGCACGGCCAGTCTAAAGGAAGTGGCCACTTAGTTGTGACTGTTGCCTTGTGGGAATATGAGCTCAATGTTGACAGGCCTTCCAATTTTAAAAAGGAATCCTGACATCTGAATTCTTATAATAAATCTCCCAATATTTAAATACTGACATGAATTCAAATGTTTAAAAAACGTGCAGGTCAAACAAAATATGCCTGTTTGAGATCTCTACTTTAAAAATTCTACTGCTAAAAATGATGATATATTTTGGCTAATGTCTATGCTCAATTACACATAAGAAAATACACAGTATTCTGCAATCAAGTTACTTTCCTAGCATTTTTTTTTTTAACTTAAACTCTCTTTTGAATTGTCTATATCAACCCCAGAAGCCTCTTTTTATACAGTCACTGCCAAAATTTCAAACAGCAGGCTTCTTGGGAACATCCCATACTTATGGTTACTTTACCACCCACTCCAAGGTCACTCCCTTCCAAACCCACTGCCCACTGCTTGTCCTGGAAAGCAGGGCCAGGTCAGCATCTAACAGAAAACAACTCCCATCACTCTTCACTATCATCAACCACCTGCTCTTCCTGAGGGGTTTTGTACAGGCCCCATTTCCTGAACTTCACATTGGGCAGTCCAATTAGTCTTAGTCTCTCCTCTTCTTTCCTCTCTCCCTCTCTTATATATACACACATACCACTCACACTGACAGGTGTTCTTCCTTTTCAACCTTTTGTACAATCACACGTTCATTTTTGTACAACTACATACACACAAAGCCAATCACTAACCAAGATTTGAAAAGTAGTGGTATCCTTTATCAAGGAAAAATAAAGGCCATTTTTAAGAGAAAGGAGTATCATCAAATTCTAATATCCTAGATGGTACTCCAAAAGTGCTCACATAATTTTCTTATTCAATTTTTATGATTTTATAGTTTTATTGTTTTACTAGTATTAGAATAGAATTTATCTTTTCTTGCAAATGCATTTCAAATATAGTGAGTGTTAAAATAGATTTTTGAGGTACATAATGAAAGTATATTTCCAACTTCCAAACAACTAATTTATGAAGTAACTTAAATATCAATTTTTTAAATTTGGGATTTCCTTTATTATAAGGATGATGGTGCATCCAATATGCAACGTAAGAAATGTTTTCCCAGTTTAGGCTACTGCATTGCTCTACTCTCAATGAAGAAGCCCGTGCTCAATTTTCACAATTTTTCAGTTTAATGCAACAGAAAATTATTTCAGGAAGGCAAAACCAACCAAACCAGACAAGGCCAAATAATCCAGTGTAGTATCACTGCTAGGGCTATATTTTAGTGAAAATAAATATAGTTGGAAAGAACATTGACTTTAGCTTCAGAACATTTATACCCATGTTCCAGTTTACCACCTGGTTAATTTTAGGGAAGCCACTTAACCTCTCCAATCTTCTATTTACTGTTTTTAATAACCAGAGAGCTCTACTTCCATTTACCTTTGAAAATCAACTTACCGAAGATTCACTATCACGAATGAGGAAATCACCTTCATGCCCTCTTTCGTTTAATGCCATTTCTGCTTGATGCCTGGTGACTTTCCCATAATACCATGGATTGCCAGCAAACTTTCCAGTGAGTGAAGGCCTAATGTAATCACACTGCGGAGGTGATGGTTCCAAACCTGAGGTTAATGGATTATTCTGCATAATGGTAACGTAGTTTTTAGGCACCAGACCAACCGTTCCATTGATCTTCCTGCATTTCCACCACTCAGGGTCATTTTCAGGTTTTTCAATAACATCCATTACATCTCCTTTCTCAAAATTAAGTTCTTCATCATTGGATGAGCTGAATGGGTAAAGAGCCTGTACCACATGCAACACTTGCCCAGTGTTTAGGTTACTGACGACTGCTGCTAATTTCTCTGACAGAGAACCTACATGGTCACCCAAAGGGCTGTCACCTTCCTCAGTTACGTAGTTTGAAGGGAACCATCCAACTTGTCCATTGTAGCTACCCCGCCACCACCCATCACTGCATTTCTCCATGACGATCACCTTCGTTCCTTTTATCAACGACAATTCATCCTCTCGCTCTGCCATATAGTTAAATTTCACATAAGCAGGCATGTTGAGGTCATAGAGACGTTCCCCTGGGTCAACAAAGCTATCATCAGCAGGAGATGCAGAATCTGGCACACTAGGCTTTCTTTTCACTTTTCCAATGCCTGTTTAAATAAAAAGGGGTAAAGAAAAGAGCATATAGTCCAATGATAACCAAAAAAACCAATTTCTTCATTACTAAAAAAGGATCTTCAGCGGCTGGCCCCGTGGCCGAGTGGTTAAGTTCGCGCGCTCCGCTGCAGGCCGCCCAGTGTTTCGTTGGTTCGAATCCTGGGCGCGGACATGGCACTGCTCATCAGACCACACTGACGCAGCATCCCACATGCCACAACTAGAAGGACCCACAACAAAGAATATACAACTATGTACCGGGGGCTTTGGGGAGAAAAAGGAAAAAAAAAAATCTTTAAAAAAAAAAAAGGATCTTCAACTCTGTAGTTCTTTTAAGCCTTCAAACTTAGATAAATTTTTCTTTTTATATCCCCATGACCTATTACTTTATAACTAGAAGTCTGTACTTTTGACCCCCTTCACAAAATCTCTTTTCATAACTAAACACTTAACTGCAGTTATTATATAAAAGTTTACCTTCTCATCTTTTCTAAGGCCCTGAAATAACTGTATAACATAATTCAAAGGTTGTCCTAAATTAATGAATTTTCTCTTAAATGTAAATATAGATTATTTCTCTCATATCTACAAGAAAAGTACATAAAGGCTCCACCACACCCATATTCTTGTCTTACTTTATTAACCTAGAGTCTACAATTAGCTGTATAAAACAAACACTTAAATTACAACTTGAGATGCAAGATAAAACTGTAGTTAGGTCTGGGTAATCCTCCCATTTGCTTCCTTAGTTCCCAGACACAGGTTGCTCTATTTACCTCATGTTTATTTTAAAACAATATATTATCTACTTGTCTCCCCTCACCCCATTCACATGTCAGGTCCACAAGGGCAGGGATTCTTATTTCCTCTGTTCATGGATATAAGCCCAAGGCTCTCATATGGTACTCAGTACATACTAGATGCCTAAAATATATTTGTTGAAAGAAATGAGAAAATGACTAAATGGCAATATTATTATACATGTATGCTACATCAACTGCAATCAGGCATTTTCACTGCTTCTTATTTCTTAGCACATGATTTTTTGCTCTATTTGTACCAAGAAAACTGAGGTATTCCTAGGTAACATTTCTCAAATACCTTCTACCTCAAAACTCTTTCTCATTACCCTCATTCTTTTTCTTCACCCAGTTTTCCAACCTTTGATCCTCCTGTTTTCTTAACACTATTTTTCTGCCTCTTTTGGGACTCTTGGCCATCCTTGTTTTCCTCCTACCTATTGTCTAAAAACACACTCAGATCGCTTCTATTCCAAAATAAAATTACTTGATTCTGCTACCTCTTTTAAACTACACTATTCTTTAAAAAGTGGTCTTCTTTTTTTTCCTTCAACTTTTTCACCACTCACTTCTAACTCCTTATAAGGTGGTCCTGTCTCTCCACCATTCTACCAAAAGTACTCAAGCAAAACTTGTGAAAACTGTGTCATCTCTTTACTGCCAAATCGGTACCTTTTGGAGCCCTTAGTCTTTTCAAACTCTCTCTGCACCAACCAAGATCATAGATTACTGGCTCCATCATTTTCTCCTTCTTTAACGTCCCTAAGAGTCTCCTGTTTTCCCTACTGACCTGTTTAAATATTCTTGTGTGCTTCTGCCTGGGCTCCTCTAAACCTTGTTATAAAATTGCACTATATTTGTTCACTTCTCCATCATCCTTAATGAAAGAGTGAGCTTCCTGAGGGCAGAAAACTGGATCTTACTGCCTTGTATCTCCAGCACTTAGCAAGTATCCACACTAGTAGTGGGAACAAAGGAAGGTTTCCTGAACGGATAAGTGAATGATTCCTTAGTTGAAAGTGTTTCCCAAGATGCCATGCTTGGACTTCCCCTCTACTTCAAGGAAACCATAGGTTTTTATTTTCCATATCTTCTGTGTAGACAAGACAGTTGCAAGGTCTCTTCACAGCTCTAAGCTCTTTCTGGGATTCAAGCACTACAATTCCAATTGTCACCAGACATCTACAGACTGTACTATCAGCACCTCAAATACAATACCCATGTCTAAATAAAAATAACCTCTCCCATATCCGTAAATCAACTCCTTCCCTCCCAATTTCCTTACTTCTGGTTAATGGTATCATCATCCTGAAAAATCCCGACACCAGGATTTCTGGCAGAGTAGGGAACTCTAGGGTTTTATCCCTCCAAAAAAAGTAATTACTAAACTGGAGAATACTGTCAGAATCAACTTTTGCAGAACTCTGGAATCTAGTAAAAAATTTACAAAAACTAGAGCAAGGCTTAGTGAAGAAAGAAGCTGCTACTTTGTAGTAAGAGAACATTTTAAGTTGCCTGCCTACCATCTCTTACATCCCAAATCAGTGGTGGCTGTGAGGACAGCAACATGCACTCCTAACCCCAGAGGAAGCAATACAGATCTTATTCTTAAAGAACTGTGATTGTGAGTTTAAAGCTGTCTGGCAGCTACCTGAAGGACCAGCACAATGGCTTGCCTTGGTCTCAACCAACTTGGAGCATTCTCAGGGCTAGGGTGTCTCTTGCTAAAAGTATTTGACTGATGCAGAAGCCTGGGGCAAAGGACAATAATTGGGATGAGGAACAGACAGATTAAAAACTCTGGGAAGAAAAAATTGGGGAAAGGATATAAATGGGGAAATAAGGGCTTTTAAAAGCACCTGTGTATAACAGAGAATCAAGAAGGCCACACCCATAGCCAGGGCTGGACACATGCTCAGGAAAGGTCTTAGAAGACCCTATGCTTTTGCTTCTGGCTGACTTTCAGGCTCTGAAGAAGCAGTAAGTGAAGGCTAAGGCATAGTTGTAAATGGCCTGGCTAAGTGTTGAAAAAGTATTTTTTTCTTTTTCCTCTGCTTCCAGTTATTTAAGGAAACTCTGTCAAAACACCAGCTGACAGCTAAGCAAACAGAACACCGACTTCAGTGGCCACACGTGACAAAGAATATAGACTTTACAAAGATATTTTAGAAAGGTCACTAAACAAGCAAACAACCATCACCCACAATAAGAAGCAACAACGAACCCTATGGAGGGGTAGAATCTGATGCTGAAAGAAAAACTGTCAATCGAGAATTCTGTAATAGCAAAACTGTCCCTCAAACTGAAGGAGAAATTAAGACACTCCCAAACAAACAAAAACTGAAGGAGTGTGTCACACTAGACCCAAGTGCTCCAGGGAGTCCTCCAGGCTGAAAGGAAAGGTTACTAAACAGTAACTGGAAGTCCTAAGAGGAAATAAACAACAGTGGTAAAGGTAGCTACATTTGTAAATAGAAAACCAGTAGTGTTACATTTTTCACTTATAAGTCCTCTTTTTTCCCTGTATGATTGAAGATACAAGTGTATAAAACAACAATTTCAAATCTAGGTTAATGGGCACACAATGTATAAAGATGAAACTGTAAAGGAATAGAATTTTGTATACTATTGAAACTAAGTTTGTATTAATTAAAACTTGATTGCTAAAAAGTTATATTAGGGGCCGGCCCCACAGCCGAGTGGTTAAGTTCGCGCACTCCGCTTCGGTGGCCCAGGGTTTTGCCAGTTTGGATCCTGGGCACAGACATGGCACCACTTGTCAGGCCATGCTGAGGTGGCATCCCACATGCCACAAGCAGAAGGACCCACAACTAAAAGCATACAACTGTGTACCAGAGGGCTTTGGGGAGAAAAAGGAAAAATAAAATCTTTAAAAAAAATTAAAAAAAAAAAGTTCTGTTAATCTCTCACAATTTCCAGCGCACGGGTCGGTGCAGGGGGCACCCGGACTTCCTGTAGACATGCTTGGGGACACGGTTGGAGCTCCAGCACATGGCTCTGCGGCACGGGGGTAGGCTCCGGGGTCCCGCACCTCCCCAGCAGGGAAAGCCTCTGCTTGCCATTAGCAGGGAGGCCATGCCCAGAATCCAGGACACAGGGAAGCTCCCAGTGGGCGGATTCCCCAGCACGGCACCAGACCGCAAGCTGCTGCTGGGCTCATGGTCTCCGGCGCATGGGTTGGTGCAGGGGGCGCCCAGACTTCCCATAGACGTGCTTGGAGACACGGTTGGAGCTCCAGCGCCTGGCTCTGTGGCACGAGGGAGGGATCCGGGGTCCCGCACCTCCCCGGCAGGGAAAGCTTCTGCTCACCATTAGCAGGGAGGCCACGCTCAGAATCCAGGACAAAGGGAAGCTCCCAGTGGGTGGATTCCCCAGCACGGCACCAGACCGCAAGCTGCTGCTGGGCTCACAGTCTCCGGCGCAGGGGTCAGTGCAGGGGGTGCCCGGACTTCCCATGGACGAGCTTGGGGACTGGGTGGAGCTCCAACACCCGGCTCTGCGGCCCGGGGGGATGCTCCAGGGTCCCGCACCCCCCCCAGCAGGGAGGGCCTCTGCTCGCCATTGGCAGGGAGGCCCTGCCCAGCATTCGGAACACCAGGAAGCTCCCTAGAGCAGAATTCCCCACAAGGCAGCAGCTTACAAGCCACTGCCAAGCCCACGGACTCTGGCTGTGTCCCAGACGAGGCAAGGGTCTCCCAGAGATCCCGTGAGAGTGGAGTGGGGCAGAGTGGAGGTCTGGTGAAATGGCTACGTAGCCCAGGGGGGAACTCCAGGTTTCTACAGCAGCCTCAGCAACAGCCTCTGCACAGCACTAGTGGAGAGGTCCCAACTGGCAATCGCAAGGCGGGAAGGCCCTGGGGCAAAAGCAGCACAACTAGGTGAGCTAACGACAGACTGCAGAAGATACCCATAGCTCTGCTGGGACCTATAGTGGACAAGTGTGATCTTGTGGGCTCTGTTAGGGACAAAGCAGCGATTACAGGTGATCTTGCTCCTGGCTGCTGGGAAAGCCCACAACACTGCTGCAGACCACAAGGAGGGAGCGCGTCTAAGTGGGCTGCAGCAGTAGGCACCAGCAGCCTGAGGCCCCCTTGCGATTGCCCCCACAACCGATGAGGGACCTCACAGGACCACTGTGACTACGAGGAGGGGTCCAGGTCCAGTCAGTAACAGCTGACAGGGTTCCTGGTTGGTGCAGTCTAAACAGGTGCCCCCCCGCCCCCCCGACACACCAGTCGCAACAAGTGGAAGCAGCGACTAAACTCTATCTCTATGCGGAGGCACAAATCCATGCCATCAAGCAGTATGAAAAAATATATTAAATCTCCAGAACAGAAGGAAAATGATAAGCACCCAGAAAACAATCCCAAAGACAACGAAATCTATAACCTAAATGACGATGATTTCAAAACTGCCATTATTAAAAAACTCAACGACTTAAAAGAGAATTCAGATAGACAACTCAATGAGTTCAGGAGCTATGTCACAAAAGAGCTTGACACTATAAAGAAGAACCAATTAGAAATAGTGGAGATGAAGAACACAATGGAGGAGATTAAGAAAAATCTGGACTCTCTGAACAGTAGGGTCGATAATATGATGGACAGAATTAGCAATTTGGAGGATAGGAATATAGAAATGCTGCAGACAGAGGAGGAGAGAGAACTAAGACTAAAAAGAAAGGCATAAACTCTCCAAGAATTATCCGACTCAATTAGGAGATGCAACATAAGAATTATAGGTATACCAGAGGGATAAGAGAAGGAGAAGGGGGCGGAAGGCCTGTTCAAAGAAATAATAGCTGAGAACTTTCCAAACTTGGGAAGAGAGATGGAACTTCATGTGACAGAAGCCAACCTCCAAACTTTATTAACGTAAGAAGACCAACCCCAAGGCATATAGTAGTGAAACTAGCAAAGGTCAATGACAAAGAAAATCCTAAGGGCAGCCAGGCAGAAGAAAATAACTTACAAAGGAAACCCCATAAGGCTATCAGCTGATTTCTCAGGAGAGACCTTACAGGCTAGAAGAGATTGGAATGAAATATTCAAAACTCTGAAGGACAAAAACCTGCAGCCAAGAATACTCTACCAAGTGAAAATATCCTTCAAATAGGATGGAGAAATAAAAACTTTCCCAGATAAACAAAAGTTAAGGGAGTTCATTGCCACAAAACCTCCTCTTCAAGAAATGCTCAGGAAGAACCTTATTCCTGAAAAATCAAAAAAAGGAAAGGGGTTACAAAATCCAGAACAAAGGAGATAAGCAGAAGGACAATAACACAAAGTAACAGCTCTCCATCAGGACAAAATGCAAAAGAACTGGAAAACAAGTGATAAAATGGCAACAGTAGGCCCCCACGTTTCAATAATCACTCTAAACGTGAATGGATTGAACTCTCCAATCAAAAGGCACAGAGTGGCAGGATGGATCAAAGAACAAGATCCAACAATATGCTGCCTCCAGGAAACACGCCTCAGCCCCAAAGACAAACACAGACTCAAAGTGAAGGGATGGAAGACAATACTCCAAGCTAATAATGAACAAAAGAAAGCAGGTGTTGCCACGCTTATATCAGACAAAGTAGACTTCAAAGCAAAACAGATAAAGAAAGACAAAGAGGGGCAGTATATAATGATAAAAGGGACGCTCCACCAAGATGACATAACACTTATAAATATATACGCACCCAACACAGGAGCACCAAAAGTCGTAAAGAAACTATTAACAAAACTAAAAGGAGACATAAACAGCAATACAATAATAGTAGGGGACCTCAACACCCCATTAACACCATTGGACAGATTGTCCAGACAGAAAATCAACAAGGAAATTATAGAATTAAATGAAAAATTAGATCAGATGGACCTAATAGGTATATATAGGACACTTCATCCAAAAACAGCAGGTTACACATTCTTCTCAAGCGCGCATGGAACATTCTCAAGGATAGACCATATCTTGGGAAACAAAACAAGCATCAGTAAGTTCAAGAGGGTTGAAATAATATCAAGCATCTTTTCTGATCACAATGCTATGAAACTAGAAATCAACTACAAGAATAAAGCTGGGAAAGGGCCAAAAATGTGGAGACTAAACAACATGCTACTGAACAAACAATGGATTACTGAAGAAATTAAAGAAGAAATCAAATATTATCTGGAGACAAATGAAAATGAAAACACACCGTACCAAATTATTTGGGACACAGCAAAGGCAGTCCTAAGAGGGAAATTCATTGCAATACAGGCTCACCTCAATAAGCAAGAAAAATCTTACATAAACAACCTCAAACAACACCTAACGGAATTAGAAAAAGAAGAACAAACAAAGCCCAAAGTCAGTAAAAGGAGGGAAATAATAAAAATTGAGCGGAAATAAATGATAGTGAAACAAAAAAGACAGTAGAAAGGATCAATGAAACAAAGAGTTGGTTCTTCGAAAAAATTAACAAAATCGACAAACCCTTAGCCAGACTCACTAAAAAAAAAAAAAGAGACAAGTCTCAAATAAATAAAATTAGAAACGAGAAAGGAGAAATCACAACAGATACCGAAGAAATACAAAGGATCATAAGAGAATACTATGAAAAACTATATGCCAACAAATTGAACAACCTAGAAGAAATGGATAAATTTCTAGACTCATACAACCTACCCAAACTGAATCAGGAAGAAATAGAGAACCTGAATAGACCAATCACAAGAAATAGATACAGTAATCAAAAACCTCCCCAAAAATAAGTGTCCAGGACCAGACGGCTTCTCTGGAGAATTCTACCAAACATTCAAAGAAGATTTAATAACTATCCTTCTCAAACTATTCCAGAAAATAGAGGAAGATGGAGCACTCCCTAATACATTCTATGAAGCCAACATCACTCTGATCCCCAAACCTGACAAGGACAACACAAAGAAGGAAAACTACAGGCCAATATCACTGATCCTCAACAAAATTTTGGCAAACCGAATACAGCAATACATCAAAAAGATTATACACCATGATCAAGTGGGATTTATACCAGGGACACAGGGATGGTTCAACATCCTCAAGTCAATCAACGTGATTCACTACATTAACAAAACGATAAACAAAAACCACATGATCATCTCAATAGATGCAGAGAAAGCATTCGACAAGATCCAACATCCATTTATGATAAAAACCCTCAATAAAATAGATATAGAAGGGAAGTACCTCAACATAATAAAGGCCATATATGACAAACCCACAGCCAACATCATACTCAACAGACAAAAACTGAAACCCATCCCTCTCAGAACAGGAACAAGACAAGGGCGCCCACTTTCACCACTCTTATTCAACATAGTACTGGAGGTTTTGGCCAGAGCTATTCGGCAGGAAAAAGAAATAAAAGGAATCCAAACAGGCAACGAAGAAGTAAAACTCTCGCTGTTTGCAGACGACATGATCTTATATATAGAAAACCCCAAAGAATCCATAAAAAAACTATTAGAAACAATCAACAACTACAGCAAAGTTGCAGGGTATATAATCAACATACATAAATCAGTAGCATTTCTATATGCTAACAATGAACTAACAGAAAAAGATCTCAAGAACTCAATCCCATTCACAATTGCAACAAAATGAATAAAATACCTTGGGATAAATTTAACCAAGCAAGTGAAAGATCTATACAACAAAAACCACAAGACCTTCTTGAAAGAAATCGACGACGACATAAAGAGATGGAAAGACATTCCATGCACATGGATTGGAAGAATAAACATAGTTAAAACGTCCATACTACCTAAAGCAATCTACAGATTCAACGCTATCCCAATCAGAATTCCAATGTCATTCTTTACAGAAATTGAACAAAGAATCCTAAAATTCATATGGGGCAACAAAAGACCCAGAATTGCTAAAGCAATCCTGAGAAAGAAGAACACGGCTGGAGGCATCACAATCCCTGACTTCAAAACATACTACAAAGCTACAGTAATCAAAACAGCATGATACTGGTACAAAAACAGATGCACAGATCAATGGAACAGAATTGAAAGCCCAGAAATAAAACCACACATCTATGGACAGCTAATCTTTGACAAAGGAGCTGAGGGCCTACAATGGAGGAAAGAAAGTCTCCTCAACAAATGGTGCTGGGAAAAGTGGACAGCCACATGTAAAAGAATGAAAATCAACCATTCTTTTTCACCATTTACTAAAACAAACTCAAAATGGATCAAAGACCTAAAGATTAGGCCAGAAACAATAAGTCTTCTAGAAGAGAGTATCGGCAGTACACTCTTTGACATCAGCTTCAAAAGAATCTTTTTGGACACCATAACCCCTCACATGAGGGAAACAATAGAAAGAATAAACAAATGGGACTTCATCAGACTAAAGAGCTTCTTCAAGGCAAGGGAAAACAGGATTGAAACAAAAAACAGCCCACTAATTGGGAAAAAATATTCACAAGTTATTTATCTGACAAAGGGTTAATCTCTATAATATACAAAGAACTCACATAATTCAACACCAAGAAATCAAACAACCCAATTACAAAATGGGCAGGGGACATGAACAGACATTTCTCCAAAGAAGATATATGGATGGCCAATAGACACATGAAAAGATGCTCATCATCACTAATCATCAGGGAAATGCAAATCAAAACTACACAGGGAAAAGCAAATCAAAACTACACTAAGATATCACCTTACACCTGTTAGAATGGCAAAAACATCTAAAACCAAGAGTGACAAAGGTTGGAGAGGCTGTGGAGAAAAGGGAACCCTCATACACTGTTGCTGGGAATGCAAACTGGTGCAGCCACTATGGAAAACAGTATGGAGATTCCTCAAAAAGTTAAGAATAGAAATACCTATGACCCAGCCATCCCACTACTGGGTATCTATCCTAAGAACCTGAAATCAGCAATTCCAAAAGTTCCACGCACCCCTATGTTCATCGCAGCATTATTCACAATAGCCAAGTCATGGAACCAACCTAAGTGTCCAGCAACTGATGACTGGATAAAGAAGATGTGGTATATATATACGATGGAATACTACTCAGCCATAAAAAAGGACAAAGTCATCCCATTCACAACAACATGGACAGACCTTGAGAGTATTATGTTGAGTGAAATAAGCCAGAGAGAGAAAGACGAACTCTCTATGACTCCACTCATAGGTGGTAGTTAACACATGGACAAAGAGAACTGAACGGTGGTTGCCAGGGAAAAGGGGGGTGGGGGGAGGGCACTAGGGGTGAAGTGGTGTACCTACAACATGACTAATAATGATGTACAACTGTAATTTCACAAGGATGTTAACTTTCATAACCTTAATAAAAAAGAAATTTTTTTTAAAGTTATGTTAATTGTAACTTCCAGAGTAATCACTAAGGAAATACTAAACAATTTACAAAAAAGAAATGAAGGGAAACAAAATGGTATATCAGGAAAAAAATCAATTATAAAAGAAGGTACTATTAGAGGAACTAAGGGGACAAAAGGTATAAGACATATAAAAAACAAATAAAATAGCAGAATGCCTTCCTTACCAGTAATTACTTGAAATGTAAATGGATTAAAATATTAGATTAAAAGGCAGAGACTGGCAGAAAGGATTTAAAAACATGATCCAAATTCATGCTATCTACAAGATACTAAGTTTAGATCCAAAGATGCAAATAGGTTTGAAAGTGAAAAGCTAGTAAAACACATTCGGTGAAAATGGTAACCAAAAGAGAGCTGGGGTGGCTATATGAGTATCAGACAACATAGACTTCAAGACAAAAGTTGTTAACAAGAGACAAAGAAGGACATTATATACTGATAACAGTCAATTCATCAAGACAATACAACAATTATAAATATATACACACCTAAGAACAAAGCCCCAAGACATATAAAGCAAAAACTGACAGAATTAAAGGAGAAATTGACAGTTCTACAATATAGTTGGTGACTTCAATACCTCACTTTCAATAACGGAGAGAACTAGACAAAAGATCATTAAGGAAATAGAGGACTTGAAAAACACTATAAACCAGTTAGACCTACAGACACATACTGAACACTACAAAACAACAGCAGAAGACACATTCTTCTCCAGTGCACATGGAACACTCTCCAAGAGAGTGTTATGTTAGGCCACAAAGCAAGCTCAATAAATAGAAAGAAACTGAAATCATTTAAATATCTTTTTTTTAACACAATGGAATAAAACCAGAAATAACAGAAAGGAAAACTAGAAAATTCACAAATATATGGAAATTAATCAACACACAAACAACTGGTGGGTCAAAGAAGAAATTATAGGTGAGATTAGAAAATACTTTGAGACAAATGAAAATGAAAACACAACATACCAAAACCCACAGACTGCAGCAAAAACAATGCTCAGAGGGAAATTTAAAGCTCTAAAAGCAGTGACAGCCCTGGGGCCGAGTGCTTAAGTTCACACGCTCCGCTTTGGTGGCCCAGGGTTTGCAAGTTCAGATGCTGGGCGTGGACCTACACACTGCTCATTGAGCCATGCTGTGGCGGCATCCCACATAGAAGAACTAGAGTGACTTACAACTAGGTAATAAATACAACTATGTACTGGGGCTTTGGGGAGGAGAAAAAAAAAGAGGAGAGCTCTAAAAGCTTACACTAAAAAAGGAAATCAGAGGCTGGCCCCGTAATGTAGTGGTTAAGTTCAGTGTGCTCCACTTCAGTGGCCCACATTTGCAGATTCGGATCCCTGGCCTGGATAAATGTGGCAGTGACACACATACAAAACAGAGGAAGACTGTCACAAATGTTAGCTCAGGGCAAATCTTCCTCAGCAAAAAAACATATTATATATATCAATCTCAAATCAATAATCTAATTTACTCCTTAAGGAACTAGAAAAAGATCAAGATAAACCCAAACCCAGCAGAAAGAAAGAAACAATAAAGATTAGAGCAGAGATAAACACAAAGAAAATAGTAAAACAACAAAGAATCAATGAAACCAAAAGTTGGTTTTTGAAAATTATCAGCAAAATTGACAAATCTTTAGCTAGACTGACCAAGAAAAGAGAGAAAAGACTCAAATTACAAAAATCAGAAATGAAGTGGAGACATTACTAATGGAGACCACATACATTACTAGAGACCTTACAGAAATAAAAGAGTAAGAAAACACTACGAACAACTATGTCAATAAATTAGATAACCTAGACGAAAAGGACAAACTGCTAAAACACACAAATTCCCAAAGTCTTTGTTCACAACAGTTTTGTCAACCAATCAATACATAACCTTGTTTATGTGTGTTTCTCTTTAAAGACACTTTATTTAATATAAATTGATTCATTAACATTGAACTCACGGACATCAACACTATAATTCATGCCTGAATGAAGCTTATATCTAACACATATATTTTTTCCATAAGACAAATCACACCTTTCCTGAGCTTAGGAACACTAGACAACACTTCAGCACTATGCTTGGGGGCCATTTTAAACAGCAAAATTACCAAAAAAAGCACAAAAGTGCAAAAAAGTGGCACTAAAAGGTGACAAGGACACTTATTTACAAGGACACTTATTTACAGTATGAGAGCTGAAACAAAAAGGCAGAGCATCACCTTGTTTGACCTCAACCAGCAACATGTGCATCAAGCAACTCAAATTTTTTGCATTCTGCACATGTCTGCAAAAGCACTGTGAGTATCAATTTGGGGCTTACAAACAAATTTTAGCAAGTAAGGAAATTCACAAATGTGAAATCTGTAAAAAGTAAGAATCATCTATACTAGCAAACTGAATATATTAAGAGGACTGCATATCATGACCAAGTAGGACTTGTCCCCGGAATGTAAGGGTGGTTTAACGTGTGAAAATCAACATTATACACCACATTAATAGAATGAAGGGGAAAAAACCCACATGATTATTTCAATTGATGTAGAAAAAGCAATGGACAAAATCTAACACCTTTTCATAATAAAAACAGTCAGCAAACCAGGAAGAGAATTTCCTCAACATAATAAAGGGCACTTATGAAAAACCCACACTTAACTATCATACTCAATGGTGAAAGAGTGAAAAAGCTTTCCCCTAAGGTCAGGAACAAGACATGGATGCCCTCTTTCACCACTTCTATTCAACACTATACTGGAAGTGATAGCCAGAGCAATTAGGAAAGAAAAAGAAATAAAAGATATCCAAACTGGAAAGGAAGAAGCAAAATAATCCTTATTCACAGATGACATGATCTTATATACAGAAAACACTAAAGAATCCAAAAAAAAAAAGTTAGAACTAATAAATGAATTTAGCAAAGTTGCAAGATATAAAACCAACACACAAAAATCAGTTGTATTTCTATATGCTAGCAATGAACAATCTAAAGAGGAAATTAAGAAAACAATTCCATTTATAAATAGCATTAAGAATAAAATATGAATAAATTTAATCAAGGAGGTACAAGACTTGTATACTAACAAAATATTGCTGAAAGAAAGTAAAGATCTAAATAAATGGAAAGACAGTCTATGTTTATGGATTTGAAGACTTATTTTTAGATGGCAACACTATCCGAAGTGATTCACAAATTCAATGTAATCCTTATCAAAGTTCTAATACCCTTTTTTGGGAAGAAATGAAAAAGCTGATCCTAAAATTTATATGGAATTGCAAGGGACCCCAAACAGACAAAACAATTTTGAAAAAGGAAAACAAAGTTGGAAGACACACTTCCTAATTTCAAAACTTACTACAAAACCAGAGTAATCAAAACAGTGTGGTACTCACATAAAAGGACAGACATATAGACCTATCAATAGAACAGAACTGAGAGTCCTGAAATTAACCCACACAACTGTAGTCAATTGATTTTCAACAAGGGTGCCAAGACCATCTACTGAAAGAAAGAATAGTCTCTTCAACAAATGATGCTGAGACAACTAGAGATCCACATGCAAAAGAAGGAAGTTGGACTTCTACTTAACACCATATACAAAAATTAACTCAAAGTGGATCAATGACCCAACTATAATAGTTAAAACTTTAAAACTCTCAGAAGAAAACATAGAGGAAAGTCTTCATGACCTTGGATTTAGGAATGGATTGTTAGATTTAACACCAAAAACACAGGAAACCAAAAAAAAAAAAAAAGATAAATTGCACTTGATTAAAATAAAAAACATTTGTGCAAAGGATACTACCAAGAAAGTGAAAAGACAACCTACAGAACTAGGAAAGAATACTTGCAAATAATTCTGATAAGGGTCTATATCCATAACATATAAAGAACTCAGAACCCAACAACAAAAAGAAAAACAAAAATGGGCAAAGGATTTGAATAAACACTTATCCAATGAAGATATACAAATACCAAAAAAACACATCAAAAGATGCTCAATATCACTAGTCATTAGGGAAATGCAAATCAAAACCATAATGAAACACCACTTCACACCTACTAGGATGGCTGTAATAAAACCAAACCGAAAAAGGAAAATAACAAGTGCTGGTGAGGGAGAAACTGGTACCCCTCTTACAGTGCTGGTCAAAATTTAAAATGGAGCAACTGCTGTGGAAAACAGTTTGACGGTTCCTCAAAATTTTAAACAGAACTACCATATGATCCAATAATTCCACTCCTAGGTATACACCCCAAAGAACTGAAAACAGGTATTCAAACAAATACTTGTACACAAATGTTCATAGCTTCACTGTTCACAATACAGATGAAGGGATAAACAAAACGTAGTATACCCATATAATGCAATATTACGCAGCCATAAAAGGGATGAAGTAGTGATACATGCTACAACATGGATGAACCTCAAAAACAGTATGCTAAGTGAAAAAAACCAGACACAAAAGGTCACATGTTGTATGATTCCATTTATATGAAACAGCCAGAATATGTAAAACCACACAGAAAGCAGATCAATGGTTGCCAGGGGCTGAAGGGAGGGAGGAAAGGGGAGTGACTGATTGATGGGAACAGGGTTTCCTTTTGGAGTGATAAAAATGGTTTGGAATTAGATGTGATGGTTGCACAACATTGTTAATGAACTAAATATCACTGAATTGTACACTTTAAAATGGTTAATTTTATATGAATTTTACCTCATAAAAAAACTTAAAAAAAAAAATATCCTTAGAGTCAAATCCTTAGAGTCATCATATGTCCTTTCTGCAAATGCTTTCTATTCCCACAATTCACAAGCTAGTTCGGGCCTCTTAATTGTACTTGAGCCTCCACTACTCTCTAAACTAGTTTCCTCGCTAATCCAATCTGTCCCACTTCGACCTGTCACACATATCATCCAGTCTAACCTTCTTATGAATACAGCTGCAATCACATGACAATATTGCTCAAAAGACAACAGTGGCTCTTCATTGCCTATCAAATTAAGAGAAATACTCTGCCTACAATCTACAGCCCTATCCAGAATGTCCTTAGCCTTCCTTTTCAGTCTTATGGTACAGACTATCGAAAATACCATAGACCCTGAATCAGCCTTTGGGTTCAAATCCCAGCTACACCACTCTGGAATCTTGAGCAAGCTATTTCACTTTTCTGAGCTTAGAAACGGAGAAAACACAACTTACTATGAGAGCAGTATGAGAACTGAATAAAATAAAATAATAGCACTGTACATATATAGTAAATGTTAAATAAAAGCATCTTTCTATAATGCCCTGCACTAAAACTACCCCAAATCCTAATAAAAATGGGCTACTTAAACCCCCTTAACAGAAAATGTTCCCACCTTCATGACTTAATTTACCCTGTTTGCTAGTTTCTTCCCAAAACTTTATTAAAACTTCTGCCTCTCAAAAATCTACCCATTCAAGAAGCACCATTTCAAACAACTTTTTTACTCATCTTCCCAGTCTGTGTTTCTCAACATCCTTCACTTCCTACCCTCACCCCCAATGATATGTAAGCTCTCCTTTTTTAAGCACCATAGCACTTTGTACTTCTGAGGTGCTTGTATGATAGCGTTTCCTGTGTTTGTCTTTTAAGCTCATCTACTAGAGCATAAGCTTCCGGAGAGGAGCATTCGGTCTCACTGATCTTCTGCTTTTCTATACTATTTAGAACTGTGTACATAGCAGATGCTCAATAAATGTTTTTTAAGTTGATTAAAACCGAATACTGATATAAGCAAATACAAAGTTTTAAACCTGAAAACAAAAGCTAGTTCCAAAATGATTTAAGTTCTGAAAACGATAACATCTAAGACTAATTACACATTGTCAAAAAAAGAATGAAGAATTTTTGGGCAGACCCAACAATTAAAGTCCCCAGTGGGAAAACACCAAAAACAACCTATTTTAACCTTAGAGGCCACAAATATTTCAGGGAAAGAACATAAGCTTAGAATGTTTGTTTTCTATGCAACACAAAGCCCTCCATGACCTCTCTTGTGAGCATGTCTTCAACCTCGTACCTGTTCAACTAATACAACAGCCACAGAAACTTCTCAGTTACCAAAAAAACCACGCTCTTTCAAGGCTCTAAGCCGTTGCACATGATATTTTTCTGCCTAAAACACTTGCCATCCTCATTCTTCAAGACTCAGTCAAGCTATCTTCTCACTGAAGACGTCCCTCTCTCTCCCTAAAACAGAGTTGAGGTAGTCCTCCTTTGTGCCACTACCTTTCTTTGTAAATATTTTTACTGTAAACACTCAACACTCTCTAAACCAATATTTGCTTCCTTGAGATGAAACAATGTTTTTAATCACCTTTCTATCTATTCCCAGGTGCCTGGCCCATATTAAGTGTCCTGTTACTCTTTCTCATGTGAATGACTGACAAATGCAGGCATAATCAATAGCTTGTTTTTTTCCTTGCTTACAGTTCTTTGGGTAGGGCTTGTTTATTGTTCTTTGTTTCTATTGCTAAAAAATGGTCCTTCCAATCTCCTGTTATCGATGAGAGAGAACATGCAAAAGTACTTTACAAAATTATACAAATGTAAAGTATTAGTATCTCTCAATTTCTCAATTATGTATTATGAAGGTATAACAGCAACATTTACATCATTCCACAACAAGCAGGCTCCCTCAGATCAATGTACCATCTTTTCTAAATCCTTCCCAACTTCACAGTTGGTTCACCACAAGCCTCCTAATCTCAATTAGTCCCTTTTGCATCAAATCTTTCTAATCCATAGTGTATCTGACTCTCATTCTTTCCTTACTCTTTAGTCATAGTGCACTAGGAAAAGTCTAACAAAAGAGACTCCAAGGCTAAATTTTAGTCCTGCTACTTACTGGTTAATGTGGTCTTGGTGGAATTATTTAATCTTTAAACTCCAGTTTGTTTGTTTGTGAAATGGTGGTGTGTAATAAGTACCTACCTCATAAAATTTTTATAAAGAATTTTTAAAAGTTTAGATGCATAGCACTCAGCACAGTGCATAGCACAGAGCAGGCACTCGCTCAACGGTAGCTATTACTTTCCTTCCTCCTAGTGCTTCTACTATTTACTTTTTCAAAAATACTTCAACTTTTATTATAGCATTATACAGCTGGACCTGGCCAGGGCTGGGAGGGAAAGTTCTGAGCACTGAGGATGTACACAATTCTGAAGCAGTCATTTTTATTGTTAGCTTTGTTTAAAAAAACTGAAAGTGTTTGTATAGCTTCCAGTCTTCCCCTCACTCCTATCCACTGTCTTCTCTCTTCCTACAGCACTGTTTCTTGAGCAAAACAATGTATTAACTCCTCAAAAGTTTTTTTAGCATCTGGTTAAGCACTGTGAATATTCTATCTTCACATGATATCTGTCCCCTCCTAAGGCAAATCTATTCCTTATGCAACCATCCTTCATCTACTGGATGCTAGTATTTGGAAGCATGTGAGTTTCTCAGTACCACCGTTAAAGTACATCTATCCAAAGTGCACAAACTATGTTTTACTTGGCCATCTCACACATAAGGAAGCTATTGCATCCCTTCCTCTGAGCACCTCATGGATATGAATCAACACCATCATGAACTGTATTGAGTTCTTTTATCACCTACATTACCACAGCAGCTCTTACTAAGCCTTTTACTCATGTAAACTGCTGCCAGGGCAGATTCTCAGCAGTCTTCAATTTCTTTAAAAGACTTAATGTAGAATTTTACATTAACGTCTGTCCCTATTCCTCTTGTTCATTTCTATCTCAGCTTTTAGCTTTCAAACATATTTCTGAACTCAATGTACTAGTTATTCTTCCAGGATTAGGTCTTCTTTACATTAAGCATGTCATTTTCCCTCCATCTAAAACACTGGATAAACAAACATTGAAGAAAATGAGGCCAAAGAAAGTACTGCTGATTCCTCTAATTCTTTAGGGAACTATAATTCTGTTCTTAAGTTCCTATTTCTTCAAAACCAGTTTCTCCCCATCATGGATTTTCCCATGATTCCCTATGATACATGTAAGACTGATCAGTTGTTTACCAGGACTATAATTAGAATTAGAAGGTACTTTCCAGGATCATCTAGTCTTGCCCAACTCCCTCCTTTGCAAATAAGGAAAGGGAAATCAGGAAAGTTTAGTTATGAACCCTTGGCTGCACGGCTAATAAGTGGCATATTTGGGAGCAGAACTAATGAATTCTAAATACAAATATATGGCGTTTTTCCATGACAGGTTTTTATTCAAATTTTTGTATTTTTATCTGTTTATTTCATCTACATGAAATAACATAAACTATTGTTTTTGATGATTCTATTTCATCTAAAACATTGTGCCCTTTTTGTTTTCAAGGGTATTCCGGCTACCACACAAGGAGTACATATATTGCTGCTTCTACTTTTTAAGTCCATTCAGGGAACAGATGGGTGAATAGACTGTCTCTACTCTGACAAGCCACAAAGCAAAATGAACATAAATTTTGGCTTGCTGCAGATAGCGAGGAAAGGAATATTTTGGTTACAAATCTCAAATCCTGACCCTCAGTCTAGAAATGTATTTAAGCTTATCAACTTTCTAAGACTCAATAGAGAAAATGATAGTTTTATATTGTATTAATGGTATTTATTGAATCACTGTATCAATGATACAATATATTCTTTTTATATCATTTCTGGTTGATTTATGGTCAATATCACTTTTGACCAAACTTAGATATGAAATCCACTGTATTATTACTATTATTATTATTTTGCTTTTTCTCCCCAAATCTCCCCAGTACATAGTTGTGTATATATATTTTTTTGGGGGGGGGGGGAGAGATTAGCCCTGAGCTAACTACTACCAATCCTCCTCTTTTTTGCTGAGGAAGACTGGCCCTGAGCTAACATCTGTGCCCATCTTCCTCTACTTTATGTGTGAGACACCTACCACAGCATGGCTTTTGCCAAGCGGTGCCATGTCCGCACCTGGGATCCAAACTGGCAAACCCCGGGCCATCGAGAAGCGGAAGGTGTGAACTTAAGCGCTGCGCCACCAGGCCGGCCCCATAGTTGTATACTTTAGCTGTGGGTCCTTCTAATTGTGGCATGTGGGTCGCCACCTCAACATGGCCTGATGACCGGTGCCATGTCCTTGCCCAGAATCCGAACCAGCGAAACCCTGGACCGCCGAAGCAGAGCACGCGAACTTAATCACTGGGCCACAGGGCTGGCCCCACTGTGTTATTAATAATAAATAACAACCACCATCTACCTCTCCACCAGAATCTAAGTTCCATGAGAGTTAGTATTTGTTTTTCATTTTATGATTTTTGCCTGGCTTGCAGTAGGCTCTCAATAAAAATATGCTGATAAACAAATAAATGAATAAATAAATTAACAGGCTTTTTAAAAGGAAAACTAACCCAAAAAATAGATCCAAAAATTTAATAACTCCCCCAAAAGTAAACAAAAGAGATATTTTCCAGAAGGATTCACTTGGCTACCAAAGTTAACTAAAGACACAAAGGAGTCTTAATATCATGATTACATTTTTTTCCCATTAGACTCCTTATGCATAAGAGACTTCTTTAACAATTCCTCTGTTCATTTTTCCAGAAACACCAAGCAAATATCAAAGATGAAATCAAGTTCACTATCATAAGATCATAAAAAGGCCATCACCAGATACATAAATTAGGCTCTTGTAAGTTAGTATTAGTATTACTTTATGACCTGAACTCAAAAACAATCCCAAGAATTCACTATTTTCTTTCAATGTTTTCATCACTTTCTTTGTACACAGCTGCTCTCAGAACTCATTTCAAAACATCAAATCTCACATTTACCACAACAGCAACTTCTAGCCATCCTACACTGATTAAATCAAAACATACTCTTTACTGGTGCTTTTATTGAATGTTATCTTCTGCACAGTTCCTCTAAAATCTAAGTAAAAAGTACTAAAACAAGGTTAATTCAAATGTTGAGGCTGAAGGAACTTTCTCACCTAATCCTTTTTTTCCTCTTATTTTTAATATGTTTACAATTTATTTAATTCACTTCAAGTGTCTATGCTAAATTCAAAGTTACTGAATTAGAACTAACTGCACCAAACTCAAATCATTTACATCTCTTTCCTATTTATTTAAACATTTATACTAAAAAATTTAAAATTATTTTACTTATCAAGTCAAATCTAATATTATTTGATGTACTGCCAATCATTTAGCTTATGTTTCATAAACAACATAAAGCATCAGCTTATATAAACCCACCAGGCTCTCTCCGTACAGTTTGCCCTTAAATTCACAAAAGTGAAAAATCTAATTAAAAAACTAAACTAAACTATGGATTTAACAAACAGATTAACGTACTGAAAAAGTCTTTAAAGACGTTTAACCAATCCACTTTGAATAAAAGTCCTGTGTTCTCCTTTGTCAGTTTGTTAACACAGCTCAATTCTCAGTGAGCTCCTGGCCTGATCGGCAACACTCAAACTCCCCACACTCAGCCCACGTGACTTGGCCAACACCCAGGCAAGAGAAAGTTTTTGAGGGCTCTCTCTTTCCAAAACTTTCTCCCCCTGAACTATAAAAGAACCTATAAAACAAGTATATCACGATGGCTACAAATGTGACCAATTATTCAGACCTATTTTGGAAGAAACTTCAAGGTACATATATATTTCCAACAATATTCAACTACTGAATATTGTTGAAAATATATTCATGTCTTCATGCTTTCCTTTGTTTTCTCCTTTTCTTTCTTAACTTTCAAACAATGTCTCCACCAGCACAATCACTGTAAAACAGATTCATTAATTACATGGGACATTTAAGTTACTAAAAAGGGGTTCAGAAATTCTGAGAAAGGAGGGGAGGCTATCTGACGCAAAAGCTGGATTTCTATCATTATATAGGCTAACTTAAAATAGAATGTTTCCAAGTACCCTGGAATACAGGTAGCAGTAATTGTAATATAGTAATAAAGTTAACAGAGATATCCTAGGACTTAAATAGATACAAAATCTTGCTAAAATTGTCTCAATAGTATCAGAAAATAGTATGGAAGGGTTCCAGGAGTACGAAAAAAATAATAATTGCATCTAACTTTGGCTTTTTATACGCAATAATATCTGGAACTGGGATATTTTTCCTCTTTGCTCTGTAATAGTTTTTTTCACTATCTTTTGTTAATTACTGTCACATTTGCTCTAGTCTGAGGATACCAACATCCTTTTAAAAAAGAACAAAAAATTCTCTCTAGATGTGGCCCTAGTCTTTTCTGTGCCTTCATCACTATGAGGCATACTTTCTTTACAGAAATTACCTTAATTTTCCCCAATACCTCTAATCAACATGCTTTAAATAAATGTCCAGTATGTACAAAATCAGAAGTATTCCTGGATCTACCTCTGGTCTCTTCAGCTATTCAAGGAAAATCTCATCCTGATTTGTCTTCCATTTAAACACTAATATTAAAAACTAATAATAATGATCCTATTTGCAAAACCTTAAAATTTCATAAAAAGGTAACCTCAGATACAGCAGTTAAATGTCATGGTGAAAATTCTGACTAATAACTCCATTCATTAAATTACCTTTAGAATACTGGAAATGTTTTTAGCTCAGAAACTGATATTCCAATATTTTATATCTTACTTTAAATTGTACTGTATTTTAGTTTTTGCTGTCTTACAAATGGTTAACAACATAAAAGATTTGTCTTCTATTGCTGATAATTGAAAGAACATTCCAGTCTAGAATAACAATAATGTTGAATAGGAAACAAAAGCTAATATAAAGCAGTTTGTCAATAATATTTCATTATTTGTCAATCACGCCACATTATTCCCAAACTACCTGTGCAAAGAGAAATCTTACTTTCTCTTCTACATATATAAAAAGAACTATTAAGTAACAGCACGCTTGCCTGAATGCCAAAATTGAAATTCTGTCCCACCCAATTCCTTCCTGTCAGCCAAGGAGAGTTTAATTAAAAGGGGAAAAAGAGAGGCCAGTCCTCATCTGTACATACTTCCTTCCTCTCAGCTCAGCCAAGCCCCATCCGAGGCAGATTCTACTATCTCTGGCCCTAACAGAGGACCAGTAAAAACAAACAAACTTTACAGTTTAGAAGAAGAAAGAAAGGGAAAAAAGAGAAACAAAATAGAACAGCTTTGTAGATGCTAATCTACCTTGAAGATCCACAATTTAAAACTCATGTTTCAAATGTAAGAATAAAATGATGGTTTGTTTTTAAAAGTGAAGTTCAAAATATGAGCCATTAGATGTTAAAATACGGCAATGTGCCATACAAAATACGTTGTCTTAACGCCAAGGAGGCAATTCTGCATCTCACTCATTTATCTCTGTCTCAGTTAGATGCAGAATTTGCCTAAACTCCAACAGGCACCCGTGGTTCACGGAGCCCCTGCTGAAAGATCAGGTCAGTTCTGCCTGTTAGCACCACTGTAGCTTGACCCTTGAACTCTGGCCAGATCCACCAGGTAGATTTACAGAAACTGCCCACTAACACTTTTGACCTTCACTTGTCTCCTAACTTGAACACCTGCTATGAGCCAAACTTACCTTGCCTAGCTGAAATTCCACTCTTGACCTTTTCTAGTCAATTCCGCTGCCTGCCACCAAAATTCTGTACAAAGAACCAAGCTCTGACATCCATTTAAAAAAAAGTATCACTGTTGTTGTGTTAATACAAAAATAACTTACCTAAGGTATCCTTTAGGTTTTTTACAATAGATGCTTTCCGAGCGCTGTTTTTCCTTTCCACATAGTTAGAAGGCACAAAACCCATTTTATTCATGGAATTTCGAACTCGCCACCAGGACTTAGAATCATCCAGAAGCCACAATTTCTCATTCTTCTTAATGTCCAGCTCTTGTTCTTGTTGGGCCACATAATCGAATTTGGCTACTAGCACCACTTCTTCTGCCATCTTTCAGCAGCTTCAGCACTGTAACCACATAGAAAATATTTTTTATAAGGTTTAAGTAGTAGTAGTCTACTTTTCAAAAGAGACACACCTAAAAATCTAAGAGCACTGAAGGGTTGAAAGTAAAAATATGAAAAAAAATACACCAGGTAAATTCTAATCAAAACAAAACTGGTATAACTATATGAATAACACACAAAAGGACGTTAAGGCAAAATCAATAGTAGTTATAAAGTTGGCCATACAATGATAAAAAATTTTATTTAATATACATAACAGCTAAATTTCTATGTATCCATTAACATAGCTCCAAAATGGACTGATGGAACCACAAGGAAAAACTGACAAATCCATCGTCACAGAGGACAATTTTTGACATATTTATCTCAATAATAAATCACGGAGACAAAAAATTTAGTAAGGTAAGAGAAGAACTGACATCACGACCATTAAGTTTGATCTAACAAACATATCCAAATATTACTTCCAAACAGAAGAATACAAACAGAATATATACAAAAATTGATCAAATGCTACAGCATAAAGAAAGTCTCAACAACTTTCATGTACTTAGTATCCTACAACCATATTCTCTGACAACCACAACAAAAAGATAACTTTTTAAAAACTTCATGTTTGGAAACTTCTAAAAACTCATGAGACAAAGAAGAAGTCATAACAATTTTGAAAATACTCAGAAGTAAAATAATAAAAAGACTATACAGCCAACCTTGTGGGATGCAGTAAAAGGAGTATATAGAGGGAGATTCTTAGTTGTAAATAGTTCTTCAGAAAAATAAGAAAAGCTAACAATAAATTGATGAACTCAGCATCCGTCTTAAGCAATGAGAAAAGTAGATAGATGAATATAAGAAAAGTAGAAAAAGGAAACAATACAAATAAAAGTAGAATTTAATGAAACAGAAAACAGATATAAAGGCTCAACAAAACAAAAAGTTAGTTCTGTTATGACTAACAAAATGGACACAGTTCTGGCAAGACTGATAATGAAAAAAGGAAAAAGCACACCCAAATATCAGAAATGAAAAGGAACGGTTGGCCCCATGGCCAAGAGGTTAAATGCACACACTCCGCTCTGGCAGCCCAGGGTTCACCAGCTCAGATCCTGGACACGGACCTACATACTGCTCACCAGGCCATGCTGTGGTGGTACCACACATAGCAGAACCAGAATGACCTACAACCAGGATATACAACTATGTACAGGGGCTTTCAGGAGAAAAAAGAGGAAGATTGGCAACAGATGTTAGCTCAGGGCCAATCTTCCTCACCAAAAAAAGAAGGGGAAAAAAAGGATATATTAAAAAAAAATGAAAAGGGAGTAATAATTCTAGATGCTGCAAGCATTCAAAAGACATGGCAATATTATAAACAATTTTATCAATAACTCTGAAAACAAGTAAAATGTACAAATTTCTAGAAAAATAAAAATAACACAAGTAATAAAATCGAATCAGTCATTAAGATATCTTCCCATAACAAAAACACCAGGGCCAGATGGTTTTACAGGTAAGTCCTATTAAAATTAAAGGAACAAACATTCCAATTTATACAAACTTTCAGAACAAAGAAAGGAAAATTACAAACCTAACTCATTCCTGAACTGAGGTCAGCTCTCTGCTTTCTTCAGAGAGATTATTTTACATAAACAGCTTCCCTAGGCTTAGCAAACCAATATATTCAGCTTTTGATTTTGGATAATGAATAGCATTCTCTTTTCTCAACAATGAAGGAGTTCTTCAATGTTCTCAGGGAAGAGAATTCAACATCAACTAGCAATCAAGTGTAGACACTTTTGTAGCTACAAGATAGATACTTTTTGGGGGGCACTGCAAGGCCTCAAAACCTACCACACATTCTTCTGAAATAGACTCAAGTATGTACAGCAGCAAAATAACTAATAAGCTAAAAAAGAGGATGATGTCGTATTCAACAAACAATAATGAACCGAGAGAAACCAGAAAATTAACTTGTATTCTTGTAACTTATCTTTGTTTGAAATTATTTCCAAATAAAAACTTATAACTAAGTCTAAATAATTAACAGCACATGATGTAAAAGATTACAAGTGACAGATTTCTGAGACGCTGGAAAGCAAAGAGATTTTTCCAGGGATACTTGGGCACTGACTCTGATTCCTTCCCTGTGGGAACTTCCCCATAATTAATCTACAAATTTAATGAAATTTAATCCTAGATCTCAATGAAATCTATCTTGAAACTTGACAAAATGATTTTAAAATTTATCTAGAAAAGTAAACATATAAAACCGGCAAATAATATTTTGGAAAAAATAAGAGTTGGTATAATGACACTGTAGGTTGTACACCCAGCATTCATTTTCTCTTCCTAATAAGATCCCAATTATCCTTCTAGTTACCACTTCGCTATTCTTTTAGCCATGCAACTTGGGAGATTGACTCTAGCTTCAAAGGTGAATTTGGGTTAATCAAAAAGGCCTTTATGCATATGAGAATCACTATGGAACTTTAAAAAAAATACAGGAGCTTGGGCCCCTATTTCAGAGACTCTAATCAGTCTCGAGCGTCACGCAGGCATCAGTGTTTTTAAAAGCTATTGTACAGCTAGGATTGAGAACACTTATCTAAGCCAATCATGACAACCTCTCCCTTGCTAGGTTTGTCCACATCAACCCACTAAAGGCCAATAGGATGCAAGGAAAACTACGCTAGAAACTTCAGGGAAAAGCTGACTGGCTCTTCAGAAACACAGTAAAAGACTGTCTCTATATTTTGTCATGGACAGATGTGAGGCCTAGAGAACCACTGCAGCCTCTTGTCACCAGCTGGAGAATGATGCTGTCCGTCACTGACCAAAACGTCATTATGTGGCACAAGACTGTAGAGGCAAAAGTACCCTATCAGTACCAAAATGCAACATTAAGGCAATTTAAAGTAATATGATATTGGTGCAGAGTGAAAGAGACTAGTAGAATATAGATTGAGGTCTAAAAATAGATACACCCACATACAGGGGGCTTTAGAAACCTCTTCTCTAATGTACCAGCTGGGAGTTCTAGTTTTGGCTTTTTAAAGTAGATGGAGTACTTCAAAGCACTTAATAAAAAATGGATTTTCGTGTATCTTCCCCCTCAAACATTTACAGTGGTCTCACCCAGACCTACTTCAAAAGCAAGTAATTTTTTAAAGTGACCTCCTTTGATAAGTCTTTCCAAAACAATCAACTTAGTTTTCACAAAACAACTTGTTTAGCACTATTTTTGTTTGTTTTATATAATATATCAAATTATAGTATGAAGCACAACTGAAAGAAACAGTACGTCTAACTCTTGGTAAGCAGATTCAACTCAAATGTCAAGGGTATCATCAGGTTGTACTGTTTGATAACAGAAATGGAGGCATTTAGTTACTCAGACAAGTCAGTTAACTTCTACTCTGTGTGTATAAACATGCAAATATATGAGAATTCCATCTATAGCAGGGGTGATATTTCAAATCACTGGAGAAGAATGACTTATTCAATAACTGACACTAGGCCTAAAGCTGTCTATTTGGGAAAAACATAGTCAGTCCTACCTCACACTACATACAAAAGTAAATTAGAGGACTTTTACTTCCAGGAAGAGGGAGTAGTTGTACTTTTCCCTATTCATCCAAGTAAGTACTACTAAAAACCTGGACGTTATATATAAAACAAACATTAGAAAACTTTGAAAGGTAAAGAGAAGGCAGCAAATAAGCTAGGACCTCGGGACCCAAGGAATGACATACTGGTGAACCCCCTAAGTTTTATTTTTGCCTGACATATCCTGAAGTCTTATTTTTGTCTGATATATTCTAGACTTTGAGCTGAAGATTGGCAACCTAGACATACCAATAGGCACAGACAAAACAAAACAAAACAAACAAAACCCAGTGCTCTTCAGACAATGGATCAAAAAAGGCACAGCCTAGAAAGACAGGAAACTTTTAGACACTAAACACTCTACTCCAGTCAAACACTACAGAAAAAAATGACCCCATCCATTCCTGCAAAGACCAAGTAGGAAAGCTATACTTCCTACTCTCAAGAGGCTATAATAAGGCACCTCAACATCTCTACCTGGTGGTATAAGTAAGGGCCAATTAAGGATCTGGGACTTCTACCCATCAGCCAAACAGAAAATCAGCAAGGAGATAAAAGAAATCAGCAACACATTCAACCAAGAGGATCTAACCAACATTTACTGAACAATCCACTCAAACAACAGCAAAATACACATGCTGTTCAAGTGTCCATGGAACAAATACCAAGATAGACCATATCCTGGGCCATAAAACAAACCTCAACAAATTTAAAAGAACTGAAGTCATACAATATGTTCTCTGAATACAAAAGAATCAAACTAGAAGTCAATAATAGAAAGATAACAGGAAAATCTCCAAATATTTGGAACATACTTCTAATCCATGGGTCAAAGAGGAAGTCTCAAGGAAAATCAAATATTACACCAAAATGAAAATGAAAATATAACCTATCAAAATTTGTGGGACACAGCTAAGCAGCACTGAGAGAGAGTTACAGCACTAAAGGCATTTAATTAGAAGTCTTAAACCAGTAATCTAAGATCCTAACTCAAGAACCTAGAGGGGAAAAAAAGGAACATAACCCTACAGCAAAAGGAAAGAAATGATAAAGATAAAAGCAGAAATCAATGAAACTGAAAACAGAGAAAAATCATGAAAAAAACAGCTGGTTCTCTGAACAGATCAATAAAATTGACAAACCTCTAGCAAGAAAAAAAGAGAAAACACACAAATAAACAATATTAAAAATGAAATAGAAGATATGCTACAGTCCCTGCAGACATCAAAAGGATAATAAGAGAATGCTACTAACAACTCTACACACACAAATTCTGCAACTTGGAGGAAACAGATCAATTCTTCAAAAAATACAAATTACCACAACACACTCAACATGAAATAGATCATTTGAATAGCCCTATAACATTCAGGAAGTTATATTTGTAATTTAAAAACTCCACCCCAAAAAAGAAATCTCCAGGTCCAGAGAGCTTTGCTGAAGAATTCCACCAATTATTTAAAGAATTAACACCAATTCTACATAATCTCTTCAAGAAAATAGAGAGGGGGAAATACTTCCCAATTTATCTTTGAAGTTAGTATTATCCTGATGTCAAAACTAAACAAAGACAGTACAAAAAGAGAAAATTACTAACCAATATCCCTCATGAATATAGATGCAAAAATGCTTAACAAAATATCAGCAAATAGAATTCAGCAATATGTAAAAAGAATTAATACTCCATGACCAAGTGGGGTTTTTTCCCAGGGATGCAAAGCTGGTTCAATATTCAAAAATTAATCAGTATAATCCACCACATTAACAAGCTAAGAAAAATTGTATGAACATATTACTTGATGCAGAAAAAGCATTTGACAAAATTCAACACCCATGATAAACTCTCTCAGAAAAACAGGAATAGACAGGGGAACTTTCTCAACTTGATAAATAACATCTAAAAAAATACCTACAGGTAACATCATATTTTAACAGTAAGAGACAGATGCATTCCAATATCAAGGACAAGGCAAAGATATCCACTCTCACCACTCTTATTCAACACAATGTTACAAGTTTTAGTCAGTTCAGTAAGGCAAAAGAAAGATATAAACAGCATATAGATCAGAAAGGAATAAAACTCTCCTTATTTGCAGATGACATGACTGACTACATAGAAGATTCCAACGAAGCTACAAAAAAACCCGCCTAGTACTAGTAAGTGAATTCAGCAAGGCTGCAAGACACAAGCAACCTGCAAAAATCAACTGTATTTTTACATATTAGCAATGAACACATGGACGCCAAAATTAAAAATACAATGCCATTTATAATCACTCAAATAAAAAAGGATAAAAAAGGGGTAAATCTAACCAAATGTGAAGAAGACTATACGTTGAAAATTACAAAATGCAGATGAAAGAAATCAAAGAAGATCTAAATAAAAGTGTTTATGGAATCAAAGACAAAATAGTAAAGATATAAATTTTTCCCAAATAGATTATCAGCTTTACATAATTCCTATCAAAATCCCAGCAAAATGTTTTTGTCTATATATAGACATTATTCCATAATGTATATGGAAAGGTAAGATAACCAGAATAGCTAAAACAATTTTTAAAAGTTAGAATAAAGTGAGGGAAAACATTATGCAGCTACATTAGTCAACATTATATGGTATCGGCAAATGCACAATGACCTAATCTCACACCTTATACAGACACTAACTCAAAATGGATGAGAACCTTAAATGTAAAATTATGAAACTTTTAGAAAAATACATAGGAGAAAATCTTCAGGATGCAGAGCTAGGCAGTTCTTAGACTTGATGCCAAAACCAAGATCCATAAAAGGAAAAACTCAACAGTACAAAAACAAAACCAATTAGAAAACGAGTAAAAGACATGAAGAGACATTCACTAAAAAAAACACACACAGTTGGCAAACAAGCGAATTAAAAGAGGTTCAACATCAGTAGCTATTAAGAAAATGCAAATTAAAACCACATTGAGATATCACTACACACCCATCAGAATGGCTAAACAGTAACAATATCAAAAACTGATAAGGATATGTTGAAACTGGATCACTCACACGTTGCTGACAAGAATGTAAAATGGCGCAAATACTCTGGAAAATAGTTTAGCAGTTTCTCGTAAAACTAAACATGTGACACCCATACAACCCAGCAGTTGTACTCCTGGGCATTTATCCCAGAGAAATGAAGACTTATGTTCACACAAGAAATTTTACATGAATGTTTACAGCAAGTTTATCTGTAATAGTCAAAAACTGTAAACCACCCAATGTCCTTCAACAGCCGAATGGTTAAACAAACTGGTACATCCATACCATAGACTCCTATTCAGTAATAAAAAGGTAAAAAATGATTGATACATGCAATAACCTGGATATATCTCCAGGGAATTACGCAGAGTGGAAAAAAAAAAGCCAATCCCAGAGGTATAATTCGATTTATATGACATTCTTGAAATGATAAAATTACAGAAGTGGTAAACAGATTCATAGTTGCCTGGGGTTAAAGAGGGGGTGAGAGTGGGAGGGAAGTGGGTGTGGTTATAAAAGGGTAACATGAGGGATTCTTATGGTAATGGAAATGCTCTGTATCTGAACTGTATCAACATTAATATCCTGGTTGTTATACTACACTTTTGCCAGATGTTACCTCTGAGGGAAAAAGTAAAAGACACACTGGATCTCTCAGTAAGCTGTAAGATTTCTTATAACTGCATGTGGATCTACAATTATCTCAAAACTAAAAGTTTAATTAAAATAAAATAAAGAGAAAAAAGCAAAACAAAAAATAAAATATAAATAATATTTTCCTATTCTTTTTTTTTAAAGATTGGCACCTGAGCTAACATCTGTTGCCAATCTTTTTTTTTCCCCTTCTTCTCCCCGAAGCCCCCTAGTAAACAGTTGTATATTCTACGTGTAGGTCCTTTTGGTTGTGCTATGCGGGACACGCCTCAGCACGGCCTGAGGAGTGGTGCTAGGTCCATGCCCGGGATCCAAACTGGTGAAACCTTGGGCCGCTGAAGTGGAGTGCTCAAACTTAACCCTCAGCCATGGGGCTGGCCCAATATTTTCCTATTCTTGATGCAAGGCAGTCTTTTATTACCACAATCCCAGTGTTAGAAACTATAAAATGAAAAGTTTAAACTTCTGTACAGCAAATGACATCAGCACCTAATGCTGCTTTAACAAATTACCACAAACTTAGTGACTTAAAACAACACACATTTATTATCATACAGTTCTGGAGGTAAGAAGTGTGAAATACGTCTTAAAGGCCAAAATCAAAGTTTCAGCAGAACTGTGGAGGCGTAGGAGAAAATGTGATTGTTCTAGAAAGAAGAACACTGTTTCATTAACTAGTATTTAATTCTCCTAATATACAAGCCCTACAAGAAAGGCAGAATATATGCTTCTGTGTGGTTATGACAGCAACTAGCTATACAGCTAAATTCATTTGTCTCCATTTTTTGGAGATTACTCTATTTTTCCCTTTTTAAATTTAATTTTATTTCATAATTACATGAAACATTTAGACAGTTCTGAAAGTGAAACTATCAAACAAGGCACATTCAAAGATGCCTGCTTCCATATTCACCTTCTCTCTCTTTTCTCTCCCTCTCCATAGGATAACCATTTTTTATTTGTTTTAGTTTAGCTTTTTATTTCTTTTTGAATATATAAGGCATATGTAAATTGAAAAGGCTAATTTTCATGTCCCCTCACAACAAAACACATATACACACCCGGGGGGGGGGGGTACACTACGCATACTGTCTGAACCTTCCTTTTTTAGTATAACAACATATCCTGAAGATCATTCCATAGCAGTATTTGAGAGTTCTTTTCTAATATAACTGCTAGTTCTAACTACTGCACAGGATTTCATCGTTATCGAAGTATCACAGTTTCCTTGACGAGTTCTTACTGATGGACAACGAACTGTTTCCAGTCTTCTGCTATGAAACAGTGCTTCAGTGAAGAGTCTCGTAGATACGTCCCTTTGTTTCTCTGTTAGTCTACCTTTGGCTTAGAGTCACAGAAGTAAGAATGCTGAGTTGAAGCTTAAGGTTTAGAGAATTTTGGAAGATATTGCTAAATTTCCTATCTAAAGGCTTTTTATCCTTTTGTATTCTCAACAATATAAGAGAGTGATTATTTCCTCACAGCCTTGCCAATAAACTATGTTGTCAATCTTTTGGATTTCTGCCAGTTCAATAAGTAAGAAATGGATTTCAGAGCAGTTTGTATTTTATTTCTCTATTCAGTGAGATTGAGTACCTTTTCCCAAATTTAAGGGACTTTTGCATTTGTTTTTCTGTGTGGACTACTTGTTTGTATCTTTTGCCCATTTTCCTAAGGTGTGGCTTTCCTTTTTCAATTTCTAGAAGCTCTTCACACAGTAGGAATGTTTGTCCTTTGTCTTTGATATAAATTGCAAATTTTTCCATTTTGTCATTTGTCTTTTTAACTTGGTTATCGTATATTTCAGGTATAAAATTTTGGAAGAATAATTGGCAATAACTGTCAAAATTTTAAATGCACATTTCTTTTAACAAGCAATCTACATACTACAGTAAAAAATGATGCAACTACCCAAAGTCATGTGTATAAAAATGTTTCCTACAGCACTGCTAATAATTATGAAAAATTAGGAATGAAATGTATACCAAGAGTGTCTAAATTATGAGTATTGTCATGGTAAAATGTCCAAGAATTATTAAGAAAAAATGCAACTCCCAAAACAATATGTTTATTATGATTCTATTTTGGAAAAAGTTCCTATTACATACATTTGTATACACACTAAAAAGTTCTGGGAGAATATACATCAAACCGTAAACAGTGGTAGCTTCAGTAAGTGATAAAACTGGTAAGACTTTCAACTCCCTACTCCATAGATATATGTAGTGTGAATACTTTACAATAGGTGTGTATTACTTAACTTTTTTTTAATGTACTATAAAAAGAGAGAAAAACAACTGAAAGCTAGCTATAGGAAGTGGCATCCAGAATACAAAGTAAGGATGAGGAAACACAGGGAAGGTATGAGAGAAAAAGAAATATGAGAGAAGTAAGCAGGTAAAAACTAAATCTGCTTTATAGTAGGATCACAATTAGAATATAAACAATTAGAACATAAAAACAAAAAACATTTATAATTTAACTTTCCTTTGATGACCATTTCTTCAATTAAGTACCAGATGAAAGAGCTAACTTGCATTTAGGGTCCAGATAGTAAGGAAAACTATGTATCTTCAAACACAAGAAACACAGTGAAATGGCATGCTTATATTACAAGAGTGACAGCAATTGAGGCTAACTGAGAAAACAAGCAATGCTTCCCATCTCATGCTTACTCTAGAGCAGATGGTCAGATTAGAATGATGGGTAAAACATCTGCAGTATTTTAACAGCCATTTCTCTCTTGCTCTCCTTTAGCCAAGGCTAGTTCAAATTACATGAATTAAATATGAAGTGACTCCACTGTACTTTGATCCAGCCCAGAGGTCTGGTTGTAAAGACTGTCAATATTCTATATTCTCCAACAAAGGCTTCAGCTCTATGTTTCCAACTACACTCACAACATCTGCACTCGGATGCTCTTGGCCCCTACTTTTGCTTTCAGGAACTAGCTTCCTGTCCTTTTTTCTCTGTGTCCTTGTACCTGGCACACCTGAACCCCCAGGAGTCTTTCCAACCAGTGTCCAATTCCTGCCTTACATCAAGTGTTGGATTTCCTTTATAGCATCTGAACTGCCTATTTTGACCCCCAGTGATTTGATCTTCCCATGATGAAATTAAACTAGAAGTCAGTAACAGAAATACAACTGGAAAATCTCTAAGTATTTGAAAATTAAACAACATACTTCTAAACAATTCATGTGTTCAAGAGTCTTCTCAAGGGAAATTAGAAAATATTTTGAACTAAATGAAAATGAAAACACAATAAATAAAAATTTGTTGGGGGGCTGGCCCGGTGGTACAGTGGTTAAGCGTGCACTTTCCGCTTCAGCGGCCTGGGGTTCGCCGGTTCAGATCCCGGGTGTGGACATGGCACTGCTTGGCAAGCCATGCTCTGGCACGTGTCCCACACAGAAAGTAGAGGAAGATGGGCATGGATGGTAGCTCAGGGCCAGTCTTCCTTAGCAAAAAGAGGAGGATTGGCAGCAGACGTTAGCTCAGGGCTAATCTGCCTCAAAAAAAACAAAAAACAACAACAAAAAAATTTGTTGGATGCGACTAAAGCAGTGCTTAGATGGACATCTGTAGCATTAAAATGCTATTAATAAAATGTTAGAAAAGAAGAAAGGTGTCAAATCAATAATGAAAGCTTCCACCTTAAGAAACTAGACAAAGAGTGCATTAAACCCAATACAAGGCCATAATAAAGATAAGACCAGAAATCAGTAAGATCGAAATAGAACATAAGAAAATAACCATTAAAACCAAAAGATGTTCCTTGAAAAGATCAAGAAAATTTATAGTTCTCTAGCAAAAATGACCAAAACAAATTACCAATGTCTGAAATGAAAGAGATCATGATAGACCCAAAGACATTAAAAATATAATAAGAGAATACTATTGCAATAGTCTGAATGTTTGTGTCATTGTCTCTCTGCCCCCCATCATGCTAAGGTGATAATATTAGGAGGTACATGGCCTTTGGGAGGTGATTAGGTCATAAGGTTGAAGCTCTCATGAATGGGATTAGTGCTCTTATAAAAGAGATCCCACAGAACTCTCTAGCCCTTTCCACTACATGAGGATACAAGAAGCCTGCAACACAGAGGAGGGACTTCACCCAACCACGCTGGCACCCTAATCTCAGACTTCCAGCTTCCAGAACTGTAAGCAATAAATTCCTGCTATTTATAAGCACTCAGTCTGTGAAATTTTGTTATAGCAGCTCAAACATATACCAAGACAGAAAATTGGTATCAAGAATTAGGGGTGACTGGGGGCAGGCCTGGGGGCACAGCAGTTAAGTGCACATGTTGTGTTTCGGTGGCCCGGGGTTCGCCGGTTCGGATCCCAGGTGCAGACATGGCACTGCTTGGCCAGCCATGCTGTGATAGGCATCCCACATAGAAAGTAGAGGAAGGTGGGCACGGATGTTAGCTCAGGGCCAGTCTTCCTCAGCAAAAAGAGGAGGACTGGCGGCAGATGTTAGCTCAGGGTTAATTTTCCTCACACACACACACACAAAAAAGTAGAGATGACATTGTAACAAATACCTAAAAATTTTAGAAGCAGCTTTTGAACTGGAGAATGAGCAGAGGCTGGAAGTCTGGAGGTGCATGCTAGAAAAAGTCTACACTGCCGTGAAGGGACTATTTAGGGCAATTTCTCCTGAGGGCTCAGAAGGAGAAGAGGAGAGCTGTAGAGAAAGCTTCAATCTTGATAGAGAATACCTAAGTCGTCATGAACAGAATGTTGGTTGAAATACGGATGGTAAAAGCCATGCTGACGAAGTCTCAGACAGAAATGAGGAACATGTTATTGGAAACTGGAGGAAAGGTTTTCCTTGCTATAAAATGGCAAAGAATTTGGCAGAATTGTGTTCGTGTCCTAGTGTTTTGTTCAAGGTAGAATTTGTGAAGATGAAACTGGATATCTGGCTGAAGCTATTTCTAAGCAAAGTATTAAATGTGTGGTTTAGCTGTTTTTGAATGCTTACAGTAAAATATAAGAAGAGAAATAACTTAAAGATAGAACTGTTAATCAAAAGGGAAGCAGAAACTTAATTTAAATTTAAAAGTTGGGAAAATTCTCAGCCTATACATTTTGCAAAAGAGAAAGCATGTTCAGAACAGAAAACTAAGGGTACGGCCAAGGAACTCTTTGAGAAACAGATTAGTACGGCTTTGAACATCAGACTTAATAAGTCACCCCAGCAGGAAATAGTTTTAAGCAGAAGGAGACAGGAAGTAATGAAGGAAGATTGTCAGCCTTCTTAGATTTTACAGGTTGGGACCATAGAACTATTCAGTTGTGAACTTGACATATTCTTCAAGACAAGGGAGGAAGGACCCCAAAGGCAATTCAGAGATCATTAAGGCTGCCTCCTCCGTTTCAAAAGAGAAAAACATCACCTGGATTTCAAATGCCAGATGACTTCCAGTCCAAAGCCAGTGGGGCCACTGGCATGTGATTTCAGTCCAGGGAGAGCCATCTCAGGCTGCACCCAACAAAGTCATGGGACAAAAATATTTAAATATTTAACATTTAATATTTAAATATTTAATATTTTAAATGGACAGAATATTTGTACAGATATTTCACCAAAGAAGCTATATGGATGGCATATAAACACAAGAAAAGATCCTCAACATCATTAATCATTACAGAAATGCAAATTAAAACCTCAAAATAATATCACTACACAGCTATTGAAGATGGAGAAGAAAGGGGTAGGAGGAGACAGGGAGGGAGAAAAAGAGAGAGAGAGAGACAAAGAAGGAAACACACAAACTGACAGTACCAGGTGCCAAAGATGCAGAGCAACTGCAACTCATACTTTGCTTGTGGGAATGCAAATTACAGCCACTATAGGTAACAGTTTGGCAGCTTCTTATAAAGTTAAACATACACTTATCATATGACCCAGAAACCTACTGAGCAGATTCAAAAGGCTTTAAATGACATTCTGGAAAAGGCAAAACTATAGGGAGAGAGAACAGATCAGTGGTTTTCACAAGTTACTGGCAGGGGGAGAGTTTGATTACAAAGCATGAGGGAATCTTTTTTTCTTGAGAGGGGGTGAAGCAACTGTTCTGTATTTAGATTGTAATAGTTATTATATAACTGTGCCAAATCTCAAACTCCAAAAAGTGTGAACCTTACTGTATGTAAACTAAAATAAATAGACAGCAGAAAACATTCATTGGTTTTATACTTTAAATGGACCTATTTTCACTCACGTATGATTGTGTATCATCACGCAATAGAAATTCACTGAGTTTTACATATTTTGCAAATGCTGACATCTTATTATAAAGTATCACTGCATTTCGTGCAGCCTCTGGAAGCTCCAGAGTGAAAATGGAAATTTACATCCCAGTAGAATGAAAACCATTTTGGCCTTGAAGATTCCCTAAAAGGTCCACTTAAGAAACCTTTAGAGAATTGCTAATGTAAATATAGAATAACATCAGGCCAAACACCTAAAAACATGTTCTTCCCCAATCTATTTTCACAAATTCATTAGGTGTATCTATATATTAATGCCACTAAGTTTATCAAATCCTTTTGTCAACCACATTGTGTATGATACGTAAACTTGAGGAAGGGCACTGTTTGCTATGTATATAGGTCATGATAAACATGACCATTTTGGGCAAGCCATTGTCATATTCTGAGGATAAAGTAAGGAACCAGTTAGTGATAGAAAGAAATTCTAAAGGGAAATCTCTCATGTTAATACAAATGCAATTTTAGAATCTGCTGTAGTTTAACACATAACTTGACAATTTCCTGTTTCTGATAAAAATCAGCAGAGTGACAATACCCAAGTGACTAACTCCGGAAGTTTGGTTGGGCTACAGCTCTCTCAGTAAACAATGAAGGGGGAAAAAAATCCCCAAATAAGTACTTCAATATGCTATAAGTAACGCAAAAAGACAAGGCAATTTATAAGATGATCTTATTCCATTCAGTGTTTTAAACCCTACTATCCTGTCAAGTAATTTTAATTGTTAAACACTCTTACTAATGAAACAAGATGGGTAAGAATCCCATAATGAGAAAAATACAAGATTACAGGATAATCTGAAGTAAAGGCACTATATGACACTTTAAACCACGTTTACATATTACTTTGATAAATATGGATCTTGGAAGTGCAGAGTCTGCACCTGAGAGTGTGTGCCTCCTTCAATTTTGTACCCTAGGCAACTTGCTTGCCTCATCCTAGTCTAGTCCCAGCCCTGCTTCTATAAATAAAATATGCTTATGATACATTCAATTTCCTAACCACATACTTGAGTTCTAGACACTGGTCTGCCATGAGCTATGACTCAGGGAATGTCATATCAGCCTCCCTGAAACTCCATATTCTTATCTGCAAAATAAGACAACTGAATCAGATAATAACAAAAAGTCTCTTTTAAGCACCAAAACTATGATCTAAGTTTCCCCTTAAATTTTCTGGACTAAACAAAACAGATTTGTATTGTGTTTTCTAATTTTTTCATATTAACCCCTCACTATTCCAATCGTTACTCTTTAACATACTCTAATTATTGTCTCTCTTAGAAGTCCAATGCACTATTCATTGCACCGCAGAGCCATTGTCTCTCTTAAAAGTGTCACTCTGAGTTGTACATATTTCCAAAAGAATACACACAGCACAGGGGACAGTGAAACTATCATTTCCCCATGCTGTACAGTATACATAAGGTTTAGATTCTGTCACCACTTTTAGCAGACATATTCTCCTGACACAGACCAAACTGTGGTCACCCGAATCCCAGACGTATTTAACACACAACTAATCATAACATTTGAGTATTTTTCACAGTGCTGCACTTAATTCTAATTCCCCCTCATGCCCTCCATGTGCTTATGTAATTTTTATTCAAAAACCGTTCCAGCACTTTACCACCTAGATCTATTAAAGTTTATTGTGCCTCCCATTATCCTTTTGGCCTATGCATGCCATAGGACCTACTGGAGTTAACAGGGAACCAGTACACTATTACTTAAAATGCCGGTGGCACAGCAGTTAAGTGCACACATTCTGCTTCGGCAGCCCGGGGTTCGCCAGTTCAGATCCCGGGTGCAGACATGGCACCACTTGGCAAGCCATGCTGTGGTAGGCATCCCACATAGAAAGTAGAGGAAGATGGGCACGGATATTAGCTCAGGGCCAGTCTTCTTTAGCAAAAAGAGGAGGATTGGCAGCAGATGTTAGCTCAGGGTTAATCTTCCTCAAAAAAAAAAAAAAATCCTAGGTATGAAAATGGTTTGTAAATTCTAAATTGTTGTGTTTGTCTACTCCACAGGCATCTCACACTTAATTAACTTTCCCTACAAAGTTTTTGCTTCTGTGTTCTATAATTCAGTAAATATACCAACATCAATCCAGTTACCTTTAGTGAACCCTATTCTGTCAACCCCCACATCTCAAGACATCTCCTTTTTACCTCCTTCACAGACTCAAATGAATCCATGTATCTGCATTCTCACTACCAATACCTTAGTAGTAATGAAGGCATACGCCTCCTTAAGTGGTCTCTCTCTTTCCACTTCACCCTCTTCCAGTTGGAAGCATTTAGTTTTCTTCTTAGGAGGAAAAAAAAGGTATCAGAAACAAGAGTTCCTCCTTTAAGTGCTTGCTATCTAGAATTGAAAGCTAAATAAAAGGCCTCAAAGGTATTTGAGTTATGATGAACTTATTGTTCTGTAGTTCCTGAAAATCAAGGAGAGAAAGATAACAACTCTTCTAAACTATAATGAAACTCTTTTTGTAAAGTTATGAGAAGATTCTGGGAGCCGGCCCCATGGCCAAGTGGTCAAGTTCGCACGCTCCACTTCGGCAGCCCAGGGTTTCACCAGTTCGGATCCTCAGCACGGACATGGCACCACTCATCAGGCCATGCTGAGGCGGCATCCCACATAGCACAACCAGAGGTATTCACAACTAGAATACACAGCTATGTACCGGGGGCGGGGGGGGGCGGTTTGGGAAGAAGAAGAAAAAAAAGATCAGCAACAGATGTTAGCTCAGGTGCCAATCTTTAAAAAGAAAAAAGAAAAGATTCTGGGAAGATGGAGGCTACGTAAGATGCACCAAGAATCCGTCTCTCTACCTAGACAAGAAATGTACTAGCAGAATCTGTCTGATATAACTATTTTAGAACTCTGGAGAATTTCAAGGCTTGAAACTTCCAGTGGAAGGCTTGTACTGTAAATTTTGGTTAATTTCAGTCAATTTTAGCTCTTAGTTTAAAAAAATTCTACCCTCCTCCATCCCTCAGCCCTATGCCAGGGAGCTGTGCATTAGTTTGAGCAACAGCCTGCAGGAGCCAAGGTGGTATAAGGATCCTGTCATCCAAATATCAAGGATCTGTGTCTGACAGCTGACTGCTGATTCTGATCACCGAGGTGCTGACACAGAGGCAGGCAGCCAACTGCTGCACCCCACCCCCACCCTCAATGAGTAATTCCCTCTCCCTCACGCTGAAGGGGATCTAAAGGGCTAGTGCCTTTTTATTCTCTCCCTTTATTTTTCTCTTTTTCCCTTTTTGGGAGCCAGACATTAAATAACCAGGAACAGGGGAATTCAGAAAGCCACCACATATATTCAGGAAAGGGCGCAAGCTCAGAAAGGACCTGAGAGGAGCTTAAGTTTATACTTCAGGGTGATTCTTAGCACAGAGACAGCCCACAACCAAAGCACAAAACAAAACAAAACACCTACAGCAAACCCTGAGGAAGACAGAGAAGCTGATTTTCAGATTTACCACATTATTAGATTCAAGCATCCGATACTCAACAACAAAAATTAAAAGGGATACAAAGAAATAGGAAAGTATGGCCAATTCAAAGGAAAAAAATCAACCAAGAGTAACCATCCTGGAGAAAGACCAGAGGACAAACCCACTAAACAAAGACTAAATAAACATCTTGAAGATGCTCAAATAATTAAAGAAAGATATGGAAAAAGTAAAGAAAACAATGTTTGAACAAAATGGGGATACCTATAGAAATATAAAACCTAAAAAAACTGTGGAGCTGAAAAATACAGTAACAAAAATGAAAAATTCACCACAGGGATTCAAAGGCAGATATGAGCAAGCAGAAGAATAAGTTAGTGAGCATGAAGATAGGGCAACTGAAATTATAAAGACTGAGGGCCACAAAGAAAAAAACAGGAAAAGTAAACAGAGAAAAAGGGACCTACGGGACACCACCAAAAAAACCAACATATGCATTTGGGGAATGCCAGAAGGAGACTAAACAGGCAAAGAAATTATTTGAAGAAATAATGGCTGAAAATGTCTCAAATTTGATGAAGGACATGAATATAAACATCCAAGAAGGTCAAAGAACTCTAAGTAGGATGAACTCAAAGAGATTCATACTGAGATACATGATAATGAAAATATTTAAAGACAAAGAGAGAATCTTGAAAGCAGCAAAAGAGAAGTGAATCATCATATGCAAGGGATCCTCAATAAGATTATCAGCAGATTTCACATCAGAAACTTTGGAGGTTAGAAGACGGTAGGTTGATATATTCAAAATACCGAAAAAAATAACTGTCAACTAAAATCCAGCATTCAGTAAAAATGTCCTCTAAAAGTGAGAGAGAAATTAAGACATTCCCAGATAAACAAAAGATGAAGAAGTTCATTACCACCAGTCCTCCCCTACAAGAAATGTAGAAGTACTTTACAGGTTGAAATGAAAAGAATACTAGAAAACCGTATGAAGAAATGCAGATCTCAATAAAGGTAAACACATGGGCAATTATAAAGGATACTACTATTGACACTTCAGTTTGTAACTCCACTTTTTGCTTTCTATATGATTTAAGAGACTAATAAACAATCTGAAAAAAATTAGTCTAAAAGTTAGTATTACTGTAACTTTGGTTTCTAACTCCACATTTTGTTTTCCACAGAATTTAAGAGATTAATGTATTAAAGAAAACAATTATTAGTCTATGTTTTTGGACACACCTTTTAAGATGTATTTTTGTGACATCAATAACTGAAAGGCAGTGGAAAGGAAGCTATACAGGAGCAGAGTTTTTCTGTTATCAAAGTTAAGCTGGCATAAACTCAGCAAAAGTAGCAAGATATCAAATCAATACATAAAAATCAGTTGCATTTCTAACACTAACAATGAACAATCTGAAAAGGATATTAAGAAAACTATTCCATTTACAATAGCATCAAAAAGAATACAATACTTAAGAATAACTTAACCAAGGATGCAAAAGACTTGTACAATAAAAACTACAAAACGCTGCTGAAAGAAATTAAAGACCCAAGTATACAACACCAAGAGTGACCCTTAATGTAAACTATGGTCTTTGGCATTATGATGTGTCAATGTAGGTTCATCAATTGTAACAAATGCATCACTCTGGTGGGGGATGCTGATAATGGGAGAGGCTATGCGTGTGTGGGGTACGGAGTATATGGGAAATCTCTGTACCTTCCACTCAATCTTGCTGTGAACCTAAAACTGCTCTAAAAAATGTCTTAATAAAAATTTTTTAAAAAAAGAAGACACAAGTAAATGGAAAGTCATCTCATCAACCAGAAGACAATATTATTTAGATGTTAAGATGTCAGTATTACTCAAAGCAATCTACAGATTCAATGCAATCCCTATCAAAATCTCAACAATGTTTTTTGCAAAAATAGAAAAGCCCATCATAAAATTCATATGGAATATCAATCAAGGGACCCAAATAGCCAAAACTATCTTGAAATAGAAGAACAAAGTTGAAGGATTCACACTTCCTGACTTCAAAACTTACTACAAAGCTACAGTAATCAAAACAGTGTGGTAGTGGCATAAAGACAAACATACAGATCAATGGAACAGAATAGAGAGCCCAGGATAAACCCTCACATATATGGTAAAATGATTTTTTCAAGGGGCCAAGACCATGCAACAGGAAAAGGACAGCCTTTTCAACAAATGGCGCTGGGAAAACTGACTACCCACATGCAAAAGAATGAAGTTGAATCCTTACTTAACACCATATACAAAAAGTAACTCAAAGTAGATCAAAAACCTAAACGTAACAGCTAAAACTATTAAATTCTCAGAAGAAAACATAGGGCAAAGGCTTCATGACACTGGATTTGGCAATGATTTCTTGGATATGACACCAAAGGCACAGGTGATAAAAAAAAAATAGACAAAGTAGACTTCATGAAGATCTAAAACTTTTGTATATCAAAAGACAATAACAACAGAAGAAAAAGGCAATCTACAGAAGAGGGGAAAATATTTGTAAATTACATATCTAATAAATGGTTAACATCCCGAATATATAGAGAATTCCTAAAACTCAAAAACAAACAACCTGATTAAAAAATGGGTAAAGAACCTAAATAAACATTTCTCCAAAGAAGACATACAAATGGCCAACAAGCACATGAAAACATGCTCAATATCACTAGCCATTATGGAAATGCAAATCAAAACCACAATGAAGTATCACTTCACACCCATTAGAATAGCTACTATCAAAAAGACCAGAAAATAGTGAGCGTTGGTGAGGATATGAAGGAATTCTTAGGCACCATTGGTAAGAATGTAAAACAGTTTGGCAGTTCCTAAAAAAACTAAAAATAGAGTTACTGTGTATGAAGCAGCAATTCCACTTCTGGGTATATACCCCCCAAAATTGAAACAAGATGGCAAAGAGATATTTGTACACCCACGTTCATTGCAGCATTATTCACAATAGCTAAACCATGGAAGCAACCAAAGTGTCCGCTGATGGATGAAGGGACAAACAATGTGGATAAAAACTGTGGTATATACATACGATAGCAGATTATTCAGCCTTTAGAATGAAGGAAATTCTGACCCATGCTACATGAATGAACCACAAGGACATTATGCTAAGTGAAATAAGCTAGTCACAAAAAGACAGCTACTCTATGATTCCACTTATATAAAGTACTTAGAGTAGTCAAATTCATAGAAACAGAAAGTAGAATGGTTTTGCCAAAGGTTGGGAAGAGGGAGAAATGAGGAGTCATTGTTTAATGGGTATAGAGTTTCTGTTTTGCAAGATGCAAAGAGTCTGGAAATAGATGATAGTGACGGTTGCTCCTCAATATGAATGGATTTAATACCACTGAACTGTACATTTTAAAATGGTTAAGATGGGGGGCCAGCATGGTAGCATAGTGGCTAAGTTCACGTGCTTCACTTCAGCAGCCCGGGGTTCACGAGTTTGGGTCCTGGGTGCAGAACTACACACTGTTCATCAAACTATGCTGTGGCGGTGTCCCACATATAAAATAGAGGAAGACTGGCACAGATGTTAGATAAGGGATAATCCTCCTCAAGCAAAAAGGAACACTGGCAATGGGATGTTAGCTTAGGACCAATCTTCCTCACACACACAAAAAAGGTTAAGATGGTATATTTTATGTTACATGTATTTTATCACAATTAAACAAATTGGAAAAAGTTACATACATTTAAACTTCCCAGGTTTAATGTTTGTGTTTCATTTTTGATACTTTAGTCCTTTATACTTAAATCTGCTTCAAGTGTCAAAACCCTGTTTAGATAAATTTACATAAGCAATAAAACAATGGTCAGTGTATGAATTATATAATTTTTAAAATAAATCAACTGATGTAAATAATGCATAAGGAAACATGATGAGGTAAAGAAAACAATATCACGGTCTATTCTTTTCCCACAGTAGTAAAAAAAAGATTTTAATAAAGTGTCTTACGAGTTTTTCCTTAAAAAAAAAGTCTTTCCTGAATAATACCATGTTTTCTGTTTAACTATTAAATTCTTAACTACTGAGTCTCCACATACAATCAGAGTGATTTGAACTTGAAACGCCTCTACTCAAAATCTTACAGTGGTTCCCCCTAGCCCTCAGGATAAAAACTCCTTCACATAGTCACTTCAGTACTCTCCATCTAAGCTCTCCTCAGACATAAAGATCTATGTTCTGGTTCCCTAAATTTGGCATTCTTTAAGGATGTTTATCTCTATATTCCTCCTTCTTTGGAACCTAAATTCAAGGTCCATTTCTCTAGGAAACCTCATCAGATAAGACTGAATTAGATGCCTCTCCACTATGCTCTTTCAACACCTTCTATCTATTTTATTAAGGCACTTGGCATCCTGCCACTGAAATAGGCTGCTTAAATGATGTCTCCCTATTTAAAAACAACAAGTTCTTAGAGGAAACAGACAAAAAGTCTCATTTCATTTTGTATCCTTGGCACCTCAACAGAATATTATGCATGTGATAATTAACATTTACAGAACCAACATCATAACTTCCTGCTCCCTTTGCATGGTGCTTCAGTCCTCAATACAGCATGCCTCTCCTCCTTCAGCAAAATCCTGAAAGGCCGTTATGACCTAATTCACATTTGTTTTCTTTGCATCATTTTCCCAGACATTTCTGAGCAGCTGTCAATCCTTTCTCAATGCATCTACCTAACTTTTGCCCCTCTCTAACCAAACTTATCCCACTGAATCTGAAATTCTCTTGTACTTTCTTAGAATTTCTATACCATCATATGGCAGAAACCATTAGTTGTCTACCTCTTTATTTGTTCTCTTCTTCCTAAGTAACAGAACTATCCAATTTTGAGCTCAGCACATTAAGGTAACCACAATAATAAACTACATTTGCAGCCTCCTTTGGAGTCAGATGTGACCATATAAGCCTTACTCTCAAGTAGCAGTTGCAGCTTGCCTCCTTTAACAAGAGGGGCAACGCACCCTTGTCTCAGGTTTTGCATGGTGTCCCTGCTCTGGTCTCCAGTATCACATGCGACTCTTTCAGCCCCTATGACCTTACAGGACATGAGTTCAGGACTACCTCGACTATTCCCATATCCAAATATTGGCACCCCCATTTTACAAGCTGTACTTCTAGTCCACTACTTCTATGGATAAGTTTATCTCGTTTTTTAGCAAGGCTTTATCTTTTAAAATTCTTTCTAGTTTATCATCAATTTGTGTTTAGAGCAGGCAAGTATTACCCATTCTAATATTTTTAAAAATTAATTTTAAAAATATTTGGGAGCCACTCCGGTGGCACAGTGGTCAAAGTTCACACACTCTGCTTTTGCGGCCCAGGGTTCACTGGTTCAGATCCCAGGCATGGACCTATGCACAGCATATCAAGCCATGCTGTGGCAGGCATCACACATATAAAGTAGAGGAAGATGGGCACAGATGTTGGCTCAGGGCCAGTCTTCCTTAGCAAAAACCAGAGGGTTGGCAGTGGATGTTAGGACTAATCTTGCTCAAAAAAAAAAAAAAATTGTTGGTTCAACCAATTATTATTAAAACTATATGGGTCCCTGTAGATATTGTGAAGAAATGTTTGTGTGACAAAGGCATAAGGTTGTATAGGATATATGTACCTTTTGGCAAACAGACTATTTTGCTACTATAAAGAAACATATGTGCTTTCTTCTGAAAATAATATTTGCCATCAACTATTTCTTTATTACATGTATTTTTTTTTAGTACTTTTGAAGGGCAAAAAACTTTCAATTCTACCTACAAGTATTTTCAGGAACACCATCACTGCTAAGATAGAAACAATATACCAGAAGAAATAAAATTACAAAATCTTTGATCAAGGATGTTGTTGCTCTTGTTTATCACTGTATTACCCATTCCTAGCTTATGAGAGGATCTGGGAACTGAGGCTGATGCCACATAAGGATACGATACCTGCGGCAATGAGGTCAATAGGTAAGATTCTACATTCCCACTGTTACAGACTGAATTGTGTGCAGTATTCAATTAGCAATTCATCAAAAGACAGTAAAAGGAGAAGTAAAGAAAAATTGTGATAAAACACAATTGTTTAATTGTTTATATCTCACTAAGAATAAACAAGGCAAAAAGTAATAGAATTACAAGGAAGAAATGAATCAATATTCAACCACTGCATGACGTTCTAATTTACTTATATTAGAAACTGACAGATCAGAGGTCAAAACATAAGGATACATAATACTTGATCCACAAAACTAATGTTTAATCTAATAGTGATTTAGAGAACCCTCCACCAAACAAAACAATAAGGATATAATTATTTTCAAGTACAAATGGAACATTTTCAAAAAAGTGATCATGTATTAAGAGTCACAAAGGAAAACAAAAAAACTTCAAAGAACTTATATCTAAGATCACATTCTCTCGCCACAGTATAATGTTGAAATCACCAATAAAATATTCTTTAAATGTTTGGACACTTAAAAATGGACTACTAAACAAAAAATTAAAAAGAAAATCACAATAGAAATTTCAAAGTAAGAACTAAGCGACAATAAAAGTACTACATTATCAAAATGTGGAGCTCAGCTCAAATTACAGCCTTAATGGATTTGTAATAAAACAGTAAGACTGAATATGCTTAACTAATACATTTTCAATCAAGAAACTAGAAAAAGACAACAGAGTAAACCTAAAGAAAGCATAAGCATATTAATCACATTTTTTTATTTTCTATATTTTATGATGCTCTGACATGGCAGGGCCCTTCTGACCCAGGGAAGGACTGTCTCTTCCAGGGTTCCCTAATTCCTAGAGATAGCAACAACTTGCCTGAGAGCACATCTTTGATATACAACCAACCAATCCGTAGCCCATAACCCCAAACATCTCCTTTAAAAAACTCTCACACCAAGTAGATATTCCCCTGCCCAAAATCATCCCAGGGCCAGGTACTACACAACTGGAGACCATCCCTATCACCCAGAGCTATAAATTATTCAAACGATCCAATCCTAAACTTGCTCAAGCTTGCCTACCCTGCCACATCCATTCCTTCCCATAGAAACCACAATAAAGGCTCTGGCCCAGGCTTTCCCCCTACTCCTGCCTCCTGACCAACCTTGGTGCTTTCCCCATGTGGCCCTGCATGGCATGGCATGCTGTGCCTCCTGTTTCTAGGGAACTGTCAGTAAAACCTTCTTCCTTCACGACAGTCATTTTCTCCTTTATGTGTCTTATTCTACCTGATTAAAACAAATTCTGGGTACATTTCAAGACAATAAGGGAAATCAAGAGCAGAAATTAATAAAATGAAAAATCGGGAAAAAAATCCCAGAGAAGGGAAGAGTTTCTCAAACTCAAGACTCAAAAAGCATAAACAATAAAGGAAAAAATAAATAAACATGGAAAAGACTGACAAATGAATACATTAAATTCTCTTTAAAATCAGTTGAGATATAAAATTCATGGATTTTAAGCGTAGAATTTAACAAGTCTTGACAAACATATAAAATTGCATAACCTGCACCACAATCTAGATGTAGAACATTTTCATCACTCCAAAAAGTTCCCTTGTGCCCCTTACAGTCAATCCTCTCCCCGCTGGCAACTACTGGCTTTCTATCACTACAGTGCCGTATCTTGAATTCCTTATAAATGGAATCACAAAGTTGACTATGTTGAAATTTAAAACTTCTGTTCATAAGATCCTCTATTATCAAAAACATCATCAACTTACTTTTTTTTTAAGATTTTATTTTTCCTTTTTCTCCCCAAAGCATCCCTGGTACATAGGTGTGCATTTTTAGTTGTGGGTCCTTCTAGTTGTGGCATGTGGGATGCCGCCTCAGCATGGCTTGATGAGCAGTGCCATGTCTGCGCCCAAGATCCAAACAGCAAAACCCTGGGCCACCGCAGCGGTGCACACAAACTTAACCACTCAGCCACGGGACTAGCCCCAATCAATTTACTTTTGAAAAATATCATAATAAAAAAGCTTTCTTACTAAAATAGACAAAATCCTAGCAAGTCAGGATCCCTGCAGAATACAAATAGCAACTTATCAGACCCAGAGCTGAACAGGTGGCAAGATGGGGTTGGGATTCTTGCATTCTGGGAGGGAGCAGAATTTACACTTATACCAGAAACAGGATTGCCTTCCCTACCCAAACTGGCATCCCACATATAAAGTAGAGGAAGATGGGCACAGATGTTAGCTCAGGGCCAGTCTTCTTCAGCAAAATGAGGAGGATTGGCAGCAGATGCTAGCTCAGGGTTAATCTTCCTCAAAAAAAAAAAAAGAATGGTGTGACTTTCCTGATTCTCTACAGCTCCTTTCAGTTCTAAACTTTTATGACACAATGAACAACATTATGGATTGGTGAAAGGGGACAGCAGAGAGGCACAGTTGTGACATTATCACCAAGGAGGCCAGCCAAGGAAACTGCTGAAATAAGCCAGTTAGAAGGTAATGTAGCTTGAATTCGGAAAGCCATGAAGAAGCTGGAACCCTTATACACTGCTTGTGGGAACATAAAATGGTACAGTCACTTGGAAAAAGAGTTTGGCAGTTCCTCAAAAGGCCAAACATAGTTACCACATAACCCTTATCAGCCTTAAAAAGGAAGTAAATTTTGACACGTGTTACGACATGGATAAACTGTGAAGACATTATGCTAACTGAAATAAGTCAATCATAAAAGGACAAATATTGTATGATTCCACTTACATAAGGTTTCTATAGTCGTCAAATATGTAGAGGCTGAAAGTAGAATTGTGATGGCCAGGGGCTGGGGGCATGGGGGGATGGGAGAATGGGACAGCAGTGATCAATGAATACCAAGTTTCAGCCGAGAGAGATAAAAAAGTTCCGGAAATAGATGGTGGTGACGGCTGCACAACAATGTGAATGTACTTAAAGCCACAGAACTATACACTTAAAAACGGTTAAAACGGTAAATTTTATGTAACGTATATTTTACCACAATAAAAGAAATTTGTACATGAATGTTCATAGCAGTATTATTCATAATAGTCAAAAGTAGAAACAATCCAAATGTCCATCAACTGATGAATGGATAAAATGCGGTATATCCATACAATGGAATATTTCTCAGCAATAAAAAAGAATGAAGTACTGATACATGCTATAATACAGACGAACCTTAAAAACATTATGCTAAGTGAAAAAAGTCTGTCACAAACGACCACATATGACTGCATTTACATGAAATGCTCAGAATGAGCAGATCTTTAGAGACAGAAAGTAAACTAATGGTTGCCTAGGGGTAGGGGAGATCAGAGGGTGACGACTAACAGGAGTGGGGTTTCTTTTTGAGGTGTTGCAAATGTTCTAAATTGTGGTGACGACTGCAAAACACTGAGAAAATACTAAAAAGCCATTGAACTGCATACTTTAAATGGGTAAATTGTTTGGTATGTGAATTATATCTCAATAAAGCTTTTTCTTTTAAAGCCAACAAGATTCAGTGACTGAATGGAATTGTAAAACAAAGCAAGGGAATAAATAAAAAGTAATTACAAGAGAATAGAAACACCACAGTTTGAATTCTTGCTCTGCCATTTATTATGTGTGTGACACTAGCTAGATAACCTCTCTGCGCTTTGGTAACACCTACCTACAGGGTTGTCATGAAGAGTAAACAAAGTAATATGTAAAACACTTAGTACAGTGCCTGCAACATAGTTTTCCTTCCCTGCCCTATCCTCCTACCTAATGCTAAAAACTCCAACACCAATTGTATGGAGATATAAATTCAATCACAGTTTTATCTGAATTTTATAAGGAAGTTATGTTTTTTCCAGATAGCAAATAACCTAAAAGTCACCAATTATATGCTACTGGCAAAGCAATTTTCAACTGCTAATTCACTGCAAGTTGAAATGTGAGGCTAAGGGAAAGATAAACTTTAGATAGTTCTTTCCACCAATTATTTATCTCTCAATTTCTTTTTCTCCTACCCTCCTCCATTTTTAAACACTTCTTTCCTTACCTACCTGGCCTTTTTACCTTATCCTTTATTCCAAACTACTATTACTTATACTACTACTAAACATAAGACAGGCATCAATAATTTACTTTTTTCCATTCTAATACATGTTGAGAGAAAAAAAATGATTGATCATGCAAGCTATGAGACAATACCAAACTGTGCCCAGCTAACCCACCAAAGTCCCCTAAACAGAAAGATGAACAAACTTTAAAAGATGAGAATGAAAAGGAATGCAAGAAAGCTCCTACTTTCCCTTGTGTTCATGGCTCTTATTTTATCTGGAAACAGAATCCTGTGGCATCTATAGAAAGGAACTGGAATCTCTCCACACTATCCATTAGCAAGTTCCACTACCAAAAAAAGTCAGATGCTCTAAGAAGATGGTGTTAGCACAATTTGACATAATAATATTATGCTTCCATTTTAAACCTACTCTCATTTCATTTCGACGTTAAATAAGAATTTAATCCCAAACTACTTTAAAGAACAATGCCTTTCAAAGGGGCACCTGCATTATAAATGCTTCCGGAACAAGATTCAGTAAAAGGATGTGGTTAAGAAGCATAAACAGATGAACTGCCATTGTACTGCTATGATTTTGTATACTTTCACACCAAAATAAATTTATAAATGTCACCTCGATGTAGCCTTTTAGTATAATTCTAACTTACTCTAACATTTAGAATCTATCTCTAAAGAAAATTTGTGTGGGGGACTGGAATTGGCCACCCTAAGATATGTCTCTTCGGCATGAGGATTATTTTGGGCTGGTTACTTTTAAAAACTGCAGACGGGAAAGCAACTCTGAAAAGCAGAATTTACTTACCCTTTGTTAAGAGACATTTACATTGTAAGGCAAATCTCCATCTGTAAAGGTGTCTCCCTCTCTGTACCAGGAAGAAGGGGGGATGACCTTATCTCTAGAAACTCTTATCAGTGCAGAAGGCAAGGACTTAAATCTGCATCTTGTTTACTACACTTGTCTTATAACCTCCTGTAACTGACTCCCCCACCACCAACATCCTCCTTTGTCTTTAGCTGAGGAGGATATTTAAGGTGGTGACTTCAGCCATTTTGGCGAGTTGCTCAGGTTGCCTGAGCCTCTCCCATGTATACATGTTATAAAGCTTTGTTTAATTTTCTCCTGTTATTCTGTTATCCTGTTATTATTAAATGTGAATTTAATTTGTTCTCCGACCAGAAGAACCCACAGCAGGCAGAGCAAATGTCTTCCTCCCCTACAGTTGCTACAAGCCCCAAAGTCTTTTCTCCCTCTACAAAAACTTTTTAATGCTGAACTTAATGCCTCCTTGATGCCTAACTGTATTGTCTCACTGTATTTCACTTCAGAAATGTTTACTGGACACTTAGTAGAGAAAGTATACTAAGTGTTTTTAATACAATATGTTAATAATCCCCACAGCAACCTTATGAACCAGATATTATTATCACCATTTTATAGGCTTCATGGAAGGCAACATTTCAAATGCATATCACAAAGACTAGCCACATTAGAGGCAGCCAAGCTAACCATCCCTCTTTCCCGAAACTCTTTGCTGGTTTCCTTAACGTTTTATTAAATTGGTTCTCCTTCTCTCTCTCCACCTACTCCTGGTTCCCATTTCTGGCTCTGCTTTTTTCTCCCCTTGAGCCATTTGCTCTTCTCAATAGATCATCCATCTTTATGGCTTCATCTTATCACCTTTGGCCAGTTGACTCCCAAATCTGTAATTCCAATTGTGTTCTCTAATTCAAGCTACCATTCCCAAACATTTCTATTTGAATGTCTTGCTATCAGCTCAAACTCTGCAAGCACCAATGCCAACTCATCATCTCCAAAAAGCCAACTCTTCTATCCTCTTTACTAATCTCTGTTAATTATAACACACTATCATCCCATTCACCCAGACTCCCCAGTTAAGTCACACAGCAATTTGTGTTGGTTTCTCCCTTGAAATATCTTTCATTCATTCTTTTCTTTTCAATTGACACTGCCATTACTAAAACCCAAGCCCTCAGCAATTCATCTAAATTACCCTAAGAGATCTTGGTTATAACTCACTCCAGTCTCTCCACTTTAGTCTGTTCTGTTTAATAGTCATTCACTCAAACAAGACATTTATTGAATGACTAGTGTGTGCTAAGCAGAGATATAACAGTGAGAAAGACAGACATCTCTTTCTAGCAGAGCACATAGGTAAAGCAAACAAAATTTTTCAAAAAAATAATTATAGATGGTGATAAATGCTGTGACAGATATAAACACAGTGCTATCACAGAAGTCAGAGAATAGGAGGGCTACTTTAGTTAGGGATTTTAGAGATGGATTTTAAGCTGACACTTTAAAATGAAAAAGAGGCAGTCATGTAAATATTTAAAGTAGAGTGCTCTAAGCAAAGGAAACTGCAAAACACAAATGTTCTAGGAGGGAAAAAACTTGGCATGTTATGGCAAACAACCTAGTCTAATGTGGCCTGAGAACAATAAGGGGGAAAGTGGTAAGCAGGGGAGTTTTAATCCAATACACACTGTGACAGAGACTACTAGTGCTCATTAAGATCTGTGTCATCTCCTCCATTAGAACATTGATACACTACATTTCCCAGCCACCCCTGTAGTTAGGTGTGATCATGTGACTCAGTTCTGACCAATGGAATGTGGGTGAAAGTGATATGTGCCACTTCCAGCCTGGGCCCTAAAATCTTCCTCCATACTCTCTTCCCTTTTCAAGACAACCTCAGAAGTTACATGCTGATGATAGTGATGACTGAAAAAGACAGAGGAGCATGTGTCCCTGTGTGACTGCATGGAGCAGAGGTGTCTCCATTCCTACGTCTCCACTCCTACTCCATCACACATATACACTGGACTGTGATGTGAGAAAGTAATATAAACCTCCATTGTGTTAAGCCACTGAGATTTGTTGCTTATTAGAGCTGTTACTATACCATGACTAATACAGAAATCTTAAAAACATTTCTCTGACTGCTGTGTGAAGAATGAGTTAAAAGGAAACTGAAATATAATAATGTACACCTGAAACTGACACAGTTAAAAGCCAATATGCCCTCGATAAAATAAAAAATAAATAAATAATAATAAAAATTTTTAGACTTACAACTAGGACATACAACTATGTACTGGGGCTTTGGGGAGAGAAAAATAAAATAAAATAAAAAAATTTTTAAGGTCAAATAAAAGAAAGAATGAGTTAAAAGGAAAGAAAACAGTAGCAATAAAAAGACCAATAGGACTCAACAACAATAATAAAACTCAGTTAAAAAACAAAGGACTTAGACTTTTCTCCAAAGATACACAAATGGACAACAAGCATATGAAAGGATGATCAACATCATTAATCATTAGGAAAAAGCAAATTAAAACCACAGAGATATATCATGTCGTATCCACTAAGAAGTAGGGGGAGGAAGGAAGGGGAAGGGGCAGGGGGAGGGAGGGGGGAAGGAAGGAAGGAAGGAAATAACAAGAGTTGGTGAGGATGTGGAGAAATTGGAACCTCTGTGCACTACTGGTGGGAATGTAAAATGGTACAGCCACTATGGAAAACAATATGGCAGTTCCTTAAAAAATTAAACAGAGAATTACTATATGACCCAGCAATTCCTGAAAACAGAGACTTGAACAGATATTTGTACATGCCTGTTCATAGCAGTATCATTCATAATAGTTAAAAAGTGGAAGCAACCCAAGTGTCCATCAACAGATGAATGGATAAACAAAATGTAGTATATATATTCAATGGAATATTACCAGCCTTAAAAAGAAAGGAAAAAACTGTTTTTTTAAGATTGGCACCTGAGCTAACATATGTTGACAATTTTATTTTCTCCTCCTTCTCCCCAGAGCCCCCCAGTACACAGTTGTATGTTCTAGTTGCAGGTCCTTCTGGTTGTGCTATGTGGGACGCTGCTCCAGCATGGCTCAATGAGCAGTGCCATGTCCATGGTCAGCATCCGAACCAGCGAAACCTCAGGCGGCCGAAGAGGAGCGTGCAAACTCAACCACTCGGCCACGGGGCAGCCCCCCAAGAAAGGAAATTCTGACACGTGACAACATAGACGAACCCTCAGGACATTATGCTAAGTGAAATAAAGCATCACAAAAGACAAACACCATATGATTCCACTTACAAGAGTTACCTAGAGCAATCAAATTCATAGAAACAGAAAGAAGAATGGTGGTTGCCAGGGGTTGGGGGATGGAAAATGAAGACTTGTTTAATGGGTACAAAGTTTCAGTTTTGCAAGATGAAAAAATTTCAGAGACTGGTTACACAACAATGTGAATATATTTAACAATACTGAACTGTAGACTTAAAAATGGTTAGGATGGGGGCCGGCCCTGTGGCTGAGTGGTTAAGTACGTGCACTCCGCTGCAGTGGCCCAGGGTTAGGATCCTGGGCGTGGACATGGCACTGCTCATTGGGCCATACTGAGGCCGTTTCCCACATAGCACAATCAGAAAGACCTATAACTAGAATATACAATTATGTACTGGTGGGCTTTGGGGAGAAGAAGAAGAAAAGAAAAGAAAAAAAGATTGGCCACAGATGTTAGCTCAGGTGCCAATCTTTAAAAGAAAAAAAGCAGTTAGGACGGTAAATTTGATGTGTATTTAACACCCCCCCCAAAAAAGATCAGTTAATACAAACAGTGAATCATTATGTCGTACCCCTGAAACTAAATATAATGTGTCAACTATATGTTGATAAAATAAAAACAAATGACAAGAAACTATAATTCAGCAGTCCAAAAAAGGAGACCAGTTAAAAGGCCAAGAGTCCAAGCGAAGAGATGATGGTAGTCTGGACTTGAGTGGTTTGGTGACCATGTAGATAGAGAACAGAAGAATTCAAGATGTATTTGGAGGAAGAAGAGTCAGGACTTACTGATGGATTGGAAGTGTTTGGGGGCTGAAGTAAGGAATCAGGTATGACTTCTGGCTTTTAGCTACTGGGTGGATGGTAACACCATTAAATGAAATGGGAAAAGCTTGAAGAATGGACAGATGGGGGGGGCAGTTTAAAAGTAAAGGAATCAAGAATTTGTTTTGATTGTCCCAAGTTCAAAATATCCACGAGATATCGAAGTGGCAATATCAAGGAAATAGCTTGATACATGTGGCATACTGTATTTCCCAAAGATGGCTGAAAACAGTATCTCCCATCCTACATGCTTTTCTTACATGTGATTTAGACCCGACCTCTTAAGGAGGGGACAGTTAACGTCCCTTCTCTTGAATCCAGGTAGACTTATTACAATGCAGAAGTGAAGCCATGCAACTTCCAAGGCTGACATAAAAGGTGTTTCAGCTTTTGCCAGACACCTTAGAGATGCTTGATCTTGGAGCTATGATGAAGCCCAAGCAGCCTATGTAGAGATCCACAGGTCCCTAATCCACAGCCAGTCAAAGAGGTCCTAGCCAACTGTTAATACCAACTTGTCAACAATATGAGTAAACCATCTTAAAAATGAATACCTCCACCAGCCACCCTAGATCATACCACATGAAACAGAGACAAGCCATCTCCACCCAAGTCCTGCCCAAATGCAGATTCATGAGCAAAAAGAAATGATAATCATTTTAAACCACTCAGTTTTGGAGTGTTTTTTACACAGCAATAGATAAAGGATATAATATATGACTCTGGAGCTCAGAGCAGAGGTTTTGCCTAGAGACATAAATTTGTGAATCAGTCACATATCAATACTATTTAAAATCAGATGATTGAATGAGATCATCTAAGGGAGAGTACAAGAGAGAAATAATTCCAGAATGAAGCTCTGAAACTCCAATATAAAAACCCAGGCAAACAAAAGATATCACTAATTCAACTCCAAACTCTGCCTACTGCCCAAACTGAGATATAGGACATTGGATATTCAATTAATTTCACTGTCATAAAACTACCAGCGCCTTCTCACCTGCCCAAATCTGGGCTTACTGCTCTTTCATCTGATAATCAGTTACCCATCAGGGGATCCTCCTCACTATCACTTCAGGATCCCCTTTGTCTCTGTAGAATTTGATTTACCATTTCCTCTCTCTCTCACCTTCCTCTTTCACTGAGGTGTACTCCTCCCTTTTGGTAGGAGGAGCAAATCGCACCACAACTTTCTGACAAAGGAAGTGAGGAAGTGAAATTTTTGGAGACCTTGCATAATTTAAACGTCTTACACTCTACTTACGCTTAGTAATTTGACGAGGTAAAGAGTTCTAGCTTGGAAATCACTTTCCAATCAGATTTTGAGGACACTGCTCACTGCCTTCCTTCTTGTGAGGTTGCAGTTGAGAGTACTGAACCTCTGTAATATGACCCATTTCCTCCCCTCTGGAAGTTTACAGGATCTTTTTGTCCCATGTATTCCAAAATTTCACAATGACACACGTCAGTGTCTCAGAGTACTAGTTATTAAGTTATTGTCCTTGGCTTCAAACCTACTCTCTTCTTCTCTGCTTTGTAAAGCTGAGGGGCTGGAACCCTGCAAATCACACTTCTCCTTTGCTAGCTGGCTCCTGGATAGACTCTGCCTATTAAGGGGACTAGAAAAGACACTGAGGACTGAAGGAGAGAATAGGGAGAAAACTTCAAGTCAGCATGAACCAACAACCATCAACCAACAACCTTCACTCTAGCAATAGCAATGGTTCCAGTAGCAGCAGTTGGTTCCAGTTAGCAATTTTTTGCTTTTGCGTCTTTCCTGCCATTCCCAGACCAGCCTCATCAAGTCTCTTAAAATATCTCCACTTCCTGAGCAGGAAGTAAACTCCTCAGAAGTTTGAGTTTCAGCACCTCGGGGCCACTCTTCAAACTCCTAGTAAGCCTAAAATTCCCAACCTCTTCTCTTTGTTCTCTCAGCCTGAGGGGCTAGTAATTACTTTGTACAGTTACAATCTCTGTGACATCTCAGCAATCTCTTATTGCCTTTTTAATTCTCCAATTATTTAGCGTATTACTTTCTGAGGGCTGCTGTAACAAAGTAACAACAAAGAACAGAAATCCAACTCACAGCTCTGGAGACTGGAAGTCTGAAATCAAGGTATTGGCCATGCTCTCTCTGAAGGCACCAGGGAAGACCAATTCCAAGCCTCTCTCCTAGTTTCTGGTAACCTCAGGCATTCCTCAGCTTGTAGATGGCCATCTTCCCTCTGGGCATGCTGTGTCCAAATGTGTGTCTGAATATCCCCACCGTCTTTAAAGAATACCAGTCATATTGGACACTCTAATGATCTCACTTTAACTTGATGACCTCTGTAAAGACTCTCTCCAAATAAGGTCGCCTTATGAGGTACAAGGGGTAAGACTTCAACAAATCTTTTTAGGGGACACAATTCAACCCATAACAGTTGGCTAAACAATTCTTTAAATTCTGTTACAATAAGAGGTGTGGTCATCATTTTCCTGACTAGACTCTGATTGCAAGTATATGTCTATTTTCATCCATTTTCCTGAGAACCCAAAGGGCCTCAATCTACAAACTGACGTTCCTCAACTGTGAGGATTTTTCTTGAATATTTCAGATACATATTTCTTCCCTGCTCTTTTCTCTGTTCTCTCTCACCAGCACTTCTGTTATTTGGAAGGTGATCTCCTGAACAAAGCTTTTATCCTTTTTCATCTATTTTCCAACTTTCCCTGTACTTTATGAAAGGTCTTCTCTACTTTAACTTCCATTCTTCTAATGAAGATAGAGTGTTTTCTTCTTGCTATTATGCTGTAATTTTCAAGAGCTCTTTTTTTGTTCTAATTGTCCCAAATTCTTTTTTTATATTTGTTTTGGTGTCGTACTAAAAGCTTTCCTCCTGCACCTGGTGATCCTTGCTTTTCCACTCATATTTAACAGTAGGGCCCTAAAAGCTGATTGTGAATAACTTACAGTTTTCTTCTTGGGCTGGTTAAGAGAAGCATCCTCTAAGTTCTTACTTGATTGCCAGAATTCTGGGAGCCAAACAGGAGAAGAGGCCTCAATAAGGGTCCCAACATTGAGCACATTCACTTAAATCTAGGTGTTTTCTGTAGGACACCTGGCTTTCAATTATGTCTAGCGACCAAAGAGGGCAGTCACTTAGCTATACAAATTGACAAAGCGATCTAGGTTGAAGCTTTTTTTTTTTTGGTAATAGCTTACTGAGATATATAACTCACATACTACACAACAGACCCACTTAAAGCATACAATTCAATGGCTTTTAGTATATTCGGAGTTGTGCACCATTACGACAATTAATTTTAGAACATTTTCATCACACCAAAAAGAAATCCCATACCCTTGAGTAGTTATTTCCCTCTAATCTCCCCTATTCCCAGCCCTAGGCAACCATTAATTTACTGTCTACAGATTTGCATTTTCTGGACACAGCATACAAACAGATTCATTACACGTGGTCTTTTGTGACTAGTTCTTTCACTTAGCATGTTCTCAAGGTTTATTCATGTTGTAACATGTATCATTACTTCATAACTTTTTATTGCCAAATAATGTTCCACTGTGTGGATATGCATTTTATTTACCCAGCTGATGAACATTTGGGTTGTTTCTACTTTTTCCCTATTATGATTGATTGAGCTGCTTTTTAAACACTTTCAAGCAATCCTGCTTTTAGCACCACTCTCACCCCCCTTTGACAAAAATACCTGATGCTGCCAATTCCTAAGCCTGAAGACTCTTCCATTTTTTCTACTGCCAGTTTAGAACTGAACATTTTTAAGTCTACTAAGAAGTTTCCATCAGTCTGTTTGCTTTGCAGCTTCCAAATTTTATTGCTTCTTTCATTCTCCTTACCTGCATAGTTCAGATCTTTTAAAAAATATCCTTTACTATCACCCTGGTGGGCTTTGGAGGGGAGTAAATGTAAACACATCCTTCACTCACCCATCTTTACCCGGAAGTCCTTTCAACCATTTTTAGGCTTCATTCTTTCTAACAATCTATTTTAAGTTTATAAACTTTCATTTAAGCACGGCTTACCTGTATCGCTTGAGTTATGTCATTATTTTCATCATTCAGTTCAAAATAGTTTAATGGTATTTCTTCTTTAATCCCTGGGTTACTTAGGCGTATACTGTTTAGTTTCCATAGAGCTGACAATTTTCTAGTTATTTTTTATAATTGATTCCTGGCTTAACTCCAACATGTCAGAGCACACACTCTAGAATCGATTATTTCCATATTTTTTATGGTCCAGCATATGTCAATTTGGGGGAAATTTCCACAGGCACTTGAAAAAAATTTGTATTCTACAGGTGCTGGGTGAAATGTTCTGTGCATGTCAATTAGACTCATGTGTTAATTACATTGTTCAAATCTTTTCTTTTGACTTGTCTTATTGTTGTAATAATTACTCAGAGGTATGCTAAAACATCCCATATTATGCTTATAAATTTGTCTAATTCTTCTTTTAGTTTTGTCAGTTTTTTTGCCGACCAAATTGGCAAAATTAGAATGATAATGCAGAGTTAGGGAACACTGTTTGGTAAAGATGTAAATTGGTATTTTTTTTCTGAATAGCAGTTTGGCAACAGTTAGCAACATTTTAAACATCTATATCTTAGAACTCAGTCGTTTCACATCTAAAAATCAATTCTAAAGCTCTTAATGTGCACCAAACACTGCTTATCATTAAATGGATTTATGAATTCTCATTTAAACCTTATAATAATCCTTTGATTCAGTATCATCCCCATATTACAGATGAGAAAAATGAGGCTTATAGAGGCCTAAGCCCAAACAAATACTGATGAAGACCATACTGGGATTTAAGCTGTATGACTTCAGAATCTTTAAATACATATATACTGAAATGGAAGGATGTTTATAAAAGCCAAGTTAGAAAACAAGATGTAATATATGATTCTATTTTTTTAAAAGAGTGAGCAGAAGTTTGTATATTCATAGAAACGAGTTTAGAGTATACATATTAAAAAATAATGGGGGCTGGCCCAGTGGCACAGTGGTTAACTTCACACGTTTCGTTTCAGCGGCCCAGGGGTTCACCAGTTCAGATCTCAGGTGTGGATATGGCACAGCTCAGCAAGCCATGCTGTGGCATGCGTCCCATATATAAAAAGTAGAGGAAGATGGGCACAGATGTTAGCTCAGAGCCAGTCTTCCTCAACAAAAAGAGGAGGACTGGCAGCAGATGTTAGCTCAGCACTAATCTTCCTCAAAAAAAAAAAATAATAATAATGGTGACAAATACTAAAGACAAGATACCATTTAGAAGAAAGAAAGAATTATACAAAAAACCTGTAATGAGACTGCTCACACAATTAAGACTAAACATTACTGAGTTCTCTGGCAACCAGGACTTAAAGGAAAAGACATTTTATTTTATTTCCTATAACAATGTAATTCTCGTTTCTCCCACACTGATATGTGGCTCACATTAATTCTCCCTCTCATTTCTGACTGGTATCAGGTGGAAAAATACAACTACATATATATGTATATGTATATATACACACACTTACACATATGTATATATATTACTGCCTGGAGTGTATATATAAATATATATATATAATGTATTTAACAGCTTCTTGCCTAGAGCCAATTCATTCTGCCAGTTACAATTTACCAAGTACAGAGAGGGCCAATGAAAACGGCTCATTTAAAATATGACTTGGCCTGTTCTCATTATGACAACTGCCCCATGCCTCATTCTTCAAAGTTTATGTGTCTATGTTCTATACTTAGATGACAAGACAAAGAACAATGCATACATACACATACTATGTGTTCTGTGATTATTTCTTCAACATTTTGCTTTTCCTACTCTTTGGGATTTTACATTAAAAATACCTCATATCTATATGAGTATATCCTACCAATTCTTAGTCATAATTTACATAATATGCACTAGACTAAATTAAAACAAATAACTTCAGGAAGTTCCAAGATTGTAAACTGAAGCTTGAGTGGGAGAAAAGCGGTAGTCTAGAAACAGTTTTATTAAAGGTAATCAGAGGGGCCGGCCCAGTGGTTAAGTGCGCACGTTCCACTTCTCGGCAGCCCAGGGTTCGCTGGTTTGGATTCCAGGTATGGACATGGCATCTCTTGGCCAAAGCCATGCTGTGGTAGGCGTCCCACATAGAAAGTAGAGGAAGATGGGCATAGATGTTAGCTCAGGGCCAGTCTTCCTCAGCAAAAAGAGGAGAATTGGCAGTAGTTAGCTCAGGGCTAATCTTTCTCAAAAAAAAGAAAGTAATCAGAAACTTTATGAGAAGGACAAGATAGGTAAACTTTTTCTGTAAAGAATCAGATAGTAAATGTTTTAGGCCACACAGTCTCTGTCCAGAGTCATCATCATCTCCTTTTTCACAATCCTTTAAAAATGTAAAACCATTCTTAGCTGAGGGCAGTACAAACAGGGTTTTTCAGGGGTTCCAATTAAAATAGTGGATTTAATACATAAAGGTTTTTTTAAAAAAGAAATTAACATAATGTGCAAAACACAGAAACATGAACAATAGCAACAAAATTTCAGAAGCAAACAGACAGAGGGATAACTGGTAACTAACCCAAGTGAACTGCAGAAAGGTGAAGCCAGGAGTTGAGAAGCCCAATTTATACTCAGAATCCTCAAAAAGAGGGAGGAACTGACAGCACCTGGTACTGCTTAAACTGAGAAAAGAGGGAGTCAAATAAGGAAGACTGGGTGAAAGCTGTCTGAGAGGCAGTTAAATCCTTAGAAGTTTCCTCCCCAAATCTACCTGATGGTAGGCTACCCCACCCTGAAGTAGGGGTCACCAGATATAATTAAAAGGTCTATGTACCTACCAAAAGGCGAGGAATGAGAAAGCTAGTCCCTGACGCCAAAAAAACTGGTGGCCAAACCTTCAGCCCTCAAGCAGATTGAGTTTTCCCTCATGAACGTGACCCAAGAGGAAACACCTCCCAGATGTCAGGGTTTTCTCAGAAACCGCTCACCTGGACCACCACGCAGTAAAGTTCAAAGGCTTTTAAGTCTCCATCAATCCAGGCTTTTGATCACAAGATAACATCCAAAGATTACTGACACCAGAAGTAAGCCTCCAACATACAAATTAGGGACCAGGAAAAAATTTAGAAGAGTCTGCAAAAAGAAAAAGGGTTTTAACAAAAAGTCATTTATAGCCTCAGAGATGACAGTGCATCCACGAAAGCACAGGACACTCTCTGTAAGACACCATTTTTAAGAGAACAAAGAAGAAATCTTGGGAAATCAAAATCTTGACAGGAAAAATGAAAAATTTAACAGAAAGCTAGGAAATAAAGTTAAGGAAACCTCCCATAAAAAACAGAGCAAAAAGCCCAGGAGATGAAAAACAGGAGGAAAAATACTACTAAAGAACGAGTCTAAGAGATTCAAACAAATAACAGAAGTTTCAGAGAGAAACAAAAGGGAGGAGAGGAAACCTTTGTTATGGACTGAATTGTGTTGCATCCCCCCCTCCCCGCAACATTCATGAGGAAGCCTTAACCCCCAATGTGACTGTATCTGGAAATAAGGCCTTTAGGGGGTAATTAAGGTTAAATGAAGTTACAAGTGTCTAAATGTTGGGCCCTAATCCAACAGAAATGGTGCCCTCAGTTCTCAGTGGAGAGAGAAAGATAATGGCTCCTTCCACAAAAAGGCCTTGTACGGACACAGTGAAAGGAAGCTGTCTACAAGCCTAGAAGAAATCTCATCAGAAACCAACTCTGAGGGCACCTTAATCTTGAACTTCTGGCCTCCAGAACTATGAGAAAATAAATTCCTGTTGTTTAAACCACCCAGTCCGTGGTATTTTGTTATGACAGCCCTAGAAGACTAACAACCATCAATGAAATAATTCAAGAAAATTTCCCAGAACTGATGAACATAATTTTGCAGATTTGGAGGACACAATCACAGTGAATATCCAAGAAAACACACGAAAATAGATGTATGCCAAATCACACCCTCAAGAAATTTTGGAATACAAGAGATACAAAATCCCAGAAAGGTAAAAAATTAGGATCAGGAATCAGAATTTTTCTTTTTTTGGGGGGTTGAGGGGAGGAGATCAGCCCTGAGCTAACATCTGCTGCTAATCCTCCTCTTTTTTGCTGAGGAAGACCAGCCCTGAGCTAACATCTGTGCCCATCTTCCTCTACTCTATATGTGGAACACCTCCCACAGCATGGCCTGACATGTGGTGCGTAGGTCCACACGCGGGATCCAAACCGGCCAACCCCAGGCCACCAAAGCAGAACGTGTGAAGTTAACCACTGCACCACCGGGCCTGCCCCAGGAATCAGAATTTTGAAGAATCACAAGCTAGAAAACAATGGTGAGATACCTTCAGAATTCTGAAGGAAACTATTTCCAACCTAGAATTCGTTACCAACCAAATCAAGTGGGAAGACAAAAAAAAGGTTTTCATTAATGCAAGATCTCAACCGTTCACAAGAATCTACTGTGGGATATACTGCATCAAAAGGAGAGAGTCAAACCAAAAAAAGAACCACATAATACACAGAAAACAGATTTAACACAGAAGAAAGACAAAGGGAGTCGCTAGTTTTATGGTAAAGGGAGAAATCCCAGAAAACTACTATGGATCAGCCAGAGAGCTAGTTCAAGCAGGATCAAAAACTGATAGACAAAGACAGAGCAATTCTACTCCCAGATAATGTACCCAAAAGAAATAACTGTGCATGTCCACTAAAAGACTTGTAAGTAAATGTTTACAGCAGCTGTATTCACAGTAGCTAAAAAACTGGGAACTAATCAAATATCCATTAATGGTGAATTTTTAAAAAACTGTATATCCATCCAACAGAATACTACCATCAGTGAAAAAAGACCAACTACTGCTGTACCCAACATCATGGGTGAATCTCACAAACAAAATGTTAAGCAAAACTAGCCATCCACAAAGGGGTATATACTGTATGGTTCCATTTATATTAAGTTCAAGAACAGGCAAAAATAGCCTATGGTATGAAGGACAGAATAGTGATTACTTTTGGAGGTAAGAGATACTGACTGGGAGGAGGCATAAAAGAGCCTTCTGGAGCACTGGAAATATTCTATACCTCGATCTTGGGTGATGGGTACATGATGTCTACAAATGTAAAAATTCATTAAGCTATACACTGAAATTTGTGTACTTCGCAATTTAAAAAAGTTTAACAATACTTCTCTAAAGTTTTTAAAGAAATTAATGAGACTTTCAGTTGAATCCCACAACAGGAATTAATCAAAAGGAAAAAAATTAAGGCCTTATACATAAGGATCTTTATTTTGGAGTTACTTATAACAGGAAAAAAAAAACAAACCTGGAAATAACACTTAATAAATGAGTGTCATGCATATACCCGGGATTTCTCTGGTGTGAGAGAGAAGTTATTATTTGGTGTCTTACTGTTACTAGCAACCAAACTTAATACTAACTAACCTAAAGGAGCCACCTGCCCAGAGGAAGGGCATGTTCAAAGGCTGCAAGGCAAGAAGGAGCTGGGCTATTCAAGGCCCAAGAAGCAGCCTAAGGCAAAGGGAAAACGGCAACAGACACAGCTAGAAGGAGGCAAAAGCCAAATCACAGGAGGCCTGTAAGGGGGGAACCTGGCGAGGGGGACAGAAAAATTGAAGCAACTGACTTCCTCCGGCAGGAGAATTCTGGGGGCAGGGGTTGTAAATGAAGTATTCTAAATGTTTCCAAAAGTAAAAAAGGCATCATTCAAGAACACGGACCTAGAGTGATCAAGCATTTCCAAGGAAAATGTTCCAATGCCTTGATTAATTAATAAAACATTTTTGTAACATAGGTGGAATACTTAAAAAGTACAAGACATATGAAATTCTTTGTTATATCTACTTGAGTTGATCTAAATGCCACGTGATTTGGAAGTACGTGCTGAAATTTTTGGAAGGCTGATTCTTAAAAAAAAACCTTTTTAGATGCATCCATTTTTTCCCCCAAGCCATATTCTCACTGCTTTATTCAACTGGTCTGTTTGAACCAAAGTGGAAATTATTCATACCATACTTTTGTCCAATTCAGCAATACTTAAGTACAATTTCAGGAACAAAGAACAAGAGAATCAGTGTTTCAACAGGTTATCTTAGCAGATAACTTAAACAAATAAAAACAAGCTATCATAACAACAAAAAATAAAAGAAAAAGAGCTTCTAACCTGTTTCAGACCAAAAGAGTAAAGCATTCCCTCCAGGGATGCTTCCCCTGACAGTTTCCTGCTACCTTTCTTACACCAGTCAACTCTTGAGACCCAAATGTAAGAAAAGTACCAGGGCAACCCTATGCCACTGCTATTAACAGAACCTTTATAGTTAAGAGGGAAAATATGTGAAGAACAAATATATAAAAGCTCTCTAACTCCTCAAATGGAACATAGGATTTTCAGAATGTTTTGCTCAATAAGTAGATTGCTCAATAATCTGGTTCCTGACAAATGAACAAGATGACAAAGTAGCAAAATGTAAAATTGTTACTGTTCTAACAATCAAAAAGAGAAAAAGAACATTTAGCTAGGTCATTAAATTTAGTATGTGATAAGCCCTCAGGGGTTTCCTCCAAACCATTACATTGTTTGCACTTACTTTCAAGGCCCCCAAAGATTCAGTCTATCAAGAGATTCAGACAACTGAACTCCAGCAGTAAAACTTGTAAAAGATTCATTCACTTTTTAATGGGTCATAGGACTCAACGGTAGAGATGACAGTCTTATTTTTGTTAATGCCGTTAGTACTTCTAACAAGCATAAAAAAAAAACTGTATGTAGAGGCCGGCCCGGTGGCGAGCGGTTAAGTTCTCACGTTCCCCTTGGGCGGCCCGGGTTCACCAGTTCAGATCCCAGGTGTGGACACGGCATCTCTTGGCAAAAGCCATGCTGTGGTAGGCGTCCCACATAGAAAGTAGAGGAAGATGGGCATGGATGTTAGCTCAGGGCCCAGCTTCCTCAGCAAAAAGAAGAGGACAGGCAGTAGTTAGCTCAGGGCTAATCTTCCTCAAAAAAAAAAAAAAACAAACTGTAGGTAGACTTCAAATCATTGTTTCAATGATTTAAACAATGCAAGTCATGAAGGTTTCCCTGCCCTCATACAGAATTTTTGAATCTATATGAGAATGCATAAATATACAAAATGCAAAGTAATGTGAAGCAAACGATTCAAAAGGACATTACAAGAGATAAGTAGTAGTACAGCTTCATAAAGAATACACAGGAAACATTAAAAGAATACACAGAACTTGAGTTAGGAAATCAAGTAGAAAATCAAGGCCTGAATGTTAGGTCTGTCAGTATCACTAGATGTGTGAATTTTAGTGCAGTTACTCTGTATGGATTTCATTTTCCTTATCTATAAAACAGAAGGTTGATTCTGAGGTTCTCACAATATTGTTCCATGATATTATGATACAAGCCCACATAAGATGAAAAACCAAGGAATGATAAAACAATAGGGCTACGGGTTCAAAGGAAAGCAACTGCACAAGGAACAGAAAGATCTGGAAGACTGCACTGAAGGACCAAAAATGAAACTTCAACAAAACTTGACTTCATTTGCCACGTAAATAATTGAGGAGGGAAAATTTCTTTTAAAGAATAGACAGGCTATGCATAGGCATTCAAAGTCTCAACAGATATGAGGGCAGAAAAATACAAAATCTAACTAAAAGAGACTAGTTTGGTTAAAGTGGACAGCTCCCACAGAGAGAGAATGCTGTCATTAGAAAAAACAGATTTTCAACAGATTGTCAAAAGGCTAGGAATTCTGAACTATATACTCTGTAGACAACAGGGAGCAGTCCTTGGTTTAACAGTGAGGGACATGTTCGAAGCATTATTTTAAGATTAAGGCAGAAGGCAGGACACACCGAGCAGGGAGAAAAGTCAGGCAGAAAATTCAACTAAAAGCTACTGAAAAGAACAAATACCCGAAAGAAATTTCAAAAAATGGCTGACAAAAATTGACCGATGTTAAGTTATGTGGCTAGAGGAAGTAAAAGATAAAACCAAGGTTTGTGTCTGGGTAATTGAAAGCATGATAATATCACCAAAACAAAATCAGCATATGGAGGGCCAGCCCTGGTGGCCTAGTGGTTAAGCTCTGTGAGGTCTGCTTCAGCAGCCTGGGTTCAGTGCCCAGGCATGGACCTACACCGCTCTGTTACCTGCCATACTGTGCTGCCAGCCCACACAATAAAAATAGAGGAAGGTTGGCACAGATGTTAGTTCAGGGCGAATTTTCCTCAGCAAAAAAAAATTTAAATTTTAAAAATCAGCACATGGCAACAGTTTTTGAAGGGAAGACTAAAAATTCTACCTCTGAAGTAATTTAAGGTAAAGATCATCCAGATAAAATTGTTGCCTTAATTAAATAATCTTTAAATGTCATTTTTGGCCCTGTCAGTTGTCTTCTGAAAACAGCAAAGTATTTATGAAGAACTTGCCGACTTGCTTAGTGATTTCGAGAGTTTCCTCCAATTTTACTTACTAACTATACAAATAATCATTTAGTCTTCTGGTGCAGGTAGAGAATATTCGGTATTTTGCCATATGATAAAGGTGAACAAACTGTAAAAGTTATTAATAAATTATGACCAAAAAAGAGACTGCGTCTCTATTTAAGTCAAGTCTTTCTGACAAGTGCTTTATAACAATAATCACATCAAATCTAACTTGAGCTTTGGCAGGAAAGTTCTCAAAGGTCCAAAAGAAAAATAAATCCAGCAGCATAAAGTATCACTCAATATCTAACAAAACATTCTATGTACACTTCAAGTTCTATTTACACTGGCCTGAAAGCACTGGTAAAATCTGGACTAAAAGATAATGCTTAGAAAAATAAAGCAAACAATTCAAAATTTAATACGTGAACAAGCACAGCTGGAGTCTTGAACATTGCAAGTAGTGTTTACAAATATTATAGCTAATTCCTACGGATCACAATTTTCCCAAAGAAGATCCCAGAGGTTGTGATCAAGATGGAATGAAACCACCATTAATCAACCAATAAATATTTCTGGAGTTACTATCAAACTGTAAACGGGATGCCTATTTAAGAACTGAACATTATTGACAATTCCCAAACAAACAAAACCTCCTTCTTGGACTTTTTTCCCATTTACTTTGTGACCTCACTGCAGACGGAAACTTGAGGCACAGTGGTTTCCAGGTGCTTAATAAATTCTAGGGCTGCTTTTTCATAAATCTACCAAAGTAAGATTTTCAAAAATGAATACTTCTTGCAACACTTACCCCTTTTGACCGGACATTGAGTTTCTTTGCTCACCACCCAAGAAGTGGTTAGAAAATCCTCCTTAACGTCCTTCTTGCCTAACTCCAATGGTTTCTTATCAAATCTAACGGATAAAATTATTTTTAGGTGACCAGTTCATCAGTTCAACACGATTTGAGCACCTTTAATGTTACGGTTCTCAGCCCTGAACAGCTTCCCGAGCTTCTAACGGCAAATTTAACTTTTAGGGAAACACGTAAGGTTACAAAACCAGCCTACCGAGACAATTTTTTTTCCCGGATATACAACAATTCAAGCCAAAAGCTCACAGCCCAAGCAACTTGCGTACAAATCTACAGTAGGTCCAGACGATTCAAATAACCCAGATTTCCCGAGAACCGGGAACCGGCAGGGGGAGGGGGGTGGGGATGGGGGAGGGGCAGAGGCGCATCCCAGGCTGTCCACCCTCGGCGCCGGGCACGGCTCCCTCCCCTGCTCCCCGATGGAGCTGAGCGCGCCCCTTTCCTCCTCTCCCAAGTCCCTACCTTCCCCACCTCGGATTACGCCACGACAGGCAACAGGACTTCTTCGGGAGGAAAAGACACAGGGAACGCGCGCGCCGCACACTCGACCTCCCAGCCTCGCAGGGGCGGCCGCCGGGGCGCTCACCCCGACCCGGCGCTGCGGGGACGGCCAGGGAAGCCGCGGGGCCGCGCCGCCCGGGGCAGTAGCCGGAGGTCCCACAAAGCCGCGGGACAAACGCCCAGGCCCGGCCGAGCGGCCTCCCCGCCCCCTCCGGCTCAGCTCCGGGCCGGCAGACGGCGCCCCCAGGGCTAACTTCGCCGGGGAAGAGGAAGCGACGCAGCAAGTGAACAAGCTGTGTGGACGCACGGAGGAAGGAGAGGCTGTCTGCGCGTCTGCCGGCCAGCAGGGCCGGCTCGCCTTCACGCTGCCGGGCCCGGGCGGCGCCAGCTCACCTGAGGAGGGCACCGGGACGACGCCGCGGTCGCCGCGATGGCCGTTACGGCACGAGGCCTCCGCTCAGCCGCCGCGTAGCTCTCGGGAGAGGGGCGGGGTGCCCGCGGCGGGCGGGCGGGGCTGCAGCGCCGACTGGCCGCCAGGCGGCGGGCGGGTCCTCGCGGGCAGGAAACCCCCTTCTGGCCCAATCTGATAGGCTCTACCGCCCCCCTCCCGCCTACCCCTGACGCGAGAGCTGTCTGCGTCGCGCCGGGGTTGGGCGGGCCGGCTTGTCAATCAAGCGCTGGGCTGGGCCTGGAGCGAGCTGAGGCTGCGCGGCGGAGAGCGAGTAAGAGGCTGAGGAACGTCCGGCAGTAGTGACTCTCTTCGTTTTACCTCCCGGCTGAGTGCTTTGGGCCTTCCCTCTGGGCGCCGCGGGACAGGCTCCGCGGCCCAAATTACTGCTCCCCTGGTTCAGCCCCAGCCGCTCTGGGGTCTTCCTCCTGGTTTCTGCACCTGAAGAGGGTCTTGTCAGATGAAGGTTGTCAGGGGCAGAGAGTGAAAAAGCAAAAGGCCTGGAAATGGGGACCTGAGAGAAAAATGTAAGACGTGTGCCTCATTTGAGCCACAAACCGAAATAAACAGCCTGAGAGCCTTCGAAGTGGCCTGCTGCGTAGGGAGTTTCCAGTCTGGTCTGCGGTGGTCCTGCTGTGAGGAGGACACTGACCGTCGGTGCCAGCAGGTCTGCCCGCTCTTGGTGGCCCAGCCCCAGCCCCCTGCGGGGCTGCGGAAGTCGGTGGTCCCACGCCAGTGCCGCGGCCCCGCGCCTGCCTCATCCCTCCGTGGCTCAGCCGAGGCGTGGCCTCCTTAGGGAGCCTCTCAGGGAACACAGGTATTTTCCCCATCCAGGCTGTTGAAATAGTTGGTCCGTATCCCTGCCTGGACCGTGAACTCCACTAAGTCAGGAGCCATGTCATTCGACCTTTCCCCAGTGCCTCGCACAGGACAGATGGTCAGTAAGCATTGTCTCAGGCGTTCATACATTTTCCTTTCCCTCCTTTAATCCTGGCCCTGACTGTAAGTTCCAGGAGTTCACGCTTTTCTGCATTTAACTTCAGTTATTCATTTGAGGGCTGATAGATTATGTGGTTTGCTTGCCACATAGAGGATCATAAGGTCAAGCACAAATCACCTCTGGCCCCTTTCTGGCCTCAAGCTGGCTGGGGCAGGTAGACCGTGAAACTGAGCCACAGCATGGCTACATTCCATCATTAGCATCCAAAGTGAATAATGAGTTTTGAATTTATTCTAAGGGTCTAAATACCTTTGCATATTTTATCATGGTTGCTACGGACTGAATGGTGACCCCTCCCAAAATTCATGTTAAAGCCCTAAAGCCCAGTGTGACTGTATTTGGAGATGTCTCCCATGAGAGGACACACAGTGAGCAGGCCACCAGGTGCAAGCTAGGAAGAGAGCTCTCACCAGAAACTGACTGTGCTGGCACCCTGATGTGGGACTTCCAGCCTCCAGAACTGTGAGAAATTAAATTCCTGCTGTTTAAGCCGGTGGAATTTTGTTATGGCAGCCCGAGCTGACTAATACAATAGTTTTATTTGTTGACAGATCTTATAAAGTTTATGGATTGAGATATTATTATATTCATTTTTGAAGCTGGAGAAACCGTTGTACAGAGGTTAAAAGTATTTCTCCAAAAATCACACAGCAAACTGTTAGCAAAACCTGGCTCAATTCTAGTTACATATTTAACATGTGATGGGGACGGGGGTCTGAATATGAATACAACAGGTAAAGTAGTCCTTGCCATCAAGTAGCTTATACCACCATCTTCAGTGGGGAAAATAAACCCAGAAAAAAATATGCTGAAGTCATAAGTTTAGATTTTATTTTGCAAGGGAATATGTATTTGAATGGGTCAATGATCTAAACAGACTCTTCACAAGATTTTAATCCAGATCTTTTGACTACTGTGTACCACCTATTTAAGCAATAGAAGTAAGGAAGAGAGCTTTTTCATAAAAGGGTTTCAGTTGTCTGTAAACATGTAACTTCCTTTTAGTTTTCCTTCTTTAAGTTGCCTCATCACCCATTCTTAGCAGGAACTCTTTAAAAAAAGAAAAATTCAATATATGAAAAAGAGAAGGAGTTGAAGAAGAAAAATAAGGAAACAGCAATGAAAGAGGAAGCATTGGGTGGAAGGATAGACAGGCAGAAGGTCATGTATGAAATTGCAGTATAGTGTACTTAAAAGGAATGGAGACCATGTCCTTATGAGGTGGGAGTTTTCCCAGACACTTCCTTTCATACGCTCTGTCTCCCCAACTTTCGAACACAAACATCCACGAGGCTGCTTCTTCCTCTCTTTTTTGCGGAACCCAAACCAAAAACGGGAATCACCGCTCCTAATTAGTGCTGAGTGGACCAGGGACTAGCCAGAATCAGGCAACAACAAAATTTAGGTCAAAACTTATGACCTATGGACTGGAAATGGGGCTTCAGATATGGGTAGCTAATCTGTCTAGGATGAAAACATGCAGGTGGCTCACTTCATTAATCCCAAAGGAAAAGATTTAGGAAGACAAGGAAGGGAAAAATGAGCCTCCATGTCTAAAGGCCTTTCCCAGGAAACTACTGATAGCTTATGGTATCATTTCTAACTTATGTTAGTTAGAAACTTATGTTAGTTAGAAATGATTAGAGAGAATGATCTGGTTTAGCATCACTGTCAGACAGGACTGTTTAGGACAAAAAAAAAGCCCTACCTACTAAACAGCAAGAAGTAACTAATCACAGGCTTGACTATGATGTCTAGAAATTAGTGGACCCTGGTAACTAAATTTAATTTCTGGATTGAGTATTGTTATACTTTTCTGGGAATTAATTCAACAAAAATTTATTAAGAGTCTACTTTGTAATAAGCGCTACAATAGGTACTACAGATCTAAAGATCCATCTTAAAGGAGCTCAATCTAGTGTCAGAGAATGAGATTTAAACAGACACTTATTATTAATGTAGTAAATACAGCAATAGATACACACAGGGGAAGTTAAGCCACAGTGGGAGGGGAGTTGTGTGGTCAGGCTAGTCAGAGAATTGAATAGGCAAAGAAGAGAAGGGCTTTCCACATAGAGAGGCCTGCGTAAAAAAGGTATTAAGCAACGGTGGAGCATTGCCGGCACAGATGATTAGAAATGTGAGCAATAGTGGGTTGTGGAAGTTAAGGACCTTAGACTTTATCCTACAGGCAATGAGAAACCATCAAAGGGTTTTCTTGCAGCACTTTAAAATGTCATTCTGTTGTTTTCTGGCCTCCGTTGTTTCTGATGACAAGCCAGCTGTAATTCTTACCACTGTTTTCCTGTATGTCATATATATTTTTCTCTGGCTGCTTTTAAGATTTTGTTTCTTTGTCTTCATCAGCAGTTACACTGTTTCTAGGTGTAGTTTTCTGTGCATTTATCCTGCTTGGGTTCACTTATTTCCCTAGATTTTTGGATTGCTATTGTTTCCTCTTATCAAATTTGGAAAACTTTTAGCAGATATTTCTTCAAATACTCTTTTCTGCCCCATTCTCTCTCTCTTCTTTTGAAATGACACTTACACTTCAGCTACACTTCTTAGGCCTTAGTACAGGTCATTCCAGGGTGTGTTCATTTTTTTCAAACCTTTTTCTTTCTGTGCTTCAATCTGGATAATTTCTATCAAGAGCCAGTGTCCAGTAATTCCTGGGAAATCTGAAGGTTAATATTTTCACAAAAGCACAGACACCCTACTAATGACTGGGGGTTTCTTTGGGGAAGGTTTGGAGACATAATAGTCAAGAAAACAGAAATCACAAGATATTACAACAGGGAGCATTTAGTATTGGGTATTGATGGACTAAAAAAGCAAAAAGGGAACAGTGAAGTAGCCCAGAGGTGATAACTGTAGAGAGCAGCTGCCGCCCCTAGGGCTAGTGAAAAAGAAGAATCGAAGCTGGATTATCAGGTCTCAGAAGCTCAGCAGAATGACCCAGCTGAGCTGCAGCTCAGATGCCTAAGAGGCTGCTGTCCAACTGGTCCTACTACTACTGGGAGGGATATGATGAGGCTGGTTTGGGAGGTGGAGGAGTGCCAAAAGAAGCTCAAGGCTGAGATTGATTGCTGCTGCTGGAGCAAAGGGCTGTTGCGTATTGTTGGGGTAACAATGACAGAGACTGCGAGCAAACAGAAGGGAGAACGTCCTTTCTCCCCTTCTCCTGTCTTCATCTCCCTCTAACACCCTTTATTGGTGGAACCTAGTGAGACACCAGCTGGCATAGGAAAAATGTAGTTTGCAGGGTCTGAGCCATAGCATCACAGAGGAAAGTAAAGGGTGAATCTGGAGCTAAGATAGCTCAATAACAATAACAATTGTTTAATAACCAATACCATATCAACATTTGTTTATGCTAAATTAGTAAAAATTGCCCAAATGAATGCCACCTTATATGCTTTTACAGATTTTTAGGCCCTTTTGTAAAGAATCTCAGGACACCAAGTTGTTATCAGTTTTCTGCTATACTATGATTACTGCTGGTCTCTTTTTCAGGGGTAGGGAGTACCTTACTGCAGTTCACATTTGTACTTGCTACAAAATCATAAACAAGGGCAGTTTGGAAGAGATCTGTATCAATGAGGATAAGTAGACCCTGCCCCAACATTAGGTCTCCCACTGTCAGACACAAAATGGCATAGACTAAGTACAGCTGGCAAGAATCCGGTTTTCCTATTCCTATGCATTGTCTAACGTGGCCATAGAAAGGAGAAGACCAATTTCCTATTCTAAGGTAGAACCACCACCATTGTCACTGAAAAGCCATCTCCGTTCCTTTGTTCCCTTTTTCTTGCCTCAACTTAAGCTCCCTTATCCAACCCAATCATGTCTAGTTTTCTAACACAAGTAGACGACAAAACAGGGGTTGGTATTTAGCCTATAAACTTACAGTGAACTTTTCACAAATGAAGATTTTTTAATATTGAAGGGTTTTTGTTGAACATTTGTAGAACATTGGTCATGAACAAGTCTTATGTTCTTTAGTGATGAAAGTTAACATTCTCCTTCTACCATAATTACTTTTTGTTAATAACAGTAAAGACACCAGGTTCATAATATTTCACATATTTAATATTTGTCTTTGAATATATTAGACTAGAATAAATTTTTCTACATCTGCATATATTAATTATATATTATGTAGCACTCTGTCAATTATACAACACAAAAGACATTTATAGGTAAACATTAAAATGGCAGTGTACCTATTAATAATGTTAACAAGATAATAATCAGGTATTCATTTAATGGGAGAGTCTAGTATTTCCTGATAATCCTGCCTCCTTAAATTCCTCCAGTAAAGTTTATAGCCAGCAAGGACAAAAACACTAATCATAATGATTACCCCTCCAAAGACATCATAGACACTAGGAAATATGTGTAACACTAGAAGCTGCAAGACCATAGCTACCACAATCTCCAGATGTTGTACTGTGCTAACCAAAGCTGGATGGAATTTGTCCAAAGCATAATAAACTCCTAGGAATGCTGCAGTAGAACAGACACATATAGCAATGAGATAACTCCAGGTTTCTCCATCTAATGGAATGATGGGTTCCTGAAGAATGAACATAGTAGATACTCCCCAGACTGTCCCAGTCCAACCAAAGGTAAACAGTGCAGTCCACATGCTGATCTTCTCCTTAATGGATCTGTATACTATCATGGAAAGAGCAGTGGTCAGTCCAGCCATCACGGTCATAGTGTACCCAAAGGCTTCTTTCCAGGCATTTAACAAAGAATTGTCTTCATCAACAATGTTAGGGATCATGACAAGACAAACACCTAAGATGCTGCAAACAACTGTAGCCATGTCAACATAAGCCATTTTCTCATCTACAAGTAAAAAAGCCAAAATGGCACTAAAGACTGTGGTTGTGGCTCTCCACATAGTGGTCCCATTGCTTGGAGGAACTATTGAAAATGATGTATAAGCACAGGTGATAGAGATGACATTGCATACACCATAAAAGAAGAGTCGTAATCTGTATCCACTGGGTCCAAAAGGGGCCTCCTGGTAGTAACACACAACTAACACAGATAAGACCTGCAAGACAGAGCGGATAAAAATCAGTTCTAGAGATGGAACTTTAGAACGATCAGAAACAAGCCTCGTGATAAGAGCTACACATCCATGAGCCAAAGCAGACCCAAACAGCACTATCCACATTTTTCTGGATTGAAAAATATTTTTTTCTGCAAAACTCTGGAATTGCCCAATCTCACTGCTCATTGGGTCTTCTGTCGGTGGAGGTCGGGTATCCATGGTTCCAAAGAAAGTTCTTCCTTTTCTTTTCATTTCACTCAGCAGGCCTTTCTTTGGATTTTCTTCCATAAAATTTCCATAGTCTTCATTGATTTCCTCATATCCATCATCCCCAGGCTGAGGGTAATGAGAAGTATATTTCACCATCACTGTTTTGGGATGTATTTTCACCCGTTTTTTCACTGGATATTTTTTGGAGGGAGAAGTATCCATTTCTTCAGATAATCAATTCTATTTAAGAAGAGGAAAAAAAGACAAACATACATATTCATTCAGTTGAAATTTAATTTTAATTTCTATTATATGCACCAATTCAATAATATAAAGTAAGATTGGACCAAAAAAGTTTTAAAACAAGTAATAGGAAGAGAGGATCTGGCAATACACCTTATCTGGTGTATGAGGTCCAATGAAATTGTCTACCCTTTTTTCACTCTCATCTTAAGTCTGCTCCTATTCCTCACTCTACTTATTCTTTGTCTCACTCAGCTCTAATTCCTAACTTTACATCACAGCCTTCTGATATTTTTCCATCTCTTCATTCCTACCTGTCTCTCTGCCAATGCAATTAAAAAAACACAGAAAAATAAATAACAGCTTAAACCAAATCTTTCCTTCTCATTGTGTCCATTTGTCTATACTATAAATTATAAATGCATAAGTCCAAAGTCTTTTGCATAATCACTTCTGTATAATACCAGAATTAGCCTTATATTACAAATTATAGTGATTTTTAAACATTTATTCTGGGATGCCCATACGTTTTTCAGATATATAGATACACTGAAATTAGAAAATAAATAAAATGGATTTAGTGACATTCATGCATTGGTGTGTACAACCTTACTGATGAGCAATTGGGCAATATGTATTAAGATTTTAACTGAAGTTACTCTCTAATTCACCAATACTACTTCTAAGATTTTACCCTAAAGAGATGATCACAAGATGCTTTTTACCTTATGTGTAAAAAAAAAAAAAGGAAAAAATAAGAATATGTATTTATATTTGATTATATAACATAAAGAAATTATGGAAAAATACAAAGGAAACTAATAATTGTTGGGGTGAGACAGGGAACAAGAATCGAAGAAAGCCTTTTTATTGTATACTTATTTAGATTTTTATTTTTGAATCACGATATTGTTCAAAAAATTAAATTATAAACTAAAACAAAATGTTCATCTGTTAATTTAAGAGAGCATACAAAAAAGTGTGGAAAAAATGTATGAATAGGAGAGTTCATGGTAGCTTACTACAATTACCCTTCATACAATGAAATATTATGCTATGCATCCATTAAAAACAACAATGCAGAACTTTATTGACATGGAAAAATGTCCATGACATATTGTTGAGTGGGAAAAAACTTAAGCTTGTTGTAAGGATTAAATGAGATAATGCATATAAAGAATTTGCCACAGTGCTGGCATATAGTAAACCCTCACGAAATGTTAATAAATTCAGCTTCCTTTCACCTACAATTTACTCTTTTGAAATACTGAGTATCTTCCACAATGTTACTCTTTCTTTGAGACCTGTATTTATTCACTCAGTTCTCTTTTGTTCTTTCTCTCTCTCTTTCAATGAACAATTTCCTATTTCCTTCCTAATGATTCCTCTTCTTCCTCCTAAGAAAAAAAAAAGAAACCTTTTGATTTTTTTTGTCTTCATGACATACGCCCTGTTCCTTGCCAAAAACTCATCAGTTCCAGGATCTTAAACCATGGTCCAGAAATCAAATCCTATTTTGTTCTTTGACACCATCTGGGTAGCCAACTGTTCCATTCCTATTTACTCCTTTCTCTTCTAAACACCACCTTCAGTTGGAAGAAGTCATTTGAAAAAACACCACCTGTGCCTCCAAGCCCTTTAGTTTCTTAGCCTGGACCTCCCACTTGCAGTCCTTCCTGTATATTGCTATCAGGCTAGTTGGATGTTCTTTTTTTCCAATTTTTATCAGGACATTTCCACTTCAAGACTTCAGGTTCAATAATTCCAAACTGAGTTAATCACTTTGGTCTCCCAAATAGATTTTTCTTGCCTAACTTCCTCATTTATGTTTGCAATATCACCATTTTTCCAGTTCCCCAAGTTAGAAACCAAGGAATGCTCTGAATTATCCTTTCTGCTGTCACACTTCCATTTGGTCATCAATCTCATTGTTTTTGTCTTTTCCTTTCTCCTCCAATTCCTTTTTACCTTTGTGATTCTGGATCAGGTTATCATGAATTCCTACCTAGAATATTGCAACAGCATCCTAACCAGCCCCCTCGAATCCCAGTCCTTCTCCACTAAAACCCATCTATATTATACCACTGTCATATTAATCTTCTTTTAAAGATTCAAAACAAAAAATTTCCCTCAAGCTTTCCCCATTTAAGAACCTACAGTGATTTCCTACTGACTACCTCAGTGAATCTCAACTCCCCTGCCTGGCTCTCAAGACTGCTTTGTCCAGCCTCTATCAACACCTGGCTCCTTAATTCACATACTTTGCTCTGATCAGTTCAGTGTCCTCCCTGTCCTCACTCCCCACATGTACAAATCACTTCTCTAAGCCTTTATTCTCATTAGTTTCCCCTCTGCTCCAACTTTCTAAACACTGCTTATCTTTTAAGAAGGTCCAGTCCAAATTCTGCCTTTCGGAAACAAGCCTTCCCTGACCACTCTAGCAGCTTATTTTTTTCTTCCTCGTTTAACATCTGCAGTAGTTCTTCTAATACTTGTAATCCAACAATTTTTTTATTCAGTTGTCTCAATTCAGTGGAGCTTGTCTCCAGACATTGTACCCAAATTTGCTATGTTAAATCTCCTTTCCTTGCTAGTCAGCAAGTATCTTAATGACATCGCAGTTAGATCCCATAACTTCCCACTTGCTGTTCACTGTTAAAACTTCGTTGCATATCTATTCAAAGCTTTCCCCTCCTCCACTGCAGGCCATATTTGTAGCTCAAGGGGCATGAATAGAGACACAATGTGGTCTGCTATTTTACTACTTCTCCCATTCCCTCCCTTTGGAGTCCATAGAAGGGCGATATGGTCTGCCTCTGGGATGCTTCCTCCATCCTCCTCTTCGAGCTTCTAGCTCCCCTGGCTTATTGTCACAGGGAGGAAGGGAAAGGAAAGGGACATGTTTCATATATTGGCTGCTGTAATGTGATGGCTTTTTGATGTATAAAGTTGGCTAGGCTGAACTACATTCCCCAGTTATCTAACCAAACACTAATTTAGGTGCTGCTGTGAAGGTACTTTGCAGATGTGATCAAAGTCCCTAATCAATTGACTTTAATAAAAAGAAAAACTATCTGGGATGGGCCTGACCTAATCAGGTGAGCCCTTTAAAAGAGGGCTCACTGGGGCTGGCCAGGTGGCGCAGTGGTTAAGTTTGCACGTTCCGCTTCTTGGCAGCCCAGGGTTTGCCGGTTTGGATCCCAGGTGTGGACATGGCACCACTTGGCAAAAGCCATGCTGTGGTAGGCATCCCACGTATAAAGTAAAGGAAGATGGGCATTGATGTTAGCTCAGGGCCAGTCTCCCTCAGCAAAAAGAGGAGGATTGGCAATAGTTAGCTCAGGGCTAATCTTCCTCAAAAAAAAAGGGCTTAGGCTTTCCTTGAGCTCAGAGATTCCAAATAGTTCATGCACTTGGAGTTCCATCCTGATCTTCCTTTCCTTACTGCCTGTGAACAACAAGCTTCAACCGCTGCTCGTGGGGTTCCAGCATGCTCTTGATCTCTTCCTGATTGCCTGCCCTTCAGACTTCAGACTTGCTTATCCAGCCCCCATAATTGCATTAGCCAATTCCTTGTAATAAATCCTACTGATTCTTTGTCTCAGGCTGAACCCTGACTCTAATACATGTTAGAATTCTCTCTTTGATTGTTGTCTTTGTTTCTCTGTTAACTCTGATAGGCCATTGACACTGTCTAGGCTGCAGGCATCCGAATGCAGGCTATCTTGGGTAAATGCTGTAGGGCCTCCCCAGGGCACAAATCTCTGATATGGGAGAGCTTCCTGCCCTAGGGTTTATGCTCACAAATTTTTGCTACTTGGTCCTCTTGCCTGGTGGGCAGCTGTCTTGGGCAGGCACCAATAGTATTCACTTCACCCCAGGAAATTCACATATCCTTACCACTCCAACAAGTGTACAGGCCACTCACTGTGGCCTTATTCTCTCCAATTTTATTTCTCTTTGCTCAAACAAGCAAAGGACAAATTAAAATGTACTATCTAACCTGATTTCCAACAAGGGGATGAGAAGGCACACCTGTTGCAACTAATGATCTGGTAACCTTCACCCTCAATCAGCTTTAAAGGAGAACTTCCTCCTCTCCTCCCCCATTAGGAAAAAGCACAACATTCTGCTTAGACCAAAGGTCCATAACAGATAATATGAACCTGGTGACAAATTGTATTTTCCAAAGAGAGCCACTAATCTAGTATCTCCCATACTACATATTTGGTTTTTTTAATGTGAGTTTGACATTATTAAATAGAGAGTTAGGGTCTCTAATATTTAATAGAATCTCTCCTCTCATTAAAAGTAGGCAGGCTTTTGTGGCTGTTTCAGCCAACAGAGTATGGCAGAAGTGACATATTGTGACTTCTGATGCTAGGTCATAAAAGGTGATACAGCTATGCCTTCCTAGCTGCCACACTTGTGCTTGGAGCTCTGAGCCACCAGGTAAGCAGTTTGACTGCTCTGAGGCTGCCATGCTGTGAGGAAGCTCAAATCAGCCCAGGTAGAGAAACCAAACGGAGAGCCCTGAGACTACACGAAGAGAGAAAGATACCCGGGCAGCCCCTAACTGCTCCAGCCCCTGCTGTTCCAACTCCAGCCACCCATCCGACTTCAAGTATATAAGAGACCCTGAGTCAGCCCCAACAAGTCCTTTCCAAATTCCTGATCTACAGAAACCAGGACAGATAATAAAATGATTGTTTTTGTTTTAAGCCACTAAGGTTTGGAGTGATTTCTTATCTTTAATAGATAACTGGAACACCCACTGCCCTCCCTCGTATTCTAAGGAGTAGAAAAGAAGGATGGTTTTGGTGAGAGTTAAAGTAGAAGGCCGCTTATATCTGGCCCTAATTGATTGCCTTTGAAAGTAGGATATTTTGTCCTCCACTGTGGGATCCTGGATGCTAATTTTGAGGGAAGAGGAAAGTTTTATTCAGTATCCTGTCAGGCACACATTAGTGTATTTAATCTTAGTCCAACGGCATACTTTAAAGTGTTATTTGCACTGCGCAATTTTTATTCATTTCTGTCAATGGCTTAGTCTATAACAAATATATTCCAGGTATTTCTCAACACCATTAATATAATATCATGACCCACTGATACAAAAGCCAGCTTATACTAAACGGATACATAAAAATCTTCCTCAGTCTCTCTAGTTTTCATTTAATTTCAGGCTTCATGAATGCAGTTCTTGAAGGGAACCTGGAATCCTGACTAGTTCTTACATTTTTGCACATGAAGTCTTTTAACATGTGAGCATTTCAATAAATATTAATTGAGGTACCATATGCACAGCACCATGCTAGGCTCTATAAATAAGACAACAAATAAAACAGGCATGGTCCCTGAAACCACTGAGCTTACAGACAGGTGGAAGAGACAACAAATGAGTTCAACTTTAATATTTTATTGAGTTAATAATGCAGGCAACCACATGAAGTATGGGGAACTGTTGGAGACATATAAAAGGCATCTAGCCCAAATATAGGGAATCTTAGCAGGTTTCCAGGTGGAAAGGATGCCTGAATTGGGACTTGAGGCATATGTAGCAATTAGTCAAGTAAAGAGGAGAGGGGGAAAATATTTTTTTTCTAGAGATAAGAAATTTAAGAGTCAAAAATGTTGGTTTTGAGTTCTGGCTCTGCCACCAACTAGAGTAATAATTATGTCTATTTTAAGAGAACGAGTTTTAGATGATAATTGTTGGGGTCTTTTGACTCAACTTGCTTCAAAATCAGTTTGTCTCTTTAATGACTTCATGCTTCTAGTATTTTGATTTCTCTCCCATGCAAGATCACTGTGCAGTTCAGTGATCACAACTTTCTACGACCTGCTCAATGTTCTGACCAAGGTGCGAACTTGACTTCTCCTTCCTCACAGAGACAAGGGGCGTGAACTAATCTCGTGGCTCCAGGTCCTCTGACAGGATTTACATGGAGGCAGAGGCAGACAGGATTTACCTGTCCATTTCAGCTGTGTGAAGCAACTTGGCTGAGTAGAGGAATATGAAACAGTAGGACAGAAGACCAGCCTGCCCGGCTACCAGTATATCAACCTGAAATGCTGGACACAAATGGGTTAAAAGGATGCATAGTTTGATATCTGCTTGAACAATGGGCACAATTCAGTGTGGCAAGCCTGAAACCAATATTTTCGTCCAAAAGAGGCACTGTTTCCCAAGCTACAACCCACAACGCGAGGCCGAAGATCACTTCTCTGCTAAGGTTGAGAAAATTAATACTGACATCTCTACTGTCTTGGTAGAAATCCTTAGGATAATCCCCTTAAGGTACCTAAGAAATGCCACTTGGTAATAACAGTTTCTTTAGTTACCAAACTGATCCCTAAAATGGTAAAAAGTCTTAGATATAAAGCTGGCTTGTGCAACTTGATTTAGTGTAGTGGTTTAAATGTAGGCACAGATGTGATATCTGACACTTGTGAATGAGATTGGCTTTTAAATAAGTATTTACAAAGAACTGATAGGTTACTAGCTTATATCTGAGCAGCCTAGCCTGAGGTACCTTATTACCCCCAATGTGCTTGGATAGTCTTGTCCCTGAATGAAAATGAAAAGAGTATATCTAACTGGCCACCTGAAAGGGAGAACCCAAAAACCATCTTTCCAGGATATTGTGAAACATCAGGACATGCATAGGATCTCTGCTGTTAACTGTAACTCCTGAGACCTGCTGAGGGAAGCCATTCCTCCCTCCAAACTGATGAAAAGGGGCCCATATTCTGACGCCTCAAAGGCTGTCTGCATAGTGCTACTACCCATCCTCATGCTGAGCCATGGCCTAACCCTTAAGACCCCTGTGTGAATAGGGATTCTTCACTCTCTTGCCCACTGCAACTCATGAGGATCAGGAGGGCTAGAGGCAGCATTTAAGTTTGCTTGTACTTTATTAATATTTTTCGTCTGTATCTTTGTGTAAAGGTCCACTACTTTAGAGGAAAAAGAACCTGCTTCTAAGCTCCGACCTCTAGAACTAGAAAATTAGTTCTTAAATAAACTAATAAAGTAGAGTTTGAGAGACAAGAATAATGATAATAAGTGAGAAATAGAGTAGAAGGTAAAGGACACACCCTTTCTTACATTGGGCACACTGAGGAAGCAAGGAATTTATCATGAGGGATTAAATGTTTGCCCTTCTTAGAAGGTGCGATAATATTCATGTTGCTTGTAAGTGCCAAATGATCAAAATGAATCAAGTTTATAATCAAATCATGAAACTGAAGAGTTTTATGAAGATGTAAAAGAGAGGCTGCAGAAGTTAATTGTACAAGACTTCAGTCAAATACTCAGATTATATAAGAACCCACCATTGGCAAATTCAACAGCAGAAAAAAAATAAAAGAGGAGACATAGGCTACTAGTCTCCTATGGTAAACCAACTGAATGTTATCTCTATAAAAATATAAAAAATTTCAGAGCAATCTGGACAGAATCATTCTAAGTCAGCTGTATTACATAGGACAGATATACACACGTAATAGCAGAACTTGCAATAAAAACATCACTCATATGGCAGATTATTGCTTGACAAACAACAGTCCATCTACATCTTTCTTAGGAAGACAAAAAATAAGGCACATAATCATTTTCCCTTTTGTAACACTTAGATTAAAGCATCCTTGCAATGGGCTATCAGAAAGAGATTAAAAAGACAAAGACCTTGATTAAGCCAGAGGTCATGGCAACATTTTTTTAGCACTCTAATGGAAACAATAAGAATTAGGATAAAAGCAAGAAAGAGAAAACAAGTAGAATAAAGAAAGGCAAAATTAATGGTTCTAAAATCCAGTGAAAACAGAAGGAAAGATGGAAGAAGTCAATAATAACAATACCATCAATAGCCAGATGTATTGATATTTACATTTTTACAATATGCTAAGCACTAAACATGGGTTAACTCAGCTTTGAGAGGAAGTGAAACTTAGGAGATTTTGGAGTCGGGGAGCAGAGAGGAAGGGTGGAACACTAAAAATTTGGAGAAAGCTAATGGCCTACCTCACTCTGAACTGAAAGAATTTAAAGGAGGTAAAGGAAGGTACTCACTTTAGGAAAGTAATTTAGTAGATATTATTGAACACACTCTATGTGAAGAGCACGCTCTCTGTGGGGCAGCTCAGTAGGTTCTTTTGTTGAAGAGAATTTACTCCAGTCTTGCCTAGAACTTTGTCACACAGTACCCAAAATTAGTCTCTCCTCCCTACTCTTCTCTCACTCTTTCCTCTTCCCAATCTGCTCCTTCTTTCCCCACCTTCCCTTCTCCACTTTACTCCTGTCCCCCACAGACACAGCCCTGTCTGACATTCTAGCCCAGAAGTGGTTACCACTTACTCATGCAAATCATCTCAGGAAAAATATTAATTTCATTGCCTTAAACGATGAAGCATTATCACTGTCAGAATCACATTCTGCTTTCAAAATAGAAGAAACTATTTTCATTTTCTTGAAATTGTAAGTTCTTTGACAGAAAATAGTGGTGATGACAAAATATGTGTGTGGAAAGTAGGAGAAAAGCCTCAGTTGTGTGACTATTCCTACCACTGAGAATCCCACCCTAAAACCTGGCCTCCTGCCACCCAAACTCAACTGTACGCATTTTCACTCCTCTGGGCCTTTTCCCTGTGCCATTTGGTACTTAGCTTCTGCCTCCTTTTGTCATTTTATTCTCTTTGTATACGATACTGTTAAGTTTTAAAAAGTAGTGGTTCCTCCACTGTGTGTTTGTGGAGGAGGGGGACAACCTAAGTGCCCAAACAGATGAACGGATAAAGAAAATGTGGTATATCCATACAATCAAATATTCAGTCATAAAAAGAAATAAAGTTCCAATACATACTGCAAGATGGACGAACCTTGAAGATATTCTGCTAACTGAAATAACAAAGCTACAAATTTGTTCTTACAAAAGAACAAATATTGCATGATTCCACTTATCTGAGGTATTTAGAATAGGCAAATTCATAAAAACAGAAAATAGATTAGAGGGTACCAGGGCCTCTACCAGGGGGAATGGTAGTTATGTTTAACGATTACACAGTTTCTGTTTTGTGTAATGAAAAGGTTTTGGAAATAAATAGTGGTGATGGTTGCATAACATTGTGAACATAATTAATGCCATTAAATTGTATACTTAAAAATGGTTACAATGGGGGGCCAGCCCCGTGGCCGAGTGGTTAAGTTCGCACACTCCGCTGCAGCGGCCCAGGGCTCGGATCCTGGGCGCGGACATGGCACTGCTCGTCAGGTCACGTTGAGGCGGCGTCCCACATACCACAACTAGAAGGACCCACAACTAAGATATACAACTATGTATGGGGGAGTTTGGAGAGATAAAGCAGAAAAAAAAAAAGAGAGAAAGAAAGATTGGCAACAGTTGTTAGCTCAGGTGCCAATCTTTTAAAAAAAAAGTGGTTACAATGGTAAGTTTGTTTGACGTATACTTTACCACAATTTTTGAAAATACAAAGAAAACGGGGGTGGGGGGCAGGAGTAGTGGTTCCTCTAGTGTGTTTTGAGGGAGAGGAGGAAGCAATGCTAGGCATTGGTATTTTTTAAAACCTCCCCAGTAATCCTAATGTATGATTGTCTTGTGCGAGAACCGCTTGACCAGATCTAAGGGCCTTTCTGGCTTTAAGATTTAATAAATCTATGGGCTGCTACCTAACTAAGGAAGACAGAGTGCACAGGGCTGGAAATTTAAAATAAAAAAGTGGATACTGAAGCCAGACTCCCTGGATTTGAATCCTAGCTATAGAACTTATTAAATATGTGACCTTGGGCAACTTACTTAACCTCTTTGCCTATTTCCTCTTCTGTAAAATTGCAATAATAATAATATTATCTCATAGGGTAGAATAAGAATATTAAATCAGTTAATACACACAAAACACTTAGTATCTGGCACCTAGCAAGTGCTCAATAAATTTTAGTTCTTTTTTCACATTACAATCATGTGCCACATAATGATGTTTTGGTCAACAATGGACTGCATATATGACAGTGGTCCCATAAGATTAGTACCATATAGCCTAGGTATGTAGTAGGGTAGACCATCTAGGTTTGTGTAAGTACTTAAGCGAGGAAGCAATTATCGTCTCCTGTTCTAGGTTCTTCTGGCTGGTCTAAGAACTAAATTGACAGGAGACAAGTTAACAGGAGAAAAACGAACAAAAGTTTAATAACATGCATACATAGGACAAACCCAGGAAAACTGAGTAACCAAAATGACTGAAAACTTCACCTTAAATGCTATCCTCAGCTAAAGTCAAAAGAAGATGTTGGGGGTGGGGAGAGTCAGGGACTCCAATGGGAAGGAAGGTAATTCACAGGTAGGTGAAAAGGAGCAAACGTTTGGAAAACAAGTGTTTGGCCACACAGAAACAGAAGAACACAGATCAGAGCCCAACAAACAGGCTTTTCTAGATTCCTCTCTGTCCACCACCTAGTTCATGTGGTGCTAAGGTGATAACTCACTTCCTGATACTGGTTTTTAAATCTGAATTTTTTTAGGCTGTTAAGGGGGAGGTAACAAGAAAAACTTTCTGAGTCTTAAAAATAATCAGCCTAAAATAATCCTCATGTTAGAGAGACAGATTTTGGGGTGGCAAATTTTGTTACCTTTCAGTATGCTCTATCATGTTCACACAACTACAAAATCACCTAGCGATGCACTTCTCAGAATGTATCCCTGTTGTTACGTGATGCATGACTATATTCTATCTGCCTGGAATGACTGGTCCTCCCCCTGTCTGCCCTTGTCTACCTGTTGAGCTCACATCAGTGGTTTGCTCAAGTGTTACTTCTTCTGCAAAATCTTCCCTGGCCTCCCTCTTCTCTGTGCCCCACCATCCCTGCATTCATTTGTTTATATTCTTCCTTTCCCACCAGACTGTACACTTCTCGATAGCAGACTTTCTCACCATTATATCTTCAGCCCCTAACACAGTGCCTGGCACATACTGATGCTCAATAAATGTTGGATGGAATGGAATGGATTTGAAAACCAAGAAGAAGGAGACATGGAAAAGAATGGGGAATGATGTTAAGACTATTGACATCTCTATAGGATCTTAGAGGCCCAGATATCCATGTCTGCTCTCTTAGCATGAGTGCTCAATCAATGGTAATCTCAGGTAACTGAAAACCTGTAGTTTCCCTTGATAATCCAAACTACAAAAATGTTCAGAAGAATTCTCCCTATGCTCTGCCTTTAGCCTCTGTATTAGTCCAGGTTATCCAGAGAAGAAGAATCAATAGGATGTATATATACATATATAGAAAGAGATTTATTTTAAGGAATTGGCTCATGTGATTATGGAGGCTAGCAAGTCCAAAATCTGCAGACGGGGTGGTAGGCTGGATACCCAGAGAAGAGCTAATGTTTCAGTTCAAGTCCAAAGGCCGTCTACGGCAGAATTCCCTCTTGCTCAGGGGACGTCAGTGTTCTGTTCTGTTCAGGCCTTCAATTGATTGGAGGAGGCCCACCCACATTATGGAGGGCAATTTGCTTTACTGAAATCCACTGATTTAAATGTAAATCTCATCCAAAAACACCCTCACAGAAACATCCAGAATAATCTTTGACCAGCGAAGTTGATACATAAAATTAGCCATCACAGCCTCATCTTCTGCTTGTCCTTCACATGGACAAAAGTTCTGGCTATTCTAAACTACAGGAAGTTCTTTAAATATGTCACGCCCTTTCATGTCTCTGTGTTTTTACATATGCTATTTCTTCTTTATGGAATAGTATTTTCCTGCCTTTTCACCTGGTAAATTCCTGCTCATTCTTCAATTAAATATCCAGATTAAATATCACCTTCTCTGGAAAACTTTCCCAGGCCACCTCCCACTCCAATCTCAGATTCCCACTCAGTGCTTTCATTACACAATATCAATCATAGAATTTATTGCACTGAATTATAACTGTGCTTTTGTCTTTCTCCTCCACTAGAACTGTGAGGGTTTTAACCCCACAGGTTTTAAAATTAGGTATTACTAATTATTATATTTGCAGCACCTAGCATAGTACTTGGCATGAGATGAGCATTTAATAAGTGTTTGTTGAATGAATAAATGGACTATTGTTTTAAATGAAGCAAATTTTGTTAAGAACAAAATATAGGTAATGTAAATAAATGGATTTAAATGGCTAATAACTCAAATAGGGAGCCTTATCCATTAAAACACTTTAAAGTCTTTAATAATATTTCAAGAATAATAAAACATTTGGGTGTGCAGTCTGGCTATTAAGAGAATTTGTGTATTTAGCTTTTCTACCTGTGGCTCCATTTCTGCTGCTAGGTCTCCCATGTTTCCTCTAACATTAAATTCCTTAGTCGTAACTGGAGCTGTTCCTTAAGTAATGTGTATCTGCTTTTCTTTATTTTTTTTTCTAAAGATTGGCACCTGAGCTTATCATCTGCTGCCAATCTTCTCTTTTTTCCCTTCTTCTTCTCCCCAAAGCCCCCCAGTACATAGCTGTATATTCTAGTTGTGAGTGCCTCTGCTTGTGCTATGTGGGCCGCTGCCTCAGCATGGCCTGATGAGCGGTGCCATGTCTGCGCCCAGGATCCGAACTGGCAAAAGCCTGGGCCGCCACAGCAGAGCACACAAACTTAACCACTAAGCCAGGAGCCGGTCCCTGCTTTTCTTAATTAAACCATTCTCAGTCAATTAGGAAGAGTGCTGGAGATAAACATCTTTCAGCATCACTCAGCTGAACTTCAGTTGCTATTTCCCTGCTCCCAGCGTGCACCTCACAGTTTGGCCCAGTCAAATGAGTCCCACCACCACCAAGTCCAAGGAGGTCCTCACCCGCTCCCTTAGGCTTGCTCAAGACAAGCGCCTGACTCCGGAGCTACTCACTACCATCAGATTTCTAAATACAAAACAACTTTTTGTTTATTCCTATTACAAAAGCAATATATGTTTATTATAGAAAATTCAGATATGTGAGAAAGCAAAGAAAATAAAAACCACTCATAATCCTACCACCCAGAGATAACTACTGACCCTTCCAGGCCTTTTTCTATTTGTGAACTTTTTTTTTTTCCAAAAATGACATCAAGAACTCTATCTTATTTTATAACTTCCCCATTTTACTTATCAACACATTGTAAACATTTTTCCATGTCATTAATTATCCTCCAACATCATTTTTAATGGCTAGTTAATATGGTTCCAACAGTAAGCTTTGAACACACTACGTCAATCATTAACTTCAGCTTTCTCAGAGCTGAAAGGCAAATTGGATGACCAATGTCAGCAATCCTTTATGCAGGAATAGATCCATAACCATTGCAGGAAAAGCCACATATGTGAAAATGAACAGATGACAATTTTGAAGTTTGCCCACTGAATGTAAATGAAGAAATGGTTTTTGATGGCCAGGAGAAGGTTGTGAAAGAACAAAAAGGAGATAAATTAAGAGTATTCATGTTTACCTCTTGTTCTCCATTCAGATGTCATCTATGGAGAGAAACTAGCTGAGACTAAAAGTGAAATAAAGTGTGTCTTCACTTGTGTGTTTATTTAGGATCAATACACTGGCTTTGAAAGGATTTGAGGCAACCATTCAATTAGAGTTAAAGGAAAAATGAAACCACAGGAAATAGCAAGCACAGATGCTTCCAAGCACCTGGGATGTGCCCTTTGGATTGTTTGGTCCTGAATACGGCTCTAGATTCTCTAATTATAATGACAGCTATGTTTTTTTAGCCCCTTCTCTGTGCCAGGCACATACTAAGAACTTTATTTTCTCACGTAAGGCTCAAAACAACTCTATGAAGTAGGTATTATAATCTCCATTTTATGTGTGAGGAAATAGGCTCTGGGAAGTTGGGTAACTTGCCGGTTAGTGGGTGACATAACTAGTTAATGGTAGAGACAAGATTCAGATCCAGGTCTGCCTTCCCAAGCCCTTTCTTCTGTACTACACTGCAAAGTAACCACCCATAGTAGGCAGAAGAACGCCCCCCACACCCTACTGCGATGTCCACATCCTAATTCTCAGAACCTGTGAATACATTACCTTATACGACAAAGGGGAATTAAGGTTGCAGATGGAACTAAGGCAGCTAATCAACTGACCTGAAAATAGGGAGACTATTTTGGATTATGTTGTTGGACCCAATATAATTACAAGGGTCCTTAAAAGTGGAAGACAGAGACAGAAAAGTCAGAGGAGATATAACAACAGAAGCAAAGTCAGAGCGATGCAGTGTGAGGACTCAGCCTGCGGTTGCTGGCACTGAAGATAGAAGGGAGTCATGAGCCAAGGAATGTGGGCAGCCTCTAGATGCTGGAAAAGGCAAGGAAATGGATCCTTCCTAGAGCCTCCAGAAAGGACTACCCCCTGCCAACACCCTGATTTGAGCCCAGTGATACCTGTGCCGGACCTCTGACTTACAGAACTGCAAGACAATAAATTTATGTTGTTTTGAGCCACCAAGTTTGTGGTAATTTGTTACAACAGCAAACAGAAAACTCATACACCATCATCCTATGAACACCTAAAGACCATATTTGTTTTCTTAGACACAAAACCCACACACGTAGTACAAGTGGGACAAAAGAACTGCTTGCATGTAAAGAATTTCTGATCTTCTTATGATCTAGAAAAGTACTGATAAGACTGCAAAGTTCTGGGTCACGTGACACAGACAAGATTATTTTAGCCTGAGATAGAAACTACTTGCTGGCTTGCTTGCCTCCTGGGATACCGTTTGAAAGGTCTGATTTAAGAACCACACCCTCGTGATCATCTAGAAAAAAGTGCATTACAAAACATCTCAATGGCTGGCTCAACTGGCCTGCTGGATGTAGTTATTAAATATTGAAACAGAACTTTGGTTGGATGCCATCAAATACGACTTTGGATAAATAACCAATGCTGGACAACAGGTCTAACCAATTTGGAGGCAGCAGACCTGAATTTGAATTCTGCCTCTATCATTTACTACCTGTGCATGCATCATTTAACCTTCCTAAACCTCAGTTTCCTCTTCTGTAAGATGGACTGATATTACCAACTTAAAAAGTTATTAATAAGGATTTAATGAAAAGATAGATCAAAAGTGTCTAGAACAACAGCAGGCATATAACAGGTATTCAATAAATACTAGGTTGCTTCCTTCCTGTTAGTAAAAACTGTGGAGATTTTGTCATTAGCATAGAAGAAATGTTTATTTTCCCTCTCTGCTCTGTTTCTATACCAAGAAGGCCTATATACAGTTTATGAATTGCTAGATTAGGAATTTTCTAAAGGATAAAACCATGCATTCTAGGAAATATTCTTAGGCCCAGCTTGAAATCTGCTCCTCCAGCTCTTCCAATGATTTTAGAAACTTCTGATTCCTTGTATTATATCTCTGATTGACAGAGCTAGAGTGATTTTTGTTATCTGCAATTAAACCCTGTCAGATACACAGATACACTGGCATACCAAGTAAAATTTAAGAACAAAGCCCATCCATCAAGGAACCTCTCCTGTCTACTCTGCTTTTATCAATATTATTTTAACACAGATGCCAATAAAGCATTAATACTTTGAAATTTATGGAAGAGTATTCATTCACACATAATGCTGGTCTAATGAATCAAAGGTTGAAGATAATGATGGTGATCCCTTCTAATAGCCTTTAATTGCTACTAAATTTTCTTGATGAGATGGGATGGTGTATAATAGTAATTCATAGTAGACAATTTGCCTACATTTTGTTCCTCATGTAGTTACTGTTTTGGGAAAATAGCCTACAATTTTTCAACAAAGCTATAATAGATTTTTGAAAGAATCAACCAGGATTGGTTGGTAGTCTGGGGTAATAATAACATAAGATTCCTTAAGGATGAGTAGAAGCACTTTGAGCTCATACTGAAGAAATGCATGTCAGTTGTAGTAAATACGGATTTAGGACTGCTAACTAGGACAGAATGTGAGTGATTACTTCAAGCCATCTTCTACTAGGAACCTTTTAAATTTTATATGATTACTTAGATAGTTCTCTGGAAATGCAATTATCAAGGCAAATTTGTTTTCTCATAACTCCCTTGCACACTCTGTCCACTCTCCCACCACTTCTACTCAAATCTGCATCTGGGCCCAGTGAGCAAATTCCAGGCCACAGGGCAAGTACTAAAATTCCTTCAGATTTCTGATTTTTAAAGTGCTCTTTCTGAGAAGACTCACAACCACAGAGAAGTGGGAGCCATCATAGTACGACTCCATCTCCTTCCACATCCATACTAGGCAGGACTTGTCAGCACGTCTCAAGTTTTCTGGGTTGTGAACAACCCAGGGTGGCTCCTTTAATCTGCCATGTCCACTCCTTCAACAGATCCTGGCACCATCTAAAGGGAGCATGCCAAGTCACAATCTCTTTTGTGGCCTGTGAGTTCCATGAAGGCAAGAGCGTTTTCATTCATATTTGTGTTCCTTGCACACAGAGCACATAATAAATGTTGACTGAACAAAAATAAAGACTCAGCCCTGAACTGCATCCTACAACTGCTCTCTGAACTTTGTCTCCTCCTGCTATCAGCTATCACAGGCTCTGCTATTTATTCTCCTATTTCTGTCCTGGTTTCACCTTTGAGTTTGTCCTCACACTTGGCAGCAGTTCTGACTCTCTGTGCTGGGGAGACTAGTTCCAGATCCCTGAGGAACCCCTCTCCTGGTCTGGACTGCCCCTGGACCCTATGCTGGCCCCAGGCTGGACCAGGATTGTCAGAACAACCCATCCAGGATTCACCCGGGAGAGGGGTCAGCATCTCTGCAAAGTTCTGGGATTGAGAGAACTTTCATTTGAGCTATATCATTGAAGAACTTTCCATCTAAAAATAGGAAAGCCTTGGAACCTTGTTGGTGATACCTCTTTGTCATTTGAAACGGATCCTGAACCGCCTAGCAGGAAGAAATAAGGATAAATACCTAACAGTTACCACCATCAGTCATGTCTGCAAATCATGTGGGAAAAACTCCAGGGTACAGCCAGTTTAAAGGGGGGTAGTTAGGGATGAATTCTGATCTTTATATCTACATAATTGACCAGTAAGAAACTGATATTTGGCTCAAAAATCAGTTGGATATTAAATCTTTCACTCTATTCAAGAGCTTCTTGTTCTTGAGAAAAATAATTTGAGTCTGAGGGATGGCAAATGTGTTGCATTCTGGAATCTGGTTTTGGTGCTCTGACCCTGAGAGTCCAGCCCTTAGATAGGGCTCAGTTCTATATTACTGTAGCAATAGCTACTTTTGTTTCCAAAGCCATTGACTGCATCTCCTGACCCTGCCAACCATCTTGCAAATGCATCTTTTTGCTAGAAGGATCAGAGTAGGAATGTGGATGAATCAGTCCAAATCCATCATCATCACTGGACCTTGCTGATAACAGGTCAGTGCTGACATCCTCTGTAAGGATCACTCCCTGCAGTGCTAACAGATGCACTGCAGCACGAGAACCAGATGACAGCTTACTCATTCTAGGCTAGAAGAGATTCAGGGCACACCAGGCTGAATGATTAGCTCCTTGGCATGTCAGGTAACATCAGTTTAAAAGAAGGATACTCAGGTGAGAAAGAATCCTTATTCAGGGCTGAAAAGCAGAAGCTGCCCAAGAGGGTATGGGTCAAGGCTGCTTTGATGGGGCTGACCTAGCTGAAGGTGGGGTATGGCTGACTGAGTTGGGGATGAAGGCTGCTTAGTTGAACTAGCAAAGGCAGTGGATACTGGATCCCAGAGTGGGCCAGGCTGGGAGGAACAAGGTAGAATGTGGTCTGAGGGGGCTAAGAAGAGCTAGGCTAAGCTGGGCTATAGGAGAATGGGAGAGCGGCCTGGGGATTTTGCTGGGCTGTATCAGTCTGGGTTATAGGAAAGGAGAAAATTATAGCTAAGGGACTTGGAGATGAGGTGAGGTAAGAAGAAAAATCTGATAGGGTGGGTGTGGGGTGGTGGAAGAGGTGGGAAAGACAAGTGGGAGAGATGATCCAAACAGGAAGCCTAGCCCAAGTCTGAGCTGGAGATTCAGCTGACAGTTCCAAGGCAGAAAGCTAGGGAAGGGATAGCCAGGGGCTATCAGCTGTGTAGGAGTCGCCGGGAGTCAACAGTTGGCTCTGGGAGGGACAAAGACAGAAAAAGGAAAGAACTAAATAAGAGCAGAAGGTGGAAAGGGGAAAGGGCTGGAAAAGGGAAGGTAGGGATGGGAGTTTCCAGTCTGGTTAGAGCTGAGTTTAACATTCTCTCTTGCCATCAGCTTGGAAGCAACTGGGATTGTTAGTTGCTATGTACGCAAAATGCAGTGAGAAGCCTGGCTCCTCTATACTCCATGGTGGTTAATGTTAGTAGACTGTAATGAGCCATGTATAACAGGAAAGGAAAAGGTTAACTGAGCTTGGAAAAAAAGGCCTTATGTGGCAGTTTTCAAACAAGAAGGTTGATTTGGCTTGTGTGAAGGCGGTGATGCCTGATTTGGAGCTGAGCAATTTATGTTGTACCGTTTTAAAATCCATTCTGGCACACTGTGATGAATGTGTCGGCTGGCAGCTAAGAACTTGCTGGAATGCAAGTCTTTCACCATTTATAATCCACACTTCCCTTCCAGGAAAGAGTCTTTCTAATGTCTGAAGCAGTGGATTTACCAATTTGCATAAAATATGCCATTCTCAATGAACATATATTTATCATCTACCACTTACATTCCCACTGTCTTAAAAAAAAAAAAAGGCAGCATCAGTTTGCAGTGAATCAGCACCTTTAAATTCAGCTGTGCTGGGTGAATCTGTGAAGAGTGGCAGGGAGTCATCGCTAGAAGGGGGAGGAGCAGGAATAAAACGATCCTTTTCAATTTCCGTGATCTTGTTTGTATGTATCTAAGTGGTTAAACCACCAACTAGGTGAGATGCTAATTAAATGTAAAACAGATTACAGAGCTGTTCTGATATGCTTGTTAAAATTGTACTTATTTATTGGTTGCTTATCATTTACCTAACCCTCATGAGAGAGGATCAAACAGCCCAGCTGAGTTCAAAGAAGCCTGCCAACCTCCCAGGACTTGCATCAGTCCCTGAACAAAAAAGGGATGCCCAGAATCAACGGTCTCTCTCAAATCCCTCAAACACTACATATACCACCTGCTCACATTTGCCCTGTTCTTGCTACTGTTTATCCATGAGAAAGCCAAGCCTGAAATCCCTCTTGAGCCAAGAATTATGGAAATGCCAAATGAATTAGTTCAAAACTTTACAAATTTGGTTTCATTTCATCATAAGTGATTCTTCACACTATAGACATCACTCAATGAAATTACAACTCAGTCACATCTCCCCATATATCACATTTCAATAAACTCAAATAAGATAAAGCAATTAAAAAAACGGTGACCAGATGCCATCTTGTTTCAGACCAAACCAAAAGTCAAATTTTGAATAAAACTTAACAACATCTGGTTGGTTAACTGGCATACCTAGATTTGTTAAAATCACTCTACTCCTTTAACGTCTGTCTGAGAACATATATATAATGTTATATAATGTATAACAGCTATAGATATATATAATGCTCACATATATATAATGCTACTGTAAAGCTGAAAAGAGACTTTATAAAGTCCAGTCATTGGCAGGGACATTGTATAAGAAGGACAAGCATAGGATAATCCATCTCATTAAGAGTTAATTTTACCAGCAACATGTATCAAAATTTAAAATGTGTAAACTCTTTGACCACACAATTCCATTTCCAGGAAATTATTCTAAGGGGATCACTAGTAAACTACATAAAGATGGCATGCAAGGATATTCATCTTGGCTTTCTTTACACAATGAAAAATTGGAAATAATCTAATGTCCTTTAATGTGGGAGATTTAAATAAAAACATCAATGCATATTATGCAGTCATCCAAAAGATAATTTACATGTATATATTGACCAAAAAAAAATCTTCATGTCACATTGCTAAGTAAAAAAAAGGTATACAAAGGTATTCATAGTATGATTCTATTTATATAAAACAATTTACATCTATACTATGGATGGTGGAATTTCAATTATTCAGTACTTTCTTCTTTTTACATTTTTGTTTAATTTTCTACATAAGCATGTATTTACTTTAAATCGGGTTGGGGGAAATCAAGCTGTTTTCATCAGAGGAAAAAAAAATTGTCACTTTATATTTCAACCAGACCAGAATAGTCATCCAGAAAGCCAAATGTAGCTCTTGTATTTCTGCGCCTTCTGTTGGAAGCAAAACTGTGGATAAACAGACCATGTTACAGAGAGAATTTGAATGGATGGTGTCTAGAACCCAAACCAAAACAGAGGTGAAATACTACATCAACTAAGGAGGATGTCTTTATCACATACAGTGTTTGAAGGAATTAATTCATTGTGTGTGCGTGTATTACTATATTTTCATGACTAACAACAACAAAATAATGTGGATTCCAAATGGCAGCAAAGAATAAAATTACTATTGGTTTTTCTCACAGAAGTTACCACTCCATAAATCTTTGTATTAATGTGGAAAAATCTGACCTGAACAGATGGACCTCATGTTGTTTTCTAAAACATGAACAGATTTGTGATCTTCTGGACCAGGAAATGAAGTCAGCACTAAAACAACAAACACTATCATCCATCTCCTAGAATTTCAATTTAAGAAGTTAATAAAAGCAATATTTTCCTCTTTAGAAATACAGTGATACATTCCTGTCTTAATGGAATGTGCTCTTGATATAGTAACAAAATAGTGGGATATTTGTGGCACTGGAGGTGCTGGTTGACTGATCCCCAAACTGCACTAGTTTTGGAGAAACCCCTCACTGTGGTTCTTGGCAGGTGGCAGCATTTGGCTGCTTCCAACCTTCATTCTCCAAGTTTCTCATGGAAGGCACATCCCTGAGGCTTGCCAGTCCGCCTGGTTAAATCTTCATGTCATTAACCCAAGCACCCCTTTTCCTTGAGCATCTTCACAGGAGCAGTTTCACAAATAGATGCCCTTGGGTTGAAGACCCAGTATGGGCTCTCTGTCAAGCAATTGGCAGCTTTGCATTTTTTTTCCTGCTCCACCACTTTCTGGCTATATAACTTAAGGCTGTGAGGAGACCAGTGTCCCAGCAGGACTGGATCTGAAGAGATGGGGACAAGGAGGTGGCCCATGAAGTCAGGATATTGGTTATATAAAAGGAGAATGAGCAAACAGTTAAACGTATTGAGGATAAAGGGAGTCAGATTTATCATCATCAGAGAAGGAATTTACAAATAGGAAAAGGGTGAAGAATAGAATGAACCCTGTGGTGTTGGAGTGGAATTGATATTAGAGTTAACTCATGGATTTTAATATAAATAGATGAATAGATATAGAAATAGATATAGACATATGTATATATGTTTGTCAATTTCCTGGCCCTGTCTGCTAAGATGGCCTAAAAGCAAAAACACCCCAGTAGCAATGACCACATCTAGCACCCAGATCTTGCATTCTCTACTAGAAGGAACCAGGGCTCCTTGGAGAAATATCTTTTGAAATGACTGAAATGGTTGGGGCAGGAAAAGTACAAGATGAGCCTGAAACATCCTACACCAGAAAGTACTTTAAGAATAATATAGAGATGTCAAAAGAATACAAGAACAAGCTTGAACAGGATTCCAATAGCCAAATCTGTGACAATTTCATCATCAAAATCAATAATGATAGTAATGGGTTATAATCCATTGAATAAAACAGAAATCCACAAGTCCATACTAATGTAAATAAACAAATAAACAAATAAATAAAAAGAAAGAAAATTCTTTCTTACAATAGAATACCAACTAGTAAATGTAAAATAAATGTTGAAACTGGAAAAACTGCCATTTAGCAATCATCATAGTAATAATTTATTCAAGTAAGAATCATCATAAAATAAGTGACTGAAAATTTGTTGCAGAACAAGACGTTTACATAGTCTCAAAGCATCTCACCACAAAATGCTTATTAATTACAAAGGGAAAACTAATAACTTTACAATGGAGAAGTTATCATCTAACAAAGTCATCAAAGTTAACATTACCAGCAAAAAGACAAATCAATATTGTGTCTCTTAATAAGATACACTGAGAACACAATCTTGCTTCTGTCATATTCCTACTAAACATTCATAACTTGCATCTAATCACGAAGAAACATCAGACGAACCTGAACTTTCAAAAATGTCAAGGTTACTAAAGACAAGGAAGGAATGAGGAATTATCACAAATTAAAGATTAAAGAGACATGACAACTAAGTGCAATTCATAATCCTGGATTTGATTCTAGACCAGGAGTAAAAATATTTTTCCAAAGAGGAAATTATTGGGAAAAATGGCAAATTTTGAATGAGGTCTGTGGATTCAATGGTAGAATTATATGTGTTAGGTTCCTCATTTTGATGATAATATTGTGGTTGGTTATGGAGGAGAGTATCTCGTCTTTAAGGAAAATACTTTCTTTAGGGATAATTAGGCATCACATCTGTAACTTACTTTCAATTGGTTCAGAAAAAAACAGAAAGGATACAAATGAATGACAAACCAAACACTGTAAAATGGTTACAATTGAGAACTTGGGGTAAAGGATATATGGGAATTATCCTCACCCAGGAGTTCATTGGACTATATGTGCAACTTTCCTGCAAGTTTGAAATTATTTCCAATAAAATGTAAAAAAATATGCTGGGGATAACAGTATCTACCTCATAGAGTTATTGGAAAAAGTACGTGAGTTAATACATGTGAGGTGCTTAAAACAGAGCAAAAAGTACACAGTAAATGCTAAATAAATATTAGCAATGATGGTGGTGGTGATCAGGACAGTGGTAGTGGTAATGAAAATCCTGAACTGTAAACCACAACTCATCCCAATCAGGACAAGGTGACTCTGAGACACTTGTTTTCTCTTTTTAGATTCAATTTAGAAATTGAAATAATATTTATTTGCATTTGAGACGCTAACAACACTATTAAATTTCTTTGTTGCAGTTTAAGCACATAGTGTTCACATAGAATAATATTTTATAAACTGGTGTCCTCAAGCAAAAAATGTGTTAGTAATATTTTTTAAATAATCAAGATCAAGTTTTTGAAGTCATTTTCACCCTTCATTAATTTAGGCAAAATGGTGATAATGAGCAAATATAAATCATACATACATATATATATACATATACAATATATATTAGCATATATATTTAATATAGGATACCCATATACAATACCATAATAATATACATAGAACTAAAGACAATGACGTTGAAAAAGACTTTGGGTGTCATCTACTTCAATTCCTTTGCAAGTAACTGTATCTTCTATACCATCCCCCAAAACAGTCCAGTTTCTGTTTGAACACCTACGATGACAGGAAACTCACTCAAAGCAGCCAGCTGGAAATCATTTTGATTGTTAGAAAATTACATTTTAACATTGAGTCAAAATCTTTCTCCATATAATTTCCAGAGGCTGTTCCTATATATTTCTTCTGGGGTCCCTAAATAATTCCCTCTTCCACACAACGGCATTTCAATATCAGGAAGTACTGTTTCTACTCCCCCATCCCAGGTCTCCCATCATGAGTTTTCTCTTCTCCATTCCGAAAACCTCCTCTTTCTTCAATTATTCCATGTATAATCATGGATTTCAGTCTTCTCACCATCTTAACCACTCTCCCCTGAACATACACCAGTTTCTATAACTTCTTCTATTCAGGAGATTCCGTTTCTATGTGGGCAGCCTGAGACTGCATCAGCTATTCTGGCAGCCTCATGCATTCATGTTTATTCCTTTATTCAGTCAATATTTACTGAGTGTCTATGATGTGGAAGGCCCTATGCTAAGACACATTTAGAGATAAGACCAAGACATAAGCTTTCTCTTAAATAACTTACATGTTCATTTGGGAGAAAAGATATATGGTAACAAGTGCCATAAAACACACAACACATGCTATGCACATTAAAGGAAGGAAATTATACAATTAAATAGGTATTTACTCTAACACAACAGTATTAGAGAACCAAGCAAAAGTAATGACAGTTCCAGACTAGATCTATTTTGTTTTGGGATAGTGTGAAAATTGGTAAAATGCAGCAGGTTGAGATTCAAGCCACATTAAAAGAGAAACTTCCAGATTAGAATTATCACATGGAATCAGAAGACACAAAGGGTTTGTATCTTCTTGCCCTTGAGAGCTCTGACAACAGGATCAAAAATCATTTGTCCAGAGTGATTTACATGCAAATTTACAGACAGGCTAGAAAAAATAGATTAGACTACTGGGCACCAGGTTTATACCAAGTGCTTTACACATATTATTTCACTTAATCCCACAACCGAAACAAGGTAGGAACTAATATGAGTCCCTTTTTTTACAAAAAAAAAGTTAAGTGAAGCTCAGCAAGGTTCAGTGATTTGCCCAAGCTTACAAAGGTGCTTACTATGGCAGCCAGGGTTCAAATCCAGGCTGTTACCTTCCAGCCCAATTTGAGGCCATCAACTACTTGCTACCCAACAAAGCAATCTCAGGCAAATTCCCACCCACATCCCAACGACCTTCCTGGAGACTTACTTGGAGAAGCCTCTCACTGAACAATCTGTTCCTCCTCTGGGTTCAAGAACACTTTCTACAGGGCTCTGTCACAGTCCTTGACAGATGGCATCACTGTGAGCTGTGTATGTTACACTAGCCCCTGATAAAGTGTTACTGCTCCAAGAACAGAGATTATGTCCTTATCTTCTTCTTGGTATCCCAAGGTCCCAGGAAATGCCAGACTCAACAAGCGCTGGGAGAATTCATGAGTCCTCTGGCACAGCCAGCCTGCTTTGGAGAAAGCCGTCCTCTGAACCGGAGATCTCTAACCCTGGGTCTAATCAGCTGTAGTGCAGAGTTTTGGCTGCCACAGTTCTGCAACCTCACTCTATCTTCTACCTCCTAACTACTTCCCCCCTCCTACCTACCTCCTAAATTAACAGAATCCAAGAAGTAATGTGAGTCTCTGACTTTGGGCTACCACCACCCTCAGCAGCCTTACTCACTTTTGGGATCCTCACCCCCATTTAGAACAGAGGCTCAGCCAAAGTTAGAGAGACCAGAGGCAAAATAGATGGGAAATTAGGTCACCTAATATTTCTACTTTCCTTCATCAAGTTTTTAAAGTCAGAGTTTAGGAATGTTGTTGATACTCTGGGATCTTAAATAAAAGGAAAGGGATACAAAGCAAGCAATTCTGATACAGTCAGGAAATGATTAAACGAACTGCAGTAAAGATGACAGGCATACGGACTGAACTCATATATAATCATAACTATGAAATAGTGTTAAGTGCACAGAAAGTATTACACATGCCCAGTGAACACATACAATTCTACTACAGCAATGACTATAAGAGAAACTAGAGTGAATAAACAATTTAATGTGTAGAATGTTATTTAAGTGTGATGTTATATAAGCCAAAATTTTTAAATTATATATGTATATTAACATTTATAGGGCAAAATAAAATTTTGGTCCACAGGAAGAAAAAAAATCTCTGTGATCTCAGCTCATCTCTGACATTTCCCTACCACGTAGAAAGGTATTTCCTGTGTCCAGACGAGCAGGCAGACGGATGAAAAGTGAGAAAGGAGAGGCCCTGGAGCGATTATTGTTCTCCTTCCCACACCCAAACCAGTGGCCAGCAGACAGTGACAGTTGACGTAACACTTTGGTCACCTGGAGAATCTATTGCTAAGGGCAGAAGGGCAGAAAAAATATGTGTGGTGATAAGAAGGGTACTGTGCCTGATTTTATAATCAAAATAATGTAGGAGAAACATGAAATAAGAAGGAAGATACAGCAGTGGCCCATAACATCCTGGAACTGTGATTCATCAGAGTTTTTAATAATGCCACCCATGGTGCAAGGCAGCCTCCGCAAGACAAATGAAAGAAGATTCTCATCAACAGTGAAATGTTTCAAAGTGCTCAGAAAAAAAGAGGGCCTGGTTAGAATATGATTAATGTCATCATTTTTTTCCTTACCAACAAATTCCAATCCCCAACGGAAAATTATATTCCTACTCAGGTCACTAGGAGGCAAAGACTCCTCAAGCACCTAATAATTGGAGAGGGTCTAATCCCCATTATGGTAACCATAAACTATCAGATTGCCAGATAGGCCAGCTGGGAGATGTGAAGTGTGGAGAGCAATGCAAGTTCAAAGGTATTGGAGAGTTCAACTATCCATTTGAATTAAAACAATGTGAAAATTAACTTTATAAGCTCTAATCAAGCTTATATTTGATTATTGGATTATTTACATCTATACATATTCTCATTAAGTCTGTGTCTTTGAAAAGATTCTAAATTATATAAAAGTATTTTTTAAAGTGTAATTAATTAATCTGTCAATCTTCCTGCCAATCTCCCCAAATATGACTTTCTAATGTGACTGAATTCACTAACCCCCATTTCTAATAGCTAAAACAGAAGTGTCAGCCATGTTAATTAAATGAAACCAGTGTGATAATTTCCCCTCTTCATTTTGGGCCCCTCTGCTTGCAACTGGCCACCCCGACCGGAGCTGCCTGAGAGGTCTACCAACACAAAGGGACAAAGCCGATTAGATCTTGTTTAGAAACAGAACTGGTGACTATCTAAATATAATATGAATCCAAGTTCTAGTCCTTAGTAAATTTAATTGTGCTCTTTCTCTCAATATCTCTAGTGAGATATTTTTAGAATCTTTAGAATTTTAGAGATTATATTTTTATAATCTTGGGATGGGGATTGGGGTGGTGTTCTAAGTGTAACACCAAGATCAGACATCACAAAAGGAAAGATTGACAGATTTGACTCCAGGAAAATTTAAATCATCTGTACAAAAAAACGAACTATAAAAAAATTGTACATGACAAACTAAAAACAACCACAAAGGGTCAACATCTTTCATCCAAAATGGACTCTTAAATACTCAAGAAAATTGGGCAAAGCCATGAAAAGGTAATCATAGAAGAAGAAATACAAATGACTAATCGTCATATGGAGAGATTCACAATTTCTGTAAAAGACATGGAAACAAGAATTAAAAGTAGAGTGAGATATCTGTCTTGCCTCATAGGTGAGGAAAATGGAAAATGCTGACTACCTCTAGCACAAGTGAATGAAGAATCTAGAACATCATGTATTATTGGTTGCAGAGCAAATTGCTACAAGAATTTTGGAGGGCAGACAATATGCACCCAAATGCAAAGAGTGCATTCTCCCTAACACATCAATTTCATTTAGGAATTTATTCTAAGGAAACAACACAGAGGTATATTAAAAGAATGTTCAATACAGCATTGTTTTTATTATCCAAAAGTTGTAAATAATCTAAATGTACTTAAATGGGATACTGATTAATTCAATCCTTATATGTATCAGATGGGAAGATATCCATATCTTAGGCAAAAAAAACCAGAAAAATAGATAAAATATTATTCAATTTATGATACACGAAATTTAAAATGCTCACTTTTCACATTTCTAAAGTTAAAATCATCTTACAATTGACAATATCTTACATTCAATGAAATGTATGTTTATTTATGAATTTAATAATCTGGAAGTATTTATTCCAAACTAATATTCAAAGTTACCTTTGGAGAATGGCTTACTAGAGGCTTTCATTTTCTACTCTGGTGTTGTTTCCATTTTTATAATCAGCTATATTTTAAAATTTATTCTCTAAAACACAATAAAACTATTCCCATTTAGCACAGGAAGAAAATAATACGGAAAAACTTATCAGTGCCCCAATAACCATTCTTTTGTTATTTGGAAAAAGTTATTGTGATTCATAATGGATGCCAAAAAACAGTGTTTGGGTTTTGGGGGTTTTTTAAACGCATGTGACTAACCTTAAGTGTGTACATTCTTATGAACCTCAGTGACATGAATTCCTAATTTGGCTAAAAAGTGGACTTTGTCAAATTTTCTTTCATCTACAAAAAAACACACTAAAGAATAGCTTCTTTTAAAAAAGACTGCATACTATCAGGTAAAAAATTTCACAGACTAAATAGCATTTTAAGCGAAAACACTTTCATTAAGTATTTAGAAATTAAATACATCACATTAAAAGGTTCAAACTCAGTAAAATGTTACCCTTCATAAAGGACAAGCCCATGGATATGCGGATTGAAAATAAATAACTACTTCTTACACATCAATCTTCAGTAGAATTTCACATCTGGCAATGAAATGAATTTACTAAAAAGGAAAGTGGGGGCATAAATCTAGAGTTTAAAATGTAATCTCTTTTACAAAACCATAAATACGGTAGATTATCTTTTATTATAGAGGAAGGAAAGACTGATGCAAATGCCAGAAATTATAAAGGAAAAAAAGATATATTTGACTACATAAAAATTGAAACTTTCTATAAAGCATAAAAGATCATAAAGTTTAAAAATTAAAAAAATCAAGAAAAAATTGCAACATATTTAACAAAGTCCTTAGTTCTATGCAAAGAACTCTTATAAATAAGAAAAACTATAAGCATACCAATAGAAAAATAAGGAGAGAAACACACAAAACAAGAAATAAATTTGACCAGTAAATATATGAAAAGATGTTCTTTTTTGCCTATCCAATTGGAAAATACTTTTAAAAGACTGAGAAAACCTAAAAACCTAATTTTGGTAATAGTGTTGGGATACTGACATTCGAAGTCACTGTTTATAGTGGTATACATTGGTACACATTTTCTGTAGCACAATCTGGAAATAGTGTTCTTCCAAAAAATAATTCTTGAGTACCCATATATCGCACTGTTACAGATGTTGAGAACACAGTAAAGAATAAAACAAGACAAGAGAGGAGATAGGAAATAATTCAACAAATAAAGGAACAAGTTAATGTACCAAAAAATAAAATGTAGCTACCCATTGGACCATCAATTTCACTTCTAGGAATTTGTTCTAAGAATATAATCAAACAAGTGCACAAAAGTTTCGTCAAAGATGATAGTTGCAGAATTGTCTATGACAGCAAAAAATTGGAAATACACAAATGTTCATGATTATGAGATTGTTTAAATAAATTATGTTCTACCTACAAAGTGCAATATTATGCAACCCTTAATAATGATCACTTAGTTTTATATGTATTGGTTTGAAAGACATTAAAGATAAATTATATAGTGAAAATGCAACCAACAGAAGCTTGGTCCATTTAAAATGCATGTGTGTTCATCTAAAAGAAAATCTGTTTACAATGATTTTCTCTGGTTTTATGCATTTCTCTATCACCTAAATTTCTAACAATGAGCATACATTTTATGAGAGATAAACCATAAATACCAACATTTTGAAAAAATACATACGTAATCTTTAAGGAGATTCAAACATACCACCAGTATATTTGAAATTATGATTTCAGCATTATGCATCTTAGTCATATTTTCTTCAAATTATAACTTTCCATGGGACTATTATCCAGATATTGTTCTGTATTAAATTTTTCATCAATTCTTTTTCTTTAAACTTCCTTTAGGAACATATTTTTTGTATCAATATCAATCTTACATCTTTATAGACTACCTTTCTTCTGGAATTAAAATATGTATAAATAGCTAATTGCTCAGCAAAATACCAAACACTTTAATCCACAGGCTCTGTGATTTCGGAACAGATGATTATGAAAATTAATGGTTCCGCAGAATTCAGAAACACTATGTGTCAAAAAATAAAGATGGATTACAAATAAGCTCTAGAAAACTGTCACTTGTAGCGCTTGATGGCGTTGAAATGGTGAGTGTAGTTACATGTGCGTTACGTTTGTGTGCATATACACATACACGTATCCTACATATGTCTGTGTGAGAGTCCCTGTTTATTGTGCTCATCGTGTGTGCTTGCATAGGTAATCAAACCTGTTATGCACATGCTTTATCTGCAACCCCACGGCGGGCCACAATTGCCCTCATATCGTCAAGAAACTGGCATCAACCCATCTGCAAAGGGTTTCAGTGTCGGGCTGGCTCCACTCTGGCCACCTGCCTTGGAGATGGGCTATTTCTGGCAAATGCGCAGAGTAGAAGGGCAAGGCGGGCCGCGGCCCGGGAAGAAAGCCGACCAAGGCCCTTGCGGCACTTCAGCACCAAGGACACGGGCAACCCCAATCAAAGTCCTTTCGGGCGGATCTGCCTGCGGAGACTGCCCCTCCCCAGCCGCCCCCAGGCCTCTCCGCCCCGCGTGTCACTCATTCGGGGCCCTTAATCGTCTCTCGGACGCAGGCTTTCGTCCTGCTCCTCGCCAAGCCCCGAAAAGCCTAGACAGAGATGCAGGTCCGCGCAGCGCCCACACTCGCCCCAGTACGCGTCTCCTTCCTGATGACCCGCGCGACCCTTCCATCCTCTCCCCATCTCAAAAGAGGCCAAGCGAGCGCACATGGCGCAGTAATCCTACAGCGCCCAGAGACGGTCTGGGAGAGTTCGTGTTTTCCTGCCCGGGGCTGGGGAGGCTGGGGGACTTGCCCTGTGCCTCCAGCCGCCACACTCGGCCGTAGCCTGGCCCTCCCTCCACTACTCCTTGCCTTCGCCTTTCAATGGGGAAAGATTTCTACAAACCATTTATTCTGCATGAAAATCTCAACCCATACAGACTGGCGTTCAAGAGGCATAGACATGAGACAAGAGATTAAAGGAAAATACTAATTTTGGGCCATATTTCTAAAACCATCCAGTATTTTTTAAAGTTTGCATTTGAAATTGATCCCATGACGCCACAGGGACTCACCCTTGTTTGGGTGGGCTCGTGGGCTAGAGGAAAGCAATAGCCTGGCCTTTATCATGGGGGCTGGGGAAGAGCCCCGAGGTACGACAGTGGCAGGAAATGGGGGCGTAGATGCTGACCCTACCGACCCGGTGTCCGGGTCCTCCAGGAGAGCAGTGCAGGGAAGTGGAGGCCCCGCGGCCTTTCGGGCGTCGAACGGAGTTGCCCGCGAAGGTCTGAGAAGGGGGCGGGGCGCTTCGCCCTGGGACCGGCGCAGCCCCGAAAGAGGGGCTCTGCCCCTTCGATGCCTCGCTGAACGCGAGGGTATGCGGTCGGGGTACGCACCCGCTCCTGCGGGAGGGGCGGCCCGGCAGGCAGGGTCAAGGCTCGAGTCCGCTGCTGCCGACCGCTCCCGGGGCCCGGTTACCTGCGAGTCGCGGCGAGGAAGGCGCGCCCGGTGCTCGGGCCGGGGCTGCCCGCTGCCACGAGCCCGGCCGAGCCTCCGAGCCCGCTGAGCCCGCCGCGCGTTCCGCCTGGAAAACCACGGCGCCGGCAGCGGGGGCCGCCAGGCCGGGCGCGAGAGGGGCGCCGCGGGCACGGACACTGCGCCTGCGCCCTCCGCTGCCCCTCCCCCCGCCGGCCGGGGCCCGCCCGGGAGACCACGGAGGGCGCCCAGGGTTGGCGGCGGGATTGAGGCGCTTCTCCTCCCCGCGCGGTGGGAGGGTCTAAGGCGCCGGGAACCCGCCCGCTCCGGGCGCCTGTAGCGTGCGCCCTTGGAGAGAGCCGGTTGGAAGCTCGCCTGTGAGCCGGGGTGACGTGGTCTTCTAGAAGGGGGCAGCGAGGCAGCCTCAGTCCATTCCCACCCGTCTGCTTGCGTTTAAAAGTCTCAAGTCGATTCCCTGATATTTAAAGATATGTCTAGCATCGGTGAATCGTGGTCCGGAAAGGTCTTCAGGCTTCCCGGAGGCCACCTGGCATTTTACCGATGAGGTCTCCGAGAGAAGGGTCTTGACACTGCAGAGCTGGTTCCCGGACTCAGGTCTATAGTGTGCCCCAATCCCACGCTGAATAAATGTAGTCTCTTGGAAACAGACCTGGTCATCAAAGCAATGGACTAGTTGGGTCAAGAGGACAGAGGCCATTACCTAGGCCAGGCAAGAAAGGGTGAGACCTGAGCAAGGCCCTAGCTGTGGGGAAAGAGAGGACGTGACGCTGCTTTTCCTCTGTCCCTCCAGATCCACTCTCCACCCTGCTCTGTGACTCAGGACTGACCCTTATGGACTACATCGACTGTCCCCTGGCTTTTACTTGGTTTTGGCTAATGGATGTCACCTGCAGGAGATCACAGGACAGGATATTCTTCAGGACCTCCCTCTACCCTCCTAGAGGACCACTTTGTTAGCCGTGGCTATATTCTTTGTCTGAAGGCGATTCCTCCAATCCCGTGGCCCTCTCCTACAGTTCTCTCTTGATTCTGGTTACCACCAGCTGCCTTTGCCCCTTCAGGACTAGGGCTGGTGATGGCTCCTAGGGGTTTCCTTTAACCCTGCCCACATCTTTTTAAACAGTCCATTCCTTAAATTCTCCTCTACTATCCCCTGGGTGTGCTGTACCATCATTTTCCTACCATTCCAGGACACTACACTAGATTGTACTGGGGAGGATTCATGAGGAAAGAAAAAAAAATGTGTAATAGATAGAGGGGGCTTTTAAAAGGTGAGATGTCTCCCAGAGTCATATTGACAGTTCTCTGGGCTCCAGGGAGCCATCATGCTATGTGGGTCCCCACTGGATCCCCCAGCCTGAGTGTGCCAAAGATAGTTTGAGTAGACCCAAGAATGAGATTCAGACCACTCTTGACCAGTGTGTTCACAAAGGAGCTAGGGATCATCTGAGTGTCCAGCATAATAGAACTTTTGGATGCCTCTTGATACGAAGAGACAATCTAAATCTTTATGGAGCTGGTGCTGGTGCTCTCCCAACCACAGCTGGGCTGCTGTTGAATGAGCCTGTATTCTTAGGTCACTTGAAAGAGTCCTGGGCACAGTGTCTGGAAAATGTCTTTAAAAAGGAGCTGCTGAGTGAGGCAATTGTCAGTTAGAATCCGTTCCGTAGAAAACGCAAAGAACCTTCCCAAAAAGAGGGGAAATAAAAGGCAATAGAGTGAGTAAAGGCCATTAAATGGCCCCAAGCACTCCATATCAGTTTGGGCTGAATCCAGGACCCGAACATTTCTCTGGCTTGTAAAAACAATGAAACTGGTTTAACTAGTTTAATTCTTTCCCTACTCCCCTTCAAAAAACACACAGACGAAACAAAACAACCCTAAGGCACTATCTTGGCAAAATTTACCCAAAGGGAACCCCGGGAGTAGCTGTTTGCAAACAGAATTAATGTCCAAGCAAACACATTATTTGTACTGAATACAAATGAGACCAGAACAGAAAATTTAACAGGTATTTTCAGCCTTTCACCCTTTCGAAGAGGAAAGATCCTTTGTTGTTCAGAAAGCAGCTTGGGCATTAAATGCTCTGATCTAGGTAAGGAGTAAAGATACAGAAGCAAAAGGAGCCTCAGGAAGCTAGACTGATCTACAAAGCTCAGCTAGATTTTATGTTTCTCTTGGAGGGAGAAACATAGGGGAGGAGGAGAGCCAGAAAAAGTTTTGAAGCTGGGAGTGAAAAAAACAAAGATGCAGAGTGAGCTGAGTTTAGGAGAGAAGGTTTCTGGGAGATTTGAGAGTGGGACTAGGGATTTATCACAGCTGCTGTTCTGAATGACACTGAGAGATACTTAGAAACAAGAAAAAAGATTTTTAGATTTTTTTATGTGTAATAAGTGGAATTCCTCTTTTGTGCTATAATGCTGAGGGCTTTTTCTTGCAAGTGTCAAAAGTTCAAACTGATTTAAGAAAAGGAATATGTGTGTCTTAACTGAAAAATCCATGGATGGATAGCTTCAGGTATGGCTGAATCTGGGGTGCAAACAATGTCATCAGGATATGGTCTCTCCTCTCTTTGACTTCAAAGAGTTTATTCTCGTGTAGTGATTTCTTCCCACCTTCCCCAACTTTCTCCAGTAAGAAGAGAGCATTTATTTCCAAGTAGTTCTAATAAAATCTTGGGATTATGTCCCATTAGCAAATTCTGGACCATATACCCAACCACATGCCTTAGTCTGGGGACAAAGAATGATGGAGGGGTTATTCTCCAAAGGAAAATCAAGGTTTTGTTATCAAAAGAAACCATATAGTGATGGGCAGGTGAAAAAACGACATGTCCACCACAGGTACCTTTCAAAAAAACTTCAGTTAAGATTTATACTGCTTTCTTCTTTTTTTTTTTTTTACTAGACTAGTGTTCTTTTGGAAATGACACTGTGTTGACATGAGCAGCAAAGCAACTGAAATGTTCTTTCTGCCTAAAAAATAAAGCAAGATGTCTTGCTGTTCCTATGGAGCGAGGTATCAGATGTCGACGAAAATAATCCATAACCAATCTATAAATGAAAATTTGGGTGAGTTTATTCTGAGCTTAAATCTGAGGATTATAACCTGGGGCCGTTCTTCCGGAAGGAAGAAAGGGCACCGAAGAAGTGGGGTGCACAGAGTTGTTATATACCCCCAGAGAGGATGTTTCACAGAGGATTGAAATGTCCCTTTTACAATAGTTGTGAGACTGCTCTGTCGGCACAGCGATTGATGAAACAGCAGGTAGGTCTCCTGTCTCAGTGAACACAGCAGGGTGGCAGTCTGTTGTCTCCAGCTGAGTGGTCACAGGTGAGCTGGGTGGTCAAAGGTGAGTGCAGCAATCAGTTCCTAGCCTAAGGAAAGATGCTTATGCCTAAGAAAATGCCAATGTGGGGGGAAGTCGCACCTTTTATCTCGAGGGCCTTTGTTCTGGCCATAGGAAATGTCTAAGCAGATGTACAATGTGTGCTCAACAGCCACAGTCAGGCCCTTTTGGAAAAAACAAAGTCAGGCCGAATTAGGCTTATACCAAATGGCTTCCTCATATACTCCAATATATCTTAGTGCTTGCCATTTTTATTTGTCACAGAGAAGATTTTTGAAATATGTTTTGTTCTGACTTTCCATACATACACAGCCTTTATCTAAGTAAAGAGGCCCCTTTTCTGATCCCAGGAGACAATTGAGATCCCTCGAAACCTGAAGAAGTTACTAGAGTTCCTGATTACCATTGTGGAAACACTTGGTTTCCCCATCAGCACAACTATGACTTTGCTCTTGCAATCATACACAAAGCTCAGTACTTGCAGCAGTCTGGGCTAAGCCACTAAGAATTAGTTTGTACTCCTACACAGGAAGGCACACAGGAACACCCCATTTCAGGAGCAGTCACACTTTTATCAGCCTCAGGTACCTGGCACACAACCACAAATCTTGAAATAAGTGAGGAAAGTTGCTGTCACTTCAAGCACTTGCTTTAGTCATCAAATTGTGAATAAAATGAAGGCACTAGCAATAAGCACAGCTATCTGTTTTCCCCCAATCAATTCTTTCTTCTTCGCCATTCACTACTCTTGTTACCATATTTGCTCGCTTCAAAACTTACTAGGTCTGGCCTGTAGATTCCCTGTCAAGAAGGAGGAATAATAACCTACTACAGGGTTCTTATGAGGATTTAATTAATTAATACATGTAAAGGGTTTAAGACAGTGTCAGGCACCCAGTAAGCACTAAAATAATGTTTGCTAATATGATTACAGGAGCCAAAAAAGTAAATCCCTCCAGATACGTAAAATGAGTGAAAAAGTCTAGATGAAGATTATGTCTGGAGAGCAGGCTATATAAAGAGAATAGCTGGTAATTCAGCTTCAGAGACTATAAGGAAGTGTGAATCCAGTGTTGAAAGCTCTTCTATTTTTCAAATAGGGGATAGAAATCTTGATTTTTGTGAAAATTTCTGACCACTAAAAATGCAAATGCATTCATGACAAAAAACATTCAACAAACTGGGAACAGAAGGAAACTGTCTCAACATAATAAAGGCCATATACGAAAAACCCACAATTAACATTATACTCAATGGTGAAAGACTAAAACCTTTTCCTCAGGAATAGACAAGGATGCCCGCTCTCACAACTTTTATTCAACATAGTACTACAAATTCTAGCCAGAGCAATTAGACAAGAAAAAGAAATAAATAGCGTCCAAATTGGAAAGGAAGAAGTAAAATGATCTCTGTTCACAGACAACATGAGTTTTATGTAGAAAACCCTAAATACTCCACAAAAAAAGTGCTACAACTAATAAACGAATTCAGCAAAAATCGAAGGATACAAAACCAATGCTGAAAAATCAGTTGCATTTCTATACACTAACAATGAACAATCTAAAAAGGAAATTAAGAAAACAGTTCCATTTAAAATAGCATGAAGAAGAATAAAATACTAAGGAGTAAACTTAACCAAGGAGATGAAAGACTTGTACACCAAAAACTACAAAACATTGCTGAAAGAAATTAAGAACATAAATACATGGAAAGATATCCCATGTTCATGGACTGTAAGATTTAACATTATTTAAGATGTCAATACAACCAAAGTGATCTAGAAATTCAATGCAATCCCTATCAAAATCCCAAAGACATTTTTACAGAAATAGAAAAATCCATCCTAAAATTCATACGGAAACTTAAGGGACTCTGAATAACCAAAACAATCTTGAAAATGAAGAAGAAAGTTGGAGGTCTCACACATCTGACTTCAAAACTTACTACAAAGCTACAAGAATCAAATAGTGTGGTACTAGCATAAAGACAGACATATAGACCAATAGAAAAGAATAGAAAGCCCAGAAATAAACCCTCACATATATGGTCAAATGATTTTCGACAAAGGTGCAATGAGGAAAGGACAGTCTTCTTAACAAATGATGTTGGGAAAACTAGATATCCATATGCAAAAGAATAAAGTTGGATCTTACACCATATGCAAAAATTAATTTGAAATTGATCAAAGACCTAAATGTAAGAGCTAAAACTATAAAACTCCTAGAAGAAAACATAGGGCAAAGCTTCAAGACATTGGATTTGGCACTGATTTCTTGGATGTGACACCAAAGGAACAGGCAACAAAAGAAAAGATAGATAAGTCGGACTGTATCAAAATTAAGTGTCTTTTGTACATCAAAAGACACTATCAACAGAGTGAACCAAGGCAACTCATGAAATGGGAGAAAATATTTGCAAATCGTGTATCTGATGAGGGATTGATATCTAAAATATATAAAGAACTCTTAAAACTCAACAACAACAACAACAACAAAACTGCTTAAAAAATTATCAAAAGATTGAATAGACTTTTTCTTCAAAGAAGATATACAAATGGCCAATAAGCACATGAAAAGATGCTCAATATCACTAATCATTAAGGAAATGCAAATCAAAGCCACAGTGAGATACCACTTCACACCTATCAGGAAAATTATTATTTAAAAAAATGCAGAAAATAACAAATATTAGCGAGAATGTGGAGAAATTGGAACACTTGTGCTTCGCTGGTAGGAATGTAAAATGGAGCAGCCACTGTGGAAAACAGTGTGGCCATTCCTCAAAAAATTAAAAATACATCCCTCATATGATCCAGCAGTTCTACCTCAAATATTTGTACACCCACATTCATAGCAGCATTATTCACAATAGCCAAAAGGTGAAAGAATCCGTGTTCATTGACAGATGACTGGATAAACAAAGTATGCCATATACATACAATGGAATATTGGTCAGCCTTCAAAAGGAAGGAATTTCTGACACATGGTACAACATGGATGAACTCTAAGGACATTAGGCTAAGCAAAATAAGCCTGTCACAAAAGGACAAATATTGTGTGATACCACTTACATGAGGTACCTGGAGTAGTCAAGTTCATAGAGACTGAAAGTAGAATGGTGGTACCAGGGGGAGGGGTGGAGGGATGGGAGAATGCGGCCTTCATGTTTAACGGGTACAAAATTTCAGTTGAGGAAGATGAAAAGTTCTGGAAATGGATGGTGGTGATGGTTGCAAAACAAAGTGAAGATACTTAATGCCATATAACTGTACACTTAAAAATGGTTAAAATGATAAATGTTATGTATATTTTCGGTAATAAAAAAAATGTTGATTTAAAAAAATGCAATGCAGGGGCCGGCCCCATGGCCCAGTGGTTAAGTTTGCGAACTCTGCTTCGGCAGCCCAGGGTTTCACCCCGTGGGATCCTGGGCATGGACAGGGCACTGCTCATCAAGCCATGCTGAGGCGCCATCCCACATGCCACAACTAGAAGGACCCACAACTAAAAATATGCAACTATGTACCAGGGGGCTTGGGGAGAAAAAGGAAAAATAAAATCTTTAAAAAAAAAATACAAATGCAGGAGGCCAGCCCAGTGGTGCAGCGGTTAAGTTCACACATTCCGCTTTGGTGGCCCAGGGTTCGCCAGTTGGGATCCCAGGTGTGGACATGGCACCACTTGTCAAGCCATGCTGTGGTAGGCATCCCACATATAAAGTAGAGTAAGATGGGCACAGATGTTAGTTCAGGGCCAGTCTTCCTCAGCAAAAAAAGGAGGATTGGCAGCAGTTAACTCAGGGCTAAACTTCCTCAAAAAAACCCCAAAAACAAAACACAACAAATGCAAATGCATAAACACTCTGTCATCGCATCCACAAATCACCAAATGTAGTACTCCCAGATAAAAATATGGGCTTACAAAAAAAAATGAAAAATCACATGAAGAATCACCCATAGGGAGAGTGACACATGCAACAGGGAAGACTCTCTCTGGCCCTGCTTGGTTCTCACTGGCCCTCCTTGAGTCTATGGATCCCTTGATGTCTGGTTGTGACTCCTAGAGAATTGCCAACCCAGGTAATTTGTCTTCCCCTTTCGGCTACAAAGGTCACTTTACTGCCACCGTGGCAACCCTCTGGCCACACCAACTCACACCATCAGCTACTTTCTATATCCCTCATAGTGCACGCAGGAAACTCTGGATCCTTTCATCCCATACAGGAGTATGAGTGGAGTCAGGAGTGTCAACTCAGCTCTCACTCTGCCTTGTCTGTGCCACCCTGCACTTCACTCTGCTCCAGCCTTCCTATGCGGGAGCAGAGCCACCCTGTGAGGCTTTCTCCTCCCACTTTTCCAAACAGAGAGTAGACCCTAAACCCTCTCTACTTAAAGTCTTCTCCACCGTCTATTTAACAGCCCAACTGGAATTTCCGCCTGGAAAATTAAAGTCACAGTACAGAGTCTGCCTCCTTACTCCCACTCTCTCTCTCTCTCTTTTTTCTCCTTTCTGCTCTCAAGTAGAAAATTGAACTTTGACTCCTTTTTTGCTCATTAAATTGCTTTCTTAAGGAGTCCTAATCCTCCCCACCCTCATGGTCAGTAGATAGCTCTGGTTGACTAGAGAAAAGGTCATATACATAGGAATGCCAAAGCGAAGAGCAGGTTGATAGATTCTTTCAAATTAAATAAGATGGATTGATTTGGGCAAGAAGGGGATATAATTGCTCATGTAACGGAACAGTCCAGAGTTTCAGGCCAGACTTTATCCAAATGCTGGAATGATGGGATCAGGACTCAGTTTCTCTCTGCTTCTTAAATCCACTTCTTCACTGTTGGCTCCATTTTTGGCAGGCTTCTCCCCTGGTGGTTTCAAGATGACTGCTAGAGGCTCCAGGACCCACAAGCTTCCTTGTTCACATGAAAGGAAGAAGAGCACTTTTTCTCTCCCACTTGTTGAACCAAAGTCCTGAGCTCAGCATGGCTGGCCTTGCCCTTCCCTGATCTAATCATTGTGGTGACTGGGATGGCATTATTAGCTTAAGATAAACATCATATCCCATATCACATATCCCATTCCTAAAGCAGAATAGGCATAACGTCACATTCCCCCAAAGCCCATGGACCTTGGGAATAAACATTAGATACCATTGCCAAGAAAAGGAGAAATGTGTGTTGCCCACTGCCTCCCTTGTCTACCAGATCTGATTTGACTTGCTGCTCAACAAGCATTTATTGAACGAAATACTGGAAAAAAAAAAGAAGAAGAAGAAGCAGAAACACCTTAATCTCAGCAACACTTCTCCGCAGCACAGATTCCTTCTGACTCCTGATTCTCGCTCCGGGAAGTTTCTCTTTACATAACACCCTCGTGTCACCGTAGTGAGCAGGCTACAGTCTGCACGTCCACATCTCCCTAAAGATCGTTAAAGGGGTTCATAAACCACCTTACAGCTGAAGCAGAATTCACTCTAATTTTTATCGCTTTGATTATTATCACATATAATGTATGTAATAGAGGGGTCTCTGCTTAGATTTGACTGTGAAATTACTCACAAGCAGAAGGAGGAAGGGATCTGCTGGGAGGGAGGCATCACCAGGGTTAGGCCCGCTGGAAGTGCTGGGGTAGAGGTGGTTCACACCGGCTTCCTGCCTTTGCCCCTCTGCCGTTTGGCTTTGTCACCCCTCTGCACTCTCTTTAAACACACATGAAGAGCAACAGCCAGCCTGCGCCAAATTTCCTACATGCAAAATAACTTCTCTCTTCTTTTTCCGTTAATCCTCAAAGACTTTTTTATTTTAAAGATTTTTTTTTTCTTTTTCTGCCCAAAGCCCCCTGGTACACAGTTGTATATTTTTAGTTGTGGGTCCTTCTAGTTGTGGCATGTGGGATGCCACCTCAGCATGGCTTGATGAGCAGTGCCGTGCCTGTGCCCAGGATCCCAACAGGCGAAACCCTGGGCCACCGCAGCAGAGCACGCGAACTTAACCACTCAGCCACAGGGCCAGCCCCAGACGTTTTTATTTTAAAACTTGAGATGTGATTGCTCACACTCGGTATTTAATATTATATGTAATAATAATCAGTGTGATAGAAATTAGAGAAAACTCTGCTTCAGCTGTAAGGAGCTTTATGAACCACTTTAATGATCTTTAAGGAGATGTGGACATGCAGACTGTAGCCTGCTCACATGGCAGGTGGTGGTGGGCACAGGCTCCTGACTGGAGCTGGAAAGCCTGAGTTCTATTGTTAGCTCTGCTGCTCTACAGCTGTGTGACCTTGAGCAAATCAGTTAACCCCTCTGGACCTACCAATTCCTCAACTCTAAAATAACAGTTAAACTCAATGTTCTCTAAGCTCTTTTCACCTTCAGCATTCTAAAATTTTCTACAAAATCGATTTTGCTTTTAAGAGTTCACAAATGAGAAGTTATCAGTAAAGAGTTAACTTTTCGAGAGCAGGAAAGATTGCCAGGGACACTCATTCAGGCTGAATGGGGTAAAGGAAGAGGCATCGTACAGACAGGAGGCTGCAGAGTGATCAGGATCTTTGACAACAAGATCCTGCGGTGGGTCCTGACACTCCTCTGTAGGGTCTCCAAGGAGCCTTAAATGGCACAGGTATAGCCTCAGGAGGCTGGTGGATTGAATTGCAAGAATCCCCGTGCTCTTTGCCCTGGGGAGAGGTTAAATCTTCTAGGTTCACAAGATTCCCTTCTGAAGCTCCTCCAAGGACCGAGAGCTCTCCCCCGCTACCTCTGTTTCTCAGATGAGGGCCCTAACGAGGGTGGAGCACCCAATGTTTTGTCCCATGACACTCCAATTAAGATGACAAATAGAAAGTATGAAGTAACCCCCACTCTTTCTCAAAATCTCACTAAAACAACCAGGAAGGGATATATATATATATATTTTTTAAGACATAAATCCACAAGGACAAAGAGAAAAGAAGAGGAGACACAACAACTAAATTTTGGAAGTTAGAAGCTGCGTGGACTGGTAGCTAGCCTAGCAGACTCTAGTAAACTGAATCCAAGGGCAGTGGTGGCGAAAGATGTGAAGCAGCTTGGTTTACACTGCAGGACCCGAAGGGCTCGTGAGTTGGCAGTACCAGGTACCTCTCAAAGTGGGGTTGAAGTAAGGGCTTAAGATAAAAGAAACTGATTGGAAATTCTTTTAAGAAGCTGCCAGGTCCCCCGATGCCCTTCCCAATCCATCCAACTGGGAAGCTCCCTCTCCGCAGCCCTACTGGGAGATAGAGACCTTTCCTCTGAGCGTGGACAGGAGAGAGCTCTCTGAAGAAGGAAAATCTGAGAACCTCTGTGCTGGGGGACATCAGGCCCAGCCAAGGATAGGGAGATCCAAACAGAAGACAGGAAGATGTGGTTATTTACATAGGGAATGTTGGAACCACCAGCCCGCTTCTCCCTTTCTGCTCCCAGAACACTCGCAGCCAGGCCTGCACTGACCAGGAGACTGGAGGATGCTTCCCTGAGCATCCTGTCAAGCGCGAGAGAAAGACGTCAAAATTCTGACAGAGGTTTTCTACCTGATCGGCCCCACTGGACCACTGAACAGTGAAATCCGTAACGACAAGCCTCAATCCAGGCTCTCAGAGCTTCCAGTCATCTTTTTATGCCCCATCCTTAAATATGAGCAGAGGCCAAAGATCGCCACACATCTGAGGAAAGCCTCAGAGAGACCAAAACACACAAACAGATAAAGATAACTTTGAGGAAACAGAGCCTATCCAGGGAGAAAAAAACATTTTTAAAAATCACCAAAATTCTTAGACATAAATATTAGATCAACGAAAGACAAAATGGACGTATTTATAAAAAGGAATATTCAGAGAACACAAAGGGAGCCTTGAAAATTTAAAACATGATAGTAGAAATTTTTTTAAAAAGTCAGAAGATTGAGACAGTCTCCCATGATATGAAGCAAAAGCACAAAAAGAACATCTTCAAGCTTCTAGAAAGAAAATAAACAAAAGCAAAAAAGATTTTTTTAAAATAGGCCAAATAAAAAATTCAGGAATCAGAATTCCTGGGGCTTCTTGGGCTGTCCTTAGAGCTTCCAACCAAATCTTCAGTGTTCCACTCTTAAATATGAGTTAAAGATAAAGTCCAAAGGAAATTTGTAAACGATGATTGTGAAAGACTGAGCCCGGTATAAAGATCTAAAGCTCCCGCCCCTCTCCACTATTCCCTGAAGAGCAGTGGGATGGACAAGCCAGAGCCAAGGACCTACCTGCCCAGCCATCCCTTTACTCTTCCCTTGGGCGCCACCTCCACCAGCCCACCCTTCCCTATTCACTGCCATCATCCTCTCTCTCTCTCTCACACACACACACACACACCCCCACACACCCACACACATACACACACAGAGGCTTGATTTGGAGGCATGCATCATGCTGTTTTTCTTGATAACAAACATTGTTAATTATGGCTCTGCCCAGGAAATAGGCAAAGATCCCAAGAGCTCAGGCCTTGACAGTAGGGAGCTGCACTTCTTTCTGGACAGTGTCAGACTAGATTTAGTGACAAATTCTAAATTGGCATGAGCCTTTCCCGTTTCCTTGAAGCACAATGCTCCATTGATTGCAAGCTGAGTCATATATTGAGTCTGCTTCTCACACTGTCAGCGGGAGGTGTAATTCCTGAATGACTCCCAGCAGACATTTATAGATTTTTCAATCTGTTGAGTTATAAAAGATACCCATCTTTTTTTTCCTGAGGACCTTTAAATAAATCTTGATCTCAACAGCTAAGTCATTAAACATAATCATATACAACACATTGAAGTAATCTGCATAGAAGCAACAGTTGAAGTAATGAGGATAGAAAAAAAATCAAGTAAGTGTGTAAAGAAATAAGAACAGAGGACTGAAGACCTGAGTCCCACCTTCCAGTTTGCTCTTGTTTAAGAGGTAAAAGAAAGAAAAATAACTCTTCAAGGAGACCGAGAAGGCAAAGATGGGAATAAGAACCCAGTTAGGGTACCAGGACAGAAATCATAGAAAGAGAGTACTTCAAGAAAGGGTGATGGGCAGAGTAAAATATGTTGGGGAGACCAAGAAGGCATGTGGCAGACCCAGTCAGTGCCCCATCCTTATCCTCTCAGGTCTTACAGTTACAAGGCAGGACTCCTAACTCCAACTATCTAAGGGTCTTTGGCTGCTAGAGCCCGCTCTGCCCCAGCAGTGGCAAGCCAGAAATGCTGGACAATTAATGCTTCCCCGTCCTCACTCCAATGCAGCAGCCCTCAACCAGTGACTGACTAGAGTTGGCATATAAATACCCCAGATTCCATACTCCTTAGGTAGGATAACTCTGAGCCTGTGCTCTACACTATGCCCCTACTGTCTGTCTACCCTATGTTTCCCAGAGTTCCTCAGCAGAATTAAGTTCTGGTTACTCCCAGTGGTAACTGACTCAATAGGACACCATTTATTGACTTTCTTCCTTTTTCTTTCTCACTTCCCTACACCACTACGGGTGCTTCCTGACATCATCTCCAAAAGAGTGGGATGATAAAAGGCCCTTGATCAGATAGCCTGAAGATCCTTGAGAGGTCAAGGTCAGTAGAATGGAAAAGACAGAAGCCATGCTGCTGGATTGTAAGAGGAAGTGGAGAATCGAAGACAGAAACGGAAAACAATTCCAGAAGTTTAGCATTTAGAGAAAGGAAAGAATGGGGGAGTTATTACTGGGGCAATGGAATTGAGCAAAAAAATTTTGTTAGCATCTATCTAGGGGAGATCCAAAGCATATTTTTAATTTTTTAAAAAATATTTCATTTTTATTTTTCCTTCTTCTCCCCAAAGCCTCCAGTACGTAGTTGTGTATTTTAGTTCTGGCTCCTTCTAACTGTGACATATGGGATGCTACCTTGGCATGGCTTGATGAGCGGTGCCATGTCTGCCCCCAAGGTGCTAACTGGTGAAACCCTGGGCCACTGAAGCAGAGCACACAAACTTAACGACTGGGCCACAGGGCCGGCCCCCCAATGCATATTTTTAGACATTTGACTCTAGGACTGTTTAGGTCTTCCTGGGAGCTCCCCTGTCACTCTAGGTCCACCTTCTACCTCTCCTCTGTTTTTATCATCTCTTTGGCTAGCTTCTCTTGTTTGTCCAGTCTTAAGTATTTGTTTTTCTGAGGGTTCTGCATTCGGTACTCTTCTCATCTTTTTCTACAGTCTCCCTATGGGTAATCTAACCCAAGCATGGCTGGAACTTCCACTTATACACTGACAATTCCTAAATTTGTATCTTTAACCCAGGACCCTTTCCTGAGCTCCAGACCCATGTACTCAACTGCCTACTTTATAATTATTCCTGTCTACCCAGCAGGCACCTCAAATTAATCATGAAAAAAACTGAACTTGCCATCTTCTCCTCAAATTCATTTTTTCTTTATATTTGATTGGTGAATGATACTACCATTCATCTAGTTACCCATATCAGGAAAGTGGGACTCATCCTGAACCCTAGCCTCTCTCTCATCACCTTCATCCATTCAGGCGTTAAGCCGAATAAGTCCTTTCCTTTCCTTTAACATCTCCCTAGTCCATCCATTCTTTTCATTCTCTGTTCCTGCCTGAGTTCAGGCCATTGTCTTCTGTTGCATGGACCATATAGTTCTCTTAAGTGATCTCTCTGCTTTTAGTCTTGGCCCCTTCAATACGTTCTTCACACTCCTGTCAGATAGATTTCCTGCCACTTAAAACATTTCCAGGCCTTAGAGAGAGTGTGTGTGTGTGCGCACATGCACACGTGTGTGTGCACATGTGTGTCACTTTAGAGGGATGTTCACGGTCAGAGTTGAGGAAAATTGTGCCTAGGACCCAGCTTGAAGAACATCGGACTTCCGGGTCCATTCCCATTTCCCTTTCTGTAGGTTCAAAACAAGAATCTGCCCACCACCACCAAAGATAATGACTCCCTTGGAATCTTTTCCTGGGGTCAGCCTCTGTGAATCAGGGTACAGACAGGAAAGTCATCCCCTATTGATGACAGCCACCAATGGAGGGCCCAAGGTTACAAAGTAGAGCTGAAGGAGGGTCATGATACAGAGACAGAAAGCTCAAGGTGCAGGAGCCCTCCTAAGGCAAGCATCTTCAAGGTTAAGTCAAAGGCCAGCAAGGCAAGACACAAGAAAGGGATTTCTTTCTCCTCAGAAGAGCCTTGTTTAGAAAGTTCATTCTGGACCTTGGAGAGAGACATTCCCGTCCTAGCTCCCACTCAGGACAGCAATAACGTCTCCTAAGACAGTGGTCTACAACCTGAGGTGCGTGCAGCCCTCGAGGTACATGAAGACTTTCCAAGGGGTTCAAGGGCAAGATGGTTCTAAGAGAATCAATTTTCAGATCCTTAACTTCCTTATTTCTTTTTTTTATGAATGATTGATGTGGGTTTGTGACCTTCAGGTTCTCCTTTCCTACCTACAATTTTGCAATTATCCTTCTTCCTCTTCACAAAAGAAAGGTACACCCCTCACCTGTCCTGAATCTCACTGTGATGCACCAAAAAAGAAAGTGAATGTGTTAGGGGCGTTTGGTATTTTGATGTTGATGCTGAGAAGGTGAATCACTGAAGAACAAAACTTTTTGTAAGCCAGGTGTTTCCTATTCTTTCTTCAATGAAATTGAAGGAGGCTTTAATTAAGTTATCAGCTGATAGCTCAACAAAAACAATTTTTTATAATACATCAGTCTGTTAATTTTTGGGAAGCATTGAGCAACATTTGTTTATGACAAAATGCCTTCCATTTCTATCATCTTACTTCTTTTTTTCAAATGTTTTTATTTTTATTTATTTATTTACTTATTTATTTTTTGAGGAAGATTAGCCCTGAGCTAACTACTGCCAATCCTCCTCTTTTCACTGAGGAAGACTGGCTCTGAGCTAACATCCGTGCCCATCTTCCTCTACTTTCTATGTGGGACGCCTACCACAGCATGGCTTTTTGCCAAGCAGTGCCATGTCTGCACCCAGGATCCAAACCTGCGAACCCTGGGCTGACGAGAAGCGGAAGGTTCGAACTTAACCTCTGTGCCACCGGGCCGGCCCCTCTATCATCTTATTTACATAGATAAGATTTCTCAGGGCTTACATATATATAAACAAACTAACAAAAAATATGATTGATGTTGAAAGCTGTCTCATTCCAGCAATAAATAATTTCCATCCATGTATTCATGGACCAATTTTAAAAAATAGCCATCCGCCTCATTAATAAACTTATTTCCAATAAATTTTAATTTTTGTTTAATATTACTTATCAAAGTTTGAGATATATTTATGTTGTTTTGATCAAATATGCACTTATATTAATTGCAATGATAACCCAGAAGAAATGTTTAAATAATTACAGTCCAATAGTCATAGCAAATGTTTTAAAATTCCATTTCAATTTATATATATAATTTTTATCACAAAGAATTATGCTGGTTTGATAAATAAAAGACTTTCAAACATAAAAACATATTAGGATAAGATTTTGTGGAAGAAGTGGAATGGAAATATGAATTCAAGGAGAAAAAAGAATGATATAAAATTTTCTACTTAAAAAGAAATTGTGTGGGGCTGGCCCCATTGCCGAGTGGTTAAGTTCATGCGCTCCGCAGCAGGCGGCCCAGTGTTTCGTTGGTTCGAATCCTGGGCATGGACATAGCACTGCTCATCAAACCACGCTGAGGGAGCGTCCCACATGCCACAACTAGAAGGACCCACAACGAAGAATATACAACTATGTACCAGGGGGCTTTGGGGAGAAAAAGGAAAAAAATAAAATCTTTAAAACAAAAAAAAGAAATTGTGTACTTTTTAAATGGATATTGGTTGGAGGACAGTATTGAATTGCTTTGGTATTTAGATTCCACTGGATTCATTTAAAAGAGTGATATTACAGTTTATTTTAAATGTCAGTATTTATAAAGTGCCAGAAAGTATATCCTTTGCAATGATTAAACTTATGGTAAACATTTTAAAGATCAGCTTAGAAATATGCAAAAGGATACATAGTTTTCAAATTATTTTAGGGAACATAGGAGCAAAAATGTTTGAACAAAACTGAGTTAACAATTTTGCAAGCCAAGCCAGTTTTTGTTTTGTTTTAAGTTAACCAAGACCCAGAAGGACCACCATCACCATAAAAGGGCTCCTGGTCCTCATGACTGCTCCTTAGCCCTGCAGATGAACTTCTTAACATAGAGCCGAGTTCATAAAGCTCTCTCGGCACGCTTCAGAGTCCATCGGCTTCATATTTGACCAGCCACCCCGCTTCCCCTGACTTTCCACTCTGCCTTCTCTCCCATCTCCAAACGAGCCATACAGCATCCTTGCAACTCCCCCAAACCACCACAATATTTCATGCCTCAGGCCTTTGCTCAAGCTGCTCCTTCTACCTGGAATGCCCTTCACCTCTCCCCTCAGTTCCCCTTCTCCCTCTAATAGGGAATTTCTCCTACAAATTGTCGCTCATACCTGGCCCTTAATTTAGGGTGACCAACCATCCCAGTTTGCCCAGGTCTGAGGGCTTCCTTTGGGATGAGGGACTTTCAGTGCTAACACCAAGACAGTCCCAGGCCAATCAGGATGGTTGGTCACTCTACTATTGTATGTCCAAGGGACTCACAATTTGTCCTGCGAAAAGTGACCCTAACATTCAGGTGTTAAGTTATGTCTTCTCCCTACTGACAGATCTCTCACCTGGGGAAGAAAATCACTCTTCCAAATTCCAAGAGCACTTTCTTAGGATAATACTATTCAAATACTTCAAGCATTTAAGTTACTATAGTCCCAATTACCAGCTCATACTTCAAGTAGTAGTTATTTTGTGATCTTAAAAGAAACCCTCTCTGATAATTAATTAAACTCATTAAGCTTGCATATTTGATTTCTGCCAGTGCATGCTTTAGATCATCCGCTTCGAAAACATTCATCTTAAAGATCAGGGCTCCTAATCTCCTAAAAATAATGGGTTTTTAAAAAAGATTTTATTTTTTAATTTTTATTTCTTCTTCTTCTCCCCAAAGTCCCCCAGTACGTAGTTGTATATTTTGGTTGTGGCATGTGAGACGCCACCTCAGCACGGCCTGATGAGTGGTGCTAGGTCCACGCCCAGACCTGAACAGGCAAAACCCTGTGTCGCCAAAGCAGAGCATGTGAGCTTAACCACTCAGCCACGGGGCCGGCCCCTCCCAAAGATAATTTTGAAAGAAGCATTTTAAATTTCCTATGAATGTATAAATGTGTGTTTGGGGAGGTGGAAGATGGTTCTAACCCTTAGGAGAGTTTTCCAGAATTTCCCCAGGTCACAATGTGGTCAGGAACAGAGAGGCCATAAGACATGTTACCTGACTGAGCCTCAGTATCCAAACTGAACAGTAAGCACAGCACCTATTGTGTTGAATTATTGAGAGGATTAAAAGAGACAGTGTAGCAACTTGGTTAGGAGCACAGATTCTGGAGCTAGGCAGACTGGGTTTGCTTTTTTGTCTCTATAGCTTACTAGCTGTGTGAGCTTGGGCAGGTCACTTAGCATCTCTGTACCTCAATTTCCTCATCTGTAAAAAGGGGATAACAATAGAAGCTGCCTCGTAGGCTTATCATGAGGATTAAATGAATTAATATGTGCAAAGTGCTTAGAACAGTCCTGGCACATAGTAAGTGATATATAAATGGTTGTCAGATAAGTGCCTGTCAAGTGCCTGGGGCACTAATAGGTGTGTAGGAAATGGAAGCTATTACCGTATTAATAGGCATTCTTTCTTATTTGGAATCTCTAAACTTTCAGAGAATAACTGGATTCAACAGAAGCTCAACAAATTACTGAACCGTGAGAATAGATTTTCCAACTCTCCACTGAGAGTCCTTTGTTCAAATTATTCAGGGCTTGCTGAGAAAAGACTTTGAGACGACAGGTTTTTTTTTGCATCGATAAGAAAATCTGACAATTGACCACAGAATTATTTTAAATAAATTGTTTTTTATTAGCCAGGGTGTCTCTGAGGTTGTCATGGCAGGTGTTTTATTTCCGTTACTGTTCTGCTTGCCCAGAAGGAGGCCAGCACATGCAGCGTGGTCAGAGTCCAGGTCAGCAGGCAGCCTTCCTCAGCAGGGCTCCCCTTGGTATACAGGACTGTGAAACCAATTTTGGGTTACCACGGTAACGAAGGGAGCTTCTAGAAAATTTTCCAAATGAAACACTCATTCAGGACGTGAACAGGCATGGCTTGGTGGGAGGGGGAAGTGGGGAAGAGGACAAAATGTCCTGTCCCTGACCCTCTCAAGCTCACAAGTCTGTTGGAGAGAAAGAGTGTAAAAAAAATCATTGCCTTAATTTCCTCGATTTAAAGATGTCTTTTTTTTTTTTTTTTTCATTTTAGATCTTCTGAAATCAGATGTGTCAATGGATGAGTTCATTTAACAATGGGTCCCCCGACCCAGATATCTATTACTAAGTTACTGGGTTAAAAGATGTCTTACAATCTACAACTTTTTGGAACTGAAGAAATTTGGTATACTAGTGTGCCATGTGCTATGACAGAAGGACGTACAAAGGACAGACGGGGCCGAGCAATGGGGGGGCAGGGAGAAGCAGCACGAGTGTAGTCGAGCTCCCTAGAAGCTTTTTGCAAGCTTCTGCCTTGGTTCTGAACATTTGGATACAGAAAAAGATACAAGACTCTATTAGCAGAAAGCAAATCAAATTGCCTTCTTTCTCCCTCCATCTGACTGTCTTTTTTTTTTTAAGATTTTATTTTTCCTTTTTCTCCCAAAGGCCCCCGGTACATAGTCATACATTCTAGTTGTAGGTCCTTCTAGTTGTGGCATGTGGGATGCCGCCTCAGCATGGCCTGACGAGCAGTGCCACGTCCACCCCCAGGATTCAAACTGGCAAAACCCTGGGCCGCCAAAGCGGAGAGCGCAAACTTAACCACTTGGCTGCAGGGCCGGCCTCTGTCTGTCTCTTAAGTAAACAAGGCACACCAGTCTGACCTTATGACACACAGGCGACAGAGAAACGAGTGGAACAGGACTTGGTGGTGGCAAGGCTTGTGCCCTCTGATAGCCAGCCCATGAGCACTGAGTCCTGGCTCTTCCAGTTACATGCCCAGGCAGCAAGGAGCAGACGTGGTTGCGGAGACTCTGCCTGTAGCCCTGGCTTTAGCCTGGCTGCTCTCAGGGGCGCCTCCAGCCGAACTGATCAGGAACTCTGCAATTGGGGCCATACACCAACCGAGTAGCGCTAGCGCTATGCTCCTTCTTGAGGACTGGAGGGATAGGACTGTCCAAAACCAAGAATAGCAGACACTTACACAGCCCTTCTTACTGAGAAACTCTTAGCCTGTTCTAAGAGCCTTCCACAGTTAATTCACCTAAGCCGTGCAACACCTTTATAATTAAATACTGCGTCTTACTACCCCCATGTTACCCATGAGGAAATTAAGGCTTAGAGAGAGAAAATAACCTGCTCAAAGCCCCACATTCCTTAAGGAGCTGAGATGTGAACGTGCTCTGACTTAGAGTCCATGTTCTCTACCTTCTGCTGCCTCTCGGCCTCACTGTTAGTAAGACAAGTGAGTCCAGGAACACAAACACACTGCTCTTTACTTTGACTTTAAGGGTATATTTCCACCCTCAGAGAGTGGGGGGCAAGGAGAGAGGTGAAGAGTGGGAAAGCGTATTAAATTTCAACATCTAGCCACCCACAGGTATGGGATCAGGCAGAACCAGGGTGCCTGACTCTCAGGCCACCCAATGTGGCCAACTGCTTGAAGACAAAAAACAAACCTCTCCCCTTTGCACCCTTTCCAGTTCTCCACCCACAGGCCCTTCAACCATTTACCCAGAGGCCTTCAGGGGGCTGGAATGTAACATAAATAGAGGAATAAAGAACAGATGCTGCAATTCAAAAAAATTAAAACCTATGCCTGACAAAGAAAACACTGGAGACAGAATGAGGACTGTGGAAGTTGCCCGTTTACGACTCTCGGTCTATTCTCTTGTTCCCCACTCATGGCATGGGCCTCACCTCTTTTTGGTGCTCAGCCTCCAGGGAATTGGCACCTAGTCATTCTCACCCCATCCTAATCCCTTGTGGGGTATACCAAAGGAGGCTTTGTTGATCTGAGTCTTGAAGGATGAGTAGGAGTTTGCCAAGGAGGACAAGTGGATTCCAGGTAGAAAGAGATAGCAAGACCAAAGGCTGAGACATGGAAAGCATAAGAGACCTCTTGAGGATCTGTGGGTAATTTTATGTGGCTGAAGAGTATGGGCACCAGATGTGGCTGGGGAGAGTGGCAGAGCCAGGTGTCAGAGGATTTCAGGATCCAGTGAAGAAACTTAGTTTTTACCTTGGAGTCGGTGAGAAGCCCTCAGAGATTTTAAGCTGGAAAGTAAGATGCTGTGATTTGTATTTAGAACCTTCATCCTGACAGCTGCCAAGAGATGGCCAGAGCCAGTGGCGGGGAGTGGTGAGCAGGCCAGGCTGCTTGAACCAAAGCAGAGGCTCTGGGGATAGACGGCAGAGGTCCCAGGGATATTGAGTTGTAGAAATGATAGTGTTCAGGGACTGGGGAGGGGAGAGGGAGAGAAAATTACAGAGTGGATAATGTTAGAACTGGTTCAGGAAAACAATCTCAAACATGATACTGATCTTGAATTTCTTCTTTCTAGTTCTATATCATTTTGACTTAAATTTATCCTTGAATTGTTTCAACCTACTATGAACAAAACTCCGTAGAATCATTTAAAAAGCTAGTTCTGTTCTAGTCCAGTCGTAACTGAGATGTCTAGTATAGGAAATACAGAACCCACTATGAGGAAATGTGGAGGTAACTCAGGCAGTAACATGACGTGGCAGGTGGGTACACAGCCTGTGTTACCTCCTGGTTCCTGGTTCCCATGTTCTCTTGGTTTCTCTCTTTCTCCCTTTCTCTCTCTCTCTCTCCCTCCCTCTGTCTCCCCCTCTCTCTTTCTCTTTCTCTCTCTTTCTGAAAGCTTCCAGCTAGCACTTCCCCTCTTCAGTCCTCCAGCCTAATTAATTAATTGATTTGATCCTCATAGGCAAGCACCTCTGGACTCTCTAATCAATGCCCTGAAAAGGCAGAACAGCATCTTGTCCAGGGGACTCTGTAGCTCCAGATATAGGACAATCACCAGGAGAGAGAGGGGGCAGACAAGTGACAGGGAAAACTTCCCTTTGAATCAGGTTCACCCTGAGGAGATGTGTTGTGGGTGACTCAGTGCTCAGAGGTTTTGTTCAGATTGAACCACAAGGTGATGGATTGGGAAGCCTGAAGTTCAGCTTCAAGCCAGTTCACAACGGACAGCACCTGGGTACTGGAGAGATGACATTCAGCAAGTAAGAAAAAGCTGCAGCCTTTAACCGCAGGGTTAGCAAGTCTAACTGTCCACAGGGACAACGCGAGAGTGAAATGGGTTGGGGAAGGCTGTGCGCCCTGGAGCATGCATGCCTCGTCTAAAACGGGCAGCTCCAACTCACCTCCACCCCAGACCGTGTGGGAACACGGGACCAAGGAGGGAGAGCCGCCAACCTTTCAAGAGACGGCAGAAGTTCAGAGTTTTATGAGCCATCTTCTGATTTTGGGGTGTTGGCAATTAATTCAAAGTTTAAAAACATTGAGCAGGCCAAACAAAGCTCACTTCTGGCCAGATTTGGCCCACCAGCTACCAATTTGCAACCTTTGCTCTGAAACTTGGACATTAACCTCTGAATCCCAAAATCGAGAGCTAGAGCAGGAAAAACACAGAGCTATTAGGAAGCTGGAAACAGGTAAATGGTTCCTTGGAGCTTAGGGGTCATTAGTCCAATTCCTAATTGCATAGATGGGGAAACTGAGGCTTGAAAGGAGAAGAAGTGCCCAAGGGCACACAGTTTCAGGCAACAGATGGCACTTGCAGCGAGAACAAGGATACTCAGGTCAGGCTCTTGAAAAGTAGCACTCAGCAGCCTGGCTGGCATTCGCTCCTCTCCCCGCCGTCTCCCAGTTGCATATGTGTTTCTGTTCTCCAGTTTGCCACTGTGACGGATACATATGTCCTCTACTGAACTCTAGATTCTCCCCATTGGACCCCTGGGGACTGTCCTGGGCTTCATCTGGAGTCTCTGCCCTGACCTCTTGGCCTCGAGCTGGTGCTATTTCTGAGTCTGCTGGCACTGCCCTCCTCGGGCTCCTTGCTGGGCCTGACTGAGCCCCATCTATGCTGGCTGTAATCCAGCCAGTCAGGGGCAAAAATAGGGCTTGATCTCGGTCTGCCTGAGTCCTGTGTTCTGTGCACTCAGGCACACTGCTTCCCAGGACTAATATCTCCCTGCAGAAACGAAAGGCAAGTTTGAATGTCGTTCTGTGTGTGTGGACTACGAAGTGAATTTGGGTGCATTTCAATTTTGCTTTCTTGCCCTTTTTGGCCATCTAATAGTCAGGGCCAACTTATCCATTAGGCACAGCAAGCATAGTGTCTGCGTCCATGATACTTTTAAGGGCCCACAGAAGTGTTTTAATTTTAATTTCTTTTAAAATTAGAATAAAAATAAGTAAATATAACAGTAGTGAATATACAAAAATAAATCCAGGGGCCAGCCCCATGATGTAGTAGTTAGGTTCAGCGTGCTTTGCTTTGGCAGCCCGGGTTTGTGAGTTTGGATCCCAGGCATGGATTTACACCACTGGTCTGCCATGCTGTGGCAGTGACCCACATACAAAATAGAGGAAGACTGACACAGATGTTAGCTCAGGGATAATCTTCCTTGAGCCAAAAATTAAAATTAAAAAAAGGAAGATTGGCAACAGATGTTAGCTCAGGGTGAATTTTCCTCAGCCAAAACAAATAAATCCAATGTAGTTAATACCATTGAATTGTGCACCTAAAAATAGCTAAAATGGTAAATTTTATGTTATGTACATTTTACCACAATAAAAAAAGTGAATTCAGCCTAGATTATATTCATCGTTATAGCAACACAGTAGCAAAATATAATTTTTAATATTTTTTATGGAGGAAAGTGCCTACAAATTCAAAAGTGCCTGGGGCCCATGAAAGTCGTAATTCAGCCCTGCTAGTAATGAGTAGTTGGCTAATTCATGTCAATGATAAGTTTTATATCTATGGGCCAGATCATATGGATGGCACCTCTCTCATCTGTCCATGGCTTCAAGGGCCTGCCTGTGAAGGTTACACACCATGACCCAGGTTCCTAATATCTGCTACCTGGTGATATCTACAGAGATTGTTCAGGTGAGATGCTGAGAACAGTGGCTCTGAGAGCCTTGTTAGTTTCAGTCTCCACAGTATGGGTCCCCTCTTGGCTCAGTGAAGCCAGACACTTGGAGGTGGTCAATTTTACTCCAAAGGGCATTTTGATGCTTTTTTTTTTAATTAACAAATCTTTTTCTTGGACTACCAAAACAGCCTTCTGGTGGCTCTCTCTGACTTGACTTTTGCTTCCATCCAACCCAGTGAGATCTTTGTAAACATGCATCTCCCTGGAATAAGATTATTCTGTGACTCCCAATATTTTCATTATTTCAAAAGCTTGATGGAAATTCCACTTTTATTCATGGCAAATAAAAGAAACTACAAGTTGCTTTAGTTTGAGATGGAGTTGTATGAACATGCTTGGTACAATTAATAAATATTGAGAAAACAAATGGATTTTTCTTCCAGATGCATAGTTTGTGTTGCAGTGAGGTCTTGTGCACATGGGCTCTGAGGGAGAGATCCTGAATGGATCCTTGCAAGCGAAAAGGCATGGGAATCCCTGGAAGCGTCTCAGCAGAGTTTGCCTGACCCTTCCGGGAGGGCAGTGTCACTCCAGCCACAGAGAAATTCCTTACTAGCTGACTATGGAAGAGAGTGTGGGGAAGATGAAAAAACATCACATCGAAATTCAATGCAAAGTGAAAGCTTGACTTGAGCAAGGGTGAGTGACTCAGCAAGAAACCTGTCTCCAGGATTTTAGTTACTGCTTTCTGTGATTCCTATATTAAATAAAAGAACAGATTCTCATTATCTACTTGAAGTAATTCCACTACTCACCAAATGACAAATAAGCAACAAACACATTTCTTAGAATATTTTTTAAATCCTAAAGTAAAAACAGTACTTAGGGTCACAAATGCTTGGCACATCTGGTCATTGAGAGGAGCTTGGCCTTTCGCAGAGTGAAAGAGGTTTCAGGTTTTAAGTCCAGTTTTGCTTGTTTGTTCGTCTCTATTGTGCATAGTTATCATTTCACACACCTACAGCAATCCCTTTTCTTCTGGTAACAGTCACCTCCATTTTCTTGGGAAATAATAAATACATGCACACTCAGTCCATTCCTTCTTTAATTTATTTAAGTAATATTTACGAATGCCTACTTTGTGCTATCCTGGACATAGGAGCTACAGCAGTGAACAAATAGAAGTCATTGATGAAACACATTCAGGAATTCAGCTCTATGTGGTATAGGTGGGGATGTGACCTGGATTATCCTTAGCATAATCTCTCCCCTTAACCATTCATTCAGCAACTGATTCCAAAATGTGCATGTGTCTTACATGGGGTTCTCCAGAAGCAGAGCCTGAGGCAAGGATTCAGATGTAAGAAAGACAGAGAGGGCTCTTAGCATAAACATGTAAGGAAGTGAGGGAAGCAAGATAGAGAAGAGGAAGGAGCCAAGCAGAGAGCTAATGTCAGGTAAAGTCCAGATTTGACCTGATTTTCAATGTGGAAGAAGAAGCTTGCCTGTGGAACACAAAGTGCACTACAAAGTTGTTTCTGCCTTGAGGCAAGGGGGCTGGTCTTTTTAACTCTTTGTCAGTCATTGGTCTAGACATGTAGGCAGTGTAACCTCCTAGGCATCCCTGGGCTAGGAGGTTCTTATCAACCAAGGGCAACACTCATAATTCAGGGTCACAGGTCTAAGCTGCTAGCCACAGCCTCAAAACAGCAGTGGGTGGTAGGAGAAGGGGTAAGGAAGGAAAGGAGTGCACTGTCTGATTTAGGTGATCCGAGTGGAGCATCAAAAGCATCTACCACTGCATGTGTCCCAACCAGGCTAATCTTAGACAGCAAGAATCAATTCTGGAACTTCTGTTGGAACCACTGGGAAAATAATCTCTCCTTTTGCTCATTGTGAAATTAGTAGGATGCCTTCCTGCAGCTTCTTAGGCCCAGGAAGAGTCAACTGAGAGCAAACAAGTGTAGAGAAATGTAAAGAGACAGAGTCCTCATGACATTGTTTGGGCCTCACAACCAGCTGTACAAACAGGCCTGTGGCCTTGGCCGCAGGTGATGTCCAGTTGGACAGAGTGTGAAAGCTGATGAGTTCCAGCGTCACAAATATTTAAAGAGAGAACTGAAGAAGAAGCACTCAGGAGGATGCTGGGAGGTTGGAGAAGAGGGAGTCAAAACTGAAGAATAGGTTTTGAGCCTGTGTCAGTAAGATTTTGCACAAATTTCTTTGGGGAAGTAGCTTTGTGGAATATTTCCAGGTGACACATTCTTTGTTTTTCTGGATCTCCTGAGACCCTGAAATGGACATGTTCATTTTTGCCTCCAAGCCAACATGGCCTTCCTGGAGATTCTGACCCCTTGCACAGCTCCTGCTCACCCTGTGATCCCACCTCCCCTAGTCACATTTTATTAGAACCAATGGAAACCAAGCCAAAGGCAACCAAATTCTCTGGATAATCTAAGCCGAGAAGCCCAGTGATTGTCTCTGATGGACCTTTTAGTTAAAAAGCCATAGAATGTGGACTTAATCAGCACAGGGACAAGCCAGCGCCACAGCCAGTAGGAAGCTAAAATAATGGGAGAAGAGGCATCTTGGGAAGACAGAGGAGACTGGTCTTCACAGAGAAACAGGTTAATAAATCAATTATAAAAGAAGCAGAAACCAAGAGTCATGCAACTTTGTGAGAACTGGAGGGGTAGCTTCACACCCTGACTTTTTAGTTTCAGTTCTGTATCACTAGCACAGCCTCATTTGCTGTCCTCAGATGCTTAAGACATTGTCCATTGACCTTTTACAATAATGCACCTTTCACATAAGCTAAGGCAAGTGGCCTTCTGCTCTATTACCAGTCCTATCTGAAATACAAGACAAAATGCCTTATCACATCTATGTGGCCCATTAAATGGATGTGTATTACATCTAGACAGTATGGTAAATCAATTTATTGGCACCAATTCTTCACCCTTGCCTGAATCCACACCCTTTGCCATGTGACTTTGCAGTTCTCATTAGAGGCAGAATGTATTTCTCCTTACTGGGTGCAAAGCCTTATAACTTGCTTTGGTCAAAGGATGTTAGCAGACATTATGCAAGCAAAAGCTTGAAATCGGCTTGTGCAATTGGGCTTGCCCTCTTACGCCTCTGCCATTGCCATGAGAACTGTCCTCATGCCATGAGAACTGTCCTCAGAGAGCTAGGGCCCCATCAGCCTGAGCCCCATATTGAATACATACAGAGCATTTATGAGGCTATTCTTAAAGAGGAGCTAGGCACAGGTAAACCCACAGCTTGAAGCAGAGCCAGCCAGCCAAAGCCAGCCTAGATCAGCCAACCCCCAGACACATAAGCAAGAATAAATGAGTTTGGGGTGATTTGCTACACAGAATTATTGTGACTATAGCTCACTGATATGTACACTGATAATTCCTGGAAATCCAGTCTAGCAATCTTATTGCACTCTTCCTACACTTACTGAAACTTCCTTGGCTTTGCCCTCAGTTCAGAGGGGGACCTGTGTGGTGGGCTCAGCTTTGTGCATCAGGCCTCCTAGTAGCCCAGCTGTCATGAGGCTCCACTGGACACATGGACTTTGGTTCTCTTCAGGGCCCACTCTAAAAACATCATTCTTCAAGGTTATGGCTCAACCCTAGCAAGGCCGGTGGAGCTTATCTACAGCAGGTGCTGAATTTTGGAGCCTAACAGCAAAGCAGTGCCAACCCCCCTCTTTCTGCCACAGCTAGACCAAGACATAAATAAGAAAGCCACCAGGCACTGGTAGGTAATTTACCTAAATTATCTCATTTAAGCCTAATAGTAAGTCTTGAAGTATGTATTGTAAAATGTTATATTATCTCCATTTTCCACTGGAGATTGAGAGACTTTAAGTGATATTCCCAAGGTTATCTAGCTGGTTAATGAAAGAATGAACCAGAACTCAGGTCTCATAAATCCTAGTTGGTATTCTTTCCTTTGCGTACCCGTGTGCCCTCCATCCCAATGTATCTAGTTCCCTTTGGCACACATCAGCTTCACCCAGCTGGGAGGGAACTCAGTAGCCATGGAGTCCAATTCTCTTACTTCAGAAGGGAGATTAAGGTGGCAGAAGATTGGGGATTAGAATCGAAACCTTGTGACTAAAACAGAGGGCATGTTCAGGGCACCAGGTTGCCCCAACTCTTGGAAAGGACTAAAATTCCTTTGCCAGGGAAAAGAGTATTTATTTTATAAGGTCAGCCACACTGTCAGAGAAACACAAACAGAAACTCTGCCTGGTGACTGTCCAGTGTATCCCAGTTTATGGAGCATTTTCACATCCAAGATATCCCTCGAGACTTCCAGCAGTCCTGGAGGTCACCAAGTCCTGTTCCCTCTGCCACTTCTCCCTGAAGACTCAAAGTGGTTGAGTTTTCCATTCAAAACAGAACTGGGACAGGATGAGGGCCAGCTTCTGTCCCCACCTGTCAGTTCTGCCTCCTGGCTACATACAAGCCAAGAGAGCCCCTTCCCAGAGGACGCAGCTGAACTCTGATTGCAGGCTGGGCTGCACTCACTCCACTGGCTCTGTATTTCTTGCATTTCAAGGAGCCAGAAGGCTGAAGATCAGAAGATCCCATTAAGGAAGATGAAAGATATGCTTCACTGCTTCTTTGTTGCTGTCAAGAAGACTGAAGAATTCACCATCAATAAATTTCTGGGAGTGAATGAGGATAGCGTCAGAATCAAAAGTGCAAGAGAAAACACCAATCTAAAAGAAAATTACAAAATTCAAGTTTGAAGAGACTGTAAAGTTTCAAGCTGTTGGCCAGCTGGCTAGCTTGGAGTGACTCCTCTCTTCCTTCTTCATACCTCAAAGTTTGAAAATGTTATTTTGAGACATATCTTCCAAGTGTTTATAATATTTTTGTGTGACTAGTCAGTGATGCATCAGAAATTAGAATCGAACTTTAAAATTTTGAAGTTAGTATTTTCCAACTGTATTTTTACTTTTCTTAAATACAACGTCAAAGTCTACACCCTTCCATCTGGACAGCTGGGCCATCTAGCTCTGGGAATTTCTCCTTTGTGAATGCCATGGACAGGGTGATATGCCACTCAGATCCCCTTCAAGGCAGGATTGCTGCCCCAGCTGCTGGGACTGCTGTTGGCAGACAGCCTTCAGCCATCAGCCCCTCACGGATTGTCTCATCTGTAGAGATGGCCCTTACCCAAGGCCAGCCTTCAGGGCTGGCCATATCCAATGAATAAAGATGCAGGAAATAAAGACCTGGCAGCCGTAGCCTAACTTGGAAAGACTCTGAAGAGCTGTTCTCTCGCTGAAACTCCCTCTGGAGGAGCCACGGCCACTGTTGGGCTTGCATCTCAGTTTGATTTCTCCCTCTGTCAACTCCCGCTTCCTCGCCCTTCATTCAGCCGAAGTTGATCCAAAAGGCTCTTTCCAATAAACATCCTGCACACTAAACTCATCTCAGATCAGCTTCCTGGAGCAGATATAACAATATTTAATAATTTGAGATATAAACTCTTCCCATATTTTTTCAACTTTTAAGTAGATAATTTTTTAGAGAAGGTTTAGATTCACAGCAAAATTGGGCAGAAAGTACAGAGATTTCCCACACACTCCCTGCCCACCAGGCACACAGCTTATCAAAATTCCACACTACAGTGATTCATTTGTTACGATTGATAACCTACATTGGCACATCTTGATCACCCGAACTTCATAGTTTATATTAGTGTTCTATAGGTTTTGACAAATGTGTAAGGACATGTGTCCACCATTACCATGTCATACAGAGTAGTTTCATTGTCCTAAAAATCCTCTGTGCTCTGCCTGTTCCTCCCTCTCTTTGTCATTTATCCCTGGTAACCATTGATCCTTTTACTGCCTCCACAGTTTTGCCTTCTCCAGAATGTCATATAGTTGGAATCATACAGCATTTAGCTTTTTCACGGGTAGTTGTACATTTATTGTGTCCACGGGAGGAGGTGAGTTCAGAGTCCTCCTATGCTGCCATCTTCCCAGCAATCCTCCCCGTATGTGGCCTTTCATATTGGCTTCTTTCACTTAGTAATATGCTTTTAAGCTTCCTCCACATCTTTTCATGGCTTGATAGGTCACTTCTTTTTAGTGCTGAATAATAATCCATTGTCCGGATGTGCCACAGTTTGTTTATCCATTCACCTACTGAGGAGACATCTTTGTTGCTTCCAAGTTTTGGCAATTACAAATAAAGCTGCTATAAACATTCCTATGCATGTTTTTGTGTGGACATAAGTTTTCAAATTCTTTAGGTAAATATCAGGTATTGTGATTGCTGGATCACATGATGAGAGTATGTTTAGTTTTGTAAGAAATTGTCAAATTGTCTTCCAAAATGGCTGTATCATTTTGCATTTCCACCAGCAATGTAAAAGATTTCCTGTTGCTCCACCTCCTCACCAGCATTTGGTGTTGTCAGTCTTCCAAATTTTGGCCATTTTAATAAGCGTGTAGTGGTACCTCACTGTTGTTTTAATTTGTATTTTGCTGATGACATATGATGTAGGACATCCTTTCCTATGCTTATTTGCCATCGATACATCTTCTTTGGTGAGATATCTGTGAAGGTCTTTGGCCCATTTTTTATTTGAATTGTTTGTTTTCTTACTGTTGAGTTTTGAGTTCTTTGTATATTTTGGATAACAGTCCTTTATCAGATGTGTCTTCTGCAAATATTTTCTCCTAGTCTGTGGCTTGTCTCCTGATTCTCTTGACATTCTATTTTGCAGAGCAGAGTTTTTAATTTTAATAAAGTCCAGCTTATCGATTACTTTTTTCATGGATTGTGTCTTTGGTTTTGTATCTAAGAAAATATCACCATACCCAAGGTCATCTAGGTTTTCTCCTTTGTGATCTTCTAGGATTTTTATAGTTTTGCAATTTACATTTAGGTCTATGATCCATTTTGAGTTAATTTTTGTGAAGCATGTAAGATCTGTGTCTAGACTCTTTTTTGTTTTTTTGCATGTAGATGTTCAGTTGTTCCAGCACCGTTTGTTGAAAAGAGTATCTTTTTTCCGTTGTATCACCTTTGTTCTTTGATTATATTTCTAGGGGTCTATGTCTGGGCTTTCTATTCTGTTCCATTGATCTGTTTGTCTAGTCTTTTGCAATTATCACACCATCTTGATTACTGTCGCTTTATAGTAAGCCTTGAAGTTGGGTAATGTCAGTCCTCTCACTTTGTTCTATTCCTTCAATGTTGTATTGGCCACTCTGAATTTTTTGCTTTTCCATATACACTTTATTTAAAATTTAAAATTCTTAATTTTATTTTTTCCAGTTTTACTGAGATATAATTGACATAAAACATTACGTAAGTTTAAGGTGTACAGTGTGATGATTTTATATACATATATACATAATTACCTTTTTTTGTTTTTGTTTTCTTATGGTGAGGACATTTAAGACCTCCTTTCACAGCAACTTTCAGGTATAAATACAGTATTGTTAACTATAGTCACCCTGCTGTACTTTAGATCCCTGGAACTTACTCATTTTATAACTGAAAGTTTGTACCCTTGGCCAACATTTCCCCATTCCCCGCCCCCCCCATCCCCCTGGTAACCATCAATCTACTCTCTATTTCTATGATGCCACTGTTTTTAGATTTCACCTGTGAGTGAGATCATGCAGTATTTGTCTTTCTCTGACTTATTTCACTTAGCATAATGCCCTCAAGATTCATCCAGGTTGTTGTAAATGGCAGGAATTTTTTTATGGTTGAACTAATATTCCATACAGTTATATTATATATATGAAATCACATTTTCTTTATCCATCCAAACTTTGACGGACACTTAGGTTGTTTCCATGTCTTGGCTACTGTGAATAATGCTGCAATGAACATGAAAGTGCAGCTATCTCTTCAAGATAGTGATTTCATTTCCTTTGGATATATGCCCAAAAGTGGGAATGCTGGATCATACATACCTATATTTTTAATTTTTTGAGGAACCTTCATACTGTTTTCCATTGTGGCTGCGCTAATTCACATTCGCCAACAGTACGCCAGAGTTCTCTTTTCTTCACATCCTTGCCAGCATTTGTTATCACTTCTCTTTTTGATAATAGCCATTCTAACAGGTGTGAGGTGATATCACATTGTGGTTTTGATTTTCATTTCCCTGATGATTAGTGACGTTGAACGCCTTTTCATGTACCTCAAATGTCAAATGTTGAGGTTTTTTCCCTTTTTTTAAAAATTTTTATTAGGATTATGATAGTTTACAACTTTTTCCCATTTTTTTTAAATTGAATTATTTGGTTTTTTTCTATTGAGTTGTATGAGTTCCTTATGTATTTTGGATATTAACCCTTTATCAGGTATATTTTTTTGCCAATATTTTCTCCCATTCCTTAGGTTATCTTTTCATTTTGTCGATTGATTCTTTTGCTGTACAGAAGCTTTTTAGTTTGAGGTAGTCTCACTGTTTAGTTTTGCTTTTATTGCTTGTGTTTTTGGTGTCATATCCAAAAAATCACTGCCAAAAACAAAGCAAAGAAGCTTTTTCTCTATGTTTTCTTCTAGGAGCTTTACTTTAAATGTTTCAAGTCTTATGTTTAGGTCTTTAATTCATCACAAGTTAGTTTTTGTGAGTGGTGTAAGATAGGGGTCAAATGTCATTCTTTTTTAATGTAATACCCAGTTTTCCCAACACCACTTGTTGAAGAGATTATCCATTTCCCATTGTATATTCTTGGCTCCCTTGTCAAATATTAGTTGACCATATATGCATGGATTTATTTCTGAGTTTTTGATTCTGTCCCTCTGGCCTATGTGTCTGTTTCTATGCTAGTACCATATTGTTTTGATTACTATAGCTTTGTATTATAGTTTGAAATCAGGAAGTGTGATGTTTCAAATGTTGTTTTTTCTCAGGATTGCTTTGGCTATTTGGAGTCTTTTGTGATTCCAAATTAATTTTAGTATTATTTTTTCTATTTCTGTGAAAAATGCCATTGGAATTTTTATAGGGATTCCTTTTAATCTATAGATGGCTTTGGATAGTATGGACGTTTTAACAATATTAACTCTTCTGATCCATGAACAAGAGAGAGCTTTCCATTTATCTGTATATTCTTCAATTTCTTTCACAAATATCTTATAGTGTTTGGTTTATATACCTTTTACTTCCTTGGTTAAATTTCTTCATAAGTAATCTATTGTTTTTGATGCTATTGTAGATGGGACTGTTTTCTTTATTTTTCAGATAGTTCATTGTTAGTACATAGAAATGCAACTGATTTTTGTATGTTGATTTTTGAGGTTCTACTGAATTAGTTTCTTAGTTCTAACAGTTTTTTTGTGGAATATTTAGGGTTTTCTATATATAAGATCATGTCATCAGCAAAAAGACAAATTTAATTCTTTCTTTCTGATTTCGTTGCCTTTTATTTCTTTTTCTTGCCTGATTGCTCTGTCTAGGACTTCCAGTATTACATTAAATAGGAGTAGTGAGAGTGAGAACCCTTCTCTTATTCCAGATCTTAGAGAGAGAGCTCAACCTTTTACCATTGTATATGATGTTAGCTGTGGGTTTTTAATATATGGCCTTCATTATGTTGAGATATGTTCAATCTAAACCCAGTTTTCTGAGAATTTTTATCATAAAAGTATGTTGAATTTTGTCAAGTGATTTTTCTGTATCTATTGAGATGATTATAAGATTTTTTTCTTTCATTCTCTTAATATGGTGTATCACATTTATTGATTTGTGCATGTTGAACCATTCCTGTAACCAGGCATAAGTCTCACTTGATCATAGTGTGTAATCCTTCTAATGTGCTGCTGAATTTAGTTTGATAATATTTTGTTGAAAATTTTTACATCTATATTCATCAAGGATATTGGCCTGTAGTTTTCTTTTCCTGTAGTATCCTTATTTAGCTGTGGTGTTACAGTAATGCTGGCTTTGAAAAATGAATTTAAGAGTGTTCCTTCTTCAATTTTTGGGAAGAATTTAAGAAAGATTGGCATTAATTCTTCTTTAAATGTTTGCTTTATTCACCCACGAAGCCATCTGCTCCTGGGCTTTTCTTTTTTGGGAAGACTTGATTACTGATTCAATTTCCTTATTTTTTATTGTTTTGTTCAGATTTCCTATTCATGAGTCAGTCTTGGTAAGGTGAATATTTCTAGGAATTTATCCATTTGTCCTGGGTTGTCCAATTTGTTGACATATAATTGTTCATAGTATCTCTTATGATCTTTTGTATTTCTGTGATATCAGTTGTAATCTCTCCTCTTTCATTTATAATTTTATTTATTTGAGTCCTTTCTCTTTTTTCTTGATAAATCTAACTAAAGTTTGTCAGTTTTGGTAATCTTTTCAAAAACCTACTCTTAGTTTCACCAATCTTTTCTATTGTTTTTCTATTCCCTATTTCATTTATTTCTGTTCCGATTTCTGTTATCCCTTTCTTTCTGCTAAATTTAGGGTTTAGTTCTTCTTTTTCTAGTTCCTTGAGGTGTAAAACTAGGTGGTTTATTTGAGATTTGCTACAAACTTCCCTCTTATCACAGCTTTTGCTGCATCCCATAAGTTTTGGTATGTTGTGTTTCTATTTTTGTTTGTCTCAAGATATTTTTTGATTTACCTTCCAATTTCTTCTTTGACCTATTAGTTGTTTAGTATTGTGTTGTTTAATTTTCATGTTTGTGAATTTTCCTGTTTTCCGCTTGCATTAATTTCTACTTTCATACCATTCTGGTTGAAAAAAGATATTTGGTATGACTTCAATCTTTGTAAATTTGCTAAAACTTGTTTTATGACCTAACATATAATCTGTCCTGGAAAATGTTCCATGTGCTATTGAGAAGAATGTGTCTTCTTCCACTGTTGGATGGAATATCTGTCAGATCCATTTGGTCTAAAGTATAGTTCAAGTCCAATGTTTCCTTATTAATTTTCCATCTGGATGATCTTCCCATTGTTGAAAAGGGGGTATTGAAGTCCCCTACTACTACTGTATTGTTGTCTATTTCTCCCTTTAGATATGTTAGCATTTGCTTAATATGTTTAGGTGCTTCAATGTTGGGTGCATATATATTTATAATTGTTATATCTTCTTGATGAATTGATTCTTTTATTGTTATATAATTATCTTCTTTGTCTCTTACAGTTTTTGACTTGAAATCTATTTTGCCTGATGTAAGTATAGCTACTGCTGCTCTCTTTTGGTTTCCATTTGCATGGAATATCTTTTTCTATCCCTTCACTTTAATCTTATAACTTGAAACTGAAGTGAGTCTCTTATAGACAGCATATAGTTGAGTTTTGTTTTTTTATGTATTCAGCCATTCTATGCTTTTTTGATTGGAGAATTTAATCTATTTACAATTAAAGTAGTGATAGGTAAGGACTTACTATTCCCATCTTGTAAATGTTTTCTGGGCTGTTTTGTAGTTCCTTTGTTCTTTTATTCTCTCTTGCTGACTTCCTTTGCGAACTGATGATTTTCCTTAATAATATGCTTTGATTCCCTTGTCTTTATCTTTTGTGTATCTATGTATGTTTTTGCTTTGTGGTTATCCTGAGGCTTACTTGAAACATATTATATCTATAACAATCTATTTTAAGCAGATAACAACTTAATTTAAATCACATACAAATACTCTTTTTTTACTACCCTCCTCCATTTTATGTTTTTGATGAACAATTTACATCTTTTTATATTGTGTATCCATTAACAAATTATTGTAACTATAGGTATTTTTAGTACTTTTGTCCTTTAACCCTATTCTAGATTTAAATGGTACACACCACCATATTAAGGTATTAGAGTATTCTGAATCTGACTATATACTTATCTTTTCCAATATGTTACGTATTTCCTATATTTTCATGTTACTAATTAGTATCCTTTTGTTTCAGTTTGAAGAACTCCTTTCATCATTTCCTATAAGGCATTTCTAGTGGTGATGAACTCCCTCAGTTTCTGTTTGTTTGGGAAAGCCGCTATCTTGCCTTCACTTCTGAAGGATAACTTTGCCTGGTAAAGTATTCTTGTTGGCAGTTTTTTTCTTTCACCACTTTGAATATATCATCGTGCTCTCTCTGGCCTGCAAGATTTCTGCTGAGAAATCCACTGATAGCCTTATGGGGATTCTCTTATATAAAAGAATTTTTTTTCTCTTGCTGCTTTAAAAATTCTCTTGTCTTTCATTTTAGTCAGTTTTATTATAATGTGTCCTGGAGAGGATTGTTTTAGATTGAAATTTTGTGGTGACCTATTATCTTCATGAACTTGGTTATCCAAATCTCTCCTCAGATTTGGGAAGTTCTCAGCCAATATTTCTTTAAAGAAGCTTTTTACCCCTTTCTCCCTCTCTTCTCCTTCTGGGACTCTAATGATGCATAGATTGTTTATCTTAATGGTGTCCCATAGGCTTTCTCCCTTCCATTTTATTATTTTTTCTTTTTGCTCCTCTGACTGGATAATTTCAAATGAACTATCTTTGAGTTCACTGCTTTTTTTCTTCTGCTTGGTCCAGTGTGCTATTGAAGCTCTGTATTGAATTCCTCAGTTCAGTCATTGTATTCTTCAACTCCAAAATTTCTGTTTGGTTCTTTTTTATATTTTCTATCTCTTTGTTGAACTTCTCATTTTGTTCTTGTATTGTTTTCCTGATTTCATTAGATTATCTCTGTTCTCTTGTAGCTCTCTGAGCATCTTTAGAACAATTATTTTGAATTCTTTGTCAGGTAATTCATATATCTCCATTGCTTTGTGGTCAGTTATTGAAAGTTTACTGTGTTCTTTTGCTGGTGTCATATTTGCCTGCTTCTTTATGATCCTCCTAGTCTTGTGTAGGTGTGTGTACATTTGAAGAAATGACTGCTTCTTCCAGACTTTATGGGCTGACTTTTTGGTAAGGAAAGATCTCTACCTGTGGGTGGGGGACACACTGAAGCATACTCTGAACCCAGGTCTAGTGGGTGTTACATACAAGGGCATGTGGTGGCTCCACGTCCAGCGGGGCATGATGACAATGGCTCAAGCTGCTGGGGTCCATAACATCAACAACTGTGTGGTCTTTGGTGGGTGCCATGGGGAGTCCACAATGGCTACACATCTGTTGGGTGCCTCCAGGTCCAGCAGCTAGAGACCAGGGCAGGCATCAGTAGTGGGTGGAGTGGGTAGTGTGCACACACAGCTGTGGGAGCCAGCTACAGGTGCCTCTGTAGTGGCAGGGACTGGTTGCAGAAACAATTGTGTTGGCAAAGGCCAGAGCCAGCAGCAAAGACCAGGGCCAACATCAGGCACACTAGCAGCTGTGGGAGCCCTGGCTGTCGGTGTGCACTCCTGTGGCCACAGGGTCTCACCACAGTCATGCAAAGCATGTGGAGGCTGATCACAGGAGTTGGGCCAGAGTGTGTAGTTGCACAGCAGTAGAGGCTAGCTGCAAGTGAACTGAGCGTTGCAGGTCAGTGACAGGAAACAGGGCCTGTTCTTTGCTGACAAGCAGCTGTAGCAGCTCTGGATGATGGCCTGGGCTCCTGCAGCTGTGGAGTCTTGCCACAGGCATATGGCAGTGGAAGCTGATGACAGGACATAGGGAAGTTGGGTATAGGTGGATAGCTGGAGGGGCTAGCTGCAGGTAAGCCCAGCAGTACAGGCCAGTGACAAGAGACAGGGCCGGATCTGAGTCCACAAGCAACTGTGGAGGCTCCGGCTGTCGGCATGTACTCCTCTGGCTGCAGAGTCTCACCACAGGCACATACACAGCTGTGGAGGTCAGCTCTGGGGGCTAGGCTAGCATCTTGCACTGACACAGGTACAGAGGCGGGGACTGGCTGCTGGTGCAGATCCTGGGCTGAGAAGGAGAGGAAGCAGGGGAAGAATTGGGAAGAGATTCAGGCAGCTGGCATCTTTGAATGTGAAAACCTGCAAGGTGAAAACCACTGAAATCTGTAGGGGGTCCTTGGGGGTTGGACTGGCCATTGATTTCTTCAGTGACAAAAGCTGCTGTGGTCTTCTGCAGAGTAGGTCACTGGGAACCTCAGTGGCTCCCACTGCGTGGCTGATATTGGTAGCCCCTGCTCTTCTTCCTTGTTCCTATTCATCTCTATGCGCCTCAGCTTTGCTGGTCTTTAGGTGGGGTGAAACAAAAGCACGTCCTTCATGTATTGCCCCAAAGGCTGGGGATGCTGATTGGTCATCCCACTCTCCCTTTGCTCCTGAGGGGAACTCTCTCTTGATGGGGATTTCTCTCTTGGCACTGTGCTTGCCTGTGAGGCAGGATAATGCAGGCAGAATGAAGCTCTTCTTTCTTTCCTTTTTGTGCAGTTAGTCTCAGATTTTTTGTCCCACTGTGTTGCTGAAGTTTCTCAAGTGGATGCTTGAGCTCTCCCAGAGCTGTTTTTGTTTGTGGATACCCATCTAATTGTTGATTTTTATGCGGGCATGGAGGCTGAGGTTTCCCACATTGTCAGTTTGGTGACATCACCCCGTGTAAAATTTAGAATTGGTTTGTCACTAAATCTAAACTGCATGTTCCCCCAACTCAATGTCCCCTTAACCGGATCCCCCCAAAATAGTTACTCTAACACTACACAACTCAAGAAGTGTGACACGGGAGAATTAAAAATGGAAAATCAGTCTCTTATTTTTGCAAGGTTCACAAAAACATATCACTATAAAAACATGCTGCTAGGGTCCTTCCTGGAGCTCTGGAAGAGTCCTGTGTGTGTCCCTTCAGAGTCCCTGAAGCTTAAGTTCTAATGATTTCACAATAAACCGTGAGGACCTCAACCCTAATGTCAATCAGGAACTCATCACATGATCCTCTGACCTGCTTGCTCCTACTTTCTCCTTCATTTGCTGGTCTTTTCTCTCTCAGATGGATGTAAAATTCCACCATAACAATATCAAAATCAGTGGATACTTCAAGAATTTCTGCCTTATGTCCCTGACCACAGCCCTGTTCTGATTAGGTTTATCATGATCTTCTTCCTGAGTCTCGATAGTTTGCATTCTGATCATCCCTCACTATTGTCACAATAGGAACCGACACCTTTGTCCATCACCTCAGACACTTGAATAGACTCCAAAAGAGGCAGAATCACAGAGGAGGCAGAGTCTAGGTGACCTGGAATAAGGAACCATAACCAGAAACATAACCAGTGAAGTCAGGAGGCAGAGTTGCTGGGTTTAAATTATGATCTTTTTATTTATTTTATTTTTATATAAAATGTGGTCCTAGTGAAAAGTAAAAAATAGAATAGACAAGTTTAACATAAAAAGCAAGAATCTCGGGGCTGGCCCCGTGGCCGAGCGGTTAAGTTCGTGCGCTCTGCTGCAGGCAGCCCAGTGTTTCGTTGGTTCGAATCCTGGGCGCAGACATGGCACTGCTCATCAGACCACGCTGAGGCAGCGTCCCACATACCACAACTAGAAGGACCCACAACGAAGAATATACAACTCTGTACTTGGGGGGCTTTGGGGAGAAAAAGGAAAAAAATAAAATCTTAAAAATATATATATATTTAAAAAGCAAGAATCTCTCCCACTCAGAAACCCTAATCTCTTACCCCATAGTTAATCAGTGACTGTGTTTAACAATATCCTCAGTGTGTGCATTTGAAGGATTGGTTTTAAGGGAGAGATGATGACTCTGGCTTGAGACACATTAAGTTGAGGATTATGATGTTACATCCTGGTGGCAATGTTCCAAGAAACAGCTGGATATTTTAAATAGGCAGCTGGAGAAGTGAGAACTAATGAAGTAGATCTGGAATTTTTTCTGCATTGTTAACTACGTGAGAGAGAAGGAACAGTGAGGGAGAGAAAGGAGAGGTAGGAAAAAAAAACAGATCACAATTCTCAACACTAGGCAACACCCACATTTCAAAGGTGGCCAAGGAAAGTGCGGCCCTTGGAGGGGACAAAAGCAATGGTCAATGAGGCAAGAAAAGTTAAGAAATGCTTCTGTGTTTGAGTGACACGTAAACTCCACTTCCCTGTGAAAATGCAATATAAATATACTTGGCACCCAATATTTCTACTGACAAGAAAACTTACAGCAAACATAAGTAGATTTTTGCAATGTATTTTACTGTAAAAGTTTCCGCTGCTTGCTTTTGTTCACCAGTCTCCTACTCTGTGTTTCTATATGCTGGATTTTGGGCCTCCTGTCTACCTAGACATGGGGGGACCACAATCTCTCCCCATGTCTCAGCTTTCTTTTCAGTTCTGCTCCCCGGCTGTGTGAAAACCTCCCTTCTCTCTCACTGTGGTAGGCAGACTTCTAATATGGCCCCCAAAGATTCCCAACTCTTGGTATACATACCCTTGCATACTTCCCTCCTCTTGAGTGTGGACTGGACCCACTGAGTTCATTCCATGGCATAGGTGATGGGATGTCACTTCCATGATTAAGTTATAAAGATGTAACTGCTATCTTGCTAGGAGACCCTCTCTATTGCCTCTGAGCTTGAATATTTTCAGGAATTAAGCAGCCCTGTAGTGGAGGCCCCTGTAGCAAGGAACTGAAGGGAGCTTCTAGCTAACAGCCAGCAGGGAATTGAAGCCCTTAGTCCAACAGCCCATGAGTAACTGAATGTTGCTAATAAACACTGAGTGAGCTTGGAAGATGATCCTCCTCCAGTTGAGCCTTCAGATAAGATCATAGACCTTGGGCCAACACCATGATTGAAACCTTGTGAGAGACTGTGAAGCAGAGGACCCAACACAGCTGTGCCCAGATTCTTGACCTATAGAAACTATAAGATGATGTATGTGTGTTGTTTGAAGCCACTAAGTTTTGGGGTAATTTTTACACAGCAGTAAATAACTAATAAACACACCAACACTAGGGATTATGACAACCCCTAGTGCTGGTTGTCAGAAGTGTCCCAAATCTCAAATGTCAATTTCTAGGGGTGCAGGAAGGCTAGTCCAGGAGATCCTGAACCAGGACAGTGACCGGGGGTACAGAGAGGAGTACTGTATAGGAAGCAGGACCAGCTGGACTTGATCAACTGGATGGTGGGGGATTAAGGAGAGGAGTCGACCTGGGCTCCCAGGTGGAGAAAGGGATTGTTCACTGAGAAAATGGAATTAACCTATAGTGACAGAAAGCAGACCAGTGGTTGCCTGGGGATGGGATGAATAAAGGGGCAGGGGGAGTAGATTACAAAGGGCTATGAAAAAAAAACCCCGAACAAAAAAACACAAGTATCTGCCATATATACTAGTAGGTGCTCAATGCATGTCTACCTAGGTGTCATTGACAGAAGATATTTGTACTGAGTTTTCAGTCATTGACTGCTTACATTGGTTCAGAAAGAAAAATATGCAATTCTGATCCTGGTAACTTGTGATTAAATGCTTATCCCTAGAGATGTCATGATACTAAGATTAAAGAGAAAGTCTAAAAGCTTCTGGAAATGGAAATGGAAAATGGAAATAACAGTGGCTGCCTCTGGAGAAGAGAACTAAGACGCCAAAGGAAAAGGATAGGCAAGTAAGCCCATCATGCATTCTCCTGGGAAAAAGTCAGTGTTTTCTTCTCAGAAAGCTGATGGACCTTGCAAAAGTAAAGTGAACGTCGCTTACTAAACCCAGAGATATGCTCAGTTCCACCACTGCCCTCACTCTAACTCTCCTCTCAGGTGCAGAGAGTATCTACTGCCCTGCGGCTGAGTCCTTGCACTGGCAAAATATACTAATAGCAGTGGCATGTTGGTAAATATTTAACAACTGGCTCTCAAGGTCTGGAGTGGGGGATAATCACTGTAGCACTTGCCAGTATCTGTGGTGTAAATCCCAATTTCAAGTTGATGTCACAGAACACAATTGGGAAGACGTGTTCAAGTAGCTCTTACAAGCAACCCATCCTCTTCAGATCTCAGCTAAAGCATCATTTCTTTGAAGTTGTCTTTCTGAGAATCCTCATGCCAGTCAGGTGCTCCTGCTACGTGGCTTCATAGAATCCAGTACTTTTTCATTGCACTTATAACAATTAGAATAGTTATTATATACCTAGTTGTTTGTTATCCAAGTAGTTATTATATAATTAGTGGTTTAATGCTTTTATCCTCTGCTAGAATGTAAATCTCTAAGGGGGCAGGGACTGTGTCTTGTTCATCATTGTCTCCCCAACACCCTACATGGTGCTTTCCATATAACAGGCACTCAAATGCATTTGTTAAATAAATGAAAGCAGGGCTTGTGGGAACTACTCCATTCTCAGGTCCTCCCAGCCTTCTGTCAGAAGGGAAATCTCTTTTTCAGGACTTGCAATCCATCTTGGTCTCAGCTTCTGGGAGGAACGTGCAGAAGGGGCCTCACTTTCTAGTAGGAAGCCTTATGGACTTTGGTCTCAGGGTCTCTTTCTAGTTCTAGCTGTCAACTTATAGCACATGTGCTAGAGACTATTCATTTAAAAGAATCATTCAGTGCTTTAGCTCTAAGTTAAAAGAATCTTTTTGGTAGTGAAAATTAAATGCAACTATTTTTAATAGCTCTTTAATTATTTAAATATTAATATTAACATTTTAATAAGTCATCTCCCTTTATGGTATGCTGTAATAAATTAAATGTAATTATTTTATAGCCTTGGAGGTAAAATACAAAATGATGTTTGCAACATTATTTAGTTTCTAGAAACAAATACATCAAAATGTATAATACAGTGAATATTGTTTAGTTTTAAAAATATGTTTATTTTTTCTCAGATTATAGTAGTCTATGTTTACTACAGAAAATTTGGAATATGAACAAAAAATATAGTAAGAAAATAAATATCACTTATAATATTAATACCTTGAGAAATCTAGTGTTAACATTTTTGTATAGTTTCTTCTATTTATGTTATCCATATCATATAGTTTAATTTTTAGGAAAAATGAAATCATAGGCATTTTTAATTTTGTATCCTTCTTGGGTTTTTTGTAGCTTGCAGATATAAGTTGGTGTTCTCTCTTTGAAGGGCAATTAAAAATGATACAAATTTAACATTCACGTACTCTTTGACTAGCGATTCTATTTATCTTCCATGTATACCCCATGTACATGAAATATACCCCACGTGCATGAAATATGATGGATATATAAGAATATTTTAACAGCAAAAGACTAAAAACAACCTAAATGTGCACATGGTATAGCCATACAATGAAATACTATTCAGCCATTAGAAAGAAAGTGATACATATAGATAAATAATCCTCAAGCTCAACTGTTAGAGAAAAAGGAAGAGGAAGGACAATGTTGATAGTATACTCTCTTCTGTGTACAAAATTAAAAGTGTAAAAGGGAGATTATGTACCTTTATGCTAATATAGGCATAGAATATTTCTGGAATCAGATGTAAAAATAATCCTCTGGGGAGGGATCTTGGCATCTGGAATGTGAGGAAGGGTTAGTTTCCCTTGCATATACCCTTTTGCAAGGTAATTTTCTTCTTTTTTTTAAGATTGGCACCTGAGCTAACATCTGTTGCCAGTCTTTTTGTTTTCCTTCTTTCCCAAACCCCCCCATTACATAGTTGTATATGCTAGTTGTAGGTCCTTCTAGTTGTGCTATATGGGATCTTGCCGCAGCATGGCCTGATGAGTGGTGCGAGGTCCACGTCCGGGACCCGAACCAGCGAAACCCTGGGCCGCCAAAGCTTGAGCATGTGAACTTAACCACTAGGCCACGGGGCTGGCACCTGTAATTTTCTTTTTTATAGCTATGTGCATGCATATTACTTTTTTTAATTAGAAAAAGTTAAAGATTTTTAAAAGGACTTGCTATTCTAATATTCAGAAATATCTACTGCCAATGTTTTGATGTATTTTCTCCCAGTCTTTTTCTTTGTGTGAGTATATGTATGTGTGTTTGTGGATACATATATAACTGTGTATATAAACTGATAGGAAACAGTCTCCAAGATAATGTCAAAATTGATAGCAAACTGTATATATAATCTTATATATTAATTTCTACCATTTACTGTTATTATATTGTGATATTTTTTCATGTCAATGAATATTCTTTGAAAACAAAGAATATTTTGAATGGCTATAAAAATTTATATACACATATATCTGTGTATGTGTATGCATTGTTTATTTTTTCCTTTTGATTAATGTAAGCAACACTGTAATAAATATCTTTGTACATATTCAATTCCATTAATTTATTTAATTCGATTTTAAATTATTTTCTTAGGATAAATTCCTCAAAGTAGAATAACTGGGAATTAAGGGTCTGTATATATGGTTAAATTATTTTACAGAATGTCTATACCGATTTACTGTCCCACGTATAGAAGAGATTATCTATTAACTATAATGTTGATTTTCCAAAATTAAAATAGCTTTGTTGCACTTTTTAATTATAAAATTAATATGTACTAAATATGCTAATTCAGAAAATATACGAAAGTTGTAAAAAGGAAAATAAAAATCATTACCCAGAGATATTCACCATTAACACTAACATATACATCCAAATTTTTCCTAATATATATTAACCTGATTTTGTTTAACTTCATGTTTCTTTCCAAGTCAATAGATTATATGGAGGTACCAGTACCTTTTTAGTAGGTACATAGTAATCTGTTCTTATAAGGATATACTGTAAATGGCTGTCTCAGATTGGGTTCCCTGGGAAACAGACTCTGAGATGAATTTTAACAGGCAGGATATTTATTAAGGAGTGCCCTTGGTATCAATATCTTTGAAAGGGAGGGGAAAGACAGAATTGAACAGAGCAAGAAGTTAAACTGGGATGCAAGCCCAAAGAGAGCCTGAGCTGACCTCACAAGGAGCTCTGGTGCTGGAATGGCTCCTCAGAGTTATCCCAAATTGGACTGAGATGGCCAGGCCTTTTTATACCCTGGCACCGATCAGTCATTGGGTATGGGCCATCCCGGAAAGGGCATGCCTCTCTGCAGGTGAGGCAATCCCCGAAGGAGCTAACAGCATTCCCAGAAGTTGGGGTAACAAATCCTTCACTGAAGAGGGATTTGGGTAGCATATCTCAGTGTCCACTGCAGTCTACTGTTGTTTTGTTTGGATATACTTCTTCATATATGTTCTGGGAGCAGCAACACCAGGATTAAGGTAGGCCTCCTTTTCTGTGGGAAACTCTAAAAAGGAAGGTTAATGGAACAAACTACAACCCCTGGCTCTGCAGCTGGTCTCAGGGCTACAATTGATACTCATCATCTCCCTCTTCTTCTATTCACGCTAGATTCCCCTTACCCTCAGCTATCACTCCTGCTGATCTCAGTGGCTTACCTGGTGGCATGACCCAGACATTCATCCTTGAGGGTATGAACCCCCTGTCACTATGTCCTACTTGGACTAAGATTGCTACACTTCTCCATTTATGCTCAAAATTGGGCAAAGGTGCACCAAGAAGTGTCCAGTTGGATCAGCTGGATGCCAAACATATTCCTCCATGCCTCTGTTGTGTAACCTTTTTTTTTTTTGAGGAAGATTAGCCCTGAGCTAACATCTACTGCCAATCCTCCACCTTTTGCTGAGGAAGACTGGCCCTGAGCTAACATCCATGCCCATCTTCCTCTACTTTATACGTGGGACGCTCGTCACAGCATGGTTTGACAAGCAGTACGTAGGTCCACACCAGGGATCTGAACCAGCAAACCCCAGGCTGCCAAAGCAGAACATGCAAACTTAACCGCGGCGCCACCAGGCTGGCTCCCATCTGTCGTGTAACCTTTTGATGCCAGAACAGTGAATCCTCTTTTTGCCTGCTAGTCTCTGGACTCAAAGAACACAAAGAACTTAGGTTGGCAGCCACAGCTTGTAGCTCAAAGGGAGTCTTGCTGTGTTCCCTGGTAAAATTGTGTTCCCTTTGGAGACCTGGACCAGCCCTGCAGAGCTCAGAGTTGGGAACTAATTTCCCATGGATCTCTTGTGTTTCTGCACTTCTTGCAAGCACACACCAACAGCTTTTGTTCTGAACGATCTTTCCAAGGATGTTTGTAGAGTGAACAGCTGTAGAGGATAAAGATGGGGTCTCTCTTCAGAACAAAAGACAGCTTTGTTTACTGTCCAGTATAATAAAGATAATGATTCCCTCTGGGGAAAAGTTTGGGCAGATTGTTTGATAAAATATTTGGGTTCTCTAGACTCAGTGTCCCTCAGCCATGATGCAATCCTACTGCACGAACAGCATCTATCTAGACCACATTACATCTTCCTCATGGTATTTGGGGAACAAGGGAAATCAAGACAAACATAAGCCTCATGCTGCTTGCTTTGCTACGAACAACAAAGTCTTTTGCCTCTGACCTAGGAGTCTCATGTCTTCTGCTAGCATCCATAAAAGTGGCAGGCTAATTTGTGAACTTGTAAATAGGGTAAAATCTCAGACCCTTCATAGTTCTTGACAACTATGTTATTACCAAGGGTGGGAGAATTAACACAGCCTGGGGCAGAAATTTAAATGTATATTGTTATCCATCCCATGTAAACGAGAACTGTTTCTGGTTCTCTTGTCTGAGAGAGATGGAAAAGAACATATTTGTCAGATTAATGGTCACATATCTTGTACCCGTGTCTGTGTTACTCGCCTCTAGCAGACACCACATCTTGTATCTCTTTCCAGAATGAGTCTGGTTTTTCTAGGGACCAAATTGGTGAATAAAATGGAGGCATGATGGGGATCACCACTCCTGCATCCTTTAGATCTTTAGGAGTGGCACTAATTTCCATCATTCCTTCCAGCAATACTGTTTTTTATTTATATCTTGGCTAGCGGAGAGGGCAGTTTCAAAGGCTTCCAGTTGGCCTTCTGCATCATGATAGCTGTTATTTCATAGGCCAAGGATCCAATGTGAAGCTGGTACTAGGAAGTATATCTATCCTGATTATATATTTGAGGACTGAGGAAATGACTAACGTGTGGGTCTGTAGATCAGTGGACTCAGTATGACCTGGACCTTGGGTAAGACTTCATTTATTACTTGGCCCCCATAGGCACCTACTCTAACAAGGGTACTATGACAATTCTTTGTGTCTCTGAATATCAATGTCAATTCAGACTCTGTGATCAACAAACCTTGAAATGTTTACATATTCCCATTTTCCAAGTGCACAGTTATCTGAGTAAATGGCCTTAGGTCCAAAGGTTCTGGAATGACTTTTGGGGAAGGACTGAGGAAGTCATTACCATGTACATTTGCCTTTGTGTTGCAGGTTCCTTCCTCATGCGGACCTCATCCCTTCTTGGGCTTCTAATGGTCTCCAGGTCTAAAAACAGATTCATGTTCTGAATCTTGGCAAAGAATTGTGGTTTTAATTGAAGTGACTGCCTTAGTCTCCGACTATATATCTTTGAATTCATCTGATGATACAAACTGAGTAGTACTCTCATTGGCTGCCCATCTATTTTTCCCCCAGGGACACCACATTCTATTAATTATATCCATAATTCTCTGTGGGTCACTTCCCCTTGCTGCTTTCCTGACTTTATAGTACAATAATTGTTTAACTTGGCTTCTGAACCTTAAACACCAAAACCTGGCTTCTATCATTTTGGGGTCCTATTATCCCTATTGCTACCAGTAAATTTAGTTCTTTAGTGGCTTCCTTTACCATCAGCTCTGGCTTATAGAAAGTCACCAATGAGCCTCGTAATGAGACTGGTGCCCCTCACAAGAGTACATTTCTTGTGTCCTTGACATATGGTGTAGTCTCCTGGCCTTCTGTAAACTAATCATCTTGTGGGTTTTCCATCTTTACATAGTATATGGTCTCCAGCATAATCAACTGTCTGATCCTTTAAATTCTTTCTTCCTCTCTCTGCCATGGCAAATATGGCACTTTAACCTCACTTTGTATGGGCCATAATTTTTTCCATGCTTCTAGAAACCATCCTAGTAACAAATTCACACTGTGTCTTGAGTTTCTTATTATGATGTTAATACCGGAGTACAGGGAGAGTATTCCCAAATCTAACTTCTTCCTTATCCATCCTCACGTTCCCTGTCTTTTCATCAAGCACTCTCAAAACTCAATCCCACACATACTCTCTCTGTTCATGATGGTTAGATATTGAAGCTCCTGTTGGTATAGTTCCTTTCCTCCATTATCAGATCCAGCACATTGACACTTAACATCGAAAAAAAAAAGCCTACTGCACAGGAGACAACCTGAGAGCAATCTTAAGAGGAGGGCACTTGTTGTCTTGGGAAGAGGTCTCTGCACCATCTCTGAACAATGCGGAAGGGATAAGTCTTAATAGAGAAAGGTGGGCCTCTTCTGGGAATATCCTCCTCTAATATGTCAAGCCTCATTCTTTCTCAACCAGGGCCTGACCTTGGCTTAGTATATCTGTCTTGATTGGAAGTTTAATCTTTGGAGATAGCCGCTCTGACTGAGTTTATTCTTTAGTTTACTCTAGTCTCTCACTGCAGGAGATGAGAGCCACTTTGTATGCTATCAAGGAGACCTTGTAGTCTTCACTTTTGGCTTTCAATTGGTGATTAATCCCTCTTAGGTTTTCATTATCTTTTCCCAGTGCAACAATCTGGCTAAGGAATAGCCACCTGTCATAGTCAGCTGGAACTGCTGTAATAAAATACCATAGACTGGGTGGCTTATACAACAGAAATATATTTCTCACAGTTCTGGGAAGTCTGAGATCAAGTTGCATGCCTTCTGATTTGATTCCCAGTAAGAGCTCTCTTCCTGGCTTGCAGACAGCTGCTTTTCACTATGTCCTCACATGGCCTTTCCTTCAGTGTGTATGAGCAGAGAGGAGGAGGAGAGAGATGCCTTCTTTTTCTTATAAGACCACCAATCCTGTTAGATCAGGGTCCTACCATATGACTTCATTTAACCTTAATTACCTCCTAAAAGCCCTATCTCCAAATACAGTCACATTAGGGCTTAGAACCTCAACCTAAGGATTTTGGGGGAACACAATTCAGTCCATAGCACCACTCAATTTCATTGTTCTTATAGTTATTATTTTCCCCATATTTCTTTAGTATCTGATACTTCATACCAGTTAATACATACCCTTCCACTGGTATACCAGCCTGATTCACCACTCATGAAAGTTAATAACTGGATGGTAATCTTGTGATAGAGGTCCTCATTGTCAGGTGGGCAGCTAATGATCAAGCTCCAAAACCCTGTCTTAGTGCCTGCTTCCTCAGACCTCACTCTTGGTGCCAACTGTCACAGGTTGGGTTTTTGGGAAGCAGACTATGAGATAGAATTTAACAGGCAGGACGTTTATTAAGGAGTTCCCTTGGAATGAGCACTTGTAGAAGGGAGGGGGAGGAAGCAGGATTGAGCAGAGGGAGAAATTGAGCTGTATGCAGGTCCCATAAGGAGCTAGGGAGATAAAGTTGACCTTCAGAGTGGTCCTGAGTTGGCTAAGATGGTCAGGCTCTTATACACCAACTTTGCTCAGGAATTGAATGTGGGACATCCTGGGAATGGGCCTAACCCCAAGCAGTGTAGTTTTCTGCAAATGTAGCAATCCTGAAGGTACCAAAGACTGCCGACAGCATTCCAGTACCTGGGACAAGTCCTTATTGTAGGGGGATCTGGGCAGCGCATCACAATGTCCACCAGTGGGGGGAAGTATTTGAATCTCTCACTTCTTTTGCTTTCACAGAGGGGAGAGAATTTCCACACCCCTAAGATAAAAAAGAATGAGAAGTCTTCCCTTTTCCTCAGTCTCCCTCCCCAGGGCAGTAGGAATGATTTCTCTGATAGATGAGATTAGAGAAGGAATCAAGCTTGAAAGGCTAAACACTTTCTGGGCTTTTTCTCTTTCTGTCTCTGTCTCATTCCTTTTCTCTGTCTCTTTTTATCCCCAGTCTTGTCAGTAGGATTCAACAAATTCTCTCCTCCTCGATGTTATAAGCTTATGGAGCAGACCTGAATCCCACAGGACGGCCTGAGAATGTCCAGTTTTGCCTATGACTGGGTGATGTATTCAGTGATGGGTTTGGATGAGGGCACCGTTAGCAAGCCCATTTGTCAAACCAAGCCTCTTTCTCTAATTGCCTTTATCCAAGCTAATTTTTATAAATTGCATTTATTATGAAAATTTCAAACATGACCAAAAGGAGAGAGGATGCTAGTACAATGAATGAACATATATTCAGTACCCAACTAAACAAATGTCAGGATTTTTATTCAAGCCAATATTTTGATTTCCTCCTGTCTGATTCCTGAATCTTATTTTTCATTTGTTTCCATACTTGGGAAGGGAAGAAAATAGTGTCATTTTAAAGATTCTTTTCAAAAATCAAGAAATTTAACATAAAATCTGGATTTGTGACTGCCCTTGGGGAAAATAAAAAGGAAAAAGAAAAACTGGCAACACTGGACAGCTTGGCAATAACCAGCTGGCTCTGAGAAGCAGCTACCTGCTTTAGACCAGGTGTGAGCACTCCTGTTTGTCATGATCTCCTCCCCTCCCAACAGAGAGGCCAAGTGTGAGTTTGTCATTCACCATAAGGCTTAAACTGTTCCTTTTATGCATCGAGTTTCCCTCCTTCCCTCTACTTACTTACGTTGTCTGTCTGGCTCCTGCAGGCATTTGAATTTTTGGCCCTTGCTCTACAGACAGCCTCTTTAAGTCTACCGAAGGACCAAATCCAGTGAGACATACTCACAATGTCTGAGTGTTCATAACAGCTTTACTATAAGACAAAAACCATGTGCAAAATGTCCATCAGCAGGTAAACAGACAAACTGTAGAATAATCATACAATGGATTACTATAGCAGCACTAAAAAGGAATGAATAATTGATATACACAGCAACATGGATGAATCTCAAAATAATTATGCCGAGTAAAAAAATAAGACAAAAAAGAGTACATAATCTATTATTCCATTTATATAAAATTCTAGAAAGTGCAATTAACCTATAGTGACAGAAAGCAGACCCGTGGTTGCCTGGGGATAGGATGAACAAAGAGAGGGGATGGATTACAAAGGGCTACGAGGCAACTTTTGGAGTTGATGGATATATTTATCTTGATTATGGTGATGGTTCCATGGATTTATATATATGTCCCATTTCATCAAACCATTCACCTTAAATATGTGCAGTTTATTATACGTCAATCAAACCTCAATAAAGCTGTAACAATAACAACAAGAAATAAAACTCAAAACAAACAAAAGACCACACCAGGTACCTGCCATACATACTAGTAGGTGCTCAATGCATGTCTATGCAAGTGTCATCAACAGACGATATTTATATTCATTTTTTATTCACTGATTGCTTACATTGATTCAGAAAGAAAAATCTGCAGTTCTGATCCTGATAACTTGTTATTAAATACTTATCCCTAGAGATGTCATAATACTAAGATTAAAGAGAAAGTCTAGGGGCTAGTCTGGTGGCTCAGTGGTTAAGTTTGCACGTTCTGCTTTGGCAGCCCAGGGTTCGCCAGTTCGGATCCTGGGTGAGGACATGGCACCGCTAGGCAAGCCATGCTGTGGCAGGTGTCCCACATATAAAGTAGAGGAAAATGGGCACAGATGTTAGCTCAGGGCCAGTCTTCCTCAGCAAAAAAGAGGAGGATTGGCAGCAGATGTTAGCTCAGGGCTAGTCTTCCTAAAAAATAAAAGAAAGTCTAAATGCTTCTGGAAATGGATAACAGTGGCTGCCTCTGGAGAAAAGAACTAAGATGCAAGGTGAAAAGGATAGGCAAGTAACTTTTTACTGTTTGAATTAGTCACATGTATGTAATAAGTTCTATTTAAAAAGTTCCTTTTTTAGAAATAACTTGATTACAAAAACATGCAGTAAAAGATCATAGGAAGTGATTTGAATATGGTTCCATAAAACATTTTAACCCAGAGATAATTTATAGCTAACAAAATAAATTAAACATATGTAAGCTTTTGGTGGTGATGAGAGAATTAAGGAACTAGTCATCTATTAAGAATAAGACCACATTTCCAGCCAACTTATCAGTACCACTGAATACTAGAATACACTAGACAATGCCTTGAGAGTTCTGAGGGAAAGTAAATTCAGCTATACTGACCCAAAGAATAAAGAGCCTTTCAAATATTCAAAAACTGAAAATTTGCCTTCCATTCTTTCAGAACTAGTTATCAAGGATGTTCTCCCACAAAACAAGAAGATAAACCAAGGAAGTAGATATGAATTCTAAAAGAGTGGCTCCAACGTTGGAGCACAGTAAAGGGAAGTTCTCAGCAGTACAGCAGAGTTAAAGAACAATTAGGCTAAGTGAAGGCAGAAGGTCAAAGTTTCCTGATGGGCAATCACCAGGGTGCAAAAGAAAGAAAGCATCTCTGTAAAAGGAGAGAAAACGGAAAAAGTTGATATGATAAATTAAGTAAAATAAGCAAGGAAAAAAATGCAATTTGAAATTCCAGGAAAAGTAAAGCCATACAAGAAGTGTGTGATCCAAATATGAAGCACAAATATTTGGGCAATTGTTAATAAGGGAAGAGAATCCATTTGATCCTGATGCTCTGCACATTTTCCTTTGAGTAGCTTTCTAGTGGTTGTGACAGAGGTCTTGTAGAGAAGAAAATGTAATTCTGGACTCTACTTAGTCTGGAAGTTGGTTGTTAATTTTGAGTCAGCCTATGGACAAAACACAAAAGACTTACTTGACTGTGTTTAAGGGAGGTGAGCAGAAGGTGAGAAGGAAGAATAGTGGTATTGGTATTGGAGAGTTGAAATACCAAATAAGGTTGAAATATTATCTAGAGTTTCACAACGTATTATTAAAAGTTACAAAAATAAACAACAAAAGAGCTAAAATTAATGTAATAGTTAAATATTGGAGGAGTGGATGTTAGCATAATCCTTCTTTTTCTTTTCTTTTCTTTTTTTTGAGGAAGATTAGCCCTGTGCTAACATCTGCTGCCAATCCTCTTCTTTTTTTTTGCTGGGGAAGACTGGCCCCAAGCTAACATCTGTGCCCATCTTCATCTACTTTATATGTGGGATGCCTACCACAGCATGGCCTGTCAAGCATTGCCATGTCTGTACTCGGGATCTGAACCAGAGAACCCCAGGCCACTGAAGCAGAATGTGTGAACTTAACTGCTGCGCCACCAGGCCGGCCCCTATTTTTCATAGCAGATAGACATTAGATATTGTCTAAAGCTGATGTGAACATATTTAGAAATACTGAAGGAATTACAAACAAACAAAAACATGTAAAAGAGGCTGTCCCTGGGGTTTAGTCCTAGAGGTAGAAAGGGTTAGGATGAGATTCGTTGCTTTTCATCATAAATTCTTTTGTGCTGTTTAATTTGTTTCCTTTTATCTGTTGCTAGGTGTGCATTTCTTTGACTGAAAAAAAATTAGAGGCTGGCTTCTCTGTTTACATGGAAACAATATTTTAGACATCTACCCTATCAAGGATGACTCCCTAAAGCGAGTCCGGCCTCATCCCAGATCTTTCAGAACAAGCAAGGAGGAGGAAATTCCAAGGACACCAAGAACCTTGGACTAAGCAAATGGTTCTTCTCCTCATACTTTATTCTCTACCCTAAATGATATTTAAGAACCCTCAGTTCCTCTTACACTAGTTTCAACCCTCTACTTGTGAAATTTCTTTTTTTAAAGTGTCTGAGTAGTTCTGGTGCTCCATTTTTTTGGGGGGATAGGGTTTTGCCTGCAACAAGGTTACTGATTTTGAAAGGGGAGGTATTCTGTCTTCCTCTTATTACCAACTTTGGGACAGAATTGATTGCTCATGTTTAGAAAAAATTGTGTTTTTAGTATTGAAAAAGGAATGAGAAAATCATGGTTTAATCTAGTAGGTAGGACACCATTACTACCACCAGTTAGCAGCACACCTTAATTGTAAAAATAGAAAAAAATGGAAAACCATTTCTGGTTTTTGAAAAGCTCTAGCAATATAAGCAATAGCAAGTATCCTGTAACCAAGTGAAAAATGCAAAGGAAGAATACTTAATTTTGGGAGAGTAAAATGAGACAGTTGTCTTGATCCCTAAAATACTATGCTACAGATATTCATGGGGTTTGTAGAGGTAGTGAAAGTAAAGAATAAGAAAGCAAAATCAGCAAATCTCTCTTTGGTCTAAATTTCCAGTTGCTGCACCTGGAACTCTGTAGAAGGGGTGGGGAAGGGAAGAATCATGAATCAAATGTTACTGAGAAGTCTTTCTTACAAGATCTATATGAGGAAAACTACAAAACTGATGAACAAAATCAGAGAAGAATTAAATAAATGGAGAGATATTCCATGTTCATGGATAGGAAGATTCAATATCATCTAGATGTCAGTTCTTCCCAACTTGATCTAAGGATGCAATGCAATACAAATCAAAATTCCAGCAAGTTATTTTATGGATATCAACAAACTGATTCTAAAGTTTATAGGGAGAGGCAAATGACCCAGAATAACCAGCACAAAACTGACAGAGAAGAACAAAGTTGGAAGACTGATGATACCCAACTTCAAGACTTACTATAAAGCTACAGTAATTAAGACAGTGTGATATTGGTGAAAGAATAGACAAATAGATCAATGGAACAGAATAGAAAGCCCAGAACTAGACTCCCATAAACATAGCCAAGTGATCTTTGACAAAAGAGCAAAGGCAATACAATGGAGTAAAGATATTAACAAATGGTGCTGGCACAATTGGACATGCACATGCAAAAAAAAGGAATCTAGATACAGATCTTACATCCTTCACAAAAATTAACTCAAAATGGGTCATAGACCTAAATATAAAACACAAAACTATAAAACTCCTAGAAGATAACAGGAGAAAACCTAGATGATCCTGGGTATGGTTATATATTTTCAGATACAACACCAAAGACATAATCCATGATATAAATAATTGATAAGCTGCAATTCATTGAAATTAAAAACTTTTGCTCTGCAAAAGACAATGTCAAGAGAATCAGAAGACAAGCCACAGATTGGGAGAAAATATTTGCAAAAGACACATCTGATAAAGGACTGTTATCCAAAATATACAAAGAACTCTTAAAACTCAACAGTAAGAAAACAAAGAACCCAAATCAAAAATGGGCCAAAGATCTTTTTCTTTTTTGATTGATTTATTTTTTTGCTGAGGAAGATTCGCCCTGAGCTAACATCTGTGCCAATCTTCCTTCATTTTGTATGTGGATCACCGCCACAGCATGGCCACTGATCAGTGGTATAGGTCTGCGCCCAGGAACCAAACCCACGCTGCTGAAGTGGAGCATGGCAAAGTTAACCACTAGGCCATGAACCTGGCCCCTGGGCCAAAGATCTTAACAGATCACACCAAAGAAGATATACAAATGCAAATAAGCACATGAAAAGATGTTCTACATCATATATCATCAGGGAAATGCAAATAAAAACAACGAGATAATACTATACATATTAGAATGGCCAAAATCTGGAACACTGACAACACCAAATGCTGACAAGGATATGGAGCAACAGGAATTCTCTTACATTGCTGGTAGGAATGCAAAATGGTACAGCCACTTTCGAAGATAATTTGGCAGTTTCTTAGAAAACTAAACATAATTTTACCATATGATCCAGCAATCACACTCCTTGGTATTTATCCAAAGGAGTTGAAAACTTATGTCCACACAAAAACCTGCACAGGAATGTTTATAGCAGCTTTATTCATAATTGTCAAAACTTGGAAGCAATTAAGATATTACTCAGTAGGTGAATGGATAAATAAACTGTGGTACATCTGGACAATGGATTATTATTTAGCACTAAAAAGGCATGGCAAGACATGAAAAGACATGGAGGAAGCTCAAACGCATATTACTAAGTGAAAGAAACCAATTAGAAAAGGCTACATTCTACAGTTTACACAGTATGCTTTATATAGTATGATTACACAGTATTACATAGTATATTTACATAGTATGACTCCAATTATATGACATTCTGGAAAAGGCAAAACTATGGAGACAATAAAAAGATCAGTGGTTGCCAGGGTGAGGTAGGAGGGAGGAATAGGTAAAGCACAGAGGATTTTTAGGACAATGAAAATACTAGTATGATATTATAACGAGGGATATATGTCATTACACATTTGTCCAAATCCGTAGAACGCACAACACCACGAGTGAACCCTAAGGTAAACTATGGACTTTGGGTGATTATGATGTGTCAATATAGGTTCATCCTTGGTAACAAATGTATCATTCTGGTGAGTGATGTTGATAAAGGGGGAGAGGCATGCCTGTGTGTGGGCAGGGGGTATATGGGAAATCTCAGTACCTTTGTCTCAATTTTGTTGTGAACCTAGAAAAAACTAAACTAAACTAAAACTGCTCTAAAAAATGAAGTCATTAAATGAGGGCAGCCAGGTGGTGCAGCAGTTAAGGTCGCATGTTCTGCTTTGTTGGCCCAGGGTTGGCCAGTTTGGATCCCGTGTATGGACCCACACACCACTGCTCAAACCATGCTGTGGCAGGCGTTCCACATATAAAGTGGAGGAAGATGGGCACGGATGTTAGCTCAGGGCCAGTCTTCCTCAGCAAAAAGAGGAGGATTGGTGGCAGATGTTAGCTCACGGCTAATCTTCCTCAAAAAAAATAAATAAAATAAAGTCATTAAAAAAAGTCTTCTGTAAAAGAAACAGCATCATTATTGTCATGAAAACAAGTTGGCTGAACATATCTTACTCTAAGCAGAAGTCTAAGGTCAATGGAATAACTTTGAAATCTTCTTCATTCTAAAATTATCCAGAGAGGAAAAAAACATAAGTTTAACAAAATTTTTAAAGAAGGTCTGTCATCTAAATAGTCACAAACTAGCTCTGTGAGTTATAAGGCAAAATTCTTCACGTTGTTGGTTAATAAATGTGTAACTGTAGGCCATCCAAGACCAGTTCAACTGACCTTATCTTTTCAACAGAGTAATTAAGAGTGGTTTTTCAGGAACTGAGACCCTTGTCCAGTTCAGGTTGGTTCAGACCACAAATCCATCAACTGGGCCCAAGCAAATACTCTACAAGTGACCCTCTTGACGTCAAGGAGCTCCACCTGCAGATCATGGCAATGCTGCCATTTTGTGAACACGCCTTCTATGAAGAGGCATGAAGCTTGACTATGCTTGTGCAGATCATCAATTACCTCACTTCTCCTTACTTCCAATCATCTATCTCCACACTTCAGACCACCTTGCCCTGCTACCCTGTAAATATCCTTGAGTCCCCATTTTCGGGAAGGCGGATTTGAGACTTGTTCTCTTGCTTCCTCACTTTGCTGCCTTGTGATTAAACCCTCTCTTTGCTGCAATTTCATTGTCTCAGTGATTGGCTTTCTGATCGATAGGCAAAAACGAACCTGGTTTGGTTACAAATGTTAACCATTTATTCTGTAATGTATTTATATTACATTTATATTACATTAATATGTAATTCTATAAATGCAAGTTTTATATTTGTAATATTAAATATCTACTTTTGGACCAGGTTGGCTAAGAGATTGAGTTGAAATAATAGTCTAACGGGCATGTGTCTTCTTCTTTAGACACCTAACCTATTGAGGATGAATCCCCAAAGTGGGCTAGGCCACATTTCAGATCATTTGAAATGAGCAATGAGGTAGCAATTCCAAGGATACCAAGAAACTTGGACTACACACAGCTGTTCTACTGATACTTTATTCCCTACCCTAAACAATATTTAGGACCTTTAGCTTGTACCTACACTAGTTCCAGATACATTTTTTGATATTTTGTTCTCACCTATGACTTGAATCTATTCATGAAAACTGCGGTGTTTGAAAATCTTTGCCAAGAGATATGGAATCTTGATTAAGAATCTCATGAAAGCAGAGGCTCCTGGGAAATATGATCCTGTAACAGAGTCAATACATTATGGGACATATTACTTGATCTTACCAAATAGCTAAAGGTTGAATGTATCTGCAATTTGCTTACATTTATGATTTATCAGAGTAGATCAACTAATGTGAAGAATTTGTGACAAAATAGAATCTGGAAAAGAATCAAGGCATATTTTGAATGTCATTAAGTATTTTAGATTATATTTTGTAAACCATAGGAACCACAGAAAACTTTTGTGCCTTTTTAAAGGGAGGTGAATGAAAGACAAGGACTTTTCAGAAGGCTGTTATAATTTTTCTCATGTAAGGCAATGGGAATCGGGGAGGGAAGGGCTTAAATGAGGATAGAGCAGAAAAAGCAAGGGATTTGAATGAGGATATGGTAGGACTTAGGCTTTTTTGAAGGAAAAGAGTCAAGTCTACAATGTAGACCCTAGGGAACTAGGTAATTATTTGCAAACACCAGCTCAACTATTGATTAAGTGAGAGGGCAAAATAAAGACAATTTTAAATCTCTATAAACTCAGAAAGTTGACTACCCAAGCCCTTGAATATTTTTAAAACATTGCTAAAAAGTTCTGAGCAAGATAAAAACAACAATGTAACTAATACCAATGGCATTTCTATAAAAGTCTTAATTCATTTAACATTCATATCAACTCTATGAGATAGGTACTATTGTTATTTTCATCTTACAGTTGAGAAAACTGAGGCACAAAGAGATTTTCCCAAGGTCACATATCTTTCCAGAGCAGTCTGATTCCAGAGTCGATGCTGTTAATTACTACACTATGCTGAAATTACAAGGCTGTTAAGAGAAATCAGGAAATTCGAATAAGAAAGATGCCTTATTTTAAGTGTTGAATTTTGAGCTGGAGCTTTCCGGCAAGTAAGCTGAACATGAGGAATTACAGTTAAGGAAAAATCAGGAAACACAGTAATTTCGGGAGACTCTTGAAGAGAAAGAACGTAGCAGAGAACAACAGAGAGCTAGGAGTTTAACCATGGGATGGAAGAAAGAGGAGCTAGCAAAGGAATCAGAAGACCAGTAAACCAGGTAGGTTTAGATCCCAGGAATTGTCTTAAAAGAAAGGGAAATAGGGTTTCAAAGAAGAGAGAGAAATTGAGTGTGCCAAGAAAATGAAGAATGAGAAAATGATTGGAAATTAGAATTCTGATAACCTTAAAGTGTAATATCATTTTGCTGTTATGGAGTCAAATTGATAAAAGCTAAGAAATGATAAACAACCAGCAATAGGATATATTGAAGTATCTGAGGAAGCCATTTTGTGTAAAATTAACTAGGCCTGAACTTGTTTTTCCAAAAGAGCCTGATGTGGTCATTGAGCATGCCTTGTATATCTGCTTTAAGTATTTACTATGTCCCAAAGACAAGAACAATGTCCTTAAAAATTAGGATGAAACATCCTCCACATGGGCATATCCTTAAGGATAAGCATCTCTCCCTAAACTAAGGATTGATTGCTGACCTGCTGTGCTCACCTTGTGACCACCCACCTCAAGACCACAGACCTGCTGTGTTCACTGAATTGCTGTGCCAGCAAAGCAATCTCATGACTATTGTAAAAGGGATATTCCTGTCATATGTGATGTATGTTCCAAGACACCCCACTTCTTTGGTGCCCTTCCTTCCTTAAGGAAGGAAGGCAAGGCCCCAGGCTAGTCCTGGGATCTGGCTCATAATAAACTCACACCAATTTTGATTTATAGATTATGGATTATTTGCATTGACAGGAATAAGGTGGAAATGAAGGAAGTGACTGCTTCTTTTGAGAAATGTGAGTGAAAGGAAGGTTGGTAGTACAGTAACTGGAGAGACTAGCAGCACTCAGTTTTTTTAAAAGAACAATGGAATCTGTTGAAAATAGAAAGGAAGAAGCCAGTGGATAAGAAGATATTGAAGATAAGAAGACCCTGTGAATGTAGTGGTAGAAGGAGGAAGTGGGAAGGGAAAGCATATTTAGGCAAAATTACTGGCTTTGGAGAGAAGGGGAGAATGGGTTAATTTGGTGAAAATTTTTGAGATCATGAACAGGATGTAACTACAGATATTTTAAGATGGAGAGAATATCAAACCAGAATTGGAGTCCCACTGCTTTGGTCCCAGGAAACCAGATGAAGTTATCTATTAGTATGGATTGGGACTGGCACCTTTTATAACAAGGAAACATAGGAATAGTCTTTGCGGAGAACATGATAGGAATTCAGCCAGAGATCAGTAAAACAAATTATATTCCAGACACGAATTTATAACCCAACCAGGTCGGTTGTGACTTCCTCCAGTGAAAAGCTATAAGCCTTGTGACCTTTGGGAGGGAAACCAGAAATACGGGTGAACTAGTGGAGATTGGCCCTGAAGACTAGAAGTTGGGCGATGCTAAGGCAATACTGAAACAGAGCTGGCTATAGCAACAGAGAATTTAGTCATAAACGGGGTTGATGACCTGGGGCATTAAGGATTCTCCTTTGTATTGACAAGTTGTGAGCAGGTGAAAGCTAAGAGCCACGGCCACGGACAGGCTGATGGTTAGGGAAGAGGCCACATTCAACGGGATATTTTGGTCACGATCTCACGTTAGTCAATTATTTCTTTTTTGGAAGCTACAAGGCTAGGATTCTCACGTCCGTTTCAGAGCCACTGAGAGAGTCCTAGGCTGTGGGAGGAGAAAGCTAATTCCAAAGCTGAGGCTGTATTTTCCTAGTCTAACTACATTGCTTTCTCACTAACTAGCCAATGCTGCCGCCTTATGAAAAGCCGGCACCACGGAGAGGATGCTGCTTTAGAGAGGCAGGGACGACGCCAATCGGCCCGGGGCGGGCACTGTAGCGTCCAGATCGGCGGCGAGGGAGGTCCCAAACAGCTCTCGCAACCTTTTCACCCTCGCCGGGAAAGTGCCTCGTCAACAGTCACCAATAAATCGCTAATACAATGCTAAACTCTGAGGCCCTCGTTAACCCCTGGAGAGGCAGGATCAAGGTTTTGTGTCTCTACTCCCTCCCGTTTCCGCGGCGCCCGTCCTGGGCGGGGGTTGGGGGCACCAGGAGCACGGTGGGACTGCAAAGACGCGCCAGTCGCGCGACGTGGGGAGGAGCCTCCGCGAAGGAGCCGAAGGCGGGTTTCCCTCCCAGGTCTAGAAAAAGCTCCAAAAATGGCGGGCGGCAACTCGGTTAGCCGGGCGCGCAGGCGCCGCGTTGGCCGTCCTTCCGCCCGCCTTGTGAGGCCCTCGAACTGTCCACAGCGCCCTCATCGAGAAGTACCCGCCGCTCGCGATTGGCTGAGCTGGGCTAGCGCTCCGTGCGGGGGCGGGGCCGCCACGCAGCGGCCACGTTTCCCGCGCCGCTGGTGCGCGTGCGCGCAATCCCCACAGGAAAGCGTTTGCGCGCGTCCCCGCTGCGGCCCCCAGCTCGCGCCTCAGCTCCCTCCCTTTTCCGGGCAGGCCCGTCCCGTCAGCGAGGCAGTAAGCACCGCGGCCAGCAGAGGGCGGTCCGGACCCAAGTCTGCAGCGGCGCCATTGGCGTGTGGAAAATGCCACCAGATGGCGGGTTAGGATTGCAGCTCCGTTGAAGGCGCGGCCCCCGCTCCCGAACCCCCGGCGACCACCCCGTAACAACCCCCCCACATCGGGAATAACACACCGGAGACTTTTGGGGGGAAACTAGGTCGACGGCCGGCGGCGCCCGGATGGGCAGCTGAGGTGAGTGCGGGCGGCGGCGACGGCGGCGGGGGGCGGGAAAGAGGGGGAATGCGGCGGCAGCGGCGCGGGGGTTGGAAGCGCCGATCCAAGATGGAGGCCGGGCGAGAGCGAGGGAGCGCGAGCGGGGAGCGGGCGGGCCGGGCGCGGGCCCCGCGCGGGGGAGGGAGGTAGCGCGGGCCTGTGCGGGGCGCGGCGGTCGCCGGCCGTTCGGGCGCCCGGGGGGGCGGCTGTGGGCGCGGCGGGCACCCCGGAGCCCTCGTCGTTCCCCACCCCTCCCGCGGGCCCGAAAATTGTGCCCCCGCCCGCTCGGGCACTACGGCGACGGGCGCGGAAGCCTTTGTGGCGCGCTCGGGCCCGCCGCCAAGCCCGCCCTCCGCCCCCCCGCCCGGACTCTCGGGACTCGCCCGCGCCCGGCGGGGCCGGGCCGAGGCGGGCTGCTGCGAATGCCTTCCGCCGCCCGCCGCCCTGCGTTTCTGCGGTGTTTTAGCGGTAGCGTCGTCACATGACGACGAGCTCGCCTCGGCGCAGAGGCCTGGGGGTGGCTGGCCGTGGCGGCCGGCCCAGGCCTGTTGGTGGGGTGGGGCAGGGGGTTGGCGGCCGGGGCAGAGGGGGCGTCGGGGCCGGGCCTCCCCGCTATCTGCCCTCCCCGCCCCCGACGGAGGCCTCCTTGTGAAACGTGTCCAGAGGCCCGAGCGCTGGCCCGCTAGTTTGCCAGTCCCCCGGGAGACGAGGCCAATAAAAGTTGTTTTCCCTCCTTTCTTGTGGTGGGGGCGGGGTGAAGAGCTGGGAAACTGGAGTGCCTGGAGTTGGACCAGGGCGTCGATTGGAGAGTCCGAACCGGCTGCTTCTGCGTGCTGTAGGGACGAAGAAATTTTCGAGTGTTAGGATTGTCACGTCACCCCTTCTACCCACATTTGAAATGATATCGATTCTCTTCACATTGCAAAGAATCGTGCCCCGGGTATATAAATCATGAGGTGGTTTTGGAAGCTGATAGACTCAAAACAATGCTATTTGTATGGGACGATAGCGAATTATTTGCTGTTAAAGTTGGTGTTAAGATGATGAGTATAGTTTGTTCCTTCTTGTAGTTGTGACTAGAAAAGACTATATTTTGCATCTTAGCAAATGTAGTTAGTGTTTGTGAAAGTATTTGAATTGGCATAAAGAAAGTCGCGTGATTTGTAACTCATGTGGAATTTGAATATGACTCCACCTTTTAGTTTTCTGTGTTTTTTAAAAGAAAATTGCAAATTCTGATGGTGAAGCACTTAGGGAAATATGCACAACGCTGAAAATAAAAACGACTTGTTTATTGTATGGTGTATTATTGTACCGCGTTCTCATATTTATGATGTATAAAGAATTCAGACTAAAAGAAATTTGCCCGACGGGGGAAATATTGAAAGATCCGGAAAGGTTGTTTACTTGCTTTTGATTTTTGAGAATGCTTATAAACACAAATTGTTTGCTATCTAAATAAAGTTGTAAAAAACCTACAGGTGTTTTTGTTAAATTTTTTTTTTTACGTTTTCAGAATGTACTTTAAATTGATTCGAGTGGTCTACCAATGGTCATTTTTACATCCAAACTGCTTTTGAGTAGAAATTTCATCCACTTTAGTTTTGAAGTTCTGACATTCTAAAGATGTTTGAAGGGATGTGAAGTATGGAAAATTGTTACACTACTAGGATTGCTTCCTTTGAAGACAGTAATAAAATTACTGTTGATTTGCATGGCTCTGTTAAAGCCTTAAGGCGGCTGTGGTGTAGGGGAAAGAGAGCCCTGGCCTGAAGTTACTTTAAACATTTCCTAGATTTGTGATCTTTGGGATGTCGCTCTTTGAGCCTTACTTTCCTCATCACTAAAATGAAAGCAATAAATTATATGGTAGTTGTTTAAGAAGATGTGTGTGGAAAAGACACACATCTTTTTTACCTAAGACCTTAAATACATACGCAAACACACACATCTTTAATTGTTAAAACTTTAAAAATTTATGCAGTTTTATACAGTTTTAGTCTTTTTTTCCTCGATTCTGGATCTGTGTATCTTCATAATCAATGCTGTAAGGAGATATAATGCACTTTGGAAAAAAAGATACATTTCTCTTCCTCCTTTTTTTCCTTTGCTGCTTTGTCCTATGTTGAGAGAGTGTATTAGTTTTCCTTTGATGTATAGCAAAGTACTACACATTTAGCAGCTTAAACAGCACCCATTTATTATATCACAGTTTCTGTAGGTCAGAAATCTGGGTACTGTGTAGCTGGGCCTTTCTGTTCACCATCTCACGAGGCTGAAATCAAGATGTCAGCTGTGGCTGCATTCCTCATCTAAGGCGCAGGGTCGTCTTCTATGCTCACTACTTGTTGGTACAGTTAATTTCCTTGTGGCTGTATGACTGAAGTCACCATCCTGCTCGCTGTTGGCCAGGGACCATTCTCAGCTCCTGATGAGGTGTCCACATAGACACTTTACAACATGGCTATTTACTTTCATCCAGGTAGGCAGGAGCCTGTCTCTGACTTCCTTTGTCTCTAACCCTTAGATTTCCTTTTAAGACCCCTTTTTAAAGCTCATCTGATTAGGTCAGACCCACCCAGGATAATCTCTTTTTTGGTGAACTCAACTGATTAGGGACCTTAAATACATATGCAAAAAATCTATTTGCCATATAATAATCACAGCAGTGATATTTTAATTAATTAATTAATTAATTTTGAGGAAGATTAGCTGTGAGCTAACTGCTGCCAATCCTCCTCTTTTTGCTGAGGATGACTGGCCCTGAGCTAATATCCATGCCCATCTTCCTCTACTTTATACATAGGACGCCTACCACAGCATGGCTTTTTGCCAAGTGGTGCCGTGTCCGCACCCAGGATCCGAACCGGGCTAACCCTGGGCTGCCAAGAAGCGGAACATGTGAACTTAACCCGAACTTAACCGCTGCACCACCAGGCCGACCCCAGTGATATTTTATTGTATCTACAGGTCTCTCCCACACTCAAGGGAGGGGATTATACAAGGGTGTGGGTCATTGAGGGTTCTTAGAATTTTGCCTGCTGTGGGGAGAGAAATATCTTTACATTTTCCTCTTTACAATCGGGACATACAAGGAGAGCACATAGGAAGAGTAATAAACTCACTTGATAAGTTTACTTGTACTTATTCTGTCTTTTCTTCATGCTTTTTCCTTTCCCGTATTTCCTGGTACTTCAGTTTAAGTGCCTCCTTGTATAAAAGTATTTTGTTTCACTTAGAGGAAATTAAAAATAAAAACTAAAATAAAACTTGGGTAAAAAGAAGGAAGGCAATAGGAGAGATTATGTAGTTCTCACTGTTCTTTGATACCTGTTGTTTTGCCCATTTTAGAGATGAGATTGAATTTCAGAGAAGTTAAGGAATTTAAACTCTTAACATCACACTCCTGTTAAGTCACAGGTTCACACACTCATTGCACCAGACAGCTGCTTTGGTGCGATTGGTCCAGCAGCTTGTGAGGAGGGAATTCTTATGAAAAAGAATATTTATTTGAAAGTGGCAGAGTAGGGAAGTTATTGATGGAATGAAGAAGGTAGCAGAAGTTTGGTCATGCTATGTGGGATGCTTTAACAGTCCAAGAAGCAAAATATTTTCAAGAGGAGGCAGTTAGGACAGTTTTAGTTAAGGATATTAAGCTTTAAAGAATATAACCAGGAATTAAAATTGTTAGGGAGATACAGCTCAATTTCTTAATAGAGAGGTGATATATTAGGGCCTTGGTAAATCTTTATCAGCTGAATAGAAATATGAATCATTAGAATTTAGATGATTCTTGTTACTGTGACGCTCTGTAGGCAAAAGTAGGGAGCAGAGACCTAAAAGAAAGCTGTTGCATAAGCCCTAGAATGAAATGATTCTTGAGGAAGGGTTTAGGGTTGTGTCTACAGAGAAGGAGGGATCAATTTTCTGTCGTTTTGATAGTTAGGAGTATAGGATCCTAGCTTCCTGTCTTTTAGTGCTGAGAGAAACCTTGTCTTATTGAGAAATGTGATTCTTTTTAAGTGAGCTTTAAGTAGGTCATAGTTAGACCAGTTGGTTTTATAGAATCTTTTCTCCATATAATACACATCTTATTGCTTCCATTAGGTTTTTTTCCCTTTCTCTTCTAGTTCTCTGTTCTTGTCAGTTGGTGCTTGAAGGATATGGCAAGTCCTACCTTCTTTATATAATGCGTTCCTTTGTGCTGTGGGCCTAATTGATGCACCAGTTAGTTGCCCAAATGTCTCTAAGGAGTTTTGCTGTCATTAAACAAATATCATAATGGCTTGTAACTTCTTAGAAGCTCACAGTTAGAAAAACATTTTACAATTTGATCTAGTACAAACACACAATGGAAATAAGGGTTTCATGAAATCGCAATTGACCTTTATGCAGCGCACTCTTGATATATTCTGATTTTTTAAAAAAATTAAGACTGCTCTTTGCAATTCACCTGTAGCATATCATGACTCACAGTAACCTACAGTTGGAAAAGCGCTGAATTACAATCTCATTGGTAATCAGGAGAGTGCAAAGTAAAACCATAAGAAGAAACCATTTCACTTCCATCAGATTGGCAAACATTAAAAATTCTGCTGATATCAAGTGTTAGTGAGAATGTAGAGAAATTACACTCCCACTCTTGGCGGGAGTGTAAATTGACACAGTCATTTTGCAAAGGAATTTATTTTATGTAGTAAATTGAAGATACATGTCCCTTAAACCTAGCAGTTGTACTTCTGTCTTTACATTCCTGATGAGAAGAATGCTTGTATACCAGGATATGTGAACAAAAAGGTTCACAGTAGCCCTGTTTGCAGTAGCCAAAATTTAGAAACAAAGTATCCATCAGTGGTAGAATGGATAAATAAATGGTAGTTTTCAAAAATTAAAATAATCTTGATTCCTAGGATAACCTCACTTAATAGTGTATTGTCTTTTTTATATTTAATGTTTTGTTAGGGGCTTGGGAGTATTTCTTCATGAGGGATATTGCTTTGTAGTTTTCTTTGGTTGTAATGTCATTGTCAGGTTTCAGTATTAAGATTATGATGGCCTCATAAAATAAGTTGAGAGGTGTTCCCTCTGTTTACTGAAAGAGTTTGTGTAATATTGATGTTAATCTTCCTTGAGTATTTGTAAAAGTTCATCAGTGATACTATCTGGACTTGGAATTTTCTGTGTGGGAAGGTTTTTGGTAACAAATTTAAATTCAGGTTTTTTTTAGTAGACATAGGGCTATTCAGATTTTGTTTCCTCTTATGTCAGTTTTGCTAAGTTTTATTTTTAAAGAAATTTGTTTGTTTCATTTCATTTGTTGACATAAGTTGTAAGGTTCTGTTGTTATCCTTCAAATGTCTGTAGGGTCTGTGGTGATAACTCCTCTTTAATTTCTGGTGTTGTTAATTTTTTTTTTCTTGACCAGTCTGATTCCTGGTTTAATCAATTTAGATATCTTTTTGAATAATAACACTGCTACTTTTCTCTGTCTTTTCCATCTCATTTGTTTCTGTTCTTTATGATTTTCTTTCTTGCATGTATTTTGCTCTCCTTTTTCTAGGTCATAGATTCCAGACATTTCTTTTTTTCTAATATAAGCATTCAAAGCTATAGATTTTCGTCTGAGAACTGTATCCCACAGATTTTGGTATGTTATATTTTTATTATCATTCACTTTGAAATAATTTCCCATTTGCTTTGATTTCTTCTTTGACCTTTGAATTACTTAAGAATGTTTAATTTCAAAATATTTGGGATTATTTTAGATATCTTATTGTTATTGATTTCTAACTTAATTTCACTTTGATGTCAGAGAATATAATATACTCTTATGATTTTAATCCTTTTAAATTTATTGAACCTTGTTTTATGGTCCAGCATATGGCCTATCTTGGTAAATGTACCTTTCACACTTGAAAACAATGTGTATTCTGCAGTTGTTGGGTATAGTATTCTGTAATAGTCAATTAGATAAAAGGTTTTTTTTGTGTGTGTGGTGAGAAAGATTGTCACCGAGCTAACATCTGTGCCAGTCTTCCTCTATTTTGTATGTGGGACGCCACTACAGCATGGCTTGATAAGTGGTGTGTAGGTCCACGCCTGGGATCCGAACCTGGGAACTCTGGGTCGCCAAAGCGGAGGGCGTTAACTTAACCACTACACTGCTGGGCCGGCCCCTAAATAAAGGTGTTTTGATGGTATTTTTCAAATCATTTATGTCTTTACTGTTTTTTGGTGGGAGAGGGGGGTCTAGTTCTATCAGTTGCTGAGAGAGATGTCAAAATATCCAACTATGACTGTGGAATTGTCTGTCCCTTAATCCTGTCAATTTGTGCCTCGTGTTCTGAAGGTTTGTTATTAGACACATAAAATTTAGGGTTATTATGTCTTCCTGATGAATTGACCATTTCATCATCATGAAATGTTCTTCTTTTTCCCTGGTGATAGTCTTTGTCTTGAAGTCTACTTTATTTGATATTAATATAGCCACTCCGACTTTTTTGTTTTATTGAGGTCGTATTGGCTTATAACATTGTGTAAGTTTCAGGTGTATGATGTTATATTTCATTTTCCGTATAGACTGCATTGTGTTCACCATCAACGGTGTAGTTTTTATTCATCATCATACATATGTGCCCCTTTACCCCTTTCAACCTCTCTCCTCCCACTCCCTCCCCTCTGGTAACCACTAATCTGTTCTCCTTATCCATGTGTTTATCTGCCACCTATGAGTGAAATCATATGGTATTTGTCTTTCTCTGACTTATTTCACTTAGCATAATACCCTCAAGGTCCATCCATGTTGTTGCAAATGGCACAATTTTGTCATTTTTTATGGCTGAGTAGTATTTCATTGTATATGTGTACCACATCTTTATCCGTTCATCTGTTGATGGGCGCTTGGGTTGCTTCCCTGTCTTGGCTATTGTGAATAATGTTGCGATGAGCAGAGGGATGCATAGATCTCTTTGAATTTTTGATTTAATGTTCTTTGGATAAATACCCAGTAGTGAGATAGCTGGATCGTATAATTCTATTTTTAAGTTTTTGAGAAATCTCCATAGTCCTTTCTGTCCTGGCTGTACCAGATTGCATTTCCACCAGCAGTGTATGTAGGTTGCCTTTTCTCCACATCCTCTCCAACACTTGTTATTTCTTATCTTGTTAACTATAGCCATTCTGACAGTATGAGGTGATATTTTACTATAATTTTGATTTGCATTTCCCTGATGATTAGTGATGTTGAACATATTTTCATGTGCCTCTTGGCCATCTGTATATCTTCTTTGGAAAAATGTCTGTTCATATCGTCTGCCCATTTTTTGATTGGGTTGTTTTTTTGTTGTTGTTGAGTTGTGTGAGTTCTTTATATATTTTGGAAATTAACCCCTTGTCAGATATGTGATTTGCAAATATTTTCTCCCACTTGCTGGATTATCTTTTCATTTTGTTGATGGTGTGCTTTGCTGTGCAGTAGCTTGTTAATCTGATGTAGTTCCATTTATTTATTTTTTCTTTTGTTTCCCTTGCCTGAGTTGATACAGTGTTTGAAAAGATGCCACCAAGACTGATGTCAGAGAGTGTACTGCCTATATTTTCTTTTAGCAGTTTTATAGTTTCGTCTTACATTCAAGTCTTTAATCCATTTTCAGTTAATTTTTGTGTACAGTGTAAGATAATGGTGTACTTTCATTCTTTTGCATGTGGTTGTCCAGTTTTCCCAGCATCACTTATTGAAGAGACTTTTCTTTTTTGATTTTATGTTCTTAGTTCCTCTGTCAAAGATTAGCTGTCCATGTTTGTGTGGTTTACTTCGGAGCCCCCAGTTCTGTTCCGTTGATCTGTGTATGTGTTTTTCTACCAGTACCATGCAGTTTTGATTACTATAACTTTGTAGTATAGCTTGAATTCAGGGAATGTGATACCTCCAACTTTTACTTTTTTCTCAGAATTGTTTTGGCTATTTGGAGTCTTTTGTTGTTCCATATAAATTTTAGGATTTTGTTCTATTTCCGTGAAGAATGTTATTGGGATTCTGATTGGGATTGCACTGAATCTGTAGATTGCTTTAGGTAATATGGACATTTTAACCATGTTTATTCTTCCACGCCATAAGCATGGAATATTTTTCCATTTCTTTATGTCTTCTTCTATTTCTTTCAATAATGTCTTATAGTTTTCAGTGTATAAGTGTTTCCCCTCCTTGGTTAAATTTATTTCTAGGCATTTTATCTTTTTTGTTGCAACTGTAACTGGGATTGTACTCTTGACCTCTCTTTTAACTAGTTCATTATTAGTGTAATGAAATGCATCTGACTTATTTTGCAGGGAAAGATGTGCCCTGAGCTAACTTCTGTTGCCTATCTTTTTTTCTCCCCCTCCCAAAGCCCCAGCGCACAGTTGTATGTTCTAGTTTAAGTCCTTCTAGTTCTTCTAAGTGAGCTGCCACCACACTGTGGTAACTGACAGATGGGAGGTGTGGTTCTGTAATCGGGAAATGAACCTGGGTCATTAAAGTGGTGAGAGTGCTGACCTTTAACCACTAGGTCGTCAGGGCTGTCTCACAACTGATTTTCGTATGTTGATTTTGTACCCTTCAGCTTTGTTTTAGTTATTGATTATTTTTGATAGTTTTCTAGTGGATTCTTTAGGGTTTTCTACGTATAGAATCATGTCATCCACAAACAGTGAGAGTTTTACTTCTTCCTTTCCAGTTTGGATCTCTTTTATTTCTTTTTCTTGCCTAATTGCTCTGGCTAGAACTTCCAGTCCTGTGTTGAATGAGAGTGGTGGGAATAGGCCCTTTTGTCTTTTTCCTATTCCCAGAGGAATGGCTTTCAGTTTTTCAGCATTAAGGATGACACTGACTGTGGGTTTGTCATACGTGGCCTTTATCATGTTGAGGAACTTTCCTTGTATACCTATTTTATTGAGAGTTTTTATCATAAATGGATGTTGGATCTTGTCAAATGCTTTCTCTGCGTCAATTGAGATGGTAATGTGATTTTTATTCCTCATTTTGTTAATGTGGTCTATCACATTGATTTGCTGATGGTGAACCATTCGTGTATCCCTGGAATAAATCTCACTTGATCATGGTGTATGATCCTTTTAATGTGTATGTTGTATTCAATTTTCTACTATTTTGTTGAGGATTTTTGCATCTATGTTCATCAGTAATATATGGCCTGTAATATTCCTTTTCTTTGTTGTCCTTGTCTGGTTTTGGTATCAGGGTAATGTTGGCCTTGTAACATGAGTTAGGAAGTATTCCATCCTCTTCAGTTTTTCAGAATAATTTGAGAAGGATAGGAATTAAATCTTTGAATGTTTGATAGAATTCACCAGAGAAGCTGTCTGGTCCTGGACTTTTGATTTTCAGGAGGTTTTTGATTACTGTTTCAATCTCTTTGCTTGTGATTGATCTATTCACATTCTCTATTTCTTTTTGATTCAGTTTTGGGAGGTTGTATAATTCTAAGAATTTATTTCTTCGAGATTAGTAAGTTTGTTGGTGTATTGCTTTTCATAGTATTCTCCTATAATCCTTTGTATTTCTGTGGTGTCTGTTGTAGTTTCTCCCCTTTCATTTCTAATTTTATTTACTCGAGTCTTCTCTTTTTTTCTTAGTTAGTTTGGGTAAGGGCTTATAAATTTTGTTTATCCACTCCAACTTTTCTTGAGCTTAATGTTTCCATAGTATATTTTTTTCAATCTGGTTACTTAAAACTCTTTAATTTACATTCAAAATGTACCTGTTGAACACAGCATATAATTGAGTTTTGCTTTTTTAGCCTTCTTGACAATATGGAAGTGAAATCTCTTTTTCAATTGTAATAAACATTGGTTATATGTTAATGCCTGTCAAGAACTGTGGAGGATCTGAGATTTTACCCTTACTTGTAGGCTTCATAAGTTAACCTGCCACAGTTTAATGGATGCTGATAGGAACCATGAGCCTCCTTGGTCAGAGATTAAGAACAATGCATTATAGCAATAGGAGTAGGCACAGAATCATCATTTGCATCAGATCTCTGAACCCATTTGCACAGGGTAGTGTGAAGATCTGATACCTGCATGTCGAGTGGATTGTGTTACAGAAGAGGAATTCAAAGCTTAGAGAAACAGCTCTTTATAATGGGTAGTGAGGATGCCTCTCCTTTTCTGTGATGGAGAGGTTATGTCTCTTTTCCAAGACTGTTCGCTATATAAATATCCTTGAAAAGATTGGAACAAAGGCAATTGGTGCTTCTGTTTTCAAGACATGCAGAAAAGTGAGAGACCCATGGAGATTAGTTTCCCAAAACTGCCCATTGAATTTTCTCAATTTTGTATGTGTTATTTACTTTTTAAGTTTTTCTTCTTTTTCTTACATGGCCCCAGCCTAGCTTTCCAGCTCCATCTCTGCACTGTGCTTCACTATGGGTTTTAGGCTCTCACCAAATTGGATTACATACTTGTATGTGTTCTTCCCCCCATGTCTGTGTTCTGGTGTATATGTGTGTAAGAAAAAACTCATTGAGCATTTACTGTGTATCAATAAACACTTTACAATATCTTTGAGAGGTAGTTATTGTTACATTGATAACATCTGTGTTACAAGTTAAATTTATTTAATCTCAAATTAATTAAATTTATTAGATTAAACTTTCCAAGTTTGTGATGAGGGAGGGGCACATTGTAGAGAAGCTTTTGCAGCATTCTATTTCTTGACCTTTGTGTAGTTACATGGAGATTTTGCTTTATGATTCTTTAGACTGTTATCTAGGTTTTATGTGTTGTACTGTATAATTGATATAATTCATAAAGAAAGGAAAAGCAGAAAAAGCCAATAAATACTGAGTTGCGGGATCTGTGTAAAATCTTTCTTGATAACTTCACCCAACATTTATCACCCTCTGTGTATTTTCATTTATTGCAAACGCACTATTGCATTTATTGTTGGCACCATAAGATTTGGTAAGTAGTGGTTTTCATAAGGCATAGTATCCTATATAATGTTGTAGACTAATCATCCAAAGGCCACACAGCCAATAAATGATAGAGCCAGGATTTAAACCCAGGTTTACTCTCAGAACCCAGACTCTAAATCTCTTAAAAGGCCATTTTTCTTTCAGCCTCATTTCTGCATGTTGAAATCCATTGCACTTTGAAGTTTATTTTACAGAGATTTGGTTTTCTTCCTTGTTCCATATAATTGTTGTGTGATCTTTGGTGGGACATTTAATTTCTGGAGCCTCAGTTGTCTCAACTCCATCTTGGGAACCAGTTAAGGTTCTTTCAACAAATACCTGTATGGGTGCCTACTCCCTGGCTAGTAGTGAGTGTACAAAGTTGATAAATACATAGGTTTTGCTTCTATTCTGTTGAGAGAAGTTAAAAACCAAAACAAAAACTCCAGAGCAACAAAACAAACTAACAGGAATAATACATGAAATGTTGTGGAGGGGGTTAGGTTTGGGTTACTTTGGAAGCATAAAGTGCAAAGGTAAGAGGAGATGCCCCTTTCCCTATCAGGTCAAATAATTTTTATATGTCAGGAGGTAACAAAAATGAATCAGAATTTTTCTGCAGCGTTCTTTTATTTTCTGATCAAGATAATATTAATAACTAAATATTAACTGCACTGTTATTAGGCCCTCTGGCAAGATCTCTCTTCATAGTTGTTGAATTGGTTTAGAGATCCTGGTAGAGACAACACTCACCATCTCCTCAGTCTTAGAGAGGCAGAAAAAAAGTATTTTATACATAGTCAAGTGTGAGTATGACCTGGTTGTCTCTTTTGAGGTACCGATTCCCTCTTTTATCCTAAAGTTCTGTTGACCCTGATTATATCGGGTTATTATTTTTCCTACCTCATTTACAGCACTGAGAGGCAGGCCGCTTTTGTTCTCCACTAGAACAAAGATACTACAAAGTAGTACAAAGAGATCGTACAAGGTAGGAAATGTGCACAAATTCTTATGACATAATGCAAGATATAAAAGCTAAACAACATCTTAAGCTGTGTTCTACTTTATTGTTACAGCCTAAATTAACTTTTGGGAAGAAAATGCTTTATTGTTTACCTTGTACTGCTAGGGATAGTTAAAAAATTCGTATGTTCATGGATTCTGGAAGCGCTGTCACATGATAATTGGCTAAGAAAGCCATTGTCCATTGTCCAAGAGAATTCCTAGCACCTGAGTCACACTGCTTGTGTCAAATTCTAACTCAGCCTCTTCCTAGGCTGTGTTAACTTAGGGAAATTCTTTAACCTCTCTAAACCTCGGTTTTCTCATATGTAACATGGGAATAATAAAAACATGCCTCTGGATGGGTTGCTGTAGAGGTTAAAAAGTTAGCTTTTTTAACTATTAGACTATATTGCATTGTACATAAATACAGGGGACATTGATCTTAAATTTAAAAGGTGGATAAGATTATAATCTAGATAAATGATGAGGTTACTTTCCATAAGCAAAGAATTTTAATTAGTTGGTTCTTATCAGCACTTAGAGCTAGCAATAGATTAAAAGTTTATTAATGAGAATGGCCAGAGGATGAGGTACTCTGGTTAACTGAGAGATGAGGGTTATAGCCAGAGTTTTCTGCTTATTGTTAAACATATTTAAAAAATGAGGCTCTTTTTCTTTCTTTAGGAAGTGCTACATCCTGGAAAGGCATTGTAATGCTTTCTTGTTAGTTGAGAAATTTTGATGGCTGTATCAAGCTTATTATTTATGAATATTAGCTTTGCATGTATAATTTTCAAATAGACTAGGAATGAATCTTTATCAAGAGCAAAACATATCCTGAAAATGACCTCTTTGAGTAGGTTCCTAGACAAAATAAGATGATAGATTACTGCTTTTTCCTCTCATAAAAATGGGGTACAGAGAACAAAACTCTGGTTAGTATGAGAGTTTTTAAGTTATGGATATTTACGATTTTATTTTATAAATGTAAAAACAGTGTGGTGTAGGAGAGAGAAAAGTAATATAGGGCCAGAGACCTGAGTTTTAATTACAGCTCTACCACTAAGTAGCTGTGTGTCTTTTGAGTCATTATCGCTCTGAGCCTCAGTTTCTTCATTGTAAAATTAGTGTCTTGGACCTGGTTACTAAGATTCCTGTAAATTTTTTAGTCCATGTTGAAAAAATCAAGAAATCAACTCTGAATCAAGTAATGGAGAGTTTTTGATTCGAAAGTCATTTTTTTTTTGAGGAAGATTAGCCCTGAGCTAACCACTGCCAATTCTCCTCCTTTTTCCTCGGGAAGCCTGGTCCTGAGCTAACATCCGTGCCCATCTTCCTCTACTTTTTATATGTGGGACGCCTACCACAGCATGGTGTGCAAGCAGTGCCATGTCCGCACCGGGATCCGAACCGGTGAACCCCAGGCCTCTGAAGTGGAACATGCGCACTTAACCGCTGTGCCACTGGGCCTGCCCCTCGAAAGCCTTTAGTTTTGGAAAACGTAAGTGTGTCATCAGCAGGTTTCTTTTGCCTCATCTCTCAACTGATTATTAGGATAATTCGTGCTTTCCCCTAGCTGATGAGTTTACAGATCAAATACGTTGATATTTAGATAGTATTTATAGTTTTTGGTGCCAGCTGTGGGTGCATGTTTGCTTCTTTGGTGAGAAACAGATAGATTGGCAAGTGTTTTCATATAATTTTATTCATTGTGAATCATTCAAACTTTTATTGAATATCTACAGTGAGCCATACAATATGGGTATAAAGACATTAAAGCACAGTTCTTGTCTTCCTGATGTACAGAGAGGCGATTCATGACTCAGAACTTAGGTGATGCCTTTTCCAGAAATCCTTTCCTGATAGGCTTATTCCCCCTTCCTCCTTCTCTCCCTCCCTTCCTCAAATCCAGGGTTGGTCTAAGTGCTCTTTCTTTGTGTTTTAGAGGTATTCTGTGCCAGAGCTGCCCTGGCTAATTGCAGAATTGGTGCTCTGCACAAAGGTACCTGCCCAAGGGCATAGGTAGGGGCTAAAATCCAAGTTTTATTCTGCTTGATAAATGGTTCATTTGCCTTTTTCACATTTTTCTAATTCACCTGCCTAAAGGAGGCCTTTTTTCTGAATTCTTACAAAAGAATCTGAATATGCTAATAGATATCTACCCTGTGCATCAGTATACCATTAAGAACATTCTGTAGTGTGTTTTTTTTGTAGCCAAGTTTTATAGTAGGTAATAAATGCCTTGGGATGGTTTGTTGAAGCGAGCAAATGCTTCCTGTAGGTGAAGTCTAATGTAAGTTTTGAAAGAAAAGTGAAAGTTAGCCAGGGAGGAGTGGGATGATGGAGATGGGAATGGCATTCCAGGTGAATGGAAAGGGACAGGGTTATGATCTAGTCTTGTCCAGTGGTTCTCAGAGTATGGTCCCTGCACCAGCAGTGTCAATATTACCTGGGAACTTGTTAGAAATGCAAGTTCTTGGACCTTACCCCAGTGATCAGAAATCATGGAGATAAGAGACCAGCAGTTTGGGTTGTAACAGGTTCTTCAGGTGATTCTGATTCAAGCTGAAGTTTGAGAACCACAGGTATAGTCCACTTCTTTTAAAAAAAAATTATTTATTTTTCTTTTATGTTTTTGGTGAGGAAGATTGGCCCTGAGCTAACACCTGTTGCCAGTCTTCCTCTTTTTGCTTGAGGAAGAGTGGCCCTGAGCTAACATCTGTGCCGGTCTTCCTCCATTTTGTATGTGGGATGCTGCCACAGCATGGCTTGATAAGCAGTGTTAGGTCTGTGCCTGGGATATGAACCCATGAACCCCAGGCTGCCAAAGCGGAGAGCACAAACTTAACCACTACGCCACCAGGCTGGCCCCTATAGTCTGATTCTTGAGGAAGCGTTAGTTGAGTGTGTTTCAGAGCATGGGGTAGCTGTAGAGGAGTGATTAAAATATAGAGCTGTAAGCATTGACCAGAGTGCCTGGTGTGCAAAGGAAAGGGTTTCAACTTCGTCCTTAGGCCACTGGCTGCACTTTAGAATCACCTGGGAGCTTTAAAAATATGTGATATATACACAATGGAATATTAGCCATAAAAAAGAATGGAATCTTACGTTTGCAGCAACATGGATGGGCCTAGAGGGTATTATGTTAAGTGAAATAAGTCAGATACAGAAAGGCAAATATCATATGATTTCACTTATATGTGGAGTCTAATAAACAAAACAAACTAACAAAATAACAGAAACAGACTCATAGATACAGAGAACAAACTGGTGGTTGCTAGAGAGGAGGGAGTGGAGGGGTTAAGAGAAATAGGTTAAGGGGATAAAATTTCCAGTTGTAAAATAAATAAGGGGCGGGGATGTAATATACGGCATAGGAAATATAGTTAGTAATATTGTAATAGCTGTGTATAGTCACAGATGGTTACTAGACTTAACTGTGGTGTTCATTTCATAACATATATGTGTCGAATCACTATGTTGTACACCTGAAACTAACATAATATTGTATGTCAAGTATACTTCAATTAAAAAAAATGTGTACCAGTGGTTGGGATACCAGTGGTTGGGATCTATCTCAGACCAGCTGACACCAAATCTCTGAGTTTCTGATGCACAGTGAGGGTTGTGAACTATATAATCTACAGAACTTGGTTACTGATTATAATAGCATTCACATTTATTGAGTGTCAAATACTGTATCAAGTAGTGTGGTAGTAATTAAATAACACAGCAATCTTATAAAGGTGGTATTCCCATTTCACGGATGAGGTAGAGAAGTTAAGTACCTTTTCCAGTATTACCTAGGTAGGAAGGTGGTGGTTTTGAGTCCAGCTTTTTGTGACACTAAAGTCTAATGTCTTAAGCAGTGTTTTTTTTTAACCTGGGTTTCATGAACTTAGATGGGAAAATAATCACATCTTTATTTTCACTAACCTCTAAGTGAGATTTAGCATTTTCTTTGACTTTGAATGTAGGCAGCAAATCACAGTTGTATTAGCAAAGCCTGTGTCTTTGTTACCAATAGAAATTGGAACTATTTTCATATTAAATTACAAATGTTGCAGATATCTCAAGGTATTATTTATCCTAATCAGTACTTTAAATTTAGGCTAATTGTTAGACCCACCTCTAGATCTTTTATTTGTTGCATTAAAGAAACAAATATATTTCTTTATCACAAATTTGCTTTTTTAATATGTTGATAATTGTATTTGAATATAATTAATATTTCCTTTTCTAAACATGGTACCATTTGCTGAGAGAGAGTTTAGTGGACAAATTGATGTAGGATAGACAGGGAATAAAAAATCCACTTATTTGGTTATCTCTCAGAATAGAGATCCTTTTAAAAGAGAGAGTCTCTCTTTCTTTCCCCACTCCTCTTTTATTTGCCTTGTTAAATAGGACTGAAACCCAAGTTGTTAATGTTAAATGTCAGAGTCATTAGATTAAAAAATACTTTGGGTTTAAAATACTTTTTTCTAAGCACTTCCTAAAAAATTAGAGAAGAAGATGATATGCATTATCTCACTAGCCATTCTAACTATCCTGTAGTCTGATACGGTGCTGTTCAATAGAATTTTCTGCAGTGGTGGAAACATTTTGTATATGTGCTGTCTGGTGTGGTAGCTATTAACCACAGTGATGCAAAGAAACAAAATAATGTAATAGTTAATGGCAATATAATATTATATAATAGTATATATAATAACATTATATAATAATAACAGTACTTGTTATATACCAGGCACTGTTCTAAGAATTTTACATATATTTACTTATGTAATCCTTACAACAATCCTATGAAGTGGGTACTATTAAGTCTCAGTTTACAGATGAGGAAACTGAGGCACAGAGAAGTTAAGTGATTTTCCAAAGGTCATGTAGCTAGTAATTAACAGAACTGGGATTTAGACCCTGGCATTCTGATTTTCTTTATGTTCCCTTTATAATATTGTCCTTTATCACTTTCCTCAAACCCCCAAATGTATACACGGAATTCTGTTAGAAACAGTACATTAAAAGGAATTTAAGATAAATCATTTTGTTCTAATTATTAACTAAGAATTGTACAGTACTTTATAGTACTTTGTCCTTTGTTATTATTTGAGTGTAATCATGGACTCAGTTTACTATTTTATTTCCTGTAAGTAAACTTGTGTTAGATGTAGTAGGTATTTTTAGTAACTAGCACTGATATTGTTAAACAGTAATTTAGACTTTTTTCCCCCAAGATTAATTTAAAGCTGGATTCAGAAATTGAATATTAATATGGTTATTTTGTTTACTGAAACTAATTGAAGTGTAATTGTGAGGTTATTTTGTGATGAATTGGCTTTGGTTAATGGATATTTGACTTTCCATAGTCAACATATATGAATAACTAACCTACGTTACACCTAGTGTGTTATTTTCCTGGAGGCTCAGAAGGGGAAAAGTCTCTCTTAGGTACAGAGTTCGATTCTTATCATATTCAGGGCAAGCTGGTGGTAGAGTGAGATTAAAAGGGGCAGGAAAACTGTCATTTTTCACTAATCAGTTATAGGCATTGTGCTTGGTGCTTTACATATGTAGCCGTCATTTATTGAATACAGGCTGTTTATCACACCCTTCCGGTGCTTTAAATTCATTACATATGTCTTTTAGTCTGCACACAGCCGTTTAGAGATCGTGATGATGGCAAAGATATTTTACAGATGAGGGCTTTGTTAGACTCTTCCTCTTCCTTCTACTCTCCTCCCTTCCACTTCAAGGGGAAATGATCATAAATATAGGTGGGGGTGAGGTTATCATTGATGCCAGCCCATCTAGTACTTAAGGTTCTCCAGTTATAAATTTGTTCGTTTCATTTTGGCTAGATGCTGGAAATAAGGTAAACAGGTATTTGTTTTCATGTGAGAGCAGTCAATAATCAGGCAAACAAAATAATCATAGACTGTGATAAATGCTATAAAGGGAATAAATGAGGCACTGTGATGGGTAGTAACAGGATACATACGTAAATAGGGTGAGTCAGGGAAGGCAGCTTTGAGGATGTGAAATTTAAGCTGTGACACACACAGAACCTGGGCAAGAATGGTCCAGGGACAAGGAAGAGCAAAGGCAAAATTTCCATAGCAGAAATGGCTGTGGTATTTTAGGAAATGAGAGAAGGTCATAGTCACTGAAGGGAGCATATGCAGGAAGAGTGTCGCGGCATGACATGAGATTAGAGAGGTGGGCCAGAGTCTGGATTATGTAGGGGTATGTTTGGGTTAGTAAGGCCTCTAAGGAGTGCAGATTTTATTATAAGTAAAATGAGAAACCATTGGAGAGTTTTAAGCAGAGGAACATTTTAAAAACATCCCTCTAGCTCAGTAGTGATTTTCCGAGTGATTTTGCTCCCCAGGGGACATTTGGCAATGTCTCCACTTTTGATTGTCACAACTAGGGGTGATGGTATATGCTACTGGCTTTAGTGGGTAGAGGCCAGGGATGCTGCTAAACCTTCTACGATAAACAGGACACTCCCCTGCAACAAGGAGTTATGGACTCAAAATGTCAGTAGTGCCAAGGTTGAGAACTACTACTCTAGCTGCTGTGTGACTATTGGATTGTGGTGGGGGTAGAGTGGAAGAGGGGAAGGTTAGGTTGTTGTAGTGTCCAGGTGACACTTGATAGTGCCTTGGACCATGGTTGTAATAAAGGTAATAATGAGAAGTGTTTTGATTCTGTATGTGTTTTGGAGATAGAGTAGACAGTGAGGGAAAGGGGTGAGTCAAGGATAATCTCTAGGTTTCTGACTTTAATAATTGAGTGATGGTGGAGGGGAAGACTAGAGAGAAGACCAAGGATAAAGTGTTTTGATTTTTAAAATGTTATTTCATGGAACTTGAGTTGCTGTTAATAGAAGACACACCTGTAATTTATGTACCGTAAGAAGGAAACAAATGCCATATGCCTGTACAGTTTATAATTGGTCACACCAGCCACTTACTGCTTTGAACTCTTTTATCTATTCCCAGAGATTTGGCGATTTCTTCTGCCTTCCTTTGCGTTGCTGGTCCCATAAATCACTTTATTGTTACTTTGCAAGAAAACATGAAGTTGGAATTATTACTAGCAATAACAAATATTTGATTTGCTAATTTCAATTTTTGTACCTTTGTATGCAGTAACTTCACTTTAATGCCAAATTATAGAATAATATTTTAGAAGACGTTTTAAAGGTAAACCTAACATACATGAAACTAACAATGCAGATAACTCAGTTGATGACAAAGTGAACAGCTATGACTGAGTTCATGGATGAACAATGACAGCTATGTTTGATTACTGTATGTCCATTTGTAGTTATAAGTTATGTTGTAAAACGCCAGTTATAAAATGCTGTTGATTGTGAGATGCATCTTTACTTCAGAAGTGTTAAAATAAGGAGAAAAAATGTACATGTTAGTGTGGGTGAAATACAGTAGTTGGTGAGAAGCTTCCCATAGCAGCCCATTTAACATGATATGGGTAGAAATGGATGAATAACACTACTGATGGTACTTGTGTATGGTACAGTATAGTATGAATGCTTTCTGTGTTATGGAAGCTCACCTTTTAAAGGAGACCGCTGGCAGGTGAAAATATGCATTTGCAATGAGCTATTCAGACAGTGGTAGAATTTGTTGAAAGAATGAGTAAAATGGGTGACAAGTAAGACATAGTTCTTAGGCGATATTGTGTAACCTAAGTGATGAAATTGAAGCAACGAAACTCTGAGTATATGTGTGTTTTGAGGGTTTGTGTGTATGCCAGTACTAGCAGTACTATTAGTACAGAGTAAAGTTAGAGGCATGTGTATCTTAATTTTGGCCAGTTAAAGAACCTAATTGCCATTTTTTCACATTGCACTATAAGTTCTAGTTTAATTTACATAGCTTTGGAAAACGGTTTGCCAGTAGTTTTGCTGCATTATATTAAAAGGACAGTAACCATAACCTAAAACAGATACTGAAATTTTATTAACCAAAACAAAGTTCCCGTGTGTTTAATGGTGTCCTCGTGTGTGTGTGATTATAATTTCTTTGACATAAAAACCCCAAATCTTTTACCACAACCACCCTTCAGCGGGAATGCAGCTGTGGCTCTTTAGTCTAAGCCATAGCCAGATATCCCGGAAACATCAGGTACTCCTTTCAGATCTGATAGTGATTTTTTTTGTGGCTAATTGATTTCCCCAAATGATCATTTCTTTCTGAGATTACCTTAACAAAGTAAAATAGTCACGTTGGTTAAGTTGCAAATACTCTGCGATGGTTTTGTTTTACTTGTTTGGGACTTAATTAAATACTACTTGTATTGTGATAAACTGTGAAAATTCAGATGTGGCTTTCTTTTCTATAGTATTCAATGTCGTTAGGGCAGGGACATGTTGCTTTTGTGTGCTCTGTAGCAGCAGAGCACAGTGCTGGGCAAAATAATAGGCACTCAATAAAATGGTACTTAAATTCAGCCAAATTGAATAATTTAGATTTGTACCATAGACTAAACTTAATTGTTATACTTTAAGACTTTTTATTAGAGATTATTTCATTATAGCTTCAGGTATGCTGATAACATTATTCTTTACTTTAATTTCTTTATTGTGCTATTTGTTCCTAAATCTTTTCAGCCACATTTTTACTGTCTTATTTATTATTACTTCATTCATTCATTACATGTTGTTATTGACCACTTTCATTCTAAGGTTCAAGCTAGACAGAGCTTGCAAATAGGAAGCAGTTCTTTTGTCATACAACCTCACTTTAAGCAGATACACACAAATGCACATTAAAAAAAATCTTGTCTATTAAAGGGTGATATATTGATGTGTGGGGTGACTGATTTGCTTACAGTAAGATTTTTGGTAAAGGTTCACTGATTCACTAAGATACGTGGAAGCTTCCTTAGTTGATTCAAAATACCATTGGAAAAAATATCATTGGATTTACGTAGAAATGTTAACGAACATATTGATTGGCACTTATAATACTTTAAATGTTTGACCTTTTCCATTGGAACCTCCCTAGTTCCCTTAAAAAAAGGGAATTTGAATTGTTAGGCAGGAGCATTCCATTTTCTAAAAAAGAAGAAATGATACTTCACTATAAAAGACCTATTCATGAATTCGTGCATATGTTGTTGAACTTTTTGATTTTTTTTTTTTTGAGGAAGATTATCCCTGAGCTAACATCTGTGCTAGTACTCCTCTATTTTTTTACATATGTGGGATGCTGCCACAGCATGGTTTGATAAGTGGTATGTGGATTTGCTCCCTGGATCCAAACCCGTGGACCCAGGCCGCCAAAGCGGAGTGCACAAACTTAACCACTATGCTACTGGGCCAGCCCTGGATTTTTTTTTGAACATCAACATTGACAGTTTTTTTTTTTTTTCATTTGAATATAGACATTGGCAGTTCTTTTCTATCTTGTAGAGCCCTCTAGTCTTACGACACCTCTTTTGTTGCTCTCCTGCCTTAATTTTCTTATCTAGCCTCGAGCCTTATTTAACTTTTGAAATAGGTTGAGCTGCTTTGCACTTTTGCCTCTTCATCTCATCTGTCTAACCAGTACCCACCACAGATGAGTTAATTTTTCTGATTTCAGTGTACCTGGCTCTGAGCTGCTGCGCACATCTGGAGAAAATCACAATTTTGCAGACTGGAGTCACTAAATATTCATGCTTTCCAATCTTAATTGGACCCTCAGCATTACCCATTAATCCTTCCTTGTTCCTAGTTAGTTCTTTCTCATTTCTGATACCAGTTATTTAAAAGTTTCTACTCTGTTGAACACATCTCACCTCGCCAGTTCTTCTCTTTCTCAGTAGATGACCGTATTTATTCATTGAGAAACTTGGATTTAATTATTATTTTACTTCTAGAAGATGTTGAAATGATTAAAATGAGGCTACATAGAGATTACCCTGACTTTTGCTATGCCTAACCCTTGGAGGCCTACAGCAAACTAAGATATAAATTTTAGAACAAAATTTGAAAAATGTATTTTTGTAATAATTTTGGTTGAATCTACTTTGGGCTAATTTTAGTATAAAATCACTTTTTTCAATTATAGTTACGTTTTTGGAGTAGTTTTGTGTTTTGAAATTTAAGATTAACGGAACTTCTGTGTTGTGTAAAAGATTCCAAATAAATATCTTTTGCCAACTTTTTTTTATTGTAGTATAAAATATTAACGTGTAAGTACACTACTCATAAATTTGATGGATTTTTACCCATATAACCACCTCCCAGATCAAGGTATGAAACATTTCCAGCACCCCAGAAGGTTCTCTATATCTCTTTTCCGTTCTCTCTCCCTTCCTTCCTTCCCCCCTTCCAACTTTTGTAGACATCAGTTAATTTTATACTTTATTGCCTGGCTTCTTTTGCTTAACATGATGTCTGTGAGATTCATCCATGTTGTAACATGTATTAGCAGTTCTTTTTTATTGCTATGCAGTGTTCTGCTGTATGAATATACCGGAACATATTAATGCATTCTTTTGCGCATGGACATTTGGGTGGTATTCAGTTTTTGGCTGTTAGGATAAAGCTGCTGTGAACATTCTTCTACAAGTCTCTTAGTGAACATCTGCCCTCGTTTCTTTTGGATATATATACCTAGAGTGGAATTGCTGAATCATAGTAAACTTATTAATACCAATTTTGTAATGGAACCAAATCATTAACTTTACCTCTACCTATCTGTAAGCAATTTTATTCCTTTTGATAAAGAATACAAAAAGAGCATTGCTTTTTCTAACAATATTCTAAAAGAAGGCACTTCTTTGTTTTCGTTTATGTATAAAATTAAAATTCATTTGGTTTTAAATTGAAGTGTTTGGTCCTGTTAGTACTTCCTTCAGTATTCTTTATAAATCTTTTATTTCCCTCCTTTATTCAAATTTGACCATTTCTTTCTGTGATAGTCTGTGTTGATCTCTGTAAGATTATCTTTCTTATTTATTAGAGAATTTCTCTGACTGCTCCTAGACTGTGGAAAATAATCATTGGTTTTCCTGGCAGAAACATAGGCTTCTTAATTTTATTCAGTTGGCCTTTTAGATACTTGCACTGTCTAAAGTAGAAGGAGCTACTGGGTTTGGAGACCAAAGACTTAGATTCTAATCCAGGTTTGTTGATTTATTAGCAGCATGTCCTTTTGTAAATTACTTTTACTTTACTGCCTCATTTGTGTTCGTAATAAGCGCGTATGTACTGGTCTTCTCAGAGGATGTTGGCTAGTAAATGAGCTAATGTAACAGTACTCTGTAAAGTATGAAATATGGATATAAGTAGTTGTCTTTTGGAGGGGACGTTTTGTACATTTGCAGATTTCTAAACAGCATTCATCCAGTTTGTAAAACAAAATACAAGTTGCAGTTTTCAGAGGCATGCAGCAGGGCCGAAGAGTGTCTCTAGGGAAGGCTGACTGCCTGATGAGTCAGTTTTTAAGTGTGGCAGAAACTGATGAACTGTGTACCAGATCGGGTTCTCAGAATTGCTATGTTTAGAAGTTTAATTTATTATTTACATCTAGGAATAACTTAGGTTTAAGGTGATTTTGAGTCTCAAGTATAACTAGGGTGTCAGATTATTGATACACGCTGAGAAGTGTAACTTTCAAGTGAAATGGACTGTCTGTGCTCACCAATCAGTGCATTCTCCTCCTGTAGGAAGATCTATATCAGACACAGATTATAATCTGAAGATTGACCTGGAATGAACCCAAAGTGAGTCGAATCATCTTAGTTGTCAGTATTATGGAGCTGTGATAGACTGATAAATCTGTCTGCACTACAGCAGATCTGGGTTAGGACAGTCTATCTAGGGAGTGTTGGAGGCAAACTGCCAAGTTTAATTTGTTTGAACACTCTTTACTATTCACTTAATTTGGTTTCAGCTTTCAGTAGTCGTGGACAAGATCTGTGTCCTGCATCCAAAGCCACGTTGTTTGGATTTTGTGTTTTTACTTTCTTCATTATACAGATGATTTATCTTTTTTTGTTTGATTCTTCCTAATTTAATTCTCACCATAACTTTACCTCAGTTTTAAAGGAACCGTTTCTGTGTGTCCAGTGTACTGCTTCATTAGTGGATTGAATTAATCCTTGCAAAATTGAGTAAGATAAATATTGCTTCTTGTGCTTTTGGTGCACTCTTCTGGGTGTAGGAAGAACGTGGCTTTTGACATCAAGCCTAGATTTCAGTACTGACTTTGCTATCTATTTGAGACTTTGGTTAAGTTCTTTAAGATCCATTTATCCATTTATCCATTCATCCATCATCCCAGAGGCACTATAATCCTCCTGCTCCTCCTTGCCTCCTTCCCCTTCTCTTTCACTGTCATATTCAGGTATAATTTACATAACGTAAAGTACTCTCTTTTTTAAGTGTATAATTCAGTGATTTTTAGTTAATTTGCACAATGGTGCAACCATTACCACCGTCTAATTTTAGAATCTTTCCATCACCCTAAAAAGAAACTGTGTGACTATTTGCAGTCACTTCCCATTTCCACCCCAACCCTAGATAACTACTAATCTGTTTTCTATAATATCTATAAATTTGCCGTTTTTGGACATTTTGTATAAATGGAAACATATAATATGTGGTCTTGTGTGTTTGCCTTCTTTCATTTAACAGTGTTTTTGAGGATGGTCCATGTTATAGCATGTTTCAGTACTTACCCTTTTATTGCTGAAGGGTATTCCATTTTGTTTATCTGTTCACCAATTAATGGTCATTTGGGTTGTTTCCACTTTTTGGCTGTTGTGAATAATGCTACTATGAACATTCGTGTACAAATCTTGGTGTAGACATTTTAATTTCTCTTCTGTTTGATACCTGGGAGTGGAATTGCTGGGTCATATAGTAAATTTATGTTTAACGTTTTAAGAAATTGCCTAATTTCTAAAATGGTTATACCACTTTACATTTCTCCTTATCAATGTATGAAGGTTTCATCTTGCCTCTTCTTTTTATCTGAATGTTTAGGATATCTATTTGATTAGATTTCAGTGTCACACATGACATTAGCTGCTATCAGCTAATAAGAATCATAACATCACAGGTTTTACTACTTCAGGTAAAAAAAAACACTACAATTCCGCTTATGTCAAATGAAAAAATATAATGCTTAATGTTTTACAAACCTAGATTTCTACTTGGTGAATATGATTACGTGAAAAATTTCAATACAGCAAGATGAAGCACTCCATAGAACAGTGGTCAAAATTTATTGCTTTATTAAAAGTAACTTTTAATTCTGGAAAACTGAAAACATGCAGATGAAGACAGAATAGTTCAGTGAATCCTCACATTTTCATCACTCAGCTTCACAATTATTGTCATGTCCAATCTTGTTTCATCTATACCCTACCCATATTTCTCTTATTTTGAAGCAAATGCTAGACATCTTAAACATATTACTATTTTCTTACTTAAACCATTAGTAATAATTCTTTACTAAGAATTTATTACTTTTGAAGAGTGAGATGCAGAAAGAAAAATTTAAATATGTCTACCTTTATTTAAAAATGGGAACACTTAAAAATAGGTATCCATTCTCAGGTATTCAAGTGCTTTTATATAAATACATGAGTTAGTGTGTCTATGTGTGTGTTTTTAAAGAAATGTCTCCTTTTTAGGGATTTTAGGTTGAATGTCTGCCTTTCCTCCCCACTAGAAAAAAAAATCATAACAAAGTTTTGAGGATGTGTAAGCTGAGGTTATGTTTTAATTTGATCCATTTACTTGCAAATAAATATCTTTGGAATATGGGGTGACGTTAGAAGGAATTTGCCACTTCTTATTGGAATTCACTTTATTGCTGCTTTAAGGAAATTATTTTTATCATTTACATTCAAAGTTCAATTGCTTTAAAAATTAAATTCCTAAGTTTTACTTTCTATAACATGTTTACTGATTTGGATTGTAGATCCACTGGATGCTCTCAGATCCATGGTCATTTTTTTGTTCTGTTTTTGGAAAACACTACAATTTTTCTTTTCCTGATATGTAGAATTGATTTCTTACTAGTGTTAAAATGCCTGTAACATCGAAGTCAATGATAGCTATTTATGGTGAATGTGGGCTTTCATTTTAGTTCCACCACTGATTTATATGGACTACTTTGTTTTTTTGAGCCTCTGTCCACATGTGGAATGAAGATATTATAATAGCTGTTCTTTATTCGCTTATGATTGTCCAAAGGATAAAATGAGAAGGTTAACAAGTAAGTTCACGTGGATTTTTTTAGGGATGTGGATGTTGGGGCAAGGGTAGCAATACTGTATAGCTATATGCTCCATGCATTTACAAAGAAGAATAAACAGAAATGGAGAAACAGAGGGCAACTATTTATTAAGTGCCTATTATGTACAATTCATTGTGATAATCAGTTTACATAAATTCCCACTTAATCCTTAACAACAACGCTGGAAAGGATATATTATTATCTTCATTCTAAATGGAGACTTGCAAATGTGAAGTAATTTGGAGAAGGTATATATTGTTATCCTCACTATATGTATGAGGAAACTAAGGCTTAGAAAAGTGTAGTAATTTGCAGAAAGTCTTGCAACTAGTTAGTGTCGTTGAGCCCAGGGCAGCTTTAATTCGAAAGTTTATGCTTCTTTCTGCTATGGGCAGTTGTATACTGGGGAGAGAATGCACAAATGTTTCTACTCTTTTTTTTTTCTTTTAAACATTGAGATGTTAAAAGCTGCTTTGGTCAGAAATCTAACTAGAATATTGTTGTAATATAGCCATGTTTGTGGGTTTGGTCAGTAATTTTATTTAGGCTTTACAGAACAGTAGAAGTTGTTTGAGTTAGATTCTGTTGTGTACATGGCTAAATTGGATTTGTAGGATAAGCATCCCAGAAGCACCTGATCAAAGCTATGGGGCATAGCAGTGTTTTCAGAACTTCAGTTATTCAGGTATAAACGTCAACAATTTTGCCATATGTATTTACCACCTTTACTATTATTTGCTGGGTTTTTTTTTTTTTTAATTAAAACATTTTTAAATGTCATTTTCCTCCAGAATTCTTGTGGAAGGAACTAGAATATTATGGCAAGTGGGAAACTGTCACTTGCCATAAAAAAAAGTAACTGTTAAAATCATTAAACAAGTCTTAGATTAAAACCTTTTGGTTAGTGTACCACCTGAAACTATTCCTTAGCCACTAGTAGTGTGTATATCACTCATTGGAAAACTCAGATTTGGAAGATTTAACCCGGAGAGTTTTATCTTTTTCCAAGATAAAACAAGCTGATAGAGCATGATTGAGTGAAGGAAGATGCAGGCATTCATACTAGGCAACAGTAAGACCAAAACAGAAACCATTTGTGATCAGACCAAAAGTGACTTGTTTATGTAAGTAATGTGAACTATTAGAAGTGATTCTTATCAATTTATATATACTGTTTATATATACCTTTTTTAGCTACAGTAATTGTCTAAAATATCTAGTAGATTTTTCCCATTTATTTGCCTTTTGAAAAGAACTTTCAATTGTGATATAAAACACATAAAAGTGCATCAAGCATAAATTACTGTTTAAATAATTATTATAAAGTAAACACTGTAAAACTGTAATTTGGTCAAGAACCAGAACATTGTTAGCACCATAGAAACTCCTCCACTGCATGCCCATTTGTCTTACAGCCCCATCCCTTTCCCCAAATGAACCATCATCCTGACTTTTTTTTTTGAGGAATATTAGCCCTGAGCTAACATCTGCTGCCAATACTCCTCTTTTTGCTGAGGAAGACTGGCCCTGAGCTAACATCTGTGCCCATCTTCCTCCACTTCATATGTGGGATGCCTACCACAGCATGGCTTACCAAGTGGTGCCATGTCCCCACCCAGGATCAGAACCAGCGAACCCCGGGCTGCCAAAGCTGAACGTGTACACCCAACCACTGCGCCACCGGGCTGGCCCCTATCCTGACTTTCATGGTTATAATTTTCTTGTTTTTAAAAAATATTTCTACCTTCTAAGTCTGTATCCCTAAATGCTGTAGTTTGGCTTTTCTGTTTTTGAGTTTCACATAGACAGAATCACCCTCTATTTTTTGTGTCTTTCTTTCTTTTCTCAGTGGTGCATTTTTGAGATTCATCCATGTTATGTGGACCTGTAGTTTATTTTTGTTACTTTAATATTCAATTATGTGATTATGCCACAATTTATCCATTCTGCTGTTGATGTACATTAGATTATTTTCAGTTTGGGGCCATTACAAATAATGCTTCTAAGAACATTCCTGTATATGTTTTTAATGCGTATGTGCAGCTGCTTCTGTTGGATCTATATGCCAGGAGTGAAATCTCCTGCTCCTAAGATACGTCATCAATAGAAAATACCAAGTTGTTTTCCAAAGTCATTTCAACAAAATTTACTTCTGCCAGTAGTATGTGAGAATTCTCTTTCCTTCATATTCTCCCCTGCACTTATTGCCAGTTTTTAAAATTTTTATCTCTTTTTGAGGATTTTAATTTGCATCTTCACTGGCTACTAATGATGTTGAGCACCTCAACTTTGGCCGTTTAATATCCTGTTTTGTGAAGTGATTGTTCTTATGACTTGTCCATTTTTCTACTGGATTGTCTATATTTTGATTCATAGGAGCTCTTTTATATATTCTGGATATGTCTTTTGTCATTTTGAATAGATTACTAATATCTTCCATTCTGTAATTGCCTAAAGGTGCCTTTTTAAGTGGTATCTTTTGGTGCAGAGAAGTTCTTATATAGTTACATTTATCCGTCTTTTTCTTTATGCTTAGTGCTTTTTGTGCCTTGTTTAAAAAAATCTTGCCTTACTTGGAGATCATGAAGTTACTCTCCTGTATCATGTAGAAGCTTTATTTACCTTTCCCATTTAGGTATGTACTTCACCTGGAAATGATTTTTGTGTGTCTGTAGTGTTAGGTCAAGTTTTAACTTTGTTTCATATGGATATCCTGTTGTCCCAGCATCATTTATCAAACGAAAAATCAAAAACCTTTCCCATTGTTCTGCAGTGTCATCTTTTGATATAATTCATGTCCATATATGCTTAGTCTGTCTCTGTCTCTCCATCCTGTTACATTAGTCTGTCTGACTATCCTAGCACTAATACTATTGCCTTATTTATTGAGCTTAATGATAACTCTGAATATCCTGTAAAGCAAGTCTTCTTACCTTGTTCTTTTCCAAGACTTCCTAGTCTATTTATTCTTTTGCATTTCCATGTGCATTTTAGAATCACCCTGTCAGGTTTCCCCCACCAAACAAACAAACAAACTGATAAAACTCCCAGCCAAATCAGAGAACCTGTTGGGATTTTGACTAGAATTGCGTTGTTACTTTAGGTCAGTTTCTGGGTGGGGAGAAATGACATTCATTATAGCCTTCAGGATAGAAGTCATGCATATCTTTTGTGAGTCTTTTTCTCACATATTTGATTTTTTTTAGTGCCATTGTAAGTGCTATGATTAATTTTTTATTTAAATGGACTCGCAGAAATTGGGATACTTTAATCAGGAGTTTTATAGCTAATTTTTTGTTAACAAAATGTCATTCTAGCTCTAAGTCATATTGTCCAAAGCATTCCAAGCCTGAAAGAATAAAGCCTGAGAGAGTCCAAGAGGCTACATAAAATAATTGCTTCTGATGATGTTATTTTCAGTTTGTTTTCAAAGAAGCTGGACAAAGGGATTTTTGTGTCTTGTAATAAAAACATCCTTCATATGACCGTTGGACTTATCTCAGCTTGGTTGAATAGATTGTATTTTTCTGTAGTTGGCTTTTAGGTGCATTTATGATTTTAAGCTACTAATAAAAATAGTTGCTTAAATAAAGTGATTTATTTACTGTTTTTTAGTTTCAGATTTTTCTTTTTGGCAAACTACTTTGCATTAAATAGCAACTTCTTGTACATGGTTGCAGTGTGGGTAGGAGCTATGACCTAAATAAACATTAAAGTGAAGTACATTTTGCAAATTGCAAATTTGTCGCAATGGATATGAAGTGTAAAAATACTTTTTGAAATTCTAGGACTGGGGAAAGGAAACAAAATTCACTACAGGCTTAATTCTGCATACTAGTGTGTGTGTGAGAGAGAAAAAAAGTAGACAGGAGCCCTGGAGTTAGAGCACTGAAATAGAGGGTAAGGGAGAAAAGAAACAGAATAAAGGGAAAATGAAATATTTTGGAGAAGGGAATGATAAAATAATATTTGAACAGCTTAGGTGTTCTTGGAATAGTATTATGAATTTAGATTTCAATAATGTGAGAAAATTGATGTTCAGAAATAAGCATTTTAATAAGAGCTTACGTTGGAATTTTGTGTGGGTGAATTTTTCTAGGCCTTAAAAGCAAAATATCCAGAAAGGGAGGAAAAAAGAACAAAAACCAGCATATTTCTGGGGATATATAGGCCAAGAAAATGTTACATTATGTTTTATGAATAAATTCTGTTATAATTATCTGGAGTTCTCAAATCCTTGTTTAATTAAGGAAAAGTCCATTTAAAAGGAAAGAAATAGTCACAGTTCATCTGTGTGAATTATACTGTAATCTGACTTTCCTAGGTCATAAATTCTCTATCAGGGTTGGTTATAAAGTAGGCATATGCTTATAATTGTAAGGATTTATCACACACACACGTTTCAAAGATTACGTGACACTCTACTACACATTCTTTTTTGGGGTGTTGGAGGAGTAAACTAAGTACCTAGGAATAGTAAAAATACCAATATGGTAAGCAGTGAAACTGTTTCCTATTAGTGTTTGATAGTTTATATTGGTTCCCCAACATTAACCTTTACTTTTATTTTTAAATTGAGGTGAAATTCACATAACATACAACTGACTACTTTAAAGTGTACAAATTCAGTGGCATTTAGTACATTCATACTCTTGTGCAACCACCACCTCTGTTTAGTTTCAAAATGTTTTCATCATACCAGAATAACACCCCATATCCATTAAGTAATCACTCCCCATTCCTCCCTGGACCCCTCAAAAATCAATCCTCTGGCAACCACCTGTCTGCTTTCTTTCTCTGTGGGTTTGCTTATTGTTGATATTTCGTATATATGGAATCATTTAATATGTGTCTGGCTTCTTTCATTTAGTATAATGTGTTCCAGGTTCATCCAAGTTGTAGCTTATATCAGTACTTATTCCTTTTTATGGCTGAGTAATGCTCCGTTGTATGCATGTACCACAATTTGTTTATCCATTCATCTGATGAACATTTTGGCTGTTGTCAATAATGTTGCCATAAATATTTGTGTACAAATTTCTGTGTGAACGTGTTTTCATTTCTTTTGGGTATTTACCTAGGAGTGGAATTGGCTGGACCATATGTTTAATTCCTTGTTTAGCCTTTTGAGAAATTGCCAAACTGTTGTCAGCAGTGCCTGTGCCATTTTACATTTCCACCAGCAACGCAGGATTCTTACTGCTCCACGTCCTCACCAACACCTGTTATTTTTATTTTTTATGGTTTTGGTTAGGAAAAAAATGACTCTCTATTACCATAGCTTTGAAGTAAGTTTTGAAATTGGGATGTGTGAGCCCTCCACCTTTTTCTTTTTCAGTATTGTTTTGACTGTTTGGGGCTGCTTGCAATTCCATATGAATTTGAGGATTGACTTTTCCATTTCCATACCCTAGTGGGTGTGAAGTAGTATCTTATTGTGGTTTTGCCTTGAATTTTCTTAATGACCAATGAAGTTGAATATTTTTCATGTGCTTGTTGGCCAATTGTATATCATCTTTGGAAAAATGTCTTTTCAAGTCCACTGCTCATTTTAAAAAATTGAATTTTTGGTCTTTTTTTTGTTGAGTTGAAATAATTCTTTCTATATTCTGAGTACTAGATCCTTATCAGATATATAACTTGCAGATATTTTCTCCCATTTTGTGAGTTGTCTTTTAACTCACTTGATAGTGTCCAAAGTTTTTACGTGTGATGAGGTACCATTAATCTATTTTTTCCTTTAAGTACTTGTGCTTTTGGTGTCACATCTAAGAGACCATTCCCAATTCCAAGATCATAGGTTACCCTCTGTTTTCTTCTAAGAGTTTTATAGTTTTAGCCCTTTTATTTAGGTCTTTGGTCTGTTTTGAATTGTTTTGTTATGGTGTGAGGTAAGAGAGTAGATTCCTTCTGTTTTATGTGGATGTCAAATTATCCCCGCATCTTTTGTTGAAGAGACTGTTCCTTCCCCCGTTGAATTGTCTTGCACCCTTGTCAAAAATCAATTGACTGTAGATATATGGGTTTATTTCTGGACTCTCAGTTCTTTTCCATTGGTTTATATATCTGTCCTTATCCCAGTACCACAGTGTTTTGATTACAGTAGCTTTGTAGTAAGTTTTGAAATCAGAAAGTGTGAGCCCTCCACCTTTTTCTTTTTCAGTATTGTTTTGACTGTTTGCAGCCCCTTGCAATTCTAGATGAATTTGGGATTGATTTTTCCATTTCTCCTAAAAAGGCCATTGGAATTTTGATAAGGATTGCATTGAATCTGAAGATCGCTTTGGGGAGTATTGCTACCTAAGCAGTATTAAATAGTCTTCCAATCCATGAGCATGAATGCCTTTCCATTTAATTAAGTCGTCTTAATGTCTTTCACCAGTGTTTTGTGGTTTTCAGTTTACAAGTCTTTCACCCCCTTGCTTAAATTTATTCGTAAGTATTTTGTTTTTTTGATGTTATTGTAAATGGAATTCTTTTCTTAATTTCTTTTTCGGATTGTTTATTATGAATAGAAACAACTGGTTTTTTTATGTTGATCTTGTACCGTGCATCTTGGCTCAATTAGTTTATTAGCTTAGTGTTTTTGTGGATTCTTTGGGATAGTCTGTGTTATATAGGATAATGTCATGTGTAACTGCAGGTAGTTATACATCTTCCTTTCCAATATGGATGCCTTTTAATTCTTTTTCTTGCCTAATTGTTCAGGCTCAGACTTCCAGTACAATGTTAAATAGCAGTGGGTCTACTTGTCTTGTTCTTGATCCTAGGGAGAAAGCTTTTATTTTAGTTTTTCACAACTGAGTGTGATATTAGCTGTTGGTTTTTCATGAATTCCTTTTATCATGTTAAGGAAGCTCCCTTCTATTCCTAGTTTTCTGAAAGTTGTTTTTAGCATGAAAGGGTGTTGAACTTTGTCAGATGGTTTTTTTATGTGCCTGTTGAAATGATCACGTGGTGTTCTTTGCCTTTGTTCTGTTAATGTGGCTTATTACATTGATGATATTATGTTGAGCCATCCCTGCATTCCTGGGATAAATCTCACTTGGTCACGGTGTATAATCCTTTTAAAGTACTGTTGTATTTGGCTTGCTAATATCTTGTTGAGGATTTTTGCATGTATATTCATAAAGAATATTGGCCTATAGTTTTTTTTTTTGTATCTTTGTCTGGCATTGGTATCAGGATAATGTTGCTCTCATAAAGTGTGTTAGGAAATATTCCTTCCTCTTGGTAATTTTTGGAAGAATTTGATAGACTTGGTGTTAATTCTTTTTAAAATGTTTGGTAGAATTCACCAGTGAAGCCGTCTGGACCTGGGTTTTTCTTTGTTAGGAGGTTTTTGATTACTGATTCTCTTGTTATAAGTGTGTCGAGATTTTCTTTCTCTTCTTGAATTAGTTTTGGTAATTTCTCTGTTTTTAGGAGTTGTCCTTTTCATTTGGATTGTTTAATTTGTTGATGTACAGTTGTTCATGGTGTTCTCTTATAGTCCTTTTATTTTCTGTGGGATTGGTAGTAAGGTCCTCACTTTTATTTCTGATTTTAGTTATTTACATTTTGTCCATTTTGTCTTAATCTAGCTAAAGGTTTGTCAATTTTGTTGACCTTTTAAAGAACTATTGGTTTCATTGATTCTGTTGTTTTTCTAGTCTCTATTTTCTTTATCTCTGCTCTGTTCTTTATTATTTCCTTCTTTTTACTGGGTTTGGGTTTAGTTTACTCTTCTTTTTCTAGGTCCTTAAGGTATAAAATTAGGTTACTGATTTGAGATGGTTGTTCTTTTTGTTTTTTTTTTAAAGATTGGCTCTGAGCTAACATCTGTTGCCAATCTCCTCCCCTCCCTTTTTCTTCTTATTCTCCCCAAAGCCGCCCAGTACATAGTTGATTATTCTAGTTGTAGGTCCTTCTGGTTCTGCTATGTGGAATGCCATCTCAGCATGGCTTGATGAATGGTGCTAGGTCCATGCCCAGGATCCAAACTGGTGAAACCCTGGGTCGCTGAAGCAAAGCGCACGAACTTAACCACTCAGCCACGAGGCCAGCCCCAAGTTCTTTTTTAATGTAGACATTTACAGCTGTGAATTGTCTTCTGAGCACTGCTTTTGCCCTGTCCCAAGGTTTTGGTAAGTTGTGTTTTCATTTTCATTAGTCTCAAGTTATTTTCTAGTTTTCCTTGTGATTGATTCTTTCACATATTTCATGTTTAAGGGAGGGTTTATGTTGCTAATTTCCCAGTTTTCTTTCTGTTATTGATTTCTAATTTCATTCCATTGTAGTCAGAGAAGAAACATTATGGATTTCATTCTGTTTAAGTTTATTGAGGATTGTTTTGTTGCCTAACATATGGTGTATACTGGACAATGTTCCATGTGTACTTGAGAAGAGTGTGTGTTCTACTCCTGTTGGATCGAGTGTCCTGCGTATATCTCATGTCTAGTTGGTTTATAGTGGTGTTCGGGTCCTCTGTTTCCTTATTGATCTTCTGTCTAGCTGTTACAGCCATTATTGAAAGCGAGGTTTTAGAATTTCCAACTATTATTACACAACTGTCTATTTTCCTTGTCAGTTCTCAATGTTTGCATGTGTATTTTGAGAATTTTTGCTTGCTTATAATTATCTTCTTGACAAATCAACCCTTTTATCAATATACAGTGTCCTTCTTTGTCTTTTGTAACAACTTTTGACTTAAAATCTATTTTGTTTGCTGTTAGTATTGCTACTCCAGCTCTCTTTCAGTTACTATTTGCATGAAATATCTTTTGCCATCCTTTCGATTTCAAGCTATTTGTGTCTTTGAGTCTATAGTGAATCTCTTGTAAGAAGCATATAGTTGAATCATATTTTTTAAAATCAGTTTTACCAATCTATGTCTTTTAATTGGTGAGTTTAAACCTTTTACATTTAAAGTCATTATTGATAAGAATGTCTGCTGTTTTGCTGTTTGTATATGGTCACTGAAGTCTGTTAACTTCATGGTCAGCCAGTGACCTGATGGGTCGTTTAGTGCCTGGATCCAATAAAGAAAGGCAAAAGAAAAAAAGTGTTCTGTGTCTTAATTTCTCTGATAGATACTGCCAGGAAGCCACTTTAGCCCAATGGGGTTGTCCAGGCTCTGTGTTAGTCTCTCAATGATCTGCCAGGCAGATCAAAATACACAATCCCACTTTTGGAGAGGCTAGGTCCTTATTGCTTACCTTGGCACCAGTAAGCTGCACCAGGAACACAGGGTGCTATACCTACGGGTTCCTGCCTCTAGGCTAGTGGGTGGGAGATGGTAACTCCTACAAAACTGCAGAACTTCACCAAAGTTTACCAGCTTTTTTCTTCATTAGGCACTCTTGTGGATACTGCAAGTGTTCGACTAGACTGTAGAGTTCTGGAATATTTGATTCTAATAGTTCTTGCCAGTTTAGTATTGTTTCAGTTGGAGGGACTGATTCTTGGAGATTTTTTCTTTGCCATCTTTTTTTTTCTTTTTCTGAGGATGATTTGCCCTGAGCTAACATCCATTACCAATCCTCCTCTTTTTTTGCTTAAGGAAGATTAGCCCTTAGCTAACATTCATGCCAGTCTTCCTCTCTTCGCCATCTTTTATGATGTCACCTCAGCCTATACTTCTATATATTGATGTTTTATCTGAACACTTTGCTGGCCTAAAATCTGTGAAAGAACCTGAATAATTGAAGTGAATTTATAAGTTTAATTATAAGTGAATTTATAAGGTTATATTGCTGATTTAATTTAATAATCTAAATTAATTTGATATTGGTCAATATTGGTCAAATAATTTTAACAAGTAGTGATTTTTGTTTTAAAAAATAAATGAAAAAGAATAACCAAATTAGTTTTGAATCAGTAATTAAAATCTAGTTTAATTTGTATAGTAAAACTGAGGGAAAGAAATAGCTCTTGATATTTTATGCTGTTAATTAGCAGACTTCATTTGAAGTTTCAGTGGGTAAAAAGAATGAATTTCTAAAATGATTCTCCCAAAAGTAATAGCTACCTTTTAGTGAGTGGTTTCTGTATTCCTGGAACACTAGAAGATGCATTAGATGTTCTGTTTTAATCCTCAGAGCATCCCTGCTAGATAGATGTTTTCTTTATCTTTTTACTTGAGGAGATTGATGCTCAGAGAAGTTAACTGTATTTACATGGGCAAGGCAGGCATACCAGCTGTTAAGTGACAGAGATAGGAAGCAAGTTCAGGTCTTTCCAGCTCTTTGTACTTCAATGAGCTCCTTTTGATTATGGGATACAATGCTGAAAAGGTAGGATGAATGCTACTTATTCTGTAGTGACACTTTTCCTATAATGAGATATTGTGTACTTATGTTTTCATTGAAGTAGAGGTTCTTTCTTAATAAGATTTTTTCTTTTTTTGGTGTGGAAGATTGGCCCTCAGCTAACGTCTGTGCCAGTCTTCCTCTATTTTGTATGTCGGACGCCACCACAGCATGGCTTGATGAGCAGCATGTAGGTCTGCGCCCAGGATCTGAACTTGTGAACCCTGTGCTGCCAAAGTGGAGTGCGCAAACTTAACCACTACGCCTCTGGGCCAGCCCAAGATGTTTTATGTATGTATACAGACATAGACATTTGAAGATGGAATGGTGGTGGTGGTATGTCAGCTAGGGTTTAAATTTTAATCAGGAACCAAAAAGTTCAAGGATAAGAATCAGATTTTGCAAAAAGTCTATTTTAATATAATATTTTCCAGACTAATTAGACATTTTTAAAATAAAATATATTTAAAAGCTTTTTGAAGATATGGTAACTCAAGATAAGGATTGTTATGTCTACTTAAAATATTTGAGATAGCACGTTTGTGTCCTTTTAAATTGTTCTTGAGAGACCTGTGTTGATTTCTTGGTAGTAATTCTATTATAGATAACAGAATCATTGGCTCTTATATTCTGTGACTGGAAGGAATTTTTTTTCTCTTTTTAAAAAATTTGCACCTGAGCTAACATCTGTTGCCAATCTTCATTTTATTTTTCCCCTTTCTTCTTCGCCCCGAGTCCCCCAGTACATAATTGTATATTCTAGTTGTAGGTCCTTCTGGTTGTGCTATGTGGGATGCCGCCTCAGCATGGCCTGATGAGTGGTGCCATGTCTGCATCCAGGATCCGAACTGGCGAAACCAATATCAATTCTAGGCAGAGTTTTCTAGATGGAGAGGAAGAAACAACTTGGGAGGTATGACAAAAAGCAGAGGAGCTGATGGGACATTGTTACATTATAGGCATGTAGGGACTACATAGCACATCAGAGAAAGGGAAGAATAAGCTCTTCCTTTTCAACAATAGGGCAGTTTTGAATATTCTTAGTGAATTTATAGGCATTACCAGGCAAGGGAAAGAATAGAGGGCTGTAACATGGTAACAAGCATAGAATTTTGAAGGTGGTCATATGTAGGCATGACATGGCTACTTGGTGACCCTTTCTATTTCTTAGGATTAATCAAACCTATTTGCTATTAACTTCTTACCTTTTCCTCAGAATATACTTTTTTTTTTTTAAGAAAAATCTGGATGTAAAAACTTAGATTATGAGTCACAAGCTGTAGTAGTCATTTTGTATATTTTAATTCAGTGGTTGTTAATCTAGCGATTGGGGTTGTATTACATCAGAATTGTCTCGGGAGGCTTTTTGGAAAGCATATATCCATTTATGTTTCCCTCTGGTAAATCAGACTGTGAAAATGTAGGGTCAGAGTAGAGAGGAAGATACTATATTTTCGAAAAAACTATCCAGGTGATTATTCTGCATCAGCTCCCTACCTACTCCCCCATAAAGGGATTGAAAAAAGAAAAGAAAAAAAGTCAAACTAAAATCTTTTGTCAAAGCCAGGAATTTTGGCAGGAGTCTGCTTGATCAAGAGAGCTTTAAAATAAAGATGAGTTTTAAAACATGTTTACTTAAAACTGAAACTGGATTGATGCTTTGGATAGGAGATTTGACACAGAATGATGTGTCTCAGAGGAGAACTTATACAATTATCTTTAGAAAAAAAATAGAAGGGGTCAGAGGTGAGTCATATAGCTAGACAGACAGAAGTCAAATTTGGGTAGCAAATGAACTACAAATGTTAGCAGAATGAGGAGTGGCCTTTTTATTTAAAATCTTTTTAAGTTAAAGAATAAATTAAGCAAATATATGAGTGTCTACCGCCTGACAGGCTCTATTCTAGGTAAATCAGTGAACAAAGAAGGCAAAGATCCCTGTCCTAACGGAAATTACTTTTGAGTTTGGGGAGGAGGCCACAGTGTAAACAATAGGTAAACATAAGTAAGTAAATTGATGATAGGTGATAAGTAATCTTGTAAAAGAAAAAAGTAGAGTGCGGTAAGACAATTGAGAGTATTCGGAGGCAGGAGGTTGCAATTTTTATTAGAATGGTAAGAATAAACTTATTGAGAACCAAATACCTCTAAAAGGAGTAAATATCTGATGTAGATGTCTGGTGGTGAGCAAAGTTAGTTTTGCAGGTATTTGGTGGTGATGTCAGTGTGGGAAGTTGCTTAATACAAACCTGGAATTTGGGAAAGATTTCTAGGCTAGAGATACAAAATTGAGATCATCAGTTTAGATGATCTTTAAAGTTGTAAGACTAGATGGGATCATCTGCAGGGACTGAATATAGATATAGAAGGGCACTATGGGTTATTTTGTGCTAGGGTATGTACTCCAATCCTGAGTAGTTGGGGAGGAGAGGAGGATCCAGTAAAGTTGGTACCAGCAAAGGAGGACAGCTAGAAAGTAAGGTATTCTGGAAGCCAACAAATATTTTCAATTTTGGCTATGCTGCTGATAGATCAAGTGAAGATGAGGACTGAGTATTGACCATTGGGTTTAGCAACAAGGAGTTAATGATGATCTTGATTAGCTGTTTTGGTGGCATAGTGGGGAAAATGCCCTAGATGGGTTTAGGAGTGAATGGGATGAGAGTATGTTGGAAATAGCAAGTATAGACAGTACTTTTGAGCCACTTTGTTGCAAATGAGAGCAAAAAAAATAGGGTAGTATCTGGAGTAGGAAATGGGCTCTAGAGAAGGTTTTGAAGAGAAATTGAAAATGTGTTTCTCTACTGAGGTGGATGATCAAGTAGTGAGTGAAAAATTGATGTAGGAAAGATTGAGGAATTGTGGGATCACTTCTTTGACAAGGTAACTGGAGGGGAGGCACAGTATGTTGGTGTAGATGCTGGTGGGTGGGTAGATGTGAGGTTTTTAGTTTGTGGAAGTTTTTTGATGCTTTCAGTTTTCTCAGTGAAATGAGAAGCTCTGAGCAAAGATGGGAGATTTATTGTGGGATCGAAGAGAGATTTAATGTGGGTGAAATGATTGTCTGGGACAGTGGGAAAGTACATACGCATTTAATTTTTTTTTCAGAAGTATATAAAATAGAATTTGAGACTTCCGCATTCACTTTATTATCTGCCTCCCTTCCTAACAGGTAATACTGTTAATGGTTTTCTCTGTATCCTTCCCTATCCTTTTTTCTGGCTTACAAATGTTTGCTCATACATATATGTAATTAAAAACAAAATTTAACTGGGCTGTGTAAGGTTGAATAGTGGCCTCCCCCAAATATGTCCAAGTGCTCACCTCTGGAACCTGTGAATGTGAGTTCTGGAGAAAGGGTCTTTGCAGATATAATTAAGGATCTCAAGATAAGATTGTCTTGGTTTAGGGTGGGCACTAAATCTGATGACAAGTCTCCTTACAAGAGAAGATGCAGAGAAGCAGATCACTGAAGACAGCAGACACGGGAGAAGGTGACTGAAGATGGAGGCAAACATTGAATTAAGCAAGCCCCAAGCCAAGGAACACTTGGAACCTGCAGAAACCGGAAGAAGCAAGGAAGGATTTTCCTCTAGAGCCTTTGGAGGGAGCAGGGCCCTGCCTACACCTTGATTTTGGTTTTCTGGCCTCCAGATCTGTGAATAAGTTTCTGTTTTAAGTCAGCAAATTTGTGGTAATTTGTTATGGCAGTCCAAAGAAACTAATATAGGCTCATATTATGCATCTTGCTCTACAGCTTTTAACTTTTTATTGTGAGCATCTTTGATGTTACTGTGTATGGATAGATTCTTTCTTATATAGCAACTGCCTTGTATTTCCATAAGATGGATCTCTTATGCATGGCATGTCCATGCATGGTGTGGTATGGACGTTTAGCTGATTTCTAATTCCTAATCCTTCAGTAAACAATTTTGTTTTTAGATCTTTGTTGCTCAAGTATATTTCTATTAAATTCCTAGAAGAAATATGCCCTTCTAAAAAACTTTTGATTTATATTCCCACCTTCAGTGAGTGTTGCCAACACTGAATGTTAGAAATCTTTAATTTCTCTTATCTGATACATAAAGAATAGTATATTTCTGTTTTGTTTCGCTTTTCTCTAATTGCTAGTAAAATTAAATATTTTGTCATGCTTGACCATTTGTAAAGCTTCCTAAAAATGAAACTTATTGTTTAAAGGAAAATATGAAAGTTTAATAAACTTTGTGTATTTTTAAGAGACAAATGTATGATTTTCTTTTCTTTGCAAGGGATATTCATCTTCCTGTATTAGTTTAATCAAATTTAAGAATAAGGCTACTCAAACATAAAACGTTTAATAAAAAAAGGGCTTTGTAACCTTTGAAGACAAAAGTGAAACCTTGTGAGTGTAGTTTGACAGGTTGAATTTAAAATATCAGGTAGTCTTGCATAAATATTAACTTACGGAAAACTGGTACTTTGTGACCATTAGAAAACTGCTTTTGTCATAAAGTGCACCTCTTACCACTTAAAAATCATGAACTCTAGATACACCTTCTCACATCACTCTTCTTTGAACCATATTCCTAGATTTCTCATTTGCTTTTCTGTATTTCAAACTCAACTCTTGTATGTATGTAGATTTAATACCTGTAAGATACCTTTGTCTTTTGCTCACAACTTTGGGAAATAATCCTTTATATTTTCTTCAGGAAAATTATGGCTTAGTTTATCACTGGAAGTAGAGATACAAACCACGACATGAACCTTTCCTAATAAAAATCCTGTATCTTGTGAAAATCAAAGAAATCATCATAATGGTCTTAATTATCGAAATAAAATATATTCAGGGCATCTTAGATTGTTTTAAATGAAGAGAAATAAAGAAGAAGCACTTATTGCTCCTATAATAATAGATTTAACAGAAAATAAGGTTAGTGAATCAAATTGCCACATGATCCCCACTCTGAAATTAAGTAATGAATTACTTAATCAAGAAACTCCTATATAAACTACCCCTTCCAACACTGAGGATTTGATTCATCCCATGACTTTTCCTTTGACTAAGTCTCCTACTGTTATGATAGACTGATGGCTCTTGATTCATAGGTCTGTGAAAGATGGCCCAGATTCAGTATGCTCTGTCTGAACTTACTATTCTAATCGTTTAATTTAGAATACTCTGTAAGTTTTATGAGTTTTTTCAAATTTTGAATTTTTTTTTTCCTGAGGAAGATTCACCTCAGGGTGAATCTTCCTCATCTGTTGTCAGTCTTCCTCTTTCTTTTTTGCTTGAGAAAGATTAACCCTAATCTAGCATCTGTGCCAGTCTTCCTCTATTTTTTGTATGTGGGTTTCTGCCACAGCATGGCTGACAAGTGGTGTGTAGATCCATGCCTGGGATCTGAACCCACAAACCCAGCTGCCAAAGTTCAGTGCGCAGAATTTTAACCACTACGCCATGGGGCCAGCCCCTTGAAAAATTTTTATATCTTCATTTGTCTTTGCTTTTTCTTTCTTTCTTTACCAGAGGAAATAGGTGAAAAATGACAAATTGTCATAAAGTTAAGAAAGGCTAAACAACACTTTAGAAATGTGCATGATGAGGAAAGTCAACAGTATTCAGGAATGAAAGTGAATGAAAGAGTTTGCCTTTAAAGTTCTTGTCTTGTGGGATATGAGCAGGGTTATGAAAGACACTGAAAAACATCGAAGGAAGTGAAGAGCATCAGGCCAATATAGTCAAGTGATGATGAGAAAATACTGTTGACTGATCTACGTAGGAGCAATTTTTGATTAAGTGCATGAATAGGAAAAACTCTCCTGTACTTTTCCTCTGCTACAATGCTGAACACTCTGTGACCGGAGTGTGGCGTTTTCCACTCATCAAGCAATTCCACAACACCAGCTGGGTATCCTATAATTTTAATCAATTGTGACAGTGTTTACCTGGAGTTAGCATCAGATCCCACAAGTTAAGGACTCAGTCCTGCAAGAGACCCCCCTCCCCCTGCCCCCAACCTGAATGCCTTCAGACACCAATAGCAAGTCTGGCTTGTTACTTGTGTTTCTAACCAATGGCTATAAATTGGAGGATCCCACGACTCCTTCCTTGGATTTGATTAATTAGCTAGAGTGGCTCATGGAACTCCAGAAAACAGTTTACTTCTTAGATTACGGGCTTATTATAAAATGATACAACTCAGGAGCAGACAAATGGAAGAGATTCGTAGGGCAAGGTATGGAGGAAGGGGTATGGTGCCCTCCCAGTACCTCCACATGTTCACCAACTCAGAAGCTCTCTGAACTTCGTCTTTTTGGGCTTTAATGGAGGCTTCATTAGGTAGGCATGATCGATTAAATTGTTGCCCATTGGTGATTAAGTCAGTGTCCAGTCCCTCTCCTCTCCTCTCCTTAGAGGTCAGGGGATGGGGCTGAAAGGTCTAACCCTCTAATCACATGGTTGGTTCTCCTGGCAACCAGCCCCCATCCTTAGAGGCTTTCCAAAAATCACCTCAATAACATACACTCAGATGTGGCCTGAAAGAGGTTTGTTATGAATAACAAAAGACGCCTTTATTACTCTGGTCACTTAGGAAATTACAAGAGTTTTAGGAGCTTTGTGCCATGAAGACCAAATGTATATATTTCATATTATAAGTTTCATAATCACAGTGGATAAACAATCAGACAGAATCATTAAGTACTTGAATAAAGCAGTGATCTCAGCAAAGACATTATCTCCCTATAAAATGAAATAGGCTAGTAAGACATTAAAGGAAGACATTTATCTTTTTTAGTTTATTAAGATTTTATTTTTCCTCTTTCTCTCCAAAGCTCCCCCGGTACATAGTTGTATATTTTTAGTTGTTGGTCCTTCTAGTTGTGGCATGTGGAATGCCCCCTCAACTTGGCCTGATGAGTGGTGCCATGTCTGCGCGCAGGATCCCAACCGGCGAAACCCTGGGCTGCCGAAGCAGAGCATGCGAACTTAACCACTTGGCCATGGGGCTGGCCCTAAAGGAAGACGTTTTTAATAGGAGCAAAAGATGGTTTGATGTCTCCAGTAAGAACTGGTTAGGAAGTCTAAAGGCTATGAAAACTGTAAGCACCAGTGCACAAAATATTTTCTAAAATAGCTCAGTTCTGTTCACATGTTTAATGTGAACAAAATAGGAAACAATTTCTTGATTCTTGACTATAAAGCAGGTGTGGTTCAGTTGTTAGATACAGAAGCTCAGGAATAAAGATTTTTGCCTAAGAGTCTCCATGTGAACAGTATCTCTGTCAGCTTTTATTATTCTCAAACCTTCTAAAATGATCCCTCACAACAGGGGAGTTTTACAAAGAGGGACCCCAGTTTTACAGGAAATTACATTTCCTGAAGCAGTGATTTTCTGTGCTTTACATAAGTTAAAATAAGAAGAAAACAAGAAAGTCTGTTCTCCACAAACTTGTTTACTATTTTGTGATATGAAACAGGATTCCAGGAGGTTGGAAAATTATACTTTTAGGAAATAAGGAATCATCTTAAGAAGAATTTGCGACTATTATTCCAGGAACCAGTGAGTCTTAAGGTGGAGGTCAGTCGCTGGTCTTTAAGATTACTCTAATAAAATAGCATTGAGAGGCAGGAGACTATAGGTTTAAGTCTTGGCTTTGTCACTTCTTTGATTTTTGGGCAAATCTATGTCACAGTGTCCTTCTTTAAATTGGTAATGATGCCTGTTAACGTGGCTGAGAGAATTGTATCTGAAAGTGGTTAGTAAACTGTCAAATGATGTATACGTAAGGATGTTTTGTATATTCTACTTCTAAACATTGTAAATGGAGGGGCCCGCCGTGTGGCCGAATGGTTAAATTCGTGTGCTCTGCTTTGGTGGCCTAGGGTTTCGCCGGTTTGGATCCTGGGCGTGGACATGGCACCACTCATGAGGCCATGCTCAGGTGGCATTCCACATACCACAACTAGAAGGACCCACAACTAAAAGAAAAAAATACACAGCTATGTACTGGGGGACTTTGGGGAGAAAAAGGAAAAAATAAAATCTTTAAAAAAGATTGTAAATGGAAAGCCAGGGAAAAAAGGAAAAAAAAATGTTTTAAAGTGGAGTCTTATAGTATTAAAATTTTAAACACAATTTTACTTTAGTTTTTAAGTTTTACAAAGAGTATTTAATGCTAAGATGAATTATGGCAAAAGTTGACAATTGGCTCAACTATCATTTGCTTTTCTTCAACAAATATGTTAAAAAATCTGAAACAGGACCTGTGTTAGTGCTAAATGTTTGATAATCATGGGGTTTTCTATAGTTATAATGTCTATTTCATTAAAAAAAAATGACCCTGATGGGGCTGGCCCCGTGGCCGAGTGGTTAAGTTCACACGCTTCGCTTTGGTGGCCTGGGGTTTCACTGGTTTGGATCCTGGGCGCAGACATGGCACTGCTCATCAGGCCATGCTGAGGCAGCGTCCCACATGCCACGACTAGAAGGACCCACAACTAAAACATACAACTATGTACTGGGGGTATTCGGGGAGAAAAAGCAGAAAAAAAAAAAAAGAAGATTGGCAACAGTTGTTAGCTCAGGTGCCAGTCTTTAGGGGAAAAAAAAATGACCATGGGGTATCTGACTTGTGCTAAATGTATCTCATGTTTATCTATGTAAACACTTGTTGTTTAGGCCAGTTTCTATAAGTATATGTTTTAACTCCTCTATTAAACAAGATACATATGCAGGGAATGCACTCAGGCTGAGGTAATTTTGGTTTCTTCATTTTCTATTCCTCTTAGTTGCTTAACTCCAGATTTTAAAATGTCTGGGTTGTCTAGTTTCACAGAGTTCAAGTAGATGAAATTTATCAGTAATAAAAAAGTACAGTGCATTTTGGTAGTAGATGGTAGTTACTATTTGTGATTAAAAGTTTTGTTTTTTTCCCTCAACCAGAGGTCCTTAGGCTACTGACATTAGAAATGACTGGAGTGCTTGCTAAAAATCTGACTTCTGAGGCCCACCCAAGACTAATTGAGTCAAAAATCAGCCTTGGTTACACGTTGGAATTATCTGGAGAGTTGAGAAAATACTGGTGGCAGGACCCTACCTCCAGAGAATCTGATTTAATTGGTCTTGACTAATTGGCTAATGATTCTTCAACTGTATCAAAATGGAGATCGTTGGGCCCCAAACTGAGAGTTTGTGATTCAGTTGGTCAAGGTTAGGGCCTGAGATTTTGCAGTTCTAAAAAGTTCTCAGGTGACGCTGATGGTAGTCAAGGGATCACATTTTGAGAACTGTACTTTGACTGAACCACCTGTTTAATTTGTAGCATGTGTAATATTAAATGAGGAAACTCAAGTAGTTTACATACATTAAAATTTACCCTTTCATGAGTTTTGACAAATGCATCAGTTGTGCAACCGTCAACAGAATCAGAATATGGAAGAGTTCTAACAGTTCTCTCATGCCCCTCTGTGGTCGACCAACCCTTCATCCAACCCCAGCTCCTGGCAACCACTGATCTTTTTTCTCATATTATAGTTCTGCCTTTTGCAGAATGTCATATAAATGGAGTCATCCAGTATGTAACCTTTTGATTCTGGCTTCTTTTACTAAGTATAGTGCATTTGAGATTCATCCATGTTATTGCATTTATCAATACTTCTTTTCATTTCATTTTTTTGGTAAGAACAATTTAGGTTCACAGCAAAGTTGAGCTAAAAGTGCAGAGAGTTCACATATAGCCCCTAGTCCTATACATGCACAGCCTCCTTCACTAGCAACAGAGTAGTTCATTGGTTATAATCAATGAACCTATGTTGACATGTCATCATCGCTCAAAGTCCATAGTTTACATTAGGGTTCATTCTTATTGTACATCCTCTGAGTTTTAACTAAAGTATAATGGCATGTATCCAGCATTATAATATCATACAGAAGTTTTGCTTCCGTAGAAATCTGTATTTTGCCTCTTTGTCCCTCCCAGCCCCCCAAACCCTGGCAACCACTGATCTTTTTACTGTCCTCCATAGTTTTGCCTTTTCCAGAATGCCATATAGTTGGAATCATATAGTATGTAGTGTTTTTATTTTGGCTTTTTTAACTTAGTAATGTGCATGTAAGCTTCCTCCATGTCTTTTCGTGACTTTATAGCTTATTTCTCTGTATTGCTGAGTAATACCACAGTTTATCACGTTCACCTGCTGAAGGACATCTTGGTTGCTTCCAAGTTTTAGCAGTTATGAATAAAGCTGCTATAAGCATCTGTGTGTAGGTTTTTATGAGCACATAAGTTTTCAGTTCAGTTGGATAACTTTCAAGGAGTGCTGTTGCTAGATTGTTTGGTAAGAGTATGTTTAGTTTTGTAAGAAACTGCAAAACTGTCTTCCAAGTGGCTGTACCATTTTGCCTTCCCGCCAGCAATATAAGAGAGTTTCTGTTACTCTACATTTTTGCCAGAATTTGATATTGTCACTGTTCTAGATTTTGGCCATTCTAATCTGTAGTGGTATATTGCTGTTTTGTATGATGTTGAATCTCTTTTCATATGCTTCTATGCCATCTTTGTATCTTTTTTGGTGAGGTGTCTGTTCAGCTCTTTTGCCCATTTTTTAATTGGATTGTTCATTTTTCCTCCTGTTGAGTTTTGAGAGTTCTTTTTGGGGCCAGCCTGTTGGTGTAGTGGTTAAGTTTACCCGCTGTGCTTCCGTGGCCCAGGGTTCGCGGGTTTGGGTCCTGGGTGTGGACCTACACAGTGCTCATCAAGCCATGCTGTGGCAGCATCCCACATAAAATAGAGGAGGATTGGCACAGATGTTAGCTCAGCACCAGTCTTTCTCAAGCAAAAAGAGGAAGATTGGCAACAGATGTTAGCTTAGCAACAGTCTTCCTCAAGCAAAAAGAAGATTGGCGACAGATGTTAGCTCAGGGCCAATCTTCCTCAACAACAACAACCAAAAAAAACAAGAAAAAGGAAAAAAGTTCTTTGTGTATTTTAGATAACAATCCTTTATCAGATATATTGTTTGAAAATATTTTCTCCCAGTCTGTGGCTTTGCTTATTCTCTTGATAGTTTCTTTTGCAGAGAAGTTTTTAATTTAAGTAAGTCCATCTTATCAAATGTTTCTTTCACAGATTGTGGTTTTGGTATTGTATCCAAAAAGCCAATCCCAAACCCAAGGTAACCTAGATTTTCTCCCGTGTTATCTTCTAAGAGTTGTATACTTTTTCAGTTTACATTAGGCCTGTGATCTACTTCGAGTTAATTTTTGTGTAGGGTGTAAGATCTGTGTCCAGATTAGTTTTTTTTTGCATGTGGATGTCCATTTGTTTCAGTACCATTTGTTGAAAAGACTTATCTTTTCTTCATTGTGTCGCCTTTGCTCTTTGGTCAAAGATAAGTTGACTATATGTGGGTCTGTTTCTGGGCTCTCTATACTGTTTTGTTAATCTAGCTGTCTATTCTTTTGCCAATGTCACACCATCTTGATTGCTGTAGATTCATAGTAAGTCTGAAAGTTGGGTAGTGTCAGTCTCCTGATTTTGTTCTTCTCTTTTAATATTGTGTGGTGGACACTTGGATTGCTTTGACATTTTGCTATTGTGAGTAATGCTGCTCTGAACTTGGGTGTACAGATACCTCTTCAGTACCCTGCTTTCAATTCTTTTGGGTATATACTCAGAAGAGGAATTGCTGGATCATTCATGTCTTCTTTAATTTCAGCAAAGTTTTGTAATTTTTAGTGTGCAAGGCTTTGCTTTCTGTGTTACACATTTTCTTATGTTTTTTATTCTTTTTGATAATATTAAAAGGAATTGTTTTCTTCTATTTTCAAATTGTTCATATTTAGTGTATGGAAACACAACTGATATATGTGTGTCAATTTTTATATTATGCAGCTTTGCTAAATTTTTTTTGTTAGTGCTGAAGTTTTTCTGTGTGAAATCTTTAGGATTTTCTACATATAATATCATGTCATCTACAAACAGAGAGAGTTTTACTTCTTTTCCAACTTGGATTCTGTTTATTGCTTTTTCTTGCCTAAGTGCTGTGGCTTCTAGTAGTTAGGACTTTTAGTAGTATGTTGAATAGGAGTGGTGAGAGTAGGCATCCTTAACTCCCTCCAGATTTTAGAGAAAAGCTGTAAGGTTTTCACTGTTGAATATGATGTAAGCTATAGATTTTTCATATATGGCCTTTATTATGTTGAGGTGGTTTCCTTCTATTTCAAGTTTGTTGAGTGTTTTTAAACATGAAAGGGTATTGAATTTTGTTAAATGATTTTTCTGCTTGGTTGGGATGATCATGTAATTTTTTTTGTCTTCATTCCTTTAATGCGGTATATAACATTGATATTCATGTGTTGAACCATCCTTGCTTTCTAGGAATTAATCTCATTTGGTTATGGTGTATAGTTCTTTTAATATGCTACTGAGTTCAATTTGCTAGTCTTTAGTTGAATCTTGGAACATTAAAAAAATTAATTTATTATTCTTTATATAATGCCAACCTTAATAAATGGCAGGGACTATGTTCATTTTTTAGGCAGAGTTTGTATGGCCTGGTATTTCAGTTCTTATTTATGACCTCATGCTTATAAAATGCCTTGTTTGGACGGTTACTGAGTTGAGTGAGTATATTGCTCCCCTAAGGCTACAGGCAGATCCATAATATAACAAGGATTTAATTTCACATATGAAAGCTGCTCATTTAAATCATACAATTAAATGTTGGTGGATTTGGTACAGTTTTCAGTTCTAGTATAAAAGATGCTATTCTGCAACTAGGGCAAAGGCAAGTTGTCACTTGTAGCATTCTAAATTATAATTCTCAGTTTAATATAATTTTACAAAGAGGTTGCAACTTTCAGTGATTTTGTTTTCCTCGGTATAATTCAATTGATATTTCACATTCCATATTTATATATTTTTATCACTATTTAAACGTTGTGTTACAACAGCCATTGCTTGGTTTAGTTTATATATGTAATTCTTTTATCTTTATATTGAAAATTTATATCTTGATGTATCTGTTTAAAATTAAAAAATGTTTAGTGTATAATTTTATATAAAGACATAAATGAAGATTTATTCCTCTGTGCCATTCTTTTTGGCTTGGCTCTCAACTTTTCCTTCCCACTGCATCAGAGCTACCTTCACGCCATCCTAAATCTGTATAGATAGCATGGTATTATATATTACTCTCTATTTATCTCTCTGTTCATAGAATCTTATACAGATATTTGTATGCCCAATTACATATATAGGCTTGTTGTGATGATGAGTTAAAAAAAAATGAGATTTATGCAACTATTTTCAATAATACCTCAGAGAAATCCCACATCTAGAGTGTAACTCTGCTATCGGTCTAAGACATGACTAATTCTTATTTTTATGACTTCATATTGAATGCTTCATCGTGTGTTGTATAAAATTTATTTAATCATTCTCACATTTATGGGAATATTCTGTTTCCAGTTCTTTGCCATTTTAAATATTGTTACATCCATGAATATATGTTCTTAGTTCCTGATGCTTTTATTTCTGTGGGATAGATTTCTGGAAGTAGAAATGCTGGGTTGAAGGGTTTTTATAATTTTTATTATAGTAGATTTGCCAAATTGCTTTCCACAAAAATTTTCTGCTGGTAATTTGTGAGAATATTCTTTCTCCTACATCTCTGCCAGAAATTTGGCTATAGCTTTTTAAGTATTTGCCAGTCTAATAGGTGTAATATTAGATCTCATTGTTAATTTTAATTTGAATTTCCCTGAGTACTAATGAGTTTAAGCATCTTTTCTTATATTTGTGAACATTTGGTTTTGCTCTTTTGTGAATTGTTCTTTTGATAATCCTACACTCAAATTCTATTTGAGTTGTTTGTCTTTTTCAAATTGTAAGAGCTCACTGTGTGTTAAAACATTAATATTTTGCTACCTGAATTGCAAATGTTTTTAATCTTTCCCCAATACAAAAAACTTTTAATTTTTGTATGATCTCTTTTTTTAGTTTTAAGTTGTGAATAAGATGTTGCCCAGACTCTTTTCTCATAAGATTTTTATTTTTTACAATTCACATTCATCTTGAGTTTGTTTTTGTACGTCTTATGACATTAGGACATCCAATTTTTCTTCTAGAAGATTACCCACACTTTAAAAAAAATTTAAGCTCTCAGTTTCACATTAACTTGAGTTATTGACCTTATTTTATTCAAAATTTTCATTTTTATGATGCTTTTTCCCTCAGTTGTCTACTATTTTATTGATTTTTTTTCCTTCTATATCAATATTGTGTTAAGTTTTCTTTGACCATCCATGTTCTGATATTTGAGGGAGGTTCTAACTTACCCTTCTTTTTCATCTTTGGCTGGTTTTGCAGTGTTAGTTTTTTATGTATAATCATGATCATTTCTTCCTTAAAAATATAATAAAATAAAAGCCCTTAGGATTCTAATTTGAATTACATGAAATTTATTAATTAATATAGGGACAGCTGATACTTCTGATAGTGCTTTCCAAATAAGTTTCCAAATAAGGTAGCCTCTTAATAAGAATGTATAGTTTCTTTGTATTAGAGCCAAGTTATTTAATTTATTCAAAAGTATTAGATAGGTCTTTGTTCTCTGTTGTAATGAGAACATTTTAACCTCACTTCCATTTCTATGATTATTGTTTCTCCAGCATAAAAACGTGATTTTTCTGTATTGCTCTTTTCTCCATCAACAGGTGAATGGATAAACAAGGTGTGGCATATTCATACAATGTAATATTATTTAGTTATAAAAAGAAATGAAGTGCTGATTCATGCTATAACATGGATGAACCTTAAAAAGATTATGCTAATTGAAAGAAGCCAGACTCCAAAGTTCATAGAATGTATGATTCCGTTTATATGAAATGTTCAGAATAGGCAAATACAGAGAGAGGAGCAGTAGGTTAGTGACTGTCAGAGGCTACAGATAGGGAGAATGAGGAGTTACTGCTAATGGGTATGGGATATCTTTTGGGGATGATGAAATGTTCTGGAATTAATAGTGGTGAAAATTATACAACCTTGTGAATAAACTAAAAACTACTGAATTGTGTAGTTTAAAAGGGTGAATTTTATGGTATCTAAATTGTATCTCAATTTTAAAAAAAGAAATGGTGACTGTAATTGTATCAGTTAGGGTTGATTTGGTGTCAGATAACAGAAAACCAGACTGCACTGGCTTGATAAAATAGGACTTTATTTTTATTACAAAATTGCTAGTGTTGATTCACTTATACAGTGATAGCAGAAATAGGTGTCTCCATGATTAAATCTTGGCCTCTCTTTCATGTTTGCATGGCTCTTATGGCTCTAAGCGGTGGAAGATAGAGGAAGGGGAGGCAGCAATGACTGTACCAGGAACTCTAGAACAGTCTTCATGTCTCAATGGCTGGACTATGTTAAATGGTCACTCTTGGCCAGAAGTTGGTTGCAGGAAAAGATGGTGGTGGGGAAAACAAGTTGGGTCAGAAAGTTTCTGCCAGAGTGAGCTTTCTGGTCTAGCTCCTTATTTTGACTGTCATTTAATGTTTCATAGTTTAAAAGGATGTTTCTTGTTAGTTTCATAGTCTCAGTTGTATTTAAGTAGTTTTCCCAGTTTATTCAGTTTTTCCTTTTAAAATTCTCTACATTTTTAGGGGTTGTCTGTAGCATTCTGTTTATCTATATAAAGGCGAAGAGGGACCTAATTATTCAAGACTTAGCTTTTTTTTTAAGATTTTATTTTTTCCTTTTTCTCCCCAAAGCCCCCCGGTACACAGTTGTATATTTTTCGTTGTGGGTCCTTCTAGTTGTGGCATGTGGGACGCTGCCTCAGCGTGGTTTGATGAGCCGTGCCATGTCCGCATCCAGGATCCGAACCAACGAAACACTGGGCCGCCTGCAGCAGAGCACGCGAACTTAACCACTCAGCCACGGGGCCAGCCCCGACTTAGCTTTGTTTTTAACAGCTTTATTGAATTAGAATGGACATACAGTAAAGTTACATATTTAAAATGTATAACTTATTAAATTTTGACATAGGTGTACACCTGTGAAAATATCAATCACCACAATCAAGATACTTTTTTAAAATGTCCTCTTTTTTTAAAAATTGAGATATAATTGAAATATAACATTATACCAGTTTAAGGTGTGCAGCATAATGATTCAGTAAATTTCTTGTGAAGTGCTCGCCACACATAGTTACAAATATTTTTTGTCTTATAAGAAATTTTAAGATTTACTCTTAGCAACTTTCAAATATACATACAGTATTATTAACTATAGTCACCATAACTGTACATTACATCCCCAGGACTTATTTGTAACTGAAAGTTTGCCCCTTTTGACCACCTTCATCCATTTCTCCCTCCCTGAACCCCTCCCTTGGGCAGCCACCAGTTTGGTCTCTGTATTTATGAGATCAGGTTTTTTGGTTTGTTTTTTTAGATTCTACATGTAAGTGAGATCAGGCACTATTTGTCTTTCGCCGACTTATTTCACTTAACGTAATCCCCTCAGGGTCCATCCATGTTGTCACAGATGGCAAGATTTCCTTCTTTTTTTTATGGCTGAATAATGTTCCATTGTGTGTGTGTACACCGGATTTTCTTTATCCATTTATCCATCACTGTAGACTTAGTTTGCTTCCATGTCTTGGCTGTTGTGAATAATACTGCAGTGAACGTGGGAGTACGGATATCTCTTTGACATAGTCTTTTCCTTTTCTTCAGATAAATACCTAGAAGTGGAATTGCTGGATCATTTGGTAGTTGTATTGTAATTTTTTCAGGAACCTCTATACTGTTTTCCATAGTGGTTGCACAAATTTACGTTTCTGCCAACAGTGCACAAGAGTTCCCTTTTCTCCACATCCTTGCCAGCACTTATTTCTCGTCTTTTTGATAATAGTCTTTCTAACAGATGTGAGATGATATCTCATTGTGGTTTTGATTTGCATTTCCCTGATGATTAATGATGGTGAGCATCTTTTCATGTACCTGTTGGCCATCTGTATGTCTTCTTTGGGAAAATGTCTACTCAGATCCTCTGTCCGTCTTTTAATTGGATTGTGGTTTTCTTGCTGTTGAGTTCTATGAGTTCTTCGTGTATTTTGGATGTTAACCCCTTGTCAGATATATGATTTGCAAATATTTTCTCCCATTCCGTAGTAGGTTGCCTTTTCATTTTGTTGATCGATTCCTTTGTTGTGCAGAAGCTTTTTAGTTTGTTGTAGTCCTACTTGTTTATTTTCGCTTTTGTTGCCTTCGCTTTTGATCTCAAATCCAAAAAATCATTGCCAAGACAGAAGTCAAGGAGCTTACTGCCTATGTTTTCTTCTAGGAGTTTTATGGTTTCAAGTCTTATGTTCAAATCTTTAATCCATTTTGAGTTAATTTTTGTGTATGGTGTAAGATAGTGGTCCAGTTTTGTTCTTTTACATGTGGCTGTCTTGTTTTCCCAACACTGTTTATTGAAGAGACTGTCCTTTCTCCATTGTATATTCTTGCCTCCTTTGCCATACATTAATTGATCGTATATGTGTGGATTTATTTCTGGGCTCTATTCTGTTCCATTGATCCAAGTGTTCTGTTTTTATGCCAATACCATACTGTTTTGATTACTATAGTTTTGTAATATAGTTTGAAATCAGGAAGCGTGATGCCTCCAGCTTTGCTCTTTCTCAAAATTGCTTTGGCTATTTGGGGTCTTTTGGAGTTCCATACAAATTTGAGAATTGTTTGTTCTGTTTCTCTGAAAAATGCCATTGGAATTATGATAGAGATTGCATTGAATCTATAGATTGCTATGAGTAGTATGATGTTTTAACAATATTAATTCTTCCAATCCACAAACACGGAATATCTTTACATTTATTTGTGTCTTCAGTTTCTTTCATCAGTGTGTTATAGTTTACACTGGACAGGTCTTTACCTCCTTGGTTAAATTTATTCCTAGATATTTTATTGTTTTTTTTTTTTGAGGAAGATTAGCCCTGAGCTAACATCTGCTGCCAATCCTCCTCTTTTTGTTGAGGAAGAATGGCCCTGAGCTAACATCCGCCCATCTTCCTCTACTTTGTATGTGGGACACCTGCCACAGCATGGTTTGCCAAGCGGTGCCACATCTGCACCTGGGATCTGAACCCATGGACCCCGGGTTGCTGAAGCAAAATGTGCGCACTTAACTGCTGTACCCCTGGGCCAACCTCAACTTTTTGATACATTTGTGAATGGGATTGTTTTCCTGATACTTATTTCTTAAAATCAACTTTATTGAGGAATAGTGTTCATACAATGTGTGAATTTTAAGTGTATGGTTTTAGTTTTGACAAATGTATACATTTCTGTAACCACCACTGTAGTCCAGATGAAAAACATTTCTTAGGACTCCAGAAAGTTCCTTTATGTCCCTTCCCAGTCATTTACCCCACCACCACTCTTATCTCAGGCAACCACAGTTCTGCTTTCTGTCACTATATGTGACAGAGTTTTTAAATAGAATTTCATGTAGATAGAATCATGCAGTGTGTACTGTTTTGCTTTTAGCTTCTTTTGATGAGGCATTGTCTTTTAAGAGTCATGCATGTTGCATGTATAAATAGTACTTTTTCTTTAATTGCTGCATGGCGTTTTGTTGTATGATATATTCAGTTTATTTATCCATTCACTTGTTGGACCTTTAGGTTGTTACCAACTTTGGGCTATTACGAATACGTCTCTTTTTGAACATTTGTGTACAAGTCTTTGTGTGGACATAAATTTTCCTATCTGTAAATACTATAGTCTACATTGCCTTAAAAATATCATTTCTCTATGATTACCATTATTATGTCTAAGGAAAATAACAGTAATTTTTGGCGCTATAATAAAATATTTAGTTTGTATTCAAACTTGCCCAATTGATTCCAAAAGTCTTTCATAGTGGCTTCCCTTCCTTGTCTGTGGGGGTAATGGACCACATCAAGACCCTTGGTTGTTATGTCTTTGTTGTCTTTTAACCTAGAGTGACTTCCTCCCTTTTCCCTCTAAGATACTGACTTTTTAAATGGACAAGTCTACTTATCTTTAAAATGTCCCAACCTGTTTTCTTCCTCTAATTGTTTTAGAGGTGTTTTTTAACTTGTATCTCTATCTTTTGTATTTCTTGTCAACTGAAAATTGTCTAAATGCTTAATTAACATATGGTTAAACATTTTTTTTGTGCTAATAGTTCATAGGTGATATTCTGTAGTTTATATTGCATCACTTCAGAGGGAACATAAAGTCAGTTCTTTTCCACCATTAGTGATGATGAATCTGATCATTTAGTTAATAAAATGGTAAGATTTGCCGGGTCTTTCCCTTTGCAATTTGTGGTTGATATTGTTATCCAGAATATCTTTCATGTAACGGTATTAGAATCCGTTGATGATCCTTGCCCTGAATCAGGTATTTCATTAGAGATTGCAAAATGGTAATTTTTAAATTCTTTTATTTCCTCTGCATTTATTCGCTGGCATTTTTCTGTTAACAAGAACTTTCTCTCTGTAACCAGGGGATGAACTATAGCTCTGAATAAAAGTACTTAATTCTTTACCTTTTAATCAACAATTCTTTCAGAATAAGGAATTTCTGTTATGTACATTCTTATGGTAGCAAGTCAGTTTCTTTCTCTTTTTTGAGTACCCTTGTGGATTCATGATCTTTACTTTTCCTGTAATCAATTGCATTTATTCTTTTTGATATTTAAATTGTTCCAAATTAAGCCAGTGGGTTTCTTTCATGCACAGAGTCAACAAAATTGGAGATCAAGAATCTGTGTCATCTAATGGGCAGGCTTTCAAATGAAAAATTTCCCCTCTTTCTCCTCAGATGTTGGTTATGAAAACAGATTGAAATATTGAGGTAGTGACATTATATAGTATTTACGTATAACATAATAGGGCTTTTAGGCCCAGTTATAGTAGTTTTCTAAACTCTACATGAAGCAGTCATTTCTGATGACCTAAATTTATCTTTGTTTAACCTTCAACGCGGTTTAGATCTTACCACTCATGTGTTCTATTATATATATTATTATTACCTTTTTTCCCTCCCCAAAATATGATAAGGAGTGAAATCTCTGTTCATTCTAGGCTCAATACAGACAGTCATTCCTCGGTATCTGCCAGAAATTGGTTCCAGGACTCCCTGTAGATACCAGAAATCTGTGGATGTTCAAGTGCCTTATATAAAATGGTGTAATATTTCCATACAACCTATGTACATTCTCCCATATAATTTAAATCATTTCTAGATTACTTATAATACCTAATATAGTGTAAATGCTATGTAAATAGTTGTTATACTGTATTGATTAGGGAATAATGACAAGAAAAAAAAAAGTCTACATGTTCAATAGAGAGACAACCATCATAGGTTGGTTGAATCTGTGGATTCGGAGGGCTGACTGTACTCAACTTTATCACAGGGTGAAGAGATTTTAAGGTACAAACTAGTTATAACTAAGAATTGTCAGCAAACTAAGTCATCCAGTATGTTTTAAAGCTAATACTAGCTGTGTCTTTATTGCATAACCCTGTGCTACCTTACTCACTCTTGAGATTTTCTTCCTCATTTCTGATAACCCAGTTATGCAGGTTTAACTGGCCTAAATCCAGCATTGCTATTTCTAGAAATTTGAAAGTAAACAGGTTCACTCTCTGTCTTTTATGTCACCCGCTAGCTGTTATCTTCCTTATTCCCCTGCCCAATTTTTTGGAAAATAACTTGTCTCTTTATTGGGATGTACCATCTATTAGGATATAATACTCACTTTTACCACAAAGAGTAGGTAATATCAAGTTTTGATTTGGGGAGTAGTGTTCTTCTATCTTCTTTCTTCTGGGATGGTGAGCTTGAATACTCCATGTTGTTATACTCTGCAGAGTCTATTATTTTTTCTTCTGTGTGGATTACTAGTGTAGATAACCTCTTTACTGTGGCCTTGTCTGACAATACTCTTGTATTTCAAAATCTGAAGTTTACCTGCTATGCTAATACTCTTTGTATCTTCCTTTGACTAGCTTGTGTGTGTGTGTGTTGGGGGAGTGGAGTGGAGTGGGTTGGTACATTTGCTAAATGCTTACCTTGTTCCAAGTTCTCCAGTTGTTGGTTTTTACATCTTGATGACAAAGTTTTGTTAAGTTTTTGTGTTTTGTAGTAAACTTTTAATGGAAATGTGTGGAAAAAGGAAATCAAGAGTTTTTTAGTTTCTAAAAGTGAATGTACTTTTTTCTGGTAAATTAGGATCCTGGTGGAATGTGTGAGTTCTGCAGTAGCCTTACCAGTGTAATCTAAAAATCACTTAATTATGAATCAGTGTTTTTTCCTGGCATTGCCACTTATTCGCTTGGTGACCTTGGCCTCATACATCAAATTCTGCATTTATTATATGGGAATACTAGAAGCTTTCTTGGCTACCGGGTTGGGTAAACCAAGAGAATAATATGCAAATTATATCTTTTTTATTACAGACACTGCTAATACTTGAATGATCCTACAAAATTGTAATGATGAGTGAATAATTTGACTGTAAATTGCTGCTGACATTTATATATTGAAGTTCTTGAAAATTTCCTGGAAATTATATATGTTTTAGTTATTTTTGTGCTACTAGTAAATGCCATGATTTCATTAGTTGAATGTAGAGATGTTACATGAAATAATTAAATGCATATATTGGACCTTAACAGGCAGAGTGCTCTTTGAAGTGAATGTTAAAATTTGTAAATGTGATTTTTTTCTTACTAGTTAATAAGAGGCCAAATAATTTTCTGTAGTAATATAGCTACAAAGTTATGAGAAGTGTCAGTTTGTCACTTCAGGGCTGTTTTTTTGAACATAAATTTTTAGGATTTACTTTTTCTTATTACCAAAATCTTGTAATGTGAATTGTAAAAAGTATAGAAAATGCAAGTAAGTGAAAAGCAAAAAAGTTATAATCTCACCACCCAGTAGGTAACCACTGTTCAAACATTTTGATATTTATCCTTACAGTCTTTCTTGTCTGTGTTGCAGGCTCAGGCTTACAGGGCAAGCACAAAAGTTTAATTCTGAACACCTTTGTTACTTTCTTCAATTAAAAGTTACTTTTTGTGACAGAGATGATTTTGGAATTCTTTTTACCATTGCAGTCCTTTATTCAAACAGATCTTAGGGAGAAATGCAGTAAATAAAACATAAAAGTGGAGCTGTTGTGGTTGAAGGTGAGATGGCAATACAAAGCCTCAGTGTTTAGCTTTCTTCACTAGCCTGAATAGTCTGCCTTGGATTTACCTCTGAAGAACTCTAGGGCTTCCTATGGGAAGCACAGTTGAAAATAACTGCTATCTAACATTTTTAATGGCTGCAGTGTGTTCCCTTATATGGCATCTGTGAGAGCCCTGTAGGTGTTCTTAGATCTCCCTTGAAAGTAACTTGCCTTGAGGAATGTTTTTAGGTGACAGCCTCTAGCTTTTGGGATTTGCTGCAGTGTTGAACCATGGCCACATTCTCCCTAGGCAGCTCCCTGCAAGTAACTGAGCACAGCTGTATACTAGGGTCTAACCATTTCTTCCCAAGGAGCTCCCTCTTGGGCTGGCACAGCAGACGTACACTGGTCAGAGGTTCACACAGTTGTCAAATCTGCATCACAGCCGGAAGGCTTTCTCAACTCCTGCTCCTCCTCCCCTTCATTCTTTGTAAGCATTTCTCATGATGAATTTCTTACACTTCTAACTCCATCTTGGGTCTGCTTCCTAGGGAGCCTGACACACATCCAGGTGTGTGTGTGTTTTAATAAATATTTTTGAGCGTTGTAGATATAGTATGTCCATGGTTTTAAAAAAGAGAGAAATGCACAAAATGAAAAGTAAAATATCCACCCCTTCTCCAAACCCTCAGAAAACCATTTTCACATGTTCATTTTTATACCTATGCCATATTCTCACTTATGTCATTATTTTTTGATTTATCAACTTAAAGTATCTTATTATCTTACTTTTCTGAAAGATAAAGGAATTAGTGTATCTAACATTCCTTTTATCTTTGCTCTCCCATCTTTTAATTTTTGTTAACTAGTGATATTATTTTTACTGTTTCAAGGCTTTGTTTATACTTAGTTATATATATATCTATTATTTGGACTGTGCTTTGACTGTAGATTGATTTTAAAAATTGAGAATCAATAATAGCATTTGCTATATTACAATAAATGTAATTTAGTCCTGAACCAAGTGGTTTGCTTTAAACTATAAAGAAGGAATATAATTCCGTGTAATTTAGCTCTGTCAAGGAAAGTCTCCAAGTTTCATTCTAGATGCTCAGCTGTTTCTGTTCCTTGTTGCTCATGTTGTCTTTTTCAGTGGTTAGGAGCACAAGCCATACTACTTGGGATTGAATCCCAGCATCAGCAGTTACTGGTAATGTGATGTTAAGCAAGTTATTTAAAACCTCTGTGCTTAAGACTTCTGATCTGCAAAATTGGTGTAACAGTTCTTTTATTAGTTTTCTATTGCTGTTGTAACAAATAGGTCAGAAATTCAGTGGGCCAGGCTGAATCTCTGTGTAGAGTCTCACAAAGTGAAATTCTCTTGTGGAGGCTTTGGAAGAGAAACCATTTCTTTGATCATTCAGATTGTTGGCAGAATTGGTCTTCATTCAAATGGTTGTAGGACTGAGGTCCCATTTCCTTCTGGCTTTTGACTTGGGAGGGGAGGGGAATTATTCTCAGTTTTAGAGGACACTCACATTCCTTAGTTTATGGTCCCCTTCATCTTAGAGCCAGCAATAGAGGGTTGAGTTCCTCTCAAGCTTCAAATCTTTCCTGCCTCTTTTGCTGATCCTTGATCTTCTACCTTCCTCTTTCACTTTTAAGGACCTATGTGATTACCTGTGGGCCTACCTGTATAATCTGTGATAATCTCCCCTTTTTAAGGTTGTTAACTCTTTTGCAATGTAGTGAGATGTAGACAGGAGTAACAGCAGGGAGTGAAGATCCAGGCGGGCCAAAATCTTGCCTACCATAGTCCTCCCTCTGGCCTCTGTGATCCATATCCATCTCACATACAAAATACATTCACTCCATCACAAGGTCCCCAAAGGTCTCATCCTATTACAGTATCAATTCAAAGTTCAAAATTTCATCAACTTAGAAGTCCAAAATCTCATATCTAAATCATGTAAATCAGCTATGGGTGAAGCTCTCTATCTGTGGACCTGTAAACTAAAGAAATGTTATCTCCTCCAAAAGTACAGTGGTGGAACAGCCTTAGGATGACAGCTATAGACGTTTTTGTTCAAAAAGGAAGAAAATAGAAAGAATAAAGGAGTCATAAGTGTCAGGTAATTTAAAAAACCAGCTGAGGAAGCATCACTGCATTTCAAGGCCTGGGATTATTTTCCGTGGTTTGCCGCTTTACCCTCTGGGCTTGCATCTCTACCTTCCATTTGACTATTTTTGTTGTTTGTTTCTTCATCTTTTGTTTTTCCTCAGATTTGGTAATTCTTGGTTGTCTATCTGTACTCACAAAAGAAAGATTAAGTTGGTCAGTTTAATTAACTGGAGTGAGATTCTCTGCTGCAGCTTTGTTTCATTCATAGTTCTCTTCCTAGATTGAGGTGTAGGCTTCTTCATTTACTTCAAGGTATGCATTCTCAAAGGGGTAAAAATTGGTTATGGGGGTAAGAGAAAAGTTGCCCGTTTTATATATAAACCACAGAGATACATAGAGTATACAAACAGATATACAGTTTGTCTGTGGTACTAAAATTTCATGGAGGGGATGACTGGGGGAAAATATGTAAAAAAGCTCCTTAGGGAGTTGATAATGGAAAAAAAAAAAAAAGGTGGGGAAATGGTGTTCTGGGGTATACGGTGGAGGAGGAGGCAGGCTGTTAGGTACCCACAATTGCCAGACTATTCATGGCTTATGTGGGGAGTGGAATGCTTTGGTGTCTCAGATGCTGCTCTGCTTTTCTTTCAGGCCTCAACACCCACCCTAAGAGCCCTCCACAGACCTACACACTATATTTAGAACAGTAGCTTTCTAACTTTCAGAACTGTGATCCATAGTATAAAATGTTTTGCATTGCAACTTGGTACCACACATATGTATGAATTTATAAATATATAACTGAGCAAATGTTCCATGAAACAGTACATACCTTCACTTTGTATTTTCTGTGCTATTCATTCTAGACCATTAAAAATTGTTAGGTGTAACCCACCAAAATGATTTCAAACCTGTAGTTTGAAGAACACTTTAGACTAGTACCTGGGCTTAATCCTGAGGCTGACAGCCATTGCTCTCAGCTCTCTCTCTTTAAGCAGGGAGAGGAGGAGAGGGCTAGTTGACTAAGTCATTTGGAATGCAATTCTTTAATTACTGATTTACTGATTTATATCCTTGATGATATCCCACCCCACTTCCTGTTCTTCGTATTTTAACCTTGGAGGCTGCCTTTGGTTCTTGGGAAGACCCAAACTGCTCTTTTGTTTTCAATTTCCTTTGCTCACTTTTTCTTAATCTGAACTCATTTGTTTTGTATTTTCCAGGTGTCACCCAAAATTTCTAATCTAGTGATGGAGTGCTTTTTCTCCCCTACATTTATGATTTGATGTATTTTCTTTTTTTGAGTTGTTTAAAAACATAGCAAAACAACTTTTGGTCATTACCTGAAGATCAGGAGTGGGAGAAAAGGCACATTTGTGTGCTCAGTCCACCATCTTGAACTGGGAGTCCTATAGTTTATTGAACAGTCCTCAAGTGTTATATTTTGGTGTTTTCCAATTTTTCTAAAAGTTTATTATTGATAAATCTGTATGCATAGCCATGATTATTTTTAGGAATGATTATCATGTTGATTGCCTGTGTGACATCTACTTACTTATAAAATCTTTAATTCCTCTTTACACTGGTGCTAATTGGTTGGGTAATGGTTAAGAGTGAGGTTGTCTCTGGTGAAGCCGTCAGAGGTGTTTGAATTCCACTTGAGGCACTTATTAGCTGTGTGCCTTTGGGCAAATTGCCTCACTTCTCTGTACCAGTTTGCTTATTCTAAAGCAGAGATAGTAGTATCTATTTCATAGGGTTGTTGTGAGAATTAAGTGTTAGGCCACGTAAAGAAAGCTCTTAGGACGGTGCTTAGCATGTAGGAAACATTTAAATGGTTGTATCATCATCACACCCATACATATATATATCCTTTTGCTTAAAAGGAAAGAAATCACATATATTTTTATCCTCTTGAGCACTTTTTATCTGGGCTTCATAGTTGAACCAGTTGCTTCTTCTTTTGTTTGTTTTCAACCTACTTGATTTTTATTAAAAAAAAAAAAAAATCTAGGGGCCGGCCCTGTGGCCGAGGTTAAGTTGGCACGCTCTGCTTTTCTGCTTTGATGGCCCGTGGTTTTGTCGGTTCGGATCTGGGGCATGGACTTGGCACTACTCATCACGGCCATAGTGAGGTGGCGTCCCACATAGCACAACCAGAGGCACTCACAACTAGAATATACAACTATGTACTGGGAGTGCTTTGGGGAGAAGAAAAAAAAAAGATTGGCAACAGAGCTCAGGTGCCAATCTTTAAAAAAAAAAATCTAATTCTGTTTTGCTTTGTTGGAATTATTAAGGTGAGAAATTGGCATAGTTAAGGATGAGTTAAACTAAGGAGAGAAAGGGTGAATGGTGAGTAGAGAAATATCAGTTTGTTAGGATGAAGGGTTGAAGATTACAAACCATATTCACTTACATGGGCTTTGTGGTTAATAGTTAAGGGTAAAGGATATAGAGTCAGACTCTCTGGGTAGAACATTCTACAACTTACTGGCTATTTGATTTTGGGTAAGTTACTTAACTTTTCTGTGCCTGAGTTTCATCATCCGTAAAGTGGAGATAATAAGGGATATTGTGAAGATCCCATGAATTAATACATACAAATTGCTTAGAAGTACTTAACTGTTAGTAGTATTAATAATCTGCCAGGATTTTAAATTCAGTGTTTGACTGTGTTTAGAGTTTGTATAAGGAATACAGGTTGAAATAAAGGGTGAGATTTTTATATTTAAAGGAGGAGTGTACTATGTTTTCCACTATTTAGAGATGGAATAGCATTTGGGAAAAAGGAATATCTAGATTAATACAATAATACTTCAATCGTGGGGTCCTCTGGGTTGTTTTGAGGTATTTGGGGGCCACACTTACTCATTGCTATGGTGACATGTTGCTAGTTCTCTCACTTAACCACCATTAGAACAATTTCTCTCTTTCATTCTTGTTATACCTTATTTTCTGAATATTTTCTTTAGTAGTTAACAGGAGTTAGTCCTCAGCTTTTTTAAATCCCTCCTTTGAAGATGTACAAAATTTAAAGGTAAAATATGTACAAAACAGAATCTCATGTCACATTATAGTTTGTTTTTAGAGTATGTTACGCAAGATACTTTTCAGTTTTTGGATATTAGAGTATGATTATTAGTCATTTAAGTATGTTTTATCTAGTTATCCTATTTGTAGCAACTTTTTCCTGATAAAAAACTTGTAGTAATACTTTTTATGCCTTCTGTTTATTTACATGCGTTAGATGTTTGAGTATAGTTTCAGAGATAGATTTTTCAAGACTGCTAAGCTTTGTTTACTATTTTTTCTTTTAATCATGGACGTTCATTAAGTATCACTTTTGAAGTTATTTTGCAGAGACAAGTTTGTTTTTGAAAGTTTGTTTTGCAGAATTGCACACTGTTCAAATGACTTTGATTAAACTTGGCTAGCTGTATATATCTTTATGAGAAGAAATTTCCCCAAGATAGTCTTTGAAGAAGAAAGGTCTATCTCTGGTGAATTGCCAAAAGGATGATTTTTCTTGAAAACAGTTGAGTGTCTTTTGTATTTAATAGTTGCCTGTACATCTTTTTGTCATCTAAGTTTGTGTGTGACATACACACACATGCACACACACACGCCATATGTATGTTGAAAAACATTTTGGTTTACCATATTTAGGGCCAACTTTTTCATTAGTAAAATTGCATGAAAATTTGGCAGTTTATTATAGTATATGTTCATTCATTACTCTTGATGGTCCATTGCTAAATGTGGTCCTGGTTATTCTTCTTTCCTTTACTGTATCAGTTTTGTGAATTACTAAACATGGTATTCAACTATTCTGTGTTATTAATTATAGGCTTGATTTTGAAATTTACAAATTACAATAGCATTTGGTTTAAGAATATCAAATATCCTTTTGTTAAGAAGTAGTTGCCCTGTTAAAGTAGTTGAGTTTTTTTTGTTTCATTCGCGTAATGTTCTATGTTGAGCTTTGGTTGTTAATTGATAGATGTGGTATCCTCTCTGTGAGAGCTTTTAAAATGCATAACACGTATTTCAGAAAGCAGCTGTTGCTATGGCAACTCTCGGGTCACTTGCAGCTCAGCTTACATGATTGGCTGTTAATGGAGTCTAATATGCTTGAGAAGAGAACTGAGCAAATGTGAAAGAGGGTTTCGAAGGAATCCTCTTAAACCTCTTGAAGTTTAACAGAACGGCACACAAAAATTTAACACTTATGTTACTGTTACACAATTTTACTGAAAGTAGTTTTATAAATAATGAGTGAGATGGGACAAATTTTTGGAAAAAATTATTTTCTGAAACCTTTTAGAAATGTTGGAAGCTTGTGTTGTCACTTTTCCTTGTTTTACTGTCTTTTAAAGAAATAACCACACTTATCAGTTACATTCTGTATTCTACCCTTTGTAGCACCTACCTCAGAAGAGTTAATTAGATTGAGGCGTGGAAAGGTTGTTAATTGTGCAGGGTTGGAAAGAATGGTAAAACCAGAAATAATGTCTAGATTTATTCTGGTTACGTGAGTTAGAGTCTGCTCTCTCTTGGATTCTTAAGGTAGTCCCATGAACCTGCCTCTCTTAGTGGTATGTGAATGATGTGAAAAAGGAGGTGGTGGTGTTTACTTTGGATTTTGAGGTTTGTAAAGTAAGTAAAGTCAAGTCTAAATAAGAACTGCCATAATAAAAATTAATAGAGCCATCCATGCAAAATGGTACAGTAGTATCTGTCTTGTTAAATGTTGGAGTTTTCATCAGTATCTACCTGCCACCTCATTTGTAACTGTGGTACTAGAATGAAGGCAGTTTTACTAATTTTGGCAGTTAAATAATACCAAATGTAATTAAACTATAATTATGGAATTTAAAATTCAGGTAAACTATATTAAAATAGTAAGTTAACATCACCTTAGAAGTGATTTCACTTTGTAAAACCAGCATCAGCTAGGTTAGTTCAGCAAGGGTAGGAAATAGGACTAAGACATATAGTTTAAGTGTCTACTGTTTTTACTTTATGTTATGGTTTAAAAAAATTATTGATTATGGTGGTAGTGTTGAAATAGATACACAGAATAAGTTATAGCTATGTTGGTATGTATACATATATTAGATTTTCTCATTTAGCAAGCAAAAATAACTAGTGATAAAAAATTTCTTAGCACTTAACTAACGCTCTACTTACCTTTGATTTATTATTTCCTTTATTAAGGAAATAATTTGGGATATTAAATAAAAGCGTTTCATAACAGATCACATAGAAATATAGGGTATGCCCATTACTTTTTTGACAAAACACTTTAGAAATTCAATAAATAACTTCTAAATGCTAAAGTCTAAGTCCATCATAAGTATGGCCTTTGGAAATATATTTTTTAATCATTTTGTTTTTAAATGATAGTATCTCTGTGATCCGGTGACCATAGATCCTGGTCTGCCTGGGGCAGTTCTGGTAGTACTGGATTATGCTGTTACCTAATGTAATTGTTACTAATGCTTCCATTTTGTATTTAATACTAGGAAATATAAAGAAAAGTACAGGAAGTCACATATAAATCCATAACTCATAGATGGCTACTATTAACATTTTAGTGCGTTTCCTTTTCAGTCTTTTTTTGTGCATGTGAGTGTATATAAAACCTGTATAGTAGAGATCATCCTTTACGTTTTCCTTCTATATTATATCATAAGCATTTCGTGTTTAGTTTTTCACAAACATTGTTTTTAATGGTATATAAAAGTATTTCACAAGTAATTGGTCTCTATTTTGTAGGACATTAAGTTGTTTTCAGTTATTGTTTTTCAATAGTATTTATTTATTTATTTAATTTATTTATTTGGTAAGGAGGATTGGCCCTGAGCTAACATCTGCTGCCAGTCTTCCTCTTTTTTTTTTTTTTTGCTTGAGGAACATTAGCCCTGAACTAACATCTGTGCCAGTCTTTCTCTACTTTGCATGTGGGATGCCGCCACAGCATGGCTGATGCATGGAGTAGGTCCATGCCTGGGATCCAAACCTGTGAACCTGGGCCACTGAAGCAGAGCGTGTGGAACTTTAACCACTTGGCCACGGGGCTGGCCCCTAGTCTTTTTTATTTTTTGCTATTATTAGTAGTTCAGGACAGGTGAACACCTTTACATGTAAATGTATTTACGTTTATTTTTATTTCATGGATTCATAGCATAGGAATTACTAAATCAAAGATTATTAACATTTTAAAGGTCTTGATATGTATTAGTTGCTTTCTAGAAGAACTTTTACTTTTTTGATCTTGAAATTATTTTAAATTCACTTTTTGGACCTCACATGCAGAGGGTTGAATTAATCCTGTCCTCAGTTCATGGCACACTGTAATTATTGACTCATTCAAAGTCTTGCTTTCATTTTACTTATTTCCTTTTGTCTGCATTATCCACCTTTTTTCCTTTCCTCCCATAGGCATTTGTTTAATATGCTTGATATGTGTAGATTTATTTGTGTATGTTCTTGTAAAATGTATATTGTTGTCTTATGTGGATTTTTTCAAATCAAACATAAAGTAGAATTGGCATCGTTTTGTTCTTTACCTTTTTTTCCCCCTTCAGCATTGTTTTTTAAAGATCTGTTCACATTGCTCTATGCCTGTCTTGTCCATTGACTCTAATGGCTTCTTAATATTCTGTACTGTGCATCTGCCATGTTTCACTAATCATTATCCCAGTGCAATTATGGACACTGTGATTCCTCCAATTTTCTGCTAATCACAAACAGTGCTGAAAAAGAGCATCCTCATACATGTTCCCTTAAGGATATATATTCAAGAGTTGGATTCTTGAGTTAGGTATGTGTATACCCAATTTCACTAAATACTACCAGATTACTCTTCCAAATACTTGTACCGTTCTGTTCTTCTGCCAGGAGTACATGAAGATTTATTTCCACTACAGATAAAGCCCTATACTGGTGTGGTCAGTCCATCAAAATTAGGGAAGGTAGCCAGAACTTTTTTCATCTAGCTGCCTACCTCCAGGTTCCAGGAGTATAATTGTCTTCTAGACACTTCTCTTCAGTCTTTCCAGGGTTATATCTTTGCCGTGTTTTGCCAGATAGGACAGTGAAGGGGTTAAGAGCCTGTACTCTGGATTCAGTCAGCTTGGGGCTGAATCTTGGCTCTGTTGTTTACTAATTGTGTGACCCTAGGCTTGCTTAACCACTGGATACTTGAGTTTTGTAATTTGTAAAATGAAGTTGAGAAGTTTCCTGCTCTTGTTATGAGGATTAAATTTGTGAATATGTGAATAGTGTTAGAATAGTGGCTGGCACACAGTAAATATTATATAAGTAGGTTACTGTTACCAAAGTAAAAATTTTAAAAATCCAGCTGGACTGTAGAAGAGAATTACATTGAATTGATACATTTGAGGGAGAAATCACATCATAAGTTGCACCATCCAAGAGCATGGAATGACTCTTCATTGATCAAAACTTTTAATGTATTTTAATAAAATTAGATTTTCTTTTGTTTCTCCATAGTACTCATTATCCTTGATCACTGATTCTTAATCAGGGTCAATTTTGTCCCCCTAGAGACCATTTGACATTGTCTGGAGGTATTTTTGGTTGTCACAACTTGGGAGATGCTACCGCATCTAGTGGATGGAGTCCAGAGATGCTGGTAAACATTCTACAATGCACAGGCTAGCCCCCACAATGAAGAATTATCCAGCTCAATATGTCAGTAATGCTGAGATTGAGAAACCCCTGTTTAGATATATGGTTTTTTTGCCGTTCTTAATGGCGTTTATTTTATTTTCTAATTGGTTATTGCTATTGGAGGGAAATGTTACGGATTTTTCTGATGTCTTATATCTGGCTTTCCTGCTGAACTCTTTAGTTCTCAGTGTGTCTGTGGATTCTGATTTTTTTCTAAGTAGATGATCTGGTTTCTTCCCTTCTAATTTCTCTCTCTCTCTCTCCCTCCTCTCCTTCCTCCCTCTCCTCTTCTTTTTTTCTTTTCCTATAGCATTGGCCAAGACTTTTACTATTATGTTAAATGGTAGCAGCGATAGTCACATCTTTGTAGTGTTGTCAACTTTATCAAACGAGTTTAAACTTTCTTAACATTAAGTAACGCCAGAAATATAAGAGAATTTCAATCTCATTTTCCCTTGCCATTATTGAGTATTACCACTTAAAATATGTTGTTGAAGGAAGAATGCTTAACTTCACTATTGATCAAAGGAATGCAATTTAAAGCAATGATGAAATGATGTTTTATATTTCACTAGTGATATCAAGAATTTTCCTACAAGTGAATTAGCCATTTTTCCACTGTATCTATTATCTTTACCAGTTTTTTGGTTTTTTAAATTAAGTTACGACTTTTCAAATGTTAATATTAACTCTGTGGCTGTTATTTGTGGTAGCTTCATTAGCTTGTTTGTTTTGATGTGTAGAATTTTAATTTTTATAAAGTCAAATCTACTTATCCTTAGTAAGATCTTTTATTGCTTTTTTGTACAAGAAGACCCTTAATTTCTTGAAACTTTCCTGTGATCTTTCAACTTCTGTCTGTGACATTTTCTGGTCAAACAAGGGTATTCTTATCAATCCTTTTTCCTTTGTTCTGAATCACTCACCTGACTTCAGGTGTTCCTTCTTCCCCTAAAGTGATAGAATTGAAGATGATCATAAATACTTATCTACTTTGGGGCCAGCCTGTGGCCGAGTGGTTAAGTTCATGTGCTCCACTTAGGTGGCCCAGAATTTCGCCAGTTCGGATCCTGGGCATGGACATGGCACCACTCATCAAGCCATACTGAGGCGGCATCCCACATGCCACAACTAGAAGGACCCGCAGCTAAAAATATACAACTACGTACTGGGGGGCTTTGGGGAGAAGAAGTAAAAATAGAATCTTAAAAAAAAATTATCTACTCTGTTTCCCTCCCATGCCCATTGGTTTCCATAGACCTCAGGATTTTATGGAGATTTCTCAGGAGTCATTGGAGACATAGTGCTGAGATGTGGGTTTGATAAATGGGCAGGGTGCCAGGCTTCCTACCAGATTTAGGTTCAACTCTTTTCTGTTGGATGTCAGTATATGATTATCTATATATAGGTGGTCTGCATAAGATTACTGTTTGTAAAAAGGTCATTCTGCCATAAAGAGAGAGAAAGCAAAGTTTGAAAAATATACTGATCTAGCATGAGGAATCAGAGTTTAATTGCCAGGTCACAAGTTAGTAAATATCAAAGCCAAGGTTAGAGTCTTATGTTTTTTGAATCCGAAGTTCAGTTTCCTAGTTTCCTATACATTACATATTTCTATCTTTGTGTTGAACATTTCTGACTGACTGGTCTGTCGTCACCTCACACTTCTAAGACCAATCCCCTTATCTTCACCCTTTTTTCCCTGGGGAGTGCTTCCTTCCCTAATTCTTCTTCTTTTTTTTAAGGTTGGTTTATGTCTACCATTGTATTATTATTATTCATTTTTATTTTTATTTGTTTTATTTTTTTCTTCTCCTCACCAAGACCCCCAGTGGATACTTGTATCTTCTAGTTGTAGGTCCTTCTAGTTCTGCTGTATGGGCCGCTGCCTCAGAATGGCTTGATGAGCGGTGCTAGGTCCATGCCCAGGATCTGAACCAGTGAAACCCTGGGCCACCAAAGCAAAGCATGCGAACTTAACCACTCAGCCATGGGCCAGCACCCCTAATTCTTTATCCTTAATTACTTCTTTGTTTTTTTCTGTTCTATCACCATTTTCTCACATGTGGAGTTTGAAATATATCACTTTCAATGCCTCTGTCTTTTTTTATTTTATTTTATTGTGGTCATAATAGTTTACAGAATTGTGAAATTTCAGTTGTACATTATTATTTGTCCATCACCATAAAAGTGTTCCCCTTCACCCTTTGTGCCCACCCCCAGCTCTCTTCCCCCTGGTAACCACTGAACTGTTCTCTTTGTCCATGTGTTTCTCGTCCACATATGAGTGAAATCAAGTGTTATTTGTCTTTTTCTGTCTGGCTTGTTTTGCTTAACATAATACCCTCAAGGTCCATCCATGTCGTTGTGAGTGGGACGATTTTGTCTTTTTTCATGGTGAATAGTATTCCATTTATATATCCCAAATCTTCTTTATCCAATCATCAGTCGATGGGCACATGGGTTGCTTCCATGTCTTGGCTATTGCAGATAATGCTGCATGAACGTAGGGTGAGGCATAAGTCTCTTTGAATTGTTGATTTCTGGTTCTTTGGATAAATAACCAGTAGTGGGATAGCTGGGTCATATGATATTTCTATTTTTGTTTTTTTGAGAAATCTCCATACTGTTTTCCATAGTTGCTGCACCAGTTTGCATTCCCACCAGCAGTGTATGAGGGTTCCCTTTTCTCCATATCCTCTCCAACATTTGTTACTTTTTGTCTTGGTGATTATAGCCATTTTAACAGGTGTAAGGGGATATCTTAGTGTAGTTTTGATTTGCATTTCCCTGATGATTAGTTGAACATCTTTTCATGTGCCTGTTGGCCATCTCTATATCTTCTTTGGAGAAATGTGTGTTCATATCCCCTGCCCATTTTTCGATTGGGTTGTTTGTTTTTTTTGTTGTTGAGTTTTGTGAGTTCTTTATATATTATGGAGATCAACCCCTTGTTGGATATATGATTTGCAAACATTTTTTTCCCAATTGATGGGTTGTCTTTTTGTTTTGATTCTGGTTTCCTTTGCCTTGCAGAAGCTCTTTAGTCTGATGAACTCCCACTTGTTTATTTTGTCTTTTGTTTTCTGTGTCCGAGAAGACATGGCATTCAAAAAAATCCTTTTAAGACCCATGTCAAAGAATGTACTACTATATTTTCTTCTAGAAGTTTTATGGCTTCAGGTCTTACCTTCAAGCCTTTAATCCATTTTGAGTTTATTTTTCTGTATGGCGAAAGAAAGATAATGGTCTACTTCCATTTTTTTGCATGTGACTGTCCAGTTTTCCCAATACCATTTATTGAAGAGAGTTTCTTTTCTCCATTCTATGTTCTTAGCACTTTTGTTGAAGATTAGCTGTCTGTAGATGTGTGGTTTTATTTCTGGGCTTTAGGTCTGTTCCATTGATCTCTGTACCTGTTTTTGTACCAGTAGCATGCTGTTTTGATTACTATAGCTTTGTAGTACATTTTGAAGTCAGGGAGTGTGATGCCTCCAGCTTTGTTCTTTTTTCTCAGGATTGCTTTAGCTATTCGGGGTCTTTTCTTACCCCATATGAATTTTAGGATTCCTTGTTCTATTTCTGTGAAGAATATCATTGGGATTCTGATTGGGATTGCATTGAATCTGTAGATTGCTTTGGGTCATATGGACATTTTAACTGTTTATTCTTCTGATCCATATGCATGGAATATCTTTCCATTTCTTTATGTCATCATTGATTTCTTTCAGTAATGTCTTGTAGTTTCCATTGTATAGGTCTTTTACCTTCTTGGTTAAATTTATTCCTAGATATTTTATTCTTTTTGTTGTGATTGTAGATGGGATTATATTCTTGAGTTCTCTTTCTATTAGTTTGTTATTATAGAAATGCAACTGATTTTTGTAAGTTGATCTTATATCCTGCAACTTTACGGTAGTTGTTGATTATTTCTAGTAGTTTTCTGATGTATTCTTTAGGGTTTTCTATATATAAAATCATGTCGTCTCCAAACACTTCTTTATTGCTTGTTTGGATTCCTTTTATTCCTTTTTCTTGCCTAATTGCTCTGGCCAAAACCTCCAGTACAGTGTTGAATAAGAGTGGTGAGAGTGGGCACCCTTGTCTTGTTCCTGTTCTCACAGGGATGGTGTTCGGTTTTTCCCCATTGAGTATGGTGTTTGGCTGTGAGTTTGTCATATATGGCCTTTATTATGTTGAGGTAATTTCCTTGTATCCCCATTTTGTTAAGAGTTTTTATCATAAATGGCTGTTGGATCTTGTCAGATGCTTTTTCTGCATCTATTGAGATGATCATGTGGTTTTTATTCCTCATTTTGTTAATGTGGTGTGTCACATTGATTGATTTGTGGATGTTGAAGCATCCCTGTATCCCTGGTATAAATCCCACTTGATCATTGTCTAGATCTTTTGGATCTGTTACTGAATTTGTGTTGCCAATATTTTGTTGAGGGTTTCTGCATCTATGTTCATCAGCGATATTGGCCTGTAGTTTTCCTTTTTTGTGTTGTCCTTGTCAGCCTTTGATATTAGGGTGATGTTGGCTTCATAGAAGGTGTTAGGAAGTGTTATGTCTTCTCTAATTTTTTAGAATAGTTTGAGCAGGATAGGCATTAAATCTTCTTTGAATATTAAGTAGAATTCTCCAGGGAAGCTGTCTGGTCCTGAACTTGTACTTTTGAGGAGGTTTTTGAGTACTGTTTCAGTCTCTTTACTTGTGATTGATCTATTCAGATTATCTATTTCTTATTGATTCAGCTTTAGGAGGTTGTAAGAGCCTAAGAATTTATTTCTAGATTTATTTATCTAGATTTATTCTAGATTGTCCAATTTGTTTGGCGTATGGTTTTTCATCGTATTCTTTTATAATCTTTTGTATTTCTGTAATATCCATTGTAATTTCTCCTCTTTCATTTCTGATTGGATTTATTTGAGCTTTCTTTCTTTTTTCTTTGCATAACCAGCTAAGGGTTTGTCAGTTTTATCTTCTCAAAGAACCAGCTGTTTGTTTCATCGATTCTTTCTACCATCTTTTTCAATCTCATTTATTTATGCTGTGATTTTTATTTCTTCCCTCCTTCTGCTGACTTTGGGCTTTGTTTTTTCTTTTTCTAATTCTGTCAGGTAGTAGTTTGAGAGTTTGAGTAGTTTGTAGTTTGAGATTGCTTATTTGGGATTTTTCTTGTTTTTTTTTTTTTTTAAGATTTTATTTTTTTCCTTTTCGTCCCCAAAGCCCCCCAGTACATAGTTGTATATTCTTCGTTGTGGGTCCTTCTAGTTGTGGCATGTGGGACGCTGCCTCAGCGTAGTTTGATGAGCAGTGCCATGTCCGCACCCAGGATTCGAACCAACGAAACACTGGGTTGCCTGCAGCGGAGTGCGTGAACTTAACCACTCAGCCACAGGGCCAGCCCTGGGATTTTTCTTGTTTTTTAAGGTAAGCGTATATTGTGATAAATTTCCTCTTAGGACCACTTTTGCTGCATCCCATATGAGTTGGTGTGGTATGTTTTCATTTTCATTTGTCACCAGATATTTTCTTATTTCTCCTTTAATTTCTTCAGTGACCCATTGGTTGTCCAGTAGCATGTTGTTTAGTCTCCACATCTTTGTCCCTTTGTCAGCTTTTTTTTGGTAGTTAATTTCTAGTTTCATGGCATTATGGTCGGAAAAGATGCTTGTTAATATTTCAATCTTCTTAGATTTATTGAAGCATGCCTTGTTTCCCAACAGATGGTCTATCCTTGAGAATGTTCCATGTGCACTTGAGAAGAATGTATATTCTGCTGTTTTTAGATGGAATGTTCTATATATATATCTATTAAGTCCATCTAGTATAGCTTTTCATTTAATTCCACTATTTCTGTTGACTTTCTGTCTGGATGACCTATCCATTGGTATAAGTGGGGTGTTGAGGTCCCCTACTATTATTGTGTTGTTGTTAATAGCTCCTTTTAGGTTTGTTAATAGTTGCCCTATGTACTTTGGTGGTCCTGTGTTGGATGTATAAATATTTCTATGTCTTCTTGGTGAAGTGTCCCTTTTATCATTATATACTTCCCCTCTTTCTCTCTCTTTATGTGTCTTATCTTGAAGTCCACTTTCTCTGATATAAGTATGATAACACCTGCTTTCTTTTGTTTGCCATTAGCCTGGAATATTGTCTTCCATCCCTTCACTCTGAGCCTGTATTTGTCTTTAGAGCTGAGATGTGTTTCCTGGAGGCAGCATATTGTTGGGGCTTGTTTTTTAATCCATCCAGTCACTCTGTGTCCTTTGATTGGAGAATTCAATCCATTTACATTTAGAGTGATTGTTTATATATATGGTCTTGATGCTGCCATTTTACCACTTGTTGTCTTGTTCTCCTGCTTTTCCTTTGTTTCTGATCCAATTCGGTTTGGTTATTTCGGTTATTATTTATTTATAATAACATTTATTCTTTGTGTCTCTGTTCTACTTATCTGTTTAGTGGTTAGCGTCAGGTTTGTATGAAAAATTTGTAGATGAGATAGTCCATATTCTGATAAACTCTTATTTCTTTAGACTAAGCTGATTCAATCCCTTTCCTCATTCCCTCGTAAGTTGTTTTTGTCACATCTCATTCCATCTTGTGTTGTGAGTTTGTGGTTAACATGAGATTATATTTATTTTTGGTGTTTTCCTTCCCTTTATCTTTAATGTTATACTTGAGTGTTTGCCAACCTGTTCTGATGGATAGCTAGAATTTTCTGATTTTGTCTAACTGTTTGTCTCCTTATTCAGAGCTTTGTAACCCCTTTCTTTTTTTTTTTTCAGTTATGAGTGTCTTCTTGAGGATTTCTTGGGGGGTCTTGTGGCAATGAACTCCCTTAGCTTTTGTTTCTCTGGGACAGTCTTTGTTTCTCCATCATATCTGAAGGATATTTTCTCTGGGTAGAGTATTCTTGGCTGAAATTTTTTATCTTTCAAAGATTTGAATGTATCATTCCACTCTCTCCTAGCCTGTAAGGTTTATGCTAAGAAATCTGCTGAAAGCCTGATAGGGCTTCCTTTGTAAGTTGTTTTCTTCTGCCTTGCTGCCCTTAGTATTTTTCTCTGTCCTTGGCTTTTGCCAGCTTTGCCACTGTATACTTTGCCCTACGTCTTTTTCCATTGATATAGTTAGGAGAGCTCTTTGACCCTTTCACTTGCATTTCCAGCTTTGGGAAGTTCTCTGCTATTAATTCTTTAAAGAAGCTTTCTGCTCTATTCTTCCTCTCTTCTCCCTTTGCAATACTTATAATCCTTATATAATCCTTTATAATGCTTACGTTGCATTTCCTAATTGAGTCAAATAGTTCTCTGAGAATTTCTTCATTTCTTTTTAGTCTTAGTTGTCTCTCCTCCTCCACCTGAAGCATTTCTGTATTTGTGTCTTCAGTATTGCCAATTCGTTCCTCCACAATATCAGCTCTATTCTTCAGGAAAACCATATTCTACTTTATCTCACCCATTGTATTTTTCATCTACAATATTTCTGATTGTGGTTCTCTTTTTAATACTTTCAATCTCTTTTGTGCAGTAGGTCCTGAATTCATTGAACCGTCTATCTGCATTTTATTGTAGCTCATTGAGGTTTTTTATGACAGCTATTTTGAATTCTTTGTCAGAGTATAGATTCCCATGCCTTCAGGATTTATTTCTGCGTTCTTGTCATTTTCTTTTTGGTTTGGAGATTTAATATATTTTTTTCATACTGCTATACAGTGTAAATTTGTGCTTCCACATTGTCTTAGTATTTGATTGCCACTTCCACTGGGTGAGTATCAAGAGCTGTGTCTTCTGAGCCCACTGCGATCTGTGGCACAACTCCTAGGTGATGAACTGGGGTGTGGGTGGAGGGGCAGAGTGCTTTCTTTCTCCTGTGCCATCTTGGGGACTTCCTGCTCTTCCCTTCTTGTCTGCTCTCCTGGAGCATTTGTTTGATGAAGACACCCCTGTGATAGCCAGACACCTCTGTGTGGGGCTTTCCCCTGCCCTGTGAGGGACCTTGGAGAGTGATGGTGTTCCTGCAGAGGGCTGCCCCCTCCACTTTTCCTTTCAGAGATGCACATAGTCCCTGGGTTGCTGCCCTTCAGGGATGAAGCAAAGATTTCTCTTACCTCTTACCTCTCGGCGGGTGGGGGTCCAGCACCTCCACCTTCTGACATATGGCTGTGTGGGTCTCTCAGACGTCTTTTGTGTTATGTGGATGTCCTCTGTTGGAATATGAATGTCCTTTTTGTTGTATCTTAGAGCGGAGAGTTTACAGGGAGAGCTCAGTCTGCCATGACACTGACCTCATTCCCAATCCCTCTGTCTTTTTATTCCATTACATACAATTCACTGCTAAGAGCTGCCAGTTCGGTCTTTATATTATTTTCTTGAACTTATCTCTTCTGTTGTTTACCTGCCACTAGCACCATGGTTGAGTTTCTTAACATCTCTTGCCAGTACTATTTTAATAGCTTTATAATTGCTTTCCTTATATCTAGGCTTTAATTCCTCTAGTCTTTCCTACACCCTGCCTAAAATTAGTATTTATAAAATATAGCTTCATGGACAAAATAGTCTCAAGTTTCCTGAACTGACATTGAAAGCCTTTCACAATTTGGCTAGTCTCTAGGAGGTGTGTATGTGTAGGTATATGTATATGTAACTTTATAGTAATGTATTCCTATCTAACAAGTTATATCCAGGCCTATACAAATCTTAAAAAAAAAACCTTACAATTCTCTCTTGTGGCATATGTAATGCTTATTTATAGTAAGTACAGAGAAACAAAAGCAAGCAATAAAAGTGTTCCGTAGTCTCAACTATTCAGCGATAATCATTAGCCACACCTTTTTTTTCTTTTTAGGGAGATTAGCCCTGAGCCAACATTTGCCACCAATCCTCCTCTTTTTTGCTGAGGAAGACCAGTCCTGAGCTAACATCCATGCCCATCTTCCTCTACTTTATATGTAGGACATCTGCTACAGCATGGCTTGGCAAGCAGTGCATAGGTCTGCACCCAGGATCTGAATCTGTGAACCCTGGGCCGCCAAAGTGGAATGTGCAAACTTAACCACTGCGCCACCAGGCCAGCCCAGTCAAGCCTTTTCACATGAACTTTAGGGGGCCAGTAGAGGAAGATCGGCATGGATGTTAGCTAAGGGCCAATCTTCCTCAGCACAAGAGGAGGATTGGTGGCAGATGTTAGCTCAGGGCTAGTCTTCCTTGAAAAAAAAATATAGAAGAGTCGACTGTTTATTTTCATATATATCCTGCATGTGTTTTCATAAGTTTATACATAACTTTTTATTTTTACATTGTTATTATGAACTTTGGAGTCTTTAATTTCTGTTATTTGTATTGTCATTTTTGGATATAAAAGCAAGTTATTTTTCTATGTTTATTTTAAAGTCTTTATTAATTCTAACTGGACTCTTTCAATCTAACAAACAAACAAAATGGTGAATAGAATGTTTCAAGGAGGAAATAGTATGAACAAAGGCATGAACATGTGGAACAAAAGGGTGTTTTCAGTGAACCTGAAGTACTTTGGTATTACCAGAGACATAAATTAAAATGTCAGGGAAAGATTGGAGATGAGGCTAGAGAGGAGCCACACCATTAAGATTTTTGCTTGCTGTGCTTAGGAACTTGGATTTTACCCTAGAAATGATAGGGAGCTTTTTGCAAGATTTTAAACAGGGATGTCGTGTGATTAAATTAATATTTCAAATAAAGCAGTCTGGCTATAGAATGGAGGATTGAATTGAGTGAAGCAAGAAGACTAGGAAACTATGGAGATATTCATGGGGTTAGAGGGGACCTTTATTAGAGCAGTGCAAGTAGGATTAGAGAAGAAGGGGTGGATTTAAGGTAGATTTTACTGGTAAAATGGGCAAGACTTCAAGATTTTATTGGGAGTCAAGGCTGATCTCAGGATTTCTGATTTTCCAGCTTGGGTGAGAAGGTGATTCCATTAGATGAGTTGAATAATTTGGGGGAAAACATAATTTTAAAATTTAATTTTATTAAATTAATTTCTTATTTGAAAGACAGGGAGGGTGGGGTACTATTCAGAAGAGAAGCTCAGTTCATGGAACGTTGTGAGAAAAGTCACAATTTTGCAGTTTAGAAAATGTATACAGTAAGCAATAGTAAAATCAGATCTGAAATAAAGATATTGGAGTCATCAGGTACTTTAAAAATTAGCATTAACCACCTTTTTAATTGCCTAGCGTAGTTAAAGGATGCATCACATCCCATAGGTTAAAGCAGGTTACTATTGCATCAGGGCAAGGGTTGGGGAATATTTTGGGAGGTTGTGGGAGGGGAATACCTTCACGTGACTCAGTGACTTCTGTACTGGTTAAAAATCATGCTCTAGGGGCCTGCCCCGTGGCCGAGTGGTTAAGTTTGCATGCTCTGCTTCAGCGACCCAGGGTTTTGCCAGTTCAAATCCTGGGTGCGGACATTGGCGACGTTCATTGGGCCATGCCGAGGTGGCGTCCCACGTGCCACAACTAGAAGGACCCACAACTACAATACACCGAGTACTTGGGGGCTTTGGAAAGAAAAAGGAAAAATAAAATCTTGAAAAAAATTAAAAAGAAAAAACAAAAAAAACTCATGCTCTAGTTGAAAGGGATACTATAATGTAGAGATCTGTGTTTTTTATTATTATGAAGTTTTTTATTAAAGAAAATTTCAAACATATACAAACATAGATGGAATTGTATGGTGAACCCCTATACAGCTATTGCCCAGCTTCAACAGTTATAAACTCATGGCTAATATTGTTTCATCTGTACACCTCTGGTCCTATGTTTATTTGAAGCAAATCCCTGACATCATATCATTTCATCTGTAAATATTTTAATATGTATCTGTGACAGATAATAACTTTAAGAAATATTAAAAACATCAATAATAATGTTTCCTAGTGATTTTCTTGAGGAATAATTTCTGCAGAGAATTAGGGCTAAAATAAGATTTTTTCTTTTTTTAAAATAGAGGAAGGAATGAGAAGCCAGGAGATGGAAACAGTGAATATAAGCTGCTTTTCTAGGAAGGAAGATGAAGTGTGGTACTTGGTGAGGATGGAGAGCTACAGTTTTTATGTTTGAAGTGTTATAGAACACTTGAGTGGTTTGTAGGCTTAGGGAAAGAGATAGTAGAGAATGAAATATTGACATGGGAGGATCGAGGAAGAACAAGAGGAAGGATATCTTTATTGAAAGACAAATAATGAGTGAGGGTGAGTCAAAAAATAGAGGAGATAGTTCATAAAAAATGACCTGTTTTTTTTTTGAACTTCAGGGAGGGTGGCAGTTGGCCATAGGAAAGAGTTTTAAGATTAGTGAAAATTCAGAATAATTTTTCAAGAGAATAGGATAGGGAACCCACCATGGACAAATAAAAAGATTGCTTTAGTAGGATTAAGATTCCACTTGAAACTGGAGACCGAAATTTAGAGTGGTATCAATTTTCATGTCTCTGTGATCCTTTTTCCTCAATAGTTTGCTCAATAGTTTGGATGTTTAAGAAAAGATAGTTTGTGGGATTATTTTAAGTTGAGACTTTGCGTGACAGGTCCTCTAGAAGGACCAGGAATAAAAAGTGTTGGTGAGGAAGTGGTTTAGAAGATCGTTCTTGTGTATGTATAGGTGTACTAAAGGAAAGGAGATGACAAAGGGAAAGGTAGACAATGTAAGGAGTAAGTGCTAGGTTGTGTGTATGAAATTGAGCAGATATAAGGATAGTGTGGTCACGAGAGAGCTGTGAATCTCAGAAGATTGGGTCAGATTGGTTAAGTGTTTGGCTGTGAAAGTTGGTAGATGAAGTCCAAAGGCTTTGTGTGAAGGTCTTTGCAATTGAGAAGGTTCAGGAATCTTGAGACTCCGGTTTTAGATAGGCATTGCCCATGATGGTAAGACATATAGTAGGGAAGAAATCTGACCAAGATACAAACATCTTCAGTGCATGTGAAGAGCAGCTATAAGTGGTCAGGCAGTGAATAGATGACACCAATGAGGAAGATTAGAACATAATATACATGTGGAGGGTGGTAGCAGTAACAGTTTAGGAGAGAGAGTGGGTAACTAAGAGAATTCAGAGTGTGGAAGAATACTTGTTCTAGTTTCCAGGTGTGTTCCAGATAAGATGTTTCTTATAGAAGATATCTGAGAGTTTGACCTTACCATAAAGTTCAAAATAGTCATGTATAAATATAAAACAAGACAGTTGTGTAAATAGGTGCCATGAATGGTATGGCCAGTGATATTCTGGGAAACTTCTGAAGAAGAGATTTATCTCTTCATTCTGTGAATGTAACGTTTGAAATGTTGAAAGGTATGGAAATTTGAGAAAAGAGGGATGGTTATGGTGTAGGTGAAATGGCAGTGGGGAATGGTATGAGCATAGGCAGTTGGGACTGAAGACAGTAAAACTTAGCATTTTGCCTATAATAGAGCATGGGGGAAGGGGTAGTTGGAGAAGAAAAGTAGTAGATTTAGCACCAAAAACCTCACCTTCATGTGTTTAGCCTTTTTGCTAGATTCTTCCAACTGAAACCTAGCTCTCCGGTAAGAATATCACTTATAGCCCTTTTGTGGATGGGAGATAAAAGGTGTAACTCTGAGCAGTGAAATCAAAGGAGACTTTAGTATAATTTAGGTTTGCCATTCAATATGCTTAAGTGTTTTGGGGCTTAATGCAAAATATCAGTTATTCCAGACACATGTGAACTCATTCACACTCTACATATTCTAGTTAGTAGAGGTTTTGCTGTGGTCTTTAGAGTACCTAATGTTTAATGAGAGCACATGATAGAAATACTGCATGGTTGTAAGAACTAAGACCTAAGAAATGAGTCTAGAAAACTGGTAATTAAATATAACAGCCTGCATTAAACCTGATCATTGTGTTAAACTATGTTAAGCTACAACAATGATATCCTAGAATTTTGTACTTAGTACAATAGTTTTTGCACCTTCACTAATTCCCTGAATCACTACCATTGAAGGTAGTGAGCTTGGCAGTGGGAAAAGCTAGAGAAATAAGAGGAGAAACCTGATCAGAGGCATCCCTGGAGTATGTTTAATCAAGATGATTGCCTGGGGCAGCTGGCAGGCATGGTGCTCCAGTGAGCAGTGATGAAAGGGTTTGGTTATGATTGTTCTGAGACTTTTATGTGTATATTTCATCTAACTTTCTGCTTTACCCCCAATTTCACAGTCAGTGGGATTCTGAACAGCCTTCTATTCGGGGAATACTCTGAATTCTGTTCTTCAATCTCTGCTAAAGTATTTACCCCTCAAGTTAATTTTCTCTTAATTGTGGAGCACAGTATTTATTTAATGGTAAATATACAACTGTATAATCTACCAATTTGTATTATAGCAACACATTGTCTTGACTTAGCCTGCAATTACTAAGTTAATGTCCCTTGTAACTCATGGTTTTTGATCAGCAAACTCTCATGGTGTGATTATGGGTTATACAAATTTAAATTATCCAGAATTGAAATAGCATAATAGAAAAAGTTGTGTCTAACATTTTGATGTGCAAAATTTGGTAAAGACTCTTTAAAGTAAAAAGAAAACTCTTTAAGAATCACATAATTTCAAAGTTGGTGTGCCTAATAAATTATAAACTGTCTGCACCATTGCCACATGGTCATATCACTTAAGTAAACAAATGCCTTCCCTCCAGTGTCAAGGATAGTCACTCTGCTCCAATCTCCTCTGCTCCAGCCTCCCTTGGCCTTTACACTTGCACATCATTCAAGTCTTAGCTCAAATAGTACCCCCTTGGAAGGTCTTTCTAAGACCATCCTTTAAAAGTACTTTATCACCTCATATCACTTCTCACAATCTGAAATTATCATGTTTATCTCTTTGTTTTTATTGTTTGATTCTATGAACTAGAAATACCAGCTTGTTAAAGACAGGGATTTCATCTAATTTATTTACCACTCTGTTCAGCACTTATTCACAACGTGGCATAGTATATAGGAGTTGCACAGTAAACATTTCTTAAAATGATGTTGAATAAGTAACTTCTAAGCAATACTTTTATGTGATAGAGGGGTATTGTGGGCTGATTTGTGTCTCCCAAAAAGATATGTTGATGTCCTAACTCCTGTACCTACAAATGACCTTATTTGGAAATAGAATCTTTGCAATGTAGTTAAGATAAGTGAGGTCATACTCTGTTAGGGTGGGCCTTTATCCAATATGACTGGTGTCGTTATGAGAAGAAAAAACAGACACAAGGAGGAGAATGCCATGTGAAGACACAGAGATACCGGGACACAGGAAAGACAGTCATGTCAAGATGGAGGCAGAGATTGGAGTTAATGCTGCAACAAGCTAGCATACTTTTAGCCTCGGGCTATCAGACTTTGGAAGAAGCAAGGAAGGATCCTCCCTTAGAGGCTTCAGAAGGGAGCTTGACCCCGCCAACGTCTTGATTTTGTAATTCTAGCCTCCAGAACTATGAGAGAATAAATTTCTGTTGTTTAGAGGCACTCAGTTTATGGTACTTTGTCACAGCAGCCCTAGGAAACTAATATGAGGGAAGAGGCTTGGAAATGCAAAATATAAGCATAAAGGATAAAAGAACAACTTACTCTCGTTGTAGCTTCTGGCTTTTCTTTAGTTAGTAATTTTCTTAATGAGATTAAACATTTATGAGATTTTGAGGCATGTAAAAATATCATTGGTTTTATCAGATGGTTTCTTTTTTTCCTTGCAAGGATTTATTGAAATTCTGTTTGTTGCACAGTACAGTCCCATGGAACACTATAGGATATACAAATAGTTTAAGTGCAATTTGATTATAATGAATTAGAATAGTTATCATAGTCTCAATCTATTCTCAATAGACCATCTATTGTGTAGGGGGAGGGGAGAGGAAACCTACATAGCTCTGATGCCCATCATTTATAAGTGAATTACTAAGAATAAAGAAATACTTTGAACCTTGGGGAGAAAGTGGGAAGATTGTTTGATAAAATACCTCACTTGCTTTTTCCTTCATGTTGTTGGATCTTTTAATGAGTTGTATTTTAGTGTACGGTTTGGGAGTTAATTTTGATTCTTCTCTTTCCCCCGAAATAATTTTAGTTTTAATTAAGTTGCAAAAATAATACAAAGGTTTCTCCTCTGTACCCTTCACTTAGCTTCCCCAAATGCCAGTGTCTTACGTAACCACAACACAATTATCAAAATTAGGAAATTAACAGATACCATACTGTTAAATAATATGCAGACTATATTCAGATTTCATCAGTTATCCCTGTAATGTCTATTTCCTGATCCAGGATCCAGTCTAGGATCACACATTGCATTTAGTTGTCATGTCTCTTCTCTAATGTGGCACAGTTCTTCAGCTTTTCTAAGTCTTTCATGACCTTGACACTTTTGAAGAATATTGGCCAGTTATTTTGTAGAATATCCCTCAGTTTGGATTTATGTCATTATCCTTGTGATTAAATTCAGGTTTTTCTTGGCAAGAATACTACAGAACTGAAGTTGTACCCTTCCTTGTTCATTATATCAGGAGGCCCCTGTTGATATGTCTCATTTTTAGTGGTGGTGATCCCTTGGTTAAGGAGGGATCTGCCAAGTTTCTCCACTGTAATATTACTATTTTCCTCTTTGTAATTATTTAGTATTTTGTAGGGAAATACTTTGAGACTATGCATAAGTTTCTTATTATACTTTGCCTATCAGTTTTAATATCTATTAATAATGCCTGCCTCAAAAAATTATTGAGATGTTTATCAAGTAGTGATTTTTCTGTTTCTATCACTTTCTACATTTATTTATTCTATTGTAAGGAAAAGCTTTCTCTTTCACCCCATTTAATTTTTAAAGATTTTTTATTTTTTCCTTTTTCTCCCCAAAGCCCCCCGGTACATAGTTGTGTATTCTTTGTTGTGGGTCCTTCTAGTTCTGGCATGTGGGACGCTGCCTCAGCGTGGTCTGATGAGCAGTGCCATGTCCGCGCCCAGGATTCGAACTAACGAAACACTGGGCCGCCTGCAGCGGAGCGCGCGAACTTAACCACTCGGCCACGGGGCCAGCCCCTCACCCCATTTAATTTTTCATTCAACTTTTTATTTATATCTTTATGGGCTCCTAGATAATTGTCCTGTTCTGTGGGTTATAATCCATTATGGTTCAGGTTTTTCTAATTATATCTGTGTTCAAGATGTGAAGGGTTTTTCAGAATTTAAGGTAAAATGTTACTTGATGGTGAAACAATAGATTTGAGGAGAATTCACACATAGCACTCTCTCTGGATTTAAAGTAACAACACAAAATTAGATACTTTAATTATTGTTCAATAAATAATAATTGTTGAGAATTTCCAGTTACAAAGGAACCTTTCCTAAACTAATCCACAAAGTAATGAACCATTACAATTTTCTATCTTTTATCTGGTTTGGATCTCAGTTTTTAAAGTTCATTTAGTCAGAAGAATTTATTAAGAACCCATTTCTTCCTAATCATGGTCCCATAGAATTTGTTTTTTCACTGCTTCATCAAACTTAATAAGCACATATTCTTCCCCCAAGAAACTTAGATTCTATTTATCATGGACTCTGTGTGTTTTTTCTGTCTTAATGAGTTTTAAGTTTCTTAAGAGCAGGAACCATAATTTAAACATTTTTGGATACCAGCATTGTCTAACATTGCCTTGCATTTAGTAGATTTTAAATACCAGTAGGGGTGTGAAATGAAGGGCACCAAAAGAAGATGGTCTTGGCTTTTTAAGTTTGTGGGGTTTTTTTCCCTGTGAAACTAAGCATGTAGAATCTTTCAGAATGTCTCTTGGAGCCTACAGATTCATCTCTAGCCCAGAGAACAGAAATGTGCATGCTGTAGTGAGACAGGTTTATTATGTTGTTGTTGCAAAATTAGAATTAGTGTTATAGAGCCAGTTTTGCAAGTTGATAGTCTATAAATTGAGTTAATAAAAGATGGAGATAGTGATTATGTGGAAAGAGAGTTGATAAATAAGGCTTCAAACTTAAACTATAAATTATGGGTGAAATTTTAATTTTTTATGGAAATTTTTATTTAATCAATTAATGTACTCACACATATATTAAGGGGAATGGAAAAAAAGAGATTGGCCTTTAGTGATGTTTTCTTCACTAGATTAAAAAAGATTCACCATATGTGTTTTCATTAAATTTCATAGTTTTTTCTTAGGATTGTGGTGGTGGTTTCCACATTTTTGAAATAATCCTTGTATGAAAATCAGGATTATACAAACTTAATTATCATCATAAGTTTTTTTGGGAAGACATTTTCCCATAAGTATCTTATTTTTTCAGAAACTCTTTAACAGTAGCTGTTTATTTGCTTTAGCCAAAGGACATATTTGCATATTTTTACTGTTCCTCTTGTGCAGTCACTAAACTGGTGATATGTTTTTCTTAATGAACCTGTTGTCAGATAATTCTTTTGTATGAGTAGGTATATCCATTAGGGAAATATTTAAAAGGATGTTATTTTTAGCTGGGGAGAAGTTAAGTAGTGGTAGTATTTGAAGTTTGGAAAAACTATGATTTTAAAAAGTCACAATGCAGTTTTCATATAAAGCACATAGAGACGTAAATTCCTGTAATTTCTTTTTTTTTTCCCCCCAGTGGGGAAAATTGGCCCTGACGTAATATCTGTTGCCAATCTTCCTCTTTTTGCTTGAGGAAGATTGTCCCTGAGCTAACATCTCTGCCAGTTATCCTCTATTTTGTATGTGGTACGCCACTGCAGCACGGCCTAATGAGCGATGTTTAGGTCTGTTCCCAGGACCTAAACTCATGAACCCCGGGGCCACCCAGGTGGAGCACACAAACTTAACCACTACACCACCAGGCTTGGCCCCTAAATTCCTGTAATTTTGACAGACTGGTCTGTCAATTTTCTATATGCAAGGATTCTTTCTTTTCTTTTCCTTTTTTTTTTTTGTGAGGAAGATTGGCACTGAGCTAACATCTGTTGCCAATCTTCCTCTTTTTTTTCACCCCAAAGCCCCACTACATAGTTGTATATCCTAGTTGTAGGTCATTCTACTACTTCTATGTGGGATGCTGGCACAGCATGGCTTAATGAGTGGCACATAGGTCTGTGCCCAGGATCTGAACTGGCAAACCCTGTGGGCCCGTGAAGTGGAGGGTGTGAACTTAACAACTCAGCCATGGGACCGGCCCTAGCATTCTTTATTATATATTTAGTGCAAGGTGATTTAGTATAAGACAACTTAATTTCCTTGGGGTTCATTTTTATTTGTTAGCTATTTTAAAGGCTGATGGCATTTTTAATGCTCTTTAAATTTAGAACTGGCCTATGAATAACATACTTATTTGTGATCACTTTGTTGTATGATTTAATATTTTAATAAGATAATTTTGGAGGGCTTTATATTTAAATAAATTTATTTAAATTTGTTTTTCTCTTAAAAATGATAATGAACACACATCTGTAATGCCTTCTTAAATTTTGATTAAGTTGGATTAATGATAGAGATATGAGTGAATGTCTTCACTCTGCTGCAAATCCACATATTAAATCTCTGCAGTCTTTGAACTTTCCTTGTTTGTCTCCAACCTGCTCTGGTTTTGATATAATACTTTATATGTGATTCTTTTCTCTTGGTTCCATGTTGTTTTTATAATTTTACTCCTGTTTTTTAGATTTGTTATTTTGCATCTGAGTTCTGATTCTGATCTCTCATTGAAACTCTGGTTTGGATCTGTCCAGTTAATGCTCTTAGATTTTTTTTTAATCTTTTTCACATAGTATACCTGCCCTAGTTAGACTTCTGAAACTCAACTCATTACTTTGGCCAGGAGGCAGTATTCTTCTCCATAGAAGAACCATGAACCGTGGGTGGAGCTTGCTGTAATCTGACTTTTTTTTGTAGCTCCAGCTTTTTGCAGATTTCCAGAAGTGAGAAATTTCGGTTAAGTTAAAAGGTAAATTATGTAATAGCTATGCAACTCGTTAGAAATTATAATGAGAAAAAGATCCCATGCATATTAGCATTAAAAACAAACTTACTAATGAATTAGCTGTTTATTTACCACTTTATTGATATTACATCCTAGTGGCATGATATATCTTTAGTTTTACACTTGCTAATTGTTGTCTCTTTTCTGGATGCCAGGTCCTAGACAATTCCTTAGGAACAGAAAGAGAAGACAATTCTCCCTAAAAGATCATACAATCTCCTGAAGATCTAGATATATGAATGAATAGCTAAAAATATTTGACAAATTGCTGTGAACCTAAAACTACTCCAAAAGTAAAGTTTATTAATTAAAAAAAAAAACCAACATAGGAGTGACCTGATAAAAGTAAGAACCTGAGTGAAATTTCTAACACTATTTACAAAATAATACATATGCAGGTGCCCGTGTGCACACACAGATTATGTAGCAAAAAGTATTCTGAGTGGTATGTACAAGGTGGTGTGAAAGCTTATAAGTGTGAGACCTAACTTTGCCTAGATTTCAAGAAGGTTAGAACTTTCCACTTTGCTTCAGGAAGAGTGGGGAATGGGGCATGAAGTAATATATGCACATACACAAAAGGAGAGGAGAGTTAGTTTTGTAAGAGAAATAACAAGCACTTTGGAATTAAGAGTAAGAGTAATGGGAGAGCAGCAATGAAAGTTGAGATTGTAGGAGAGCCTTAAGTTTGCTGGTGCTGTTTCATGGTATTGGAGTGTAAGAAGATAGTTATGAGAGTACTAAAAGTAAACGAAAAATGTCACTAGATGTGGAGGAGATGTGGAAGCAGCACTTTGGGGAAGAAGTTGAGTATCTTTACCATGGAGTTTCATTTTCAGATGTTAGTATGTAAAGCTTTGGGAGAGATTGGTCAACACAGAAAAAATTCAAAGTTCTCTGGATGTGAGCGAGTCTTATTTTGGGTTGTCATTTTCCTTTAGTTGACGGATATTCATCTGTGTTGTGTGATTGTAAGCGTGTATAAGATCATTTGTGTGGGCTTTTTCAAACTTAACTTTTCTTCATTCTGATATACCTTACTCCTGGGTCTCATCCCCTAATCCCTGGTTAGCCTCCCACCTTCCACCTTCACCAGCTTTAAATGTCACTGCTAAATGAGTCACAGTTAGTAAAAACTCTCAACTGTTTCTGTTTTTTCTTTTAAAGAAAGAGGTGCTATTTTGGTTACTTTGTTTACTTGGGGAGTTCTCCTCAGGTTCGATTTTGCATCCTCTGCTTTAAAATATATATATATTTTACATACATTTTATATACATACATTGTTAATTCAACAAATGTTTACTAGGTTTCAGGCATTAAGAATGTAGCAATGAACAAAGAGGACAAAAAAAATACCTACCCTCACAGAGCTGACATTCCTTTGTATTTTTATCTGCTCCTTCCTCCTATAGCTAGGAGTTAATATTTATTAGAGTTACACTCATTCTTCCAATTACTCCTCTCAACAACCATATGAAGTATGGCTTCTCTTATTATTCTTTGAGAGATGGGAATACTGAGGCATAGTTAGTTACAGAGTTAGAAAGCATATCTGTTCTAAGAGCCCAGACAATTTGTCTCTAAAGCCCAAACTCTTAAACTACTCTGCTGTATTTCCTTGTGATTTTAAGATTATGTTACCCAGAAATGCTAAGAAGGAGGATAGCTTTTTAGAATACATTATTAGAAGAGAAAGAGCAGAGTAATGAGCCAAGTTGCTGATAACCATAAACTTTTTTTCTCTGTCTCATTGAGCATGTAATTTGATTTTGGTGTAAATGATCCTTTTGTTTTTAATATTTGAGATTTTCTAGATTGCTGTTTTCAAAAGTTTACTGCTTCCCCGTTTCTTGGGTCTTAATGTTGCCTATGTACTATTTTGGGCCATCGTGTAGTGTGAATTGATGGGTAACTTGGAGGATCTAATTCTATTTTGGCATTCTTTTTATTCACTAAAAGAGCTAGAAAATCTTTCATTTATAGGCTAAATTTTACAGGGAAGAGAGATTAGAGCTTTGTTTTCTTAATTGAATGCTACTTAAATTCTCTGTAATATGAAGTATATATCCATATATGTTATATTGAACAAAAACTTTTCTCTTTATTCTTAATTTGATACCATAAAACATAGGTAACGGAATCATAATTCTAATAAAAATAGTAAGTGAGTATATTACTTCCATGTAGTTACAGAGTAGTACTTAATCAAAATTGATGAAAGCATTGTTAGAAATAATATCATTGTCATTTTAATCATTGCTTTGCTTCACAAATCATGTGACATAACACCACTGCCTACCTGTGTGTATGCGCGCACGTGTGTACACATTCACTGCTAAGAGTTTCATTCAGACAACTCAGGTAAAATTTTAGGAATGACAAAAGAGGTGCCTGAATTAATGAGATGTATCATATGTCTTTACCTAGAGAGCGAATTCCTCTGATTAAAAAATAGGACCTTTTACTTCGCAGATGAAGCTACATGTAATTGGAAATACAGTATGCTTCAGCTGTTGTTCTTTAACCCTTGTTCTTGATTCAGTTAAGAATTTATAAAACAGAGTGTTAAGCTAGGAAATGAATAGGCTAGCAGTTATATTCTGCCAATTTGTTTTTCTTCCTCTCATCATTTGTGGCACAGTGCATGGCAAACAGATGGGGGTACTGCATGTTTAAGTAGATGGGGCATTGTGCCTCTCTATCTGTGTGTACACATGTAGTCTTACATATGCATGCTTAAATCCACATGAAATCATAAAATTGTCCAGAAAAGAAGAAATGTTATGTTATAAGGACATAAAGTAGCATCTGCTGAAAACCTTAATCTGATGATACATTATTTACTGTTTTTTTTTTCTTACTTTATTTTTAAGAGCAGTTTTAGGATCACAGCGAAATTGGGCAGAAGATTCAGGCTTCCCTTATATCCTTTGCCCCACATACCTACAGCCTCCCTCATTATCAACATCTTGCACCAGAGTGGTACACTTGTTCAGTCGATGAACCTACAATGATATGTCATTATCACCCAAAGTCTGTAGTTTACTTTAGGTTTCACTCTTGGTGTTGTATATTCTATGGGTTTTGATAAATGGGTAATGACATGTGTCGATCATTATAGTATCATACAGAAAAGTTTCACTGCCCTAAAAATCCTCTGTGTTCTGCCTCTTCATCCCTTCTGCCCCCTAACTCCTGGCAACCACTGATGTTTTTTACTGTTTCCATAGTTTTGCCTTTTCTAGAGTGCTCTGTAGTTGAAATCATATTGTATGTAGCAGTTTCAGATTGGCTTTCATGTAGTAATGTGCATTTAATCTTGTTCCATGCCTTTTCATGGCTTGATAGTCATTTATTTTTTATTGCCGAGTAATCCTCCATTGTCAGCTTGTACCACGGTTTATCCCTTCACTTCCTGTAGGACGTCTTAGTTGTTTCCATGTTTTGGCGATTATGAATAAAGCTGTTGTAAACATCTGTATGCAGCTTTTTGTGTGGAGGTAAGTGTTACCTTCTTTGGATAAATACCTAGGAGCATGATTGCTGGATCATATGGTTAAGAGTATGTTTAGGTGTAAGAAATTGCAAAACTGTCTTCCAAAATTTCTGTACCGTTTTGCATTCCTGCCAGCAATGAATGAGTTCCTGTTGCTCCATATTCTTGTCAGCACTTGGTTTTGTCAGTGTTCTGGATCTTTGCCATTCTAATAGGTGTGTAAAGGTATCCCGTTGTTTTTTAAATTTGCAGTTCCCTCACATATGATATTGAGTGTCTTTTCATAGGCTCATCTGCCATCTGTGTGTTTTGTTTGGTGAGGTTTTGGTTTAGGTCTTTTGTGCATATTTTAAGCAGTTTGTTTTCTTATTGTTGAGTTTTAAGAATTCTTTATTTTGGATAACACTTTGAATATTAGAAAGATCAAAATGTCTTTGCAAATATTGTTTCCCAGTCTGTGGCTTGTCTTCTCATTCTCTTGACAGTGTCTTTTGCAGAGCAGAAGTTTTAAATTCTAATGAAGTCCACTTTATCAATTATTTTTTTCACAGCTTATGCCTTTGATGTTGTATTAAAACCATACCCAAGGTCATCTAGATTTTGTCCTATATTGTCTTCTAAGAGTTTTATACTGTTGAGTTTACATTTAGGTCCATTTTGAGTTAATCTTGTGAAGAGTGTAAGATCAGTGTCTAGATTCAGTTTTTTTTTGCTTGTGAATATCTGCTTCTAGCACCATATGCTGGAAAGACTATCTTTTCTACATTGTATCACCTTTGCTCCTTTGTCAAAGATCAGCTGACTGTATTTGTGTGAGTCTATTTCTGGGCTTTCTGTTCTGTTCCAGTGATCTATTTGTCTGGTGCTTTGCCAATATCACACTGTCTTGATTACCATAGCTTTATAGTAACTCTTCAAGTTGGATAGTGTCGGTCTTCTAACTTTGTTCTTCTTCTTTAATGTTGAGTTGACTATTCTGGGTCTCTTGTTTTCCATATTAACTTTAGCATCAGTTTGTGATATACACAAAATAACTTGCTGGGATTTTGATTGAGATTGTTTTGAAACTCTTGGTCAAGTTGGTAAGGATTGACATCTTTACAATATTGAGTCTTCCTACCTTGACAATATTGAGTCTTCCTATCCGTGAACATGGAATAGCTATCCATTTATTTAGTTCTCGGATTTATTTCATCAGAGTTTTGTAGTTTTCCTTATATAGATCTTGTCCATATTTTGTTGGATTTATACCTAAGTATTTATTTATTTTTGGTGTTAATGTAAATGGTATTTTTTTAATTTGAAATTTCATGTGTTCATTGCTTGTGCATTTGAAAGTTATTGACTTTTATATACCTTATATCCTGCAACCTTACTGTAATTGCTTATTAGGTCCAGGTTTTTTTTGGTCTGTTCTTTCAGATTTTCTATGTAGATGATCGTGAAATCTGCATATAAAGAAAGTTTGATTTCTCCTTTCCCCGTCTGTATAACTTCATTTTTTTTCTTGTCTTATTGTACTAGCTTGGACTTCCAGTGCAATGTTGAAAAGAAGTGGTGAGAGGAGGTATGCTTGCTTTGTTCCTGATCTTAGTGGGAAAGCTTCTGGTTTCTCTCTATTATATATGTTGTTAGCTGTAGGATTTTTGTAGATGTGCTTTATTGAGTTGAAGAAGTTCTCCTCTATTTTAGCTTGCTGAGAATTTTTCTTTCTTTTTTTTCTTTTTAATTTTTTATTGAGTTAATGGTGGGTTACAATCTTGTGAAATTTCAGTTGTATATTATTGTCTGTCAGTTGTGTTGTAGGTGCAACCCTTCACCCTTTGTGCCCACCCCCATCCCCCCTTTCCCCTGGTAGCCACTAATCTGTTCTCTTTGTCCACAGGTTTAAAGTCCTTATATGAATGGAGTCATACAGTGATTGTCCTTTTCTATCTGGCTTATTTCATTTAACATAATTCCCTCAAGGTCCATCCCCATATTGTTGCAAATGGGATGATTTTGTTCTTTTATTTATGGCTGAGTAGTATTCCATTGTATATATATACCACATCTTCTTTGTCCAGTCATCTGTTGATGGGCAGTTAGGTTGCTTCCACATCTTGGCAATTGTAAATAATGCTGCAGTGAACATTGGGGTGCATAGGACTTTTGGAATTGCTCACTTCAAGCTCTCTGGATAGATACCCAGTAGTGGAATAGCTGGATCATATGGTAGTTCTATTTTTAAGTTTTTGAGGAATCTCCATACTGTTTTCCATAGTGGCTGCACCAGTTTGCATTCCCACCAGCAGTGTATGAGGGTTCCTTTTTCTCCACAACCTCTCCAACATTTGCTACTATTTGTTTTAGTTATTTTTGTCATTCTAATGGGTGTAAGGTGATATCTTAGTGTAGTTTTGATTTGCATTTCCCTGATGATCAACGATGATGAACATCTTTTCATGTGCCTAGTGGCCATCCATATATCTTCTTTGGAGAAATGTCTGTTCATGTCTCCTGCCCATTCTTTGATCGGGTTGTTTAAATTTTTGTTGTTGAGCTGTGTGAGTTCTTTATATATTATGGATATTAAGCCTTTGTCGGATGTATTACTTGCAAATATTTTTTCCCAGTTAGTGGGTTGTTTTTTTGTTTCAATCCTGTTTTCCCTTGCCTTGAAGAAGCTCTTTAATCTGATGAAGTCCCATTTGTTTATTCTTTCTATTGTTTCCCTTGTCTGAGAAGACATGGTGTCTGAAAAGATCCTTTTAATACTGATGTCAAAGAGTGTACTGCCTACGTTTTCTTCCAGAAGCCTTATGGTTTCAGGTCTCAGCTTTAGGTCTTTGATCCATTTTGAGTTTATTTTGGTGAATGGTGAAAAACAATGGTCAATTTTCATTCTTCACGTATGGCTTTCCAGTTTTCCCAGCACCATTTGTTGAAAAGACTTTCTTTTCTCCATTGTATGCCCTCAGCTCCTTTGTCGAAGATTAGCTGTCCATAGATGTGTGGTTTTATTTCTGGGCTTTCAATTCTGTTCCATTGATCTCTGCACTTGTTTTTGTACCAGTACCATCCTGTTTTGATTACTGGAATTTTTCTTTTTTAAATCATAGGTGAGTGTTGGATTTTGTCAAGTGCTTTTCCTGCATCTATTGATATGTCCATGTGATTTTTCCTCTTTGCCTCTTAGATGTGATGGGTTACATTATTTGGTTTTCAGATGTAAACCAGCCTTACATAAATCCCAGTTGGTTGTGGTGTGTAATTCTTTTAATACATTTTTAAATTTGATTTGCTAATGTTTTGTTAAGAATTTTTATATCGATGTTCCTGAGAGATAATGATCTGCAGTTTTCTTACAATGTCTTTGTTTGGTTTTGGTAGTAGGGCAATACTATGCTCATAGAATGAATTAGGAAGTATTCCCTCTACTTCTATCTTCTGGAAGTCATTGTAGAGAATTGGTATAACTTTTCTTTAAATGTTTGGTAGAATGCACTAGTGAACCCATCTGTGTCTGGTGCTTTGTGTCTTCAAAGGTTGTTTACTTTTGATTCAATTTCTTTAATAGATATAGGCTTATTCAGATTGTCATTTCTTCTTGTGTGAGCTTTGGCAAATTGTGTCTTTCAAGGAATTGGTCCATTTCATCTAGGTTATCAAGTTTGTGGGCATAGTTTGTAATATTTCTTGATTATCCTTTTAATGTTGTGGGATTCTGTACTGATATTCCCTCTTTCATTTCTTGTATTAGTAATTTGTGTCATCTCTCTATTGTTTTTTTTCTTTTTAGTTAGGCTAGCTAGAGGTTTATTGATTTTATTGATCTTTTCAAAGAACTAGCTTTTGGTTTCGTTTTCTTTGTTGATTTGCTGTTTTTAACTTCTTTGATTTCTGCTCTAATTTTTATTTTTTTCTGCTTACTTTTGATTTAATTTGTTCCCTTTTTTTAGAAGTTTGATCTTAGATTTTTTTCTCTTGTGATAATATGCATTCGATCCTATGAATTTTTCTTTAAGTACTGCTTTTGCTGCATTCTGTAAATTTTGGTAAGTTGTACTTTCATATGCATTTAGTTAAAAGTATTTTAAAGTTTCTATTGAGATTTCTTCTTTGACTCATGTGTTATTTAGAAGTGTGTTTAATCTCCAGATATTTTGGAATTTTCCAGCTCTCTTTCTGTTAGTGATTTCTAGTTCAATTCCCTTATAGTCTGAGAGCATACATCTTATAATTTCTCTTCTTCAGATTTGTTAAGGTATATTTTATGGCCCAAAATCTGGTCTGTCTTGATCAATGTTCCATGTATGTTTGAGAAGAGTGTGAATTCTGGTGCTGTGGATGAAGTAGTCTATAGATATCAATTATATCTGGTTGACTGATGGTTGTTATTGAGTTCACCTGTTTCCTTACTGATTTTCTGCGTATTTACTACTTTTGTTGTTGACATTTTTTATCCTCAGAAGTTTGATAAAATGAGAGAAGCAACTCTTTTGCGTTTTGAGTATGAGAACTGCTTGGAGGTCAGGAACCCTGAGAAGAAATAATCAGTTCAGCTTAGATGACAACATTGGTGATCATGAGAAGTATACCTTAGATATTAGAAAAACTTTCAGAGAGAGACATATCTATGTCCTTTTAGGTGGAGTATTTTCAAAACCAAGGTAACCCAGAACAAATGGGAAATTTTCATTCTTGAAGGTGAAAATTAGCACAATGCCTAGCATATAGGCAGTACTCAGTAGATAACTTTAGTGAACGTTAGATGTTCTCGATAAAGAAGAAGAAAGCAAAAGCAAGTGGTTACAGAGCAATACCATTTGAAGGAATATTGCCTATAAAAATGGAATAGATGAGTATGTGACCAAGGATTAATTATGTGAGTGCCAGAACTATAGGAATAAGATTAGGATGACGTGTGAAAACTATACTAAATACAAACAAGACTTTTAAAGCTATGATTAGACCAAAAATAAAGATTAAAGGATGGTATAATGTTTAGTAAAAGATTGGAACTCATCACTTATTTATATCTTCTCCACCAAGGGAAAGATTTTTAAAGCTATAGATAGTACATAGGGCAAAATATACAGGTTTGTAAGACAAAGTCTGACGTGCTTAATAAAATACGAGACTCGATTAAAAGGATGAGTAAAGAATAAGAATGCGCCACATTATTTTATGTAAGTAAAATATCCATTAATTGAGATTCTTAAAATCTTGGAAATGTCCTGAAACCATTATTAGAAGGCTTGGTGTATGATCTCACAGGCTGGCAGTGGAGTTTATTTTCCAAGCAAGAGGGTTAGAGGCAAGAACAGGAAGGCTGAACTGACGTGGTCTACATTTTAAAGTTGTATTGTTATAAAACTAAAACTGTACTAGTTGGAGTAAGTTTAAATATATAAGTATATTTTTATATTTGACTAATACAACATATACTGGTAAAAGGAGTGGAAATTAGTACAGTATTTTTAGAGGGAAATTTGGCAGTAAAAAATTGCATGAATGTTTTATAAATGTTCATTACAAGGAATGTGTTCTACAAATGTAGTTGTACAATTTAGGAAGGATTCATGATAGCATTGTTTATAGTAGCAAAAAATTAGAGACAGGCTAAATTTTCACCAAGGAATAGTTTAAATACATTTATGACACATAAGTATTAAGAAATAATAATTAAAACAAATGAGATAGAATATCCAGAATACTTTTGAGTGAAAGTGCAAATTGCATATGAATATGTGAAATATTCCACTTTTGTGTTTCTTATGTAAACTTGTGTAAGTTTGTATGTTTATAGGAATCAGGTAATAGGAGTTTTCTGACTTTGGTCTTTTTAAAAATTGTTTTGGTTATTCTAGCTCTTTTTCCTTGCCATGTTTATTTGAGAATTATCTCAAAAATTTCTGCAAAAGATTCTGCTTGGATTTAAAAGAAAAGTTTTAATTTGCATACACTGTTCACCCCCAAAATTGTATTTTCCTGTCTCTTTGTAGTCATTTCTCTTCTATTCTAATCTCTAATGACCACTCAACTCTTCTTTGTAGTCTTGCAGAATATAGTCATGCATTGCTTAACGGCGAGGATATGTTTCTGAGAAATGCCTCGTTAGGCAATTTCATTGTTGTGTGAAAATCATAGAGTGTACTGAAGAGGAACAAAATTTGCCACCCCAAAATGTGTCTCTTTAACATGAGGGTTATTTTAGGCTGATTGTTTTTAAGAAACAAAGGACTCAGAAAGTTTTTCCCTGTTACCTCTCCATTAACTACCTTAAAGAATTCAGACCAAAAAACCTGTCTCAGGAAGTGAGCTATCACCTTAGCATAACATGAACTAGCTGGTAGACAGAGAGGACCCTAGAAAAGCCTGTATGTTGGACTCCCTTCTATGTTCTTCTCTTTTTCTGTGGCCAAACACTTGTTTTCTGAACGTTTGCTCCTTTTCACCTACCTGTGAATTGCCTTCCTTGCAAGTCCCTGACTCTCCCCATCTCCAACGTCTTCTTTTGCCATCTTTAGCTGAGGATGGTATTTAAGGTGAGGGCTGTGGCCATTTTAGGCGAGTTACTCAGTTTTTTTGGATTTCTCCCTTAACTAGTGGGTTTTATTTGTTTTTCTCATGTTAATCTGACTCATGTCGATTTAATTCTTAGGCCAGCCAGAAGAAGGTAGAATGATAGAAGAGAATTTCTTCTTCCCCTACAGTACTTAAACAAACCTAAATGGTATAGGCGACTACACACCTAGGCTATATAGTACTAATCTTATGGGACCACCATTGTATTTGCAGTCTGTCATTGACCGAAATGTTATGTAGCACGTGGCTGTATCTCATACATGCAATTAAACAGTATATATTTAATCCATGCACTTGAGATTCATCACTATTGTGGCATATATCAGTAGTCCATGCCTTTAAATTATTGAATTGTAGTCCATTATATGGATGTACCATAATATATTTATCTAGTCATTTGCTTAAGAACATTTTGGGGGATATTTCCAGTTTTTGGCAATTATGAATAAAGCTTCTGTAAACATTCGAGTACATGTTTTTGTGTGAATGAAAGCTTTCTTTTCACTTGGATTAATACCTAGGAGTGGCATTGTTTGGGCATATGGTTAGTGTGTGTTTAACTTTCTAAGGAAATGCCAAATTTTTTTTCTGTTTTGCATTCCCTCTAGCCATGTAGGAGGTTTTCCAGTTGTTCTGACTCCTCACCAACCCTTGAAATGATCTTTTAAATTTCTGTCATTCTAATATGTATATGGTAGTATCTTATTGTGGTTCTAATTTTCATTTCCCTAATGATAAAGAGCATCCATTGGAATAGTTGTCACCCATTTATCTTCTTTGGTGAAGTGTATTTTCAGATCTTTTACCCATTAAAAAAACCTGAATTGTTTTCTTTACTATTTTTGAGTTTTGAGAGGTCCTTATATAGTCTTCTTACAAGTCCTTTGTCAGATGATTTGCAAGTATTTTTCCCTGTCTATGACTTGTTTTTTTATTCTTTTAACATTGTCTTTTGCAGAGAAAAAAGGCGAAGTCCAATTAATCTTTTTTGTTTTTCTTTTGTGGACAATGATAAGAACTCTTTGCCTAACCGAAGATGACAAAGATTTTCTTACACTTGTGATCTTCCATTTTTGTGGCTATAGCTGTCCTTATGAGTGTAAACTTTTATCATATTGTGATTTCAGTTTGCATTTCTCTAATGAATAATGATGTTGAGCATCTTTTTATGCTCAATTATGTATCTTCTTGTTTGTCAATTATGTATTTTCTTTGGAAAAGTTTCTATTCAAATCCCTTGACTATTTTTTACTGAATTTTTTTTGTCTGTTGTTGGGTTATAAGGATATATGTTTTTGATATTGGATTCTTATCAGGTATGTGATTTGCAGATATTTCTTCCCATTCCTTGAGTTGCCTTTTCACTCTGTTGGTAGTGTCTTTGGATGCACAAAAGTTTTGATTTTAATGAAGTCCAACTTAATATGTTTTCTTTTGTTGTCATGTCCAAGAAATTATTCCCAAATCTAGTGTCATGAAGCTATTGCTGTGTGTTTTCTTCTAAGAGTTTTATAGTTTTGACTCTTAAACTCATGTGTTTGATCCATTTTGAGTTAATTTTTGTATACAGTTTAAGGTCAGGGTCCAACTTCATTCTTTTGAATGTGAATATCTGCTTTTCATAGCACTGTTTCCTGAAAATCTGTCCTTTCCTTGTTGCATGGTCTTGGCACCCTTGTCAAAATTTATTTGATCATATATGTGAGGGTTTATTTCTGAGCTCTGTAGTCCATTGGTCTATAATACCACACTCTTTTGATTACTCTTGCTTTGTGGTAAGTTTTTTTTTTAAGATTTTACTTTTTTTGCTTTTTCTCCCCAAAGCCCCCCGGTACATAGTTGTATATTCTTCATTGTGGGTCCTTCTAATTGTGGCATGTGGGATGCTGTCTCAGCGTGGTTTGATGAGCAGTGCCCTGTCTGTGCCCAGGATTCGAACCAACGAAACACTGGGCCGCCTGCAGCGGAGCGCGCGAACTTAACCACTCGGCCACGGGGCCAGCCCCTGTGGTAAGTTTTGAAATCAGGAAACGTGAGACCTCCAACTTTGGTCTTCTTTTTCAAGATTGTTTTTGCTTTTAAGGATCTATTCAGGGTCGGCCCACTGGCTGAGTGGTTAAGTTCATGCGCTCAGCTTTGGTGGCCTGGGGTTTCGCTGGTTCAGATTCTGGGTGTGGACCATGCTGAGGTGGTGTCCCACATGGCACAACCAGAGGCTCTCACAGCTAGAGTATACAACTATGTACTGGGGGGCTTTGGGAAGAAGAAGAAGAAGAAAACAAAAGATTGGCACCTGAGCTAACTACTGTTTCCAATCTTCAAAAAAAAAAAAGAATCTCTTCTTTTAGATTCATTAGAATTTTGGATGAAATTTTCTATTTCTGCAAAAAAAAATTGGGTTTTTGATAGTGATTTCATTGAATCTGTAGATCATTTTGGATAATACTGAGAAAACAATATTAAGTCCTCCAGTCCGTGAACATTGGCTGTCTTTCCATTTATTGGCATCTTTCATTACTTTCAGTAAGGTTTTGCAGTTTTTGGTGTACAAATTTTTTACCTTAAGTTTATTTTTAAGTATTTTATTCTTTTGATGCTATTATAAAGGGAATTTTTTTCCTTCATTTCCTTTTTGGTTTGTTCATTGTTAGTGTACAAAAACACAACTGAGTTTTGTGTGTTGATTTTGTATTCTGCAACATAGATATATTTATTAGTTCTAATAAAGAAATACAGTTTACTTTTGTATGTTATCTTGTACACTGCAACTTTAAAAAAAAATGTGTATTTTACCTTTTTTGGTGAGGAAGGTTATCCTTGAGCTAACATCTGTTGGCAATCTTCATTTTTTTTTCCCTCCCCGAAGCCCCAGTACATAGTGGTATATCCTAGTTGTAAGTTGTTCTAAGTTCTTCTACATGAGACACTGCCACAGCATTGCTTGGATGAGTGGTGTGTAGGTCCACACCCACAGTCCAGTCTGGTGAACCCGGGGCCACTGAAGCATCGTGCGTGAACTTAATCACTCAGCTATGGGGTTGGCCCCACTGCACCTTTCCTTACTAATATTTTGTTGTTGATTGTTTGAGATTTTTCTATATATAAAATTTTATGTACTTTTACTTCTTTTCCTATTTGGGTGCAATTTATGTCGCTCTCTTGCCTAATTGCTCTGGCTAGAACATAGGGTACTTTGTTGAAAGCTCTGGTGAAAATTGACATAGTTGTCTTCTTTCTGATTTTAGGAAGAAAGTTTTTAATTTAGTCTTTCACCGTTGAGTATGAAGTTACCTGTGTGTTTTTCATAATTGCCCTTTAAGAAAGTTCCCTTCTCTACCTAGTTTTTTGATGTTTTTATCATGAGAGTGTTTTGGCTCTTTGGTATCCCTTGAGATTTTGTCAAATGTTTTTTGTCATAATTTGAGATGATCATGTGATTCTTTTTTCCTTCTTTCTATTAATGTATTACATTGATTGATTTTCTGATGCTGAACCACTGTTGCATTCCTGGGATAAATCCCACTTGCCCATGGTATATGTTGCATTTGATATGTAGTTGGGTTCTGTTTGCTAGTATTTTTTTTTTTTTGAGGATTTTTGTATCTATATTTATAAGGGAAATTGGTCTGTAGTTTTACTGTGGTGTCTTTGACTGGCTTTTGCATAAAAGAAATGCTGCCCTTACAGATTGAGTTAGGAAATCTTTCCTCGTGTATGTTTTGGAAGAATTTGAGAAGGATTGATGTTATTTCTTTAAATGTTTGTGGAATTACATCGGTGAAGCTGTCTGGTTCTGGACTTTTTCGTTGGGAGATTTTTGATAACTGATTTAATCTCTTTACATGTTACAGGTCTATTCAGGTTTTCTATTTTTTCTTGAGGCAGTTTTGGCAGTTTGTGTGTTTCTAGGAATTTGTCCATTTAATATGGCTTATGTAATTCTTTGGCATACACTTGTTTATCCTATTCTCTTAGAATCTTTTTATTTCTATAAGATGGATAGTAATATTCCCACCTTCATTTGTGATTATAGTTATTTGCATCTTCTCTCTTTTTTTGTTCAGTCTATCTAAAAGTTTGTCAGTTTTGTTGATCTTTTCAAATAACTAATTTGGGTACTGTCAAGTCTGTTGCTTTTCCAGTCTCTGTTTATTTCTGCTCTCATGTGTATTATTTCTTTCCTTTTGCTGCTTTTAGGTTTAGTTTGTTTTTCTTTTTTTATTCCTTAAGTGTAGAGTTAGGTTATTGAATTGAGATCTTTGTTGCTTTTAAATATAGATGTTTACAGCTATATTTTCCTCTGAGCACTGCTTTTGCTGCATCTCATAAATTTTTGGCATACAGTGTTTTCATTTTCACTTGTCTCAAAATAGTTGTGATTTCTTCTTTGACCGACTAGTTATTTAATTTCCACTTTTTTGTGCACTTTTCAGTTTTCCTCCTGTGATTCTACCTGCTTTTCATTATCTTGAAAGAAGTCACTTTCTGTGATTTCAGTTTTTCAAAATTTATTGAGACTTTTTGTGGCCTCATCAGCTATTCTGGATCTTGTTGTATGTGTACTTGAGAAGAATATTCTGGGGTCGGCCCAGTGGTGTAGTGGCTAAGTTCACACGCTCCGTGTTGGTGCCTCTGAGTTTGCAAGTTCGGATCCCGGGCGCAGACCTACACACCACTCATCAAGCCATGCTGTGGTGGTGTCCCACATACAAAGTAGAGGTAGATTGGCACAGATGTTAGCGTAGCAACATGTTAGCTTAGCGACAGTCTTCCTCAAGAAGAAAGAGGAGGATTAGCAAGAGACATTAGCTGAGGGCCAGTCTTCCTCAGAAAAAAAACAAAAAGATAAGAAAGAAAGAGAGTATTCTACTGTTAAGTGGAGTTTTCTATATATGTCTTTTAGTTGATTTATGTCCTCTGTTTCCTTATTGATCTTCTGTCTGCATCTTCTGTGTTTTATTGAAAGTAGTGTATTGAAATTGCCACTGTTATTGTAGCACTGCCTATTTCTCTCTTCAATTCTGTCAGTGTTTGTTTCATATATTTTGAACTCTGCTGTTTGGTGTATATGTCTTCATGATTGCTATATCTTTGTGATGAATTGACCATCTTTACCCAATATATTCTGTTCCTCTTTGTCTCTCATAACTTTTGACTTAAAATTTATTTTGTCTCATATTAGCATAGCCACTCTAGCTTTCTTTTTGTTGCAATTTTTTATTTTTTAATGGGATGAGAGATGCAGGTTTTTGGTTTTTTTTTAAAGATTGGCACCTGAGCTAACATCTGTTTCCGGTCCTTTATTTTTTTCCTTTTCTCCAAAGCCCCCCAGTACATAGTTGTATATTCTAGTTATGAGTGTCTCTGGTTGTGCTGTGTGGGACGCTGCCTCAGCATGGCCTGATGAGTGGTGCCACGTCCGCGCCCAGGATCTGAACCAGTGAAACCCAGGGCCACAGAAGCAGAGCGCGTGAACTTAACCACTTGGCCACAGGGCCAACCCCTGGTTGCTATTTGCATGGAATATCTTTTTGCATGTTTTTGCTTTCAGTCTTATTTGTTTATTTAAACTTAAAATGACTTTCTTGTAGACAGCATGTAATTGGGTCAGTTTTTTAAATCCATTGGGCCAATCTGTCTGTCTCTCTTTTTAAAAATTTTTATTTATTCATTCATTCATTCTTTTTTCTGCTTTTCTCATCAGCTGTCTCTTGCTCCAGGCAGCTACTTGTAGTGTATGTCTTTAAATCTTTTTGAAAAATGACACCCAGGAAGTCCTTTAAAACATTACAGCCACAATTTTTGAGAATAAGATCCATATTATTCTCTTTGGCACCAGCAAGCTGCACTAGGAACTTGGTCTGCTGTCCCTATGGGCACCATTGATCTGGGAGAGGGAAGATTAGTAGACAGGTAAGCAAAATGCTACAGTGCTTTCTTACCAAATTTAGCAGACTCTTTCTTTGTTAAGTGTTAATCTCTGTTTTATAAGTTTTTATTAGATTCCAAATGTTTGTAAAAGTTGATTTTGTCAGTTTTTGCCAATCTAGGAGTTGCTTCACTAAAGGGGCTGATTCTTGGAGTTTCCTACTCTTCCATTTTCTATGACATCACTCCTTTCATTTCTGAAAGATTTTTGTCACTGAGTATCTAATTTGGGGTGCACGTTTTCCCTCTCAGCACTTTAAAGATATTATTCCATTGTCTTTGAGCTTACATAATTTCCAACAAAAGGTCTTTTCAAATTCTTGTTTTGTTTTTCTGTATGTGAGGAATCCTATTTCTTTAGCTTCTTTTTGAGTTTTCTCCTTAACTTTCTTTCTTAGTAGTACTTATATTTTAGAGTATTTATTCTCCTTGGGAATTCTCTGATCTTCCCTCTGTGTTTTAATGTTTTAAATTAGTTTTTAAAAGTTCTCTGTTATCTCTTAAGATATTATTCTGCCCTGTAGTTTTTCTTTCTGGAAGTCTCATTATACCTATGTTACGCTATTTGATATTGTGTCATGACCTGTCTTAGATGCTCTGTCTTGTCCTACTTCTGCTACTTTTTTTTTAACAGAATTTATTTTTTAGAAAAGTTTTAGGTTCACAACACAAATGAACAGAAGGTAGAGAGATTCCCCCTCTACTTGTTTCCCACATATACACAGCTTCCCCCACTGTCAAAATTCCACAGTAGATTGGTACATTTGTTACCATGGACCTACATTGACATGTCATTATCACCCAAAGTCCATAGTTTACATTAGGGTTCACTCTTGGTGTGGTACATCCTGTGGGTTTTGATAAATGTTTAATGACATGTGTCTGCCATTATTGTCTCACACAAAATAGTTTCAGTGCCCTAAAAATCCTCTTTTTTCTGTCTGTTCATTCTTCCTCCCCCCAGTCCCTGGCAACCACTTGTCCTTTTGCTGTCTCCATAATTGTGTCTTTTCCAGAATGCCATGTACTTCAAATCACGCAATTTGTAGTGGTTTCAGATTGGCTTCTTTCAGTTAGTAATATGCATTTGAGCTTCCTTTATGTCTTTTCATGGCTTGACAGATCATTTCTTTTTATTGCCCCGAGTAATGGTTTATTGTCTGCATGTACCAGAGTTTTATTTATCCCTTCACCTCCTGGAGGACATCTTGGTTGCTTCCATGTTTTGTCAATTCTTAATAAAGCTGCTGTAAACATGTTTATGCAGGCTATAAGTTTACAGTTCATTTGGACAAATACAAGGAATGTAGCTGCTGGTAGTACTGATTGATTGTAGTCTTTATATTCTGGCATATTCATTTTATTTTAAAATAATTTCCAAAGGACCTAAATAGATGTTCTTTCCAAGAAGACATACCAATGACCAATGGGTATATGAAAAGATACCGAACATCACTAATCATCAGGGAAATGCAAATCAAAACCACAGTGAGAAATCACCTCACACCTGTTCAGATGTCTTGTCAAAAAGACAAGATAAATTCTGGTGAGGATGTGGAGGAAAGGGAACCGTTGTACACTGTTGGTGGGAATGTAAAGAGGTACAGCCTCTGTGGAAAACAGTATAGAGGTTCCTCAGATAATTAAAAATAAAACTATCATATGATCCAGCTATCCCACTTCTGGGAATATATCCAAAGGAAATGAAGTTATTTTTCCAAAGAGATATCTCTACTCCTATGTTCATAGCAGTATCATTCACAATAGCCAAGTTTTGGAAAGAATCTGTGTCAACATATCAATCAGTAAAGAAAACCTAGTGTGTGTGTGTGTGTGTGTGTGTGTGTATACCTATATATATATATAAATAGCATATAGTTTATAAATATATATAAATATAATTTATATGTATAAATATAATTAAATATACATATAAAATGAAGTATATATAAAATGAAATACTATTCAGTCTTTGAAAAAAAGAAGTTGTTGTCATTTGACAATATGGGTGAACCTGGAGGGCATTATGCTAAGTGAAATAAGCCAGACAGAGAAAGACAAATACCACATGGATAGGGAGAGGTTGGTGAAAGGGTACAAACTTTCAGGTATAGATGAATAAGGTTTGAGGATAGTATGGTATGCTGACTGTAGTTTATAAGACTGTATCCTGTAATTGAAATTTGTTAAGATAGTAGAACTTAAATGTTCTCATCAGAAAAAGGGTAAATATGTGAGGTGATGGATGTGTTAATTAATTCTATGGGGGAAAGTCCTTCACAATGTATATGTATATTAAATTATCACGTTGTATACCTTCATTATCTTACAATTTTATTTGTCAATTATACCTTAATAAAGCTGGAAAGAAATAATTTTCTTTTTCTTTATTAACAGGATTGCCTTTGAGGTTATTTTAAAAGTTTGGGTTGTACAGCACTTGATTCTTTTGCTCCATTGTGGAAAGTGCTCTCCAGCAATGATTACTTCAGAGTTACCAGTGTTACAGTAAGTATTGTAGTTTTTTTTTTTTCTAAAGAATATAACATTTTTCTGTATCAAAGTATTCTCTTTAATGAGACTCATCAAATATATTCTCTGATGGTCAGGCAGTATGTTTGAAAGAACTATTGGAAGTGTATGATTACTATGTCCATCCATGGCCCTTGCTATTTAATGTCAGTATGTTCTGTGCATTGAACAAAAAGATGTTACTGTCATATTAGGGGTCAGCAAACTGTGACCCGTGGGTCAAATCTGGCATGGTGCCTATTTTTGTAAATAAAGTGTTAGTAGAACAGAACTACACTCATTCTTTTACAGATTGTTTCTGACTGCTTTTGTGCTACAAGTTGTGATAGAAAATGAATTGCCCGCCAAGCATAAATTTTCTTTTTTTTGGCGATTTACAGAAAAAGTTTGTAGACTGCTGTCTTATATCGTACTATTTCTCTAACCTGCCTGTGTGTGCACCCCCCGCCCCGGTTTCTTTTCCCTGAGTTTGAGATGGGTCTTATTTTGTATTCTCTGGTTCTCTGGGAAATGCTTTCAGTGTAATGGCATATACTTTGCCTTTTATTGGTTTCATCAAGATGCTATTAGGAACCTGCATACTGTGATCTTATACCAGTGGTTTGGATATAATGAAAATGTTTAACAGTTTATGCAATTATTTATATGTTTTTACTACCTCAGTTCATTTATATATCTCTTTTCCAAGAGACTTTTGTTGCCTTGTAATTAATTGGTCACTTGGCCTTCCGTTTTTTCCTCCAGTACTCTAAGACAAAAAGAACTGTCCAAATTACCTTACCTGCTTAAAAACCATCAATACGTACCTTCCCTCTTTTCCCCATATATAGGAGATACAATTTAATCTCTTCCTAGTTACTTACAGCAAGTTTCATTAGTTCTTAACTTGAATATGATGTCTGGAGGTCTCCATATAGTATTTTCTTTCTTTTCTTTGTATTTTAGTTTATCTTCATCCTGTCTGCCTTGCCTATGTACCTTTGCCCTTAACTGGCCAATTCACTAGTCCTTTAGGTCTTAGCTGAGGTATCGTGTCTCCAGCAAAGCTCCTCTGATTTCTGAAAGTTCGGGTAGATTCCCCCCTGTGCTCCTGTAATACTCTCTGGTTTTTTTCTAGCACCGTACCTGACATGATGTTTTATAACCCTTTCTTATTGTTTCTGCCTAAATTATGTGCCTTTGTGCCTTATTTTTTTAAGGCCATTTCCAGCACACTGCTGGGTATTAGGCTAGGCCCTTAGTAAATATCTCTTTGATTAACTATGAAACAGAAGTTATATTAAAATAGTTGTATTTAAAGAGAGGTTGTATCACCATGATAGTATTTAACATCATATATTTTATAGCTGATTTTGTTTGTACAAAAATGTAAACCTGTAATATGAGCATGGGTCATGGATAGTGTTGATCTGTGAGGTGAATAATGAACTTTGCTTTCAATCTGTCAGCTAGAGATGGTACTCTTGGTCAAGTTAAGATCTAAGAAGCATTTATTGAGGACATAGAATTTTCTGAGCATTTTGCCAGATGCATTAGCAGCATATATTATCTTGCTTAATCCATCCATCTAGCAGTACTATATCTGCATTGTAGAGGAAAGGAAACATGGCAGGTGTCTTAGTATTTGTAAACTTGAGTTTCCATCGTGTGTAAATTGAAAATGATGTATTAGAAATTAATCTCTAAGTTCTTCTCAAAAACAAACAAGAAAAGCTTTTAATTTAACGATTCTTAATGTTCAATTTAATAATGATTTTTCTAATGTAGACATTAGAAAGGTCACTCTAGTGAGTTACCTTTTTATTTCTTGGCTTACTTAGGTAATAAAATCACCAATGAATTTGTCACCTTGGTGCTATTTTACTATTAGGTATTATCAGTTACCACGTATTTCACCACATAGTGCACTACCAGGAAGTATGCCAGGTTCTTGGAAAAAAGATCATGTAGAAGAGACTCAGTCCTTGTTGCCATGAAACTTAACTTACATAGGTAGATATTAATCAAATAATCACAAGTATATCGATCTAAACTCCCATTGGTGCTATGAAGGAAAATTAGAGGATTTTATGGGAATTTTAACACATGCCTTGATTTGGTCTACTTTTCTGAGGAAGAGACAGATGAACTTAGGTCTGAAGTGGAGGGAGGGTTTGAGGGAAAAAGAAGGGATCAGTGTATTAGTTCCCGACTGAAGGAATGGCATGTGCAAAGACTAAGGTAGGAGGAATCATGATACGTTTGAGGGACTTTTTTCTTTTTTCAGGGATGGGAATGGAAAAGTGGCATGAGATAAGGCTTATGAATAGGGTGGGTCTATATCATACAGGGACCTGCTAAATCATATTAAGAATTTTGAGTTTTTCTCCCTAGGAAGTAGGAAACCACTGTAGCGTTTTAAGCATGGGGGAGACATAGTAAGATATATACTCAGAGAACCACGCTTAGTGCAATATAGTGATTAGATTGAGGAGCCACAGTAGAAGCAAAGAGACCTAGTAGGAGGAAAATTTACAAGTCTCCAGGCCAGAGATGATGGCATCTTGAACTAAAGTAATTACAGTGGAAATGGGGAGAGGTAGACAGAATTTAGAGAGTTTTAGGGATCAAAAAAATCATTTTTATAAGATTTGACCTGATTCTTCTATTGTCTTAATTTATGTCCAGTGATCTTATAAATGCAAACGTTAGTCATTTACAGGGTTTTTGTAGAGCAGTTGTTTGAAGTTTGAATCTGCTTACCCCTTGACCCAGCATTCTACTGTGTCTGTCATAGAGTGATATTTGTTGATGTGTAATAAGAGTTAATGTACAAGGACATTTGTTTCAGTTCTGTTTGTAATAGTGCAAAACTAGAGACAATCTAAGTTCTCATTGATAAAGAAGTAGTTAAATAGATTTCATCCATATTATGAAGAACCATTCAGGAATCTTATGTATTTGTATGGAACGTTCCTGTTAATTTACAATTTTAAAAATTGAAGTATAGATACTGTTTTATATATACATATGTGTGCAAAAACAAATATTTATGGAAGGGTCTTGATCTAACTGTTAACAATGTTATTCTGCAGATTGGAATTCAGAGTTAGGTGTGGTGAAGTGAAACTCTTTATTCTTATATCTTCTCTATTGCTTGAAATTAAAAAAGATTTATGTATCATATATTCTAGTAAACATGCATACATACATACATTAATTGGAATGTATTAGTTATTTGTTGGTAATAGCTGTCACTTTTTAAGCTGGCTGCAGTTGGTAGAATGAGAAGTACTTTTCTCTTTTGTCAGTAAACTGTATTGCTTAGGGATAAATTAGTTTCCCTAATGGGTCACATGTTATATGTTGGAACCACCCTACTCCCATAGTTGCCTGGAGATTTGTATAAGCGTCAAAAGCACTATTGGACTCTGTCCACACGGGAAATATAAAACATCATATTTGCATTCTAGTATCCTGACATGGAGGTAGAGAAATCAAGTTTACCTTGATATCTAGGTGAACTCTGCCACTTACTAGATATGTGACTATGGACAAGATGATCAGATTTTCAAATATTTTGTTTCCTTGTCTGTAAAATTGAGACAATAATATGTTTTCTTGCAAGGTTTTGTGTGCAGATTTATTCTAGATAATGTGTGTAAACTGGCACACAGTATGTGCTAGACATAGTCTATTTGGACTGTAGTAAGGAGGAAAAGCAGTATGATGTTTATTGGTCTTTAGTAGAGATGAATAAGATTAACTCGATCAGGGATAGACAAACTACTGCTAGTGGCTCTGACGCCTGTTTTTATAAAGATTATTGGACTATAGCCACATCCATTCATTTACTTATTGTCTGTGGCCACATTCATGCTATGGTGCCAAGAGTTGAGTGGTAGATACAGAGACTTTAAGAACCTCCCCCCACCCTTAAGAAAATGTTTGCTGACCCCTGGACTAGATAAACATATTTACAATTTTAAATACTAGATTACCTTTGACGATTTGCAAGCAGGGAAGTAACACGATATAAGAATGTTACTGGCAGGAGCCGGCCCCAGGGCTGAGTGGTTAAGTTGGTGTGCTTTGCTTCAGCAGCCCGGGGTTTCGCCTGTTTGGATCCTGGGTGCGGACCCAGCACCACTCATCAAGCCATACTGAGGCGGCGTCCCACGTAGTAGAACCAGAAGGACCTACAACTAGAATATACAGCTATGTACTGGGAGGCCTTTGGGGAGAAGAAGAAAAAAGAAAAAAAAGAAAAGATTGGCAACAGATATTAGCTCAGGTGCCAGTCTTTAAAAAAAAAAAAAAAGAATATTACTGACAGCAGTGTGTAGAATGACTTGGACATGGGAAATAGTAAAAGTAGGGAGATAAGTTGAAATCAATTCAGGGACTAGTGATTTTGGTAATAATCGTGCAAAGAATGAGAGACAGAATTATTAAACTGATGACAACTCAGGAGGACTTAGCTGATGGCACAAGAGGAAGACTGATGTGATTCTAAGCATTTGAGTAAGACAGGATAATGACAATAATAAATTTGTCTAACAACTTAAGGCACACTCATGCATTCACTTAATAAATCAGTTAAGGATGTTGCTATGAGCAGAGAGCTAGAAATAAGTCAGTATTGGACTTAATTTTATATGTGGTATTTGGTGAATTTGAGGTGGCATTCTAAGGAGCATGTTACATATGCAGTTAAAAATCTTGAATTACAGATGGTCAGGTCTATTGATAATATACTGGAGTCGTTTGCGTAGAAGTTATACATCAAGTGCATGAGATCTCCAAGAGAGTATAGTATAAAGGGAGAAGAGCAGACACTGAAGAATTGAGCTTTAAGGAATCAGCACAAAGAGGGAATAGAACTAAAAGCACTCAATGAAGTAGATTGAGCAATAGTAGATTGTAAGTTGGGCTTATCATTTGCTCTGTACTCTTCCTGCTATCTGCAGTTTTATGCAGATTCTTTACACAGTTAGTATTGTAGAATTTAATGAAGAAGTTATCATTCATACTGTCTATACTTTTTCAGTGCTGTGCTGGAGCTTGCCTGGAGAGCTGAATATTAAATTTCCAGGAATTTTGTGACCCAATTAATATAACATAGGGATTATAAAAAGTTAAATTATATAAACTTTAAATAAATCATATTAAGTATAAAGGTAATAAATACTCAAAACTCACCACTTTCTAATTGTTTTACATATTACTGTTTTCTTTGCTCCTGTGGTCTTTATTTGCACCTATTGTATCTTTATGGTGGAAAAATCTTTTAGTGGTATACTACTACTGTTCATTACTGCCAAACTGTTGTTTGGTGGCGTCACTTTGGTAGTTTGAAAATGGCTTTAGACTTAATAAAATGATGGAGAGATTATTAATAATGCAGATTAAACTTAAAGGTGTATCAGGTGTATGGCTATTACATTATGATAGCACAAAAAATTGAGTAAATGTCCTTCCAGTATTTGAGAAATACTGTCTGATTCAGTAAAGAAGTTGCTCACATGATTGCTGAATGAGTGAAGTTCCAACATATATCTTTGTCATTTTACTTGCCTCCTGTTCATTAAAGTGAACAAGGGTATCAACCGTCTTTCATGTCAAAACCCTATTTCATCATCAGTTGCAATGAAAGGTTAGCTATGGATACAGGAGTTTGGCAAAATTGTCAGAATTATTTATGTGAATCAATTAGCTATATGAAATTTGCAATAAAGAATACTGTGTATTTTATTGTTGTTTGTAAATTGTGTGCTATGCATCCTTTATATTGGTAACATTTCTAATAACCCATGTGCATATTTTTTTGAAGAGCCAGTTGTTAAACATTTACCAGCACACCACTTTTATGATTTTTTTATGAAGTGAATAAAATTCCTCCTAAGCCTTTATCTTTTTATATTGAAGAATTAGTTTTTTGCAATTGTATTTTGCATTTATATTTTGTATAGCAGGTGCCATTTCCACAGTCATTTCCTCCTCTTTATTTCTCGGTTTAGGGGATTCATTTCACTCAATGTTATATGATATTAGGCAGGGAGGATAACATTTTCAGTTTGCTAAAGAGTTTTTCTAAAAGTATAAACCACTTCTAATCAGCCTTATAGCAGGAGGTAAGGAAAGTAGTGGGACAGAACTGCATTATATTTATGAATTAATTTGTTCACTAAAATAATATATCACATTTTCTAGGGATTCAACTAATGAAACTACTGCCCATTCCGATGCTGGCAGTGAACTTGAAGAAACAGAGATCAAAGGAAAAAGAAAAAGGGGTCGTCCTGGCCGGCCTCCAGTATGTATTATGCTTGTCTTCTTTATTCTTATAATAGTTATCAAGCAGAGGGGCTTGATATGAGCTGTTGATTCTAGTACTGTTAATACTTTTTTTTATTTTAGTTATAAATTAGAGATTCTTGTAAACTTTGCTTCATAAATTGGCTTGGTAGTGATCAGAAAAAGGAAATTGATTATAGTATCTTTTTTCCTCTTCATACTTTTCTTGTAAATAAATGGTGGTCCATGTGAAGTCGTAAAGAAGATAATTAACATGGAATGAGTTGTAGTTAGTTATGACTTCCCTGCTTTTTAGATGTAACTGTGATTTCTTGTGAGCTCTTAAGTGTGCATTTTGGTAGTACTAGTTTGGGATTTGGGGCTGGTCTCAGGATATATTCTCATTGATACTTGATTGAGAAGTTTAGAAGAGCTCTAGGTATCCTTACTTTGAGGAATATCTTTATGTATTCTGAATACAACAGTGATTATTTAACTTAAGGCAGCATAAGCTCTTAGACGGTAGTATCAGTGGGTCAAGAGGTTAAGGCTTAGGTTGTTTTCTGCTTATTTTTATGATGTGATTTTTCTGTTGGCAATTTTTTAAATAAAAGTTCTTATTATGGAAAATTTCAGCCTCCTTTTATAGCCCTGTACTACTGTATGATTTTTCTGAGACTATAGGCAAGTTAACATTGGTTTCTCTAAGATTCATGGGTTATAGGTGCAAAAAGTCTTAGAGGAAGTAAGACTAAACTTAGGAAATTTAGCTTGAAGATAGGAGAATGAACTGCCTACATGATTGCTCATTTGAATTTGTCTCCTCCAATTGAAATTCTTCACTTATAAGATTTAGATTAAGTGCTGTCTCCTTCAAGAAAGCCTTTATTTTTTTCCCTAAGGAGAATTTATCACCCCTTCAGCAGGCTATTGTATTATTCTTTAGAAATTATTTAATTCTGATGTGTCTACAGCTGCATCTCTGTAATATTTTGCTTTCCTTGATGATGAGGAGTTTGTGTATCCAAATGCTTGTCTCTTTTGGGGTTGGAAATATGATTTCATTTTTAGTGAAATTGCTACTACATAATCTAATAGGTAAATAGTACATGTTCATCTCTGTTTATGGAATTGAAAAAATATTGACCAGGATAGGATAGTAGCAGGATAGGATAGTGTTAGACTTTGGTCCGTATTTTCACCCTCATTAGTTCCCATGGCTATCTACACTTCCGCCTGACTCAGGCCCACTTCTTGATCTTGGAACCAACACACCTTCTTGAGTTTCTACTCTGGACTTTGCAGTGAGCTGGTGCTTTTTATGTCATTTAATCCTCACACCAATACTATGAAATAAGTCTTATACGCAATTTGTAGGGTAGGAAAAAAAATAGGAAGTGGTAATTTACCTAAGGTCACACACACTGTGTCAGTGGTAAAGCTAGGATTTGAATTGTTATCCTAACTTCCAAATTCTTTCTCTTAAATTAAAATGCCAGAATGCCAAGCCATTAGTTAATATGGAGAGGTATAATTGTCAGAACGATCAAATTTGGGTTATGCCACAGTACCCATTCTGAAGATTGCTTGCACATTTTCTGTCAACTGGCTCCATTTTGAACAATTCCAAGTTTCACTTGATACACTCTTTGTTTAGCTATTCTAATACTATTCATACTTTTTAAAAGGACTTCATGGATCTCTGGTTTTATTCATTTACTCAGTGAAATGAAAATAAATAGTATAAGGACTTTTTATTATGAGCAGTGTTGTTTTCCTTATTTCTGAATTCTTACAGGGCATCTTATTTTTGGTATTTCTTTTCAGTGTACTATTATCAGATACTTTTGTTTCTTATTAAACAACCATTATTTTGCAGTTGTCTTAATTCATATTTGTTATTATTGTAGCTCTCTACCCAAATAATTAATGATCTCTAAACAAACATTATATAGTATCACATTTATGTCTGACCTGTGATTGTATTAACAAATAATGAACATCATTTTCTCTGTCTACACACACTATTTGCTTGGTGATCACATCTGATCTCATGACTTTAAATACCATCTCTAAGCTTATGTCACCCAGATTTATGTCTCCAGCCTGAAATTATTTCAAAATAAAAAGAATTTTAAACACCAGGGGAAAAAAGTGACGATTTAACAAAATTAAACAGCCTGGACTTTACCCCTAGACTCCAGACTCAGATACCTGTTGAGCATCTTCATTTAGATATTTAATGAACCCAAGATGTTTAAAAAAACCAAATTCCCAAGCTTCCTATCCCCTGCCCGCCTTTCTTCTCTAATAGCAACTTCATTCCTCTGATTATTCAGGCTCTAAACCGTGTAATCATCTTTGACTCTTTTTTGTCAGCCTGTATCCAATCTATCAGCAAATCCTGTCTAATCTATTTGTAAATTGCATCAATCATTTTTACCTACAAAACTGATTAAGCCACCGTCATATGCTTTTGCTCAAGCTTAGGCTTGCTCCTTGTCTGAGGGCCCTGTCTCATCTAATTGAGGCCTCCCCTAAAGATGAAATGGCAAATCCTCAGTTCTACCCAGGGAGACTTACTATTCCCTTTGTGTGTGTGTTTCCACCTCTTTCTATAGCACTTATTGCTATCTAACATAGTATGCATTTTACTTATTTACTTATTGTCGGTCTCCCTTACTAGAAGGTAACATGCATGAAGGAAGGGGTTTTTATCTAATTTATTTACTGCTGTGTACTAGCGTCTGACTTTCAGTAAGTTTTTATTAAATGAATGAATGATGTTTAATTTTGTTAAATCGTCACTTTTTTCCCCTGGTGTTTAAAATTCTTTTTATTTTGAAATAATTTCAGACACAGAAGAGTTCCAAGAATTCTACAGAGAATTTCTGTTTAGACTCTTCATGCAGATTGTCCAAATGTTAGCATTTTACTACATTTGCTCTATCATATTTTTTTCTCTCTCTCTCTCTATACAGACACATATATATGTAAATATATATTTGTATATATAAATCTGTATTATATACCAGTTATGATTTTTCAACTATTTGAGAATAAGTTGCAGACATGATGCTACTTTATATTCTTAATGAATATAAAGTATGAATTTCCTTAAAATCAAGGGCATTCTTCTACACAACTATAGTACAATTATGAAAATCAGGAAAATAATATTTATATAATACTGACCTTATCTATACACTTCATTCAGATTTTGCCAGTTGTCCTAACAATGTCCTAAGCAAAAGAAAAAAACATTTTTTTCTTCTTGGTTTAGGTGCCAATCAGGATTTTATGTTGCTTTTAGTTGTCACGTAAATCAGCACATCTGTAACCTAACCTATCTTTAGTCTTTGATTTAGTATTTTATTAAGGACTTTGTTCTCTTAATTCTGTTTAAGTAAGAACCAGCTCTTCTATTCTCAGCACTGTTTAACTTTTTAATTTGTTTAAACTAAGTAGGATAGGTAAATAAAAAGAGGTACAGTTTTTACTTTTATGTCTATATATTCATACACATAAAAAGAAGATGGAGAATACAGAACAAAGTGTTAACAGTGAGTACCAGAAGGATAGGTTAACAGCTGAATTTATTTATAAAAATTTATAAAAATCTTCTAAATTATTTGGTATTTTTATTTAGAATATTGTGAATTCATGATATTTATATATTTCACATAATTTTTAATGGCTACATAATATTCTGTACCAAGTTATTTAATTAATCCTCTGTTGCTGAACATTTATGGTAAAAATTATTCACTAATCTAAACCATGCTGACATAAACTATCTCGTAAATATGTTTTCCTCTAGAGCCATTTTTTTGGGGGGAGGTCCTAAATTCTTAAAACTGGAGTTGGTTAGTCAAAACGTATGCCAAATGTTTTGAAAGCTTTTGATGTATATTATCGGTTTGCCTTTCACACAGCAAAATATACGGCATTACCTGTCTTACCTTTACTTATACTGATTGTTAAATCTTTGCTAATTTTTAAGTGGTATAAAATTCTATCAGTATGTTCTGCCATATTGATCATTTGTGTTTCTTTTCTGAATTGTCTATTTATCATGACTGTATCACTTTTTCTATTTTTATTTTTCTAAGAAACAAAAATCTCTTTACAAAATAATTTTTGTAGCTTATGCCTATGTACTTTTATGATCACTTTTGGAAATGTATTTATCAGTTGGACTTGTATTTCCTCTTCTTTCCCAAACTAGCCTTCTTATTTTTTTAATTTTTCGTTTAGCGTTTCTTTTGTAGACTAGTTTTTAGTTCTGACTTTAATTTTGTTAAAATGTGCCATAATTCTTCCAAGAACCCAGAATTAAAATGTAAGTCGCCATTAAATTTCCTCATCCCAAGTGCCTTCCCTTCTCTCCTACATCTAATGAGATTCTAGATCTGATGAATTTTTATTTCACAGCGTCTTCTCTGTTTCTCCCTTCTTTTAGGTTTCCCAAGTTCTTTTCTTTAGGCCTCACTTTATAGGAGTCTGTACTGTTACCTTCCTACCTTTAGTCTTTTCTCTTTTCTCTTTTATCCTTTTTAATACTGACAGGTTGACCTTTTTTTAACCTGTTCAAATAGCAAGAAGTGCCTCTTTGTTGTGGGATATGTTCTTCTAACTTACCTTTCAACCTAATATTTTATTGTGTTTCCCTACTCATAACCTTTCATTCAGTCAGGTACATCTCTTTTGTTCTTCTGTATGTGGCTTGTGCTTTCTCACTTCTACATTTTAGCCATGGTGTTTTTTCTTTCTGTAATCCTTGTTTCCTAAGTTCTGTTTATACTAATCTTACTAATTTTACTCATCCATTAAGTCCCAGCTTGCAGCTCATCTCTTCTGTGAAACTTTCCTTGATTACCTGTCATGGAAATAATTTTTCCCTTCATAGAACCTTTCCAACAGTTATCTTAAACCAAACTTCCATGAAAAATATTTTTTATATACTATAGTTTGATATATTATATTGCAGTTATTTGTCTTGCTGTTTTTCTTTTAACTATATATATAGAAAGATTTTGCATTGAGCTATCCCAAATACGTTTATGTACATTATTTGTGAAAGGGTAGGGGTTATTTCACGTTTATAGTTTATAAATAAATTCAAATAAGGCACAAAAGTAAAAAAAAAGTTGGTGTATCTGTATCTCTTAGAGCTTCTAGAAAAGTCATTGTGCATTCAGGCTGCAACTTATTCTATATACAGCTTTTGGGATAGAGTAATTTTAGATAGTTAATTTTCCTACACAGCAGTGCTAACTTTTACTTAACACAGTTTACCAGAAGTTTAGGTACACATTTAAATTAAATAGTATTAGAGTTGTAGTAAAACATTTGTCCTAAAAAGTATTCTACACTCTGACATTAGATTGCATCATTTTCACAAAGGTGCAGTGAAGGATGTATAGCTTTGTGACTTCCTGAGCCTGTTTTCTACAAAATTCATTGCTTTTTATGTTGAGGCAGGCTTTGTTTCAGATAGTTTCATTTTCCTGCAGATATTCATTAGCATTTTTTCCCCACTGTGTCCCTTTAATTAGCTGCAGCAATGAACGCATGACCCTAGTTTTCTGTATTACTAACCTTAAGACCATAGACATCTCACTTACACTGTTTATGGGATTTGAAGCATAAGTGTTTTTCCTCCACCACCAATTGACAAATTTGTATTGGGATATTGAAAAATACATCTTAAATACTATAAGTTCTTTGAAAACTGTGTGTGGTGCTACGTGGAAGTATCAACTTTTTTATGTGTCTGGTACCTGGTAACTGCATGACGAATGAAGAAATAATTGTTTTGAATGAGTGAAAAAAAATCTGTTTTCTAATACCTTGTATTCTTTAGATTGAATCAATTTGAGTTTGTTTCCTCATGATTAGATCCAGGTTATGCATAATTGGCAATAATACCATATGTGTCACTTAGACTCTTAAGCATGAATTCTGAAAGGTAGAATACTTGAGACTTCATGAGACAAGGCATAGAAAGTAGATGTGCCCACTAGATTGAGGCAGATATTTGGGAAGAGATCCATTTGCTATTAGTAGAAGAAAGATTTCCTAGGCAGGTAACACTTGGGGTAGATGGAGTAAGCTGATCATGTTCCATCAGGGAGGTTATGTCTCTAGGAAAAGTAAACGTTTATAGATCTGTGCTGAGCTGGATCTATGCTAGAACTAGTGTCTTTGTGGTCTGACAGCCTGTCGTGGCGGGGGGATTCCATCTAACGGCCTGGTATTCAAGGATAGGACTTCAGTCCCTAGAGTAAACTGATAATGGTAGGACAGGACTCTAGCTTCAGAGGAACTGGGTTAGTTGCTAGGTTACTACTGCATTAGTAACCTCAGAATTAAGGCAAGGACACAGTTCTTAAGACAGCGCAACCTCTGAACTGGACCAGCCAAGCGAGTTTGACATAGAACATCGTCCATTTCTTTCATTTGAGATCACTTTGGATCCTTGTCCAGGAATAGGACTACAGCTACAGGTGGCCTTATCTGTGTTGCCACAAATTTTTAAGGAAGGGAGCCTGGTAAGTCAAAGTACTTGAAGGGTTATTTGTGTATTTTTAGAATCTCCCCTATACCCCCAACCACAAACAAACATGTGATTTGAGTGGGATAAGTATAGCTGTATGTCTGAGAGAGGAATTACTCTCAGGACTGCAGTTGTATCCCTTGAGTCTAAGTTAAAGATTGTGTGTATCCTGTTTTACTATGATCTTCCCTCTTCCTTACTCTTCTTTTTTTATTAGGGACATCCTTTCTGAACAACAGTTTTTTGATTTGTCTTTCTGAATCTTTACTGTTTATTACTGTCTGGATCTGTAATAGGAAAGTCACTCTTGTGATAATGGGGATAAAATATAGATAGACCCTAGATAAGATCAAATGGAGTTTTAGGTTCTTAATTTTTTTTTCCCCTTTATAACCAATGCTAAAAGTCTCCCAGGTGTGAGAATTATGGTTTGTTTCCTCTTTATTCATGGAGTTTAGTTCATACTACATATGTGCTATGTATGTATAATGGTGTATGTGTGTGTGACACACAGAAACTTTCCTACACATACATAGGCTTATTTGTTGCAGTATTATTTGTCATAGTAAAAGATTTAAAACAAAATAAATGTCCATCAATAGGTTAATGGCTAAATAAATTAATGTACAGTCATGCGTCACTTAATGACAGGGATATGTCCTGATAGTGCATCATTAGGTGATTTCATCGTTGTTTGAACATCATGGAGTGTACTTACACAAACTTACATGGTATAGCCTACTATACACCTAGGCTATATAGTACTAATCTTATGGGACCACTGTCCTATATGTGGTCTATCATTGACCAGAATGTTGTTATGCAGTGCATGACCATACATCTGTGCAGTGCAGCACTGTAGCTTTCAGAAAAGAATCAAGACATTCCGTAGGTCTTGTTATATAGATTGACTACAGAATATGTTGATAGTGAAAATAGAATGGTGTAGAACTGTGCATAAGTAACATAAAATATCATAGATACATGGAAATATAAATATATATGCATTAGGTTTTATCCAATTTTTTTTTTATTCTGGTGAAATGCACACAAGATTTGCCAACTTAACCATTTTTAAGTATGCAGGTCAGTGGTGTTAAATACATTCATAATGTTGTGCAGTCATCACTACCATCCATTTCCAGAAGTTTCTTCATATTTTAAAACTGAAACTTTATACGCATTAAACAGTAACTACCTCCTCTCCCCAGCCCCTGGCAACCACCATTCTACTTTCTGTTTCTATGATTTTGACTAAGTACCTCATATAAATGGAATCATAGAGCATTTGTCTTTTTGTGACTAGCTTATTTCACTTAGCACAATGTCTTCACGGTTCTTCCATGTTGTAGCATATGTCAGAATTTCCTTCCTTTCTAAGGCTGAATAATATTCCATTGTATGTATATACCACATTTGCTTATCTGTTGATGGATACTTGGGTTGCTTCCAAGTTTTAGCTATTGTGAATGATGTTGCTGGGAACGTGAGTTTATAAATATCTTTTGAGACTCTGCTTTGAGTTTTTTTGGGTGTATACCAGATGTGTAATTGCTGGATCATATGGTAATTGTTTTTAATTTTTTGAGGAACTGCCGTACTGTTTTCCACAATGGCTGTACTGTTGTACATTCCCATCAGCAGTACACAAGAGTTTCAGTTTTTCCACATCCTTCCCAAGACTTGTTTTCTCTTTTTGTCATAGTAGCCATCCTATCATACTTACTATAGGTGTGAGGTGGTGTCTTATTGTAGTTTTGATTTGCATGTCCCTAGTTATTAGTGATGTTGAGCATCTTTTCATGTGCTTATTGGCCATTTTTGTATCTTTGGAGAAATGTCTGTTCAAGTCCTTCACCCGTTTTCCATTTGGGTGGTTTGTTTTGTTGTTGAGTTTTAGGAGTTCTCTCTATATTCTGGATATTAATCTCTTATCAGATATATGATTTGCAAATATTTTCTCCCATTCTCTGGTTGCCTTTTTACTCATTCCCCATTGCATGGTCTGAGCACCCTTGTCAAAAATTACTTAATGATATATATGAGGGTTTATTTCTAGGTTCTATATTCTCCCATTGGTCTATATGTTTGCCTTTATGCCAGCACCACACTGTTTTCATTGCTGTAGCTTTATACGAAGTTTTGAAATCAAGAAGTGTGAGTCCTCCAGCCTTGTTCTTTTTCAAGATTGTTTTGGCTTTTTGGGGTCGTTTGAGATTCCCTGTGAATTTTAGAATGGTTTTTTCTGTTTCTGCAAAAAAGGTCATTGGAATTTTGATAGGGATTGCATTGAACCTGTAGATCACTTTGGGTAGTATTGACATCTTAATGATGTTAAGTCTTCCAGTTCATGAACATGGAATTAGTTTCCATTTATTTATATCTTCTTGAATTTCTTTCATATGCATTTTTATATGTTTAAATGTCTCTGGAAGGACATTTCAGGAATGAATGATGTTGATTGCCTCTTAGGAGAGAAGATTGTGGCTTGATGACAGAGGTGGGCAAGTTTTCATTGTATAACTTTAATCACCTTTTGAGTTTTGAGCCATGTGAATGCATTACCTGTTCAGTAAAGAAAAGTAACATTTTCCCTCTCCTCTCTTCATACGAACACGTGTATGTGCTCATATACACACACACGTGCAAGCACAGTACTGAGAAGATAACCTATTATTCTTAATAGTGTGAGCACAGAAACAAGACTTGTTAGGAGGAGACAGGATGTAGAGTCGAACTATAAACAAGATGAATATGTGAAATAATGTTTTCAGACAACTTTAAATTGATCAATATGGCATGATTGTAGCCTATAAAGAGGACTCTGGTGTTGTAGATAACTGAACGGATTGTAATTGATAGCCTTACATGCCATGCTGAGGAGTTTGAACTTTAACTTGATGATTATGAGGATCAGAGATTAAATAAACAAGGAAGTGATGGGATTAGGTTTGTATTTATAAGGATTATTGTGGTTGTTGTATTAGGATAGAGTGGCATTGTCAATGGAAATATAATGTGAGGCACATCTGCAATTTAGTGTTTTCTAGTAAGTTACAAGAAATGGGGGAAATTAACTTTAATAATATAATTTATTTAACCTAATATATCTACAATATTGTCATTTCATCATGTAATCAGCATAAAATTAACGAGATTTTTTTTTTAATTTTTCCTCTTTCTCCCTAAAGCCCCCCAGTACATAGTTGTGTATTTTTAGTTGTGGGTCCTTCTAGTTGTGGCATGTGGGATGCTGCATCAGCATGGCTTGGTGAGCAGTGCCATGTCTACGCCCAGGATTTGAACTGGTGAAATTCTAGGCTGCCAAAGCGGAGCGCACAAACTTAACCACTCGGCCACGGGGCTGGCCCCTAATGAGATATTTTATGTGCTATTTTTCATAATAAATCTTCACAATCTTGTGGATGTTTTACACTTACCGCACATCTCAGTTTTGAGTAGCTGAATTTCAAGTGCTCAAGTGCTTGGATAGTGCAAGTATAGAGAATCAGTCAGGGTCTAGTCAGGAGACGAAATCCTTGCCAGTAATTTGAACAGAAAAGCTTAGTGTGAAGAATTATTAATTATTAAAAAGTCCTTAATAACTTCTCATCCAGGAATTGCAAATTAAGACAACAATGAGATACCACTATATACCTATTAGACTGGCTGAAATCCAAAAACCTGACAGTACCAATTTTCTGGCAAGGATGCAAAGTAGCAGGAACTCTCATTCATTGCTGGTGGGAATGCAAAATAGTACAGCCACTTTGGAAGACAGTTTGGCAGTTTCATACAAAGCTAAACATAGTTTTACCATATGATCCAGTAATCATCCTCCTAGGTGTACACAATTGATTTGAAAATTATGTCCACACGAAACCCTACATGTGAATGCATATAGCAGCTTTATTCCTAATTGCCAAAAATGGTGACCAAGATGTGCATCATTAGATAGATAGATGACAAAATGTGGTACATCCATACAATGGGATGTTATTTAGAAATAAAAAGAAATTAGCTATTCAGCATCTAAACGACATGGATGAATCTTAAATACATGTTGTTAAAGTAAAAGATGCCAGTCTGAAGAGGCTACATACTCTATGATTCCCATTATATGACTGTAAAAGACAAAACTATGTAGTGATGATAAAAAATTTAGTGTTTGCCAGGGGGAAGTAGCAGGGTTGATTGGGTGAAAAACAGGATTTTTTTTAAGGTGGATTTTTTTTAAGGTGGTGAAACGCTTGTCTGTGATACTGTAACTGTGCATACATGCCACTATGCATTTGTCAAAACCCATCCAATTTTACAGAAAAAGAGTGAATTTCATGAATACAGATTTTTAAATTTCGTTTAGGAGGTTGGGGGATAGCAGAGTGAAATGTAGAATGAAATACAGCAATCTAAGCAAATGTTTGAAACAGTGTCACTGAAGGGAGTGGAGGAGGAGTTGGTCACTTAAGTAACTGTAAGACCAAAGTCAACAAAACAGTACATAGTATATATAAGCACTCTAATCTAGTTCATAAAGTTGTTTTCTATGGGGTATGGTTTAACAATTCTAATACTGCCATGCGTGTATACTAGTGGGAGCCAAGTTTCTCACTGTTGGAATGGGAGTTTATTGATAAGGAAAGGGAAGAGTTGTCCATGTGGGAATGGATTAAAGTTGGAGATACCAGTATGAATTTATGTTGATCTTAATATAGATAACAGATCATTACATACAGAAATATTTATCGTTAGATGTATACATACGGAACATATATTTCTTTGTCTGCTTCAGGGCCTAGAAGCAAGGACACTCAGTATCGAGGAGCAAGACCTCGTGCCCAGATCTTTATCTCTAATATCATTCTCCAGTAAAAGGAACCGAGGCTCCTTGGAGTATTGGCTGATTCTAAAATTGGAGAAGGGAATATGCAAGATGAGTCTAGATTAAATGTTATGCTGCCAGAAAGTAACCAAGTGCTAAACATAACATGCACTCTCTCCTTCTCTCTCTGATGGGAATATGTCAAATGGACACAGGAGCCTGCTGAAAGATCTCCCAGTGGCCAAAGGTGAAATAAGTTGAACAACAAAATACAATAATGTTGAATTACAATTGAAAGTGTAAGATAAATGTCGATAAGCCCACATTAGTATAAATGAATGAGTAGGTAAGAATAGACAAATCTCCCATACTGAAGAATTCCCATTACTATGTGTAAATGCTCACCCTTCAAAGAGGTGGAGCATAACTCCCCACCCCTTGAACATGGGATGCACGTAGTCACTTTCTTCCAGAGGATACCGCTTGGAAAGGGGAGGAAAAGTAACTTTACAGTGGAGAAATCTGGCAAACACTACCTCAGCCAGCTGATTAAGGTCAATATTAACAGTGATTAATCATGTTAACGTGATAACACATACCCTTGATATGAGATGATAAAAATGACACTTTATCTATCATATCGTCCTTCTGAAAGCTGTAATCCCAGTCTACTCTTGAGAAAACCATCAGACAGACCCCAGTTGAGGAATGTTGTACAAAATACCTGACAACTATTCCTCAAAACTATCAAAGTCACCATAAACCAGGGAAACCTGAAAAACTGTCACAGCCAAGAGGAGCTTAGGGAAACGTGATGTAAATGTAATAAGGTAATCTCGATGGAGTCCTGGAAGAGAAAAAGATCATTAGGCAAAAACTAAGAAAATCTGAATTAAGTATGAACTTTGTTAATATATCAATTTTGGTTGATTAATTGTAACAATGTCCCATACAAATGGTAAGATAATAATAGGAGTAACTAGATGTGATGCATGTGGGAATTCTCTGTACTGTCTTCACAATTTTTTTGTAAATCTAAAACTGTTATAAAAATAATTTATTTAAGAATAAGCAGTAAACTGTGTATTAATCCACACACAAAAATAGTTGTAAGGCTCCAAACTACTAAAAGGAGTGAAAGAGTACTATGAAGAACACAGAAATAGAAAATGAAGGGAGCAGATACCGTAAAGCAGGGAGACAAGCCTCTCCATGCTGTGCTTTGTAGTGTTCCTTTGGTGCCCTCTGTTTACATAACCTAACACTGCAGCAGATGACAAAAGAGAAATGTTTACAGGGTCCAGCTCCAGCATGACAAAGTCAACTAAGGGTGGATTTGGAGATGAGGGGCAATAAATTGATGATTGAAACAGGCTATTATGAGAGTGAATTAAGTCTCTCAAAGAGAATATAAAGATTAAGAAGGAAAGATGCTCAGGAGAGAACTAAGGTAATGCTAGCAGGTAAGGAATACAGGGAGGGAAAAGATACCTGAAAGGAAAGGAAGAAATCACATGGCCTGTTGAGAGAGTTTCAAGAAATGTTATTACATTCAGCAACATTAATTGCATTGCTGAGTTTGGTGAAGCAGCAACTATGATGAGTTTATATATGAATGAAATTTATGGGAATAATAACAGCAACTACAAGCAGTTCTATCAAGTTACCTTTCACTCTAAAGGTGAAGCATAGATAAGATGGTAGCCACTGTTCACTTTTTTAAAAAATTGGGGACATGGGGTGAGATGTTAATTGAAGACTAAACTCCATCAAGGTAGGAGTGTTTGTTTTGTTTATTGCTGTATTTGTAGTACCTAGGATGGTTCCAAATATGTCCAGTGTATATTTGTTGCATGACTGGATGAGAAATACTTGAGCACTTTAGTAGAGGGAGAAATTAAATATATAGCATTTCCAAGTAAGATTTCTGAGGAAGTAGGAGAGTATTGAGGAAAGTATGAGGAAGGAAATGTCAAGAGGGAGCGTGGTTAAAGTGTTCAGTATTGGCATTATTGTTTTACAAAATTCTGAAGTTTTTTTTTTACTTTGTTTTCATGCCTCATGTAAATTAACTTCTGCTTTGCTGTTTGCGCTTTTTTTTTAACCACTGAAAGCAAGTTGTAAAACTTCCTTTGGTCAGGGATTATGTCTCTTATCTGTAGTAGTGCTAGCTGCCTTTCACAGGATCAAACATAATTTGAGATCATTCTGCATAAAGCATAATATGCCTGCATTTAATTAAATTTTTCCTCATCTTTTTATTCAGTCTACAAATAAGAAACCTCGAAAATCTCCAGGAGAGAAGAGTAGAATTGAAGCTGGAGTTAGAGGGACAGGCCGTGGAAGAGCTAATGGGCACCCTCAGCAGAATGGGGAAGGGGAGCCTGTCACATTATTTGAAGTGGTGAAACTGGGGAAAAGTGCAATGCAGGTAAATTTTCAGTGTTTTAATTTTATTTATAAAACAATACAGTCAATAATCTATCTGGAACCTGTTAGCGTATACATTCACATTTTATGTACTCTTGTTGGTTATGTAATCAAGAAATTTACAGGTTTTTCTTTGATTGTTTTGTAAAGAGTGTCAGGAAAGGCATTTTGTTTAATAGTAAGGTACACTTCAGGTTACATTGTGGCTGAGTAAAATGACTTGCATGTAATAGGAGCTGCATAGAATTTTTATTGCCTTATTAATTTTTTTTTTAGAATCTGACTTTATAAGTACCATATATGTACTGAAGAATATTTGAGAGGAGAGAGGGTATAAAAAAGCATTTCAAGTAGTGGATTAAGAATAACCACAATTAATATTTCATGGTTATTTTGTGTGTGTATACAATCTTTTATAACCTTACTCTCTTTTCTCTTTTCTCATTGACTCAACAAATATCATTAAATATTCTGCAATAGCACATTTTTATTGGCTTCTTACTAATTCATTGTAAGGGTAAATCATAATTATTTTACCGTTCTTTTAGTACGTCTTTATGGTTTTTCATTAGTATAAAGTTTATTCATTATTTATGTTTACATTGATACATCTTTTTTCATTTAAGAATACTAGAGGTGAAATTATTTAGTTTAAGGGAATTTCTTAACTGTGTGATATATAAATACCATTTTATTCTTCAAAAAATTAGGCTAGTTTATCTTCCACCAGAAATGTAGCTAACAATTAGTTGTTTTATATTTAAGAATTATTTGATAACATAGGTGAAAATTCATTATTTTAATGTTCATTTCTTTGCTCACTAATGATAATATGTTAAATTTTTTTATTTGATATTCCTTTGCTCATTTTTGATACTTCATTTTCGATTTAAGCTTGAAATTTAGGTAATTTATGAAATAGATTTATTTTTAGGACTAAAATCAGGCAACTTTTCATTAGTATACTTGCTATTTTTCATTTGTATTTCCTTTTGAATTCCTTAAGGGAGTGTAACGTTAATGCTTTTTATGTATGTTACAAGATATATTGAAGGGTCTTGTAATTTGCGTGGGAAGGGAGGGAGGTGGAGTAGTGAGATGACGCTAACTGGTAAAAGAAATATTGAATTCCCAGTTATCCAAAGTAATGGACAACCTATAAATTGCAAAAGTGTAATTTAAAATTAAGTGGCCTTTAGCATTAAGCTTGACAGTTTCTTGTTTTTTCCCCCTGAAGAAGATTGGTCCTGAGCTAACATTTGTGCCAGTCTTCCTCCACTTTGTATGTGGGTCGCTGCCTCAGCATGGCTGACAAGTGGTATAGGTCCGTGCCTGGGATCCAAAACTATAAACCCAGGCTGCCAAAGCAGAGTGCACCAAACTTAACCAGTATGTCACGGGGCTGGCCCCTTGACAGTTTCTTTATTACATTTTAATAGAAAAGTTGTTAACAAGGTACAGAAGTTGACTTTTGAGATCTACTTTATTGCTTCCCACCTTAAAGTGGAAATACAAGCAGAAAAATGAAGGAAGTTTATGTAAAAATTTTGAAATTTCATTTCAGTATTTTGCATTCATTTTTTCATGTAAAACTGTATTTTGTAAGATATTTCTGTATGTAAAGATAATTTTAATGCATATTTTATTAAATGTCAATACTAGCTTTTATTTAATATGAACAAAATCTTTAATATTCAATTTTTAATATGAACAAAACCTAGTCATCTATATTTGAAACAAAATAATGACTAGGATAAGTTTTTTTTTCATCTGCTGTGTTCTGTATTTTTAATCTACACTACTCTTCCATGACACTGCTTTATACTATTACTTTCTGCTTAAGTTCTTTTGCATCCACATTTTATGAAAGGTAAAGATTAGGAGTCAGGACCCTAGTGCTTTCCATAATTTGGTTTTAACCACCTTTTCAACTTTTTCTCACTATTGCTCTTTTGAAATCTGCCCCAAACATTTTTTACTTTGGTGTGATTTTTTATTATTCATATTTTATTTTTCCTTCCTATTTATATTCAAATTAATCTACAAAGTTGTGTAATTTTTTTTCACTCAAAATTCTGTTGTGGGCACTTTTCTGTGAATTTGCCGTATAGTTTTTAATATTTGTATACTATTCCCTAACATGGCTGTGCCATGATTTATTTATTTAACCAATTTTTACCTGGTCTGCTTTATTCTTAAAAAAAGAAATAAGTATATTTAAGATAACCATTTAAGAATAGTTTTATTCTATTAAAAATAGTACTACTTTCAATATCCTTATATATCCTTCTGAAATGTACACATGGAAGTATTTTTGTAACATAAGTTCCTGAAAGTGGTTGTTGAGCAAAGGGAATGCATGTTTAAAAATTTGGTAAGGGTCTTCTGTTGAAAGTGGCACACTCATTTCACTGTTATTTCCTAACTTCAAACATAAAATAATGATAGATAAAATATTAAAAAGAGAACACAGAAATTACTGAGTTTAGAAACTAAATGTTGCTGTGGTTTACATAGAAGAAAAACTATGAAGTGATGAACGGGATTCAGCTTAGGATGGAGAAGCAGATACTTGTAGCTAAGAGTTTGGCTTTTGTGTGTTAAAAGGACTGAGTGTTTCATGAAGAAAAGAGAAATAGAGTCAGGCTTATTACATGAAGCCAGAGCCTAACCTGAGTCTCCATACTTGTAAAGGAGACTGAAGAAAGCCACTGATAACTGCTGCATAGGCTAAGGCTTATGTTAGGGTGATCATATATCTCAGGTTACCCTTGATACTCCTACTTTATGCTTATCATCCATGTAGTTATAAACAGACATTCCTTTAATACTCAAGAGGGTCCTAGTTTGAATAATAACTTATACTGAAACCTCAATTATGGGAAATCAAGGGCTCAGGGAAGGGAGAATACAGATATAGTTCTTATAACCAGGACCTGAATTGGAATTTCTGCTTACTTGGTTGGTGACTGGGTCTGTAGAAATCACCAATGTTATTTTAGAACAGTAAGTTCTAAGCTCACATTGTATGATCTAGTTCTACAGTGGAATGACCAGGATGAACAGAAGTAATCGGAAAAACATTAGATTGTGAGGGATGAATAGTAAAAGAAATAAATAAGCATATTTAACATGTTAGAGAAATGAAAGAAGAAATTCTGTCTAATACAGAAAGGGGCAAACTTAGTAAATTAGTTTTACTGAGGGAAGAAATAGCTGCATTACATGCCATCAAAGGGAGAATTTAGGAATTGGCATTCATTAGGCATTCATTTAGAATGTAGCCTAGAGAAATAAGTGAATATGAAAGAGCCGTTGAGTGATTTTTGTATGGATTGAAGGGTTCCAGAATATGCTAGGGGAAGAAATCGCAAGGAATAGAAGACAGAGAGTTTTTAAATAGATAATTTTGGAGAAATTTCCAGACACATTAACTCATATCCAGAGTTTGTTCTCAGAAGTGAGCAAGATAAGTGAAAATAATTACATAGCTATTAGTAGTTTGGTACAACTGCAGAATACTGAGGTTTAAAAGAAGATCTTGAGGGGCCAGACTGGTGGCATAGTGGTTAACTTTGCATGCTCCACTTTCGTGGCCCGGGTTTCACAGTTTCAGATCCCGGGCATGGACCTACACCTGTTCATCAAGCTGTGCTGTGGTGTCATCAACATACAAAATAGAGGAAGATTGGCGTAGATATTTGCTTGGGGCCAATCTTCCTCACCAAAAAAAAAAAAATAATAATAATCTTGAAATATGTCATCAAGGAATGCCTGACTTTGTCATCTGACTACAGTGTTGAGGTACACAAAATAAATTCCCTGTCTAAATTACATTATACTCAAAAGAGTGAAAAAGCACTTTTAAATAATTCATGTGATGAAGAGGAAATATACAAAGTTGAAATGTGAATGTTAGTGAAAGTAATGTTAGTGAAAATATTGGGGCTAGCTAAAGCACTACTTGGATAAATATACAGTGTTAATGTATTAATATTAGCAAAAAGTAGTAGAAACTAGGAAAAGGAAAACAGCAAGCCTAAAATAATTAGAGGAAAGGAATACAGGCATACCTCAGAAATACTGTAGATTCAGTTCCAGACTACCACAATAAAGCAAATATTACAATAAAAGGAGTCACACGAATTTTTTGGTTTCCCAGTACATATAAAACTTATGTTTACTGTATACTGTTATCTATTAAGTGTGCAATAGCATTATGTCTAAAGAAAGTGTATACCTTAATTAAAAAATACCTTATAGTTAAAAATTGCTAACTATCATCTGAGCTTTCAGCAAGTTGTATTCTTTTCGCTGGTGGAGGGTCTTGTAAAAAACAGAGTATCTATGAAGCTCAATAAAATAAGGCACACCTATATTAAAAGTAGAAATGGAAATTTAAAAAGTGGTAGAAAAAGTCAACTAAAAATATTAGCAGTTTGAGTTCAATACTTTTTTTTTTCTCAGTTATTTTATTGAGGTTGTATTGGCTTATAACATTGTGTATTTTCAGGTGTACATTATTATATATCAGTTTCTGTATAGACTGCATCGTGGTCACCACCAGTAGTTTAATTTTTATCCGTCAACATACATTTGTGCCCCTTTACCACTTTTGCCCACCCCCCACACCCTTTCCCTCTGGTAACCACTAATCTCTTCTCTTTATCCATGTGTTTGCTTATCTTCCACATACGAGTGAAATTGTATGGTGTTTGTCTTTCACTTTCTGGCTTATTTTGCTTAACATCTTACCCTCAGGGTCTATGCATGTTGTTGCAAATGGGATGATTTTGTCCTTTTTTATGGCTGAGTAGTATTCTGTTGTATATACACATCTTCTTCTTTTCCTTTATGAGGAAGACTGGCCCTGAGCTAACATCTGTTGCCAATCTACCTCTTTTTGCTTGAGGAAAATTGTCACTGAGCTAGAATCTCCGCTAATCTTCCTCTATTTTATGTGGGATGCTGCCACAGTGTAGCTTGATGAGTGGTGCTGGGTCTGCACCCAGAATCCGAACCCATGAACCCCAGGCCACTGAAGCGGAGTGCAGACTTAACCACTATGCCGCCCTGCTGGCCTCAACCACATCTTTATCCATTCATCTGTTGATTGGCGCTTGGGTTGCTTCACTGGCTTGACAATTGTGAATATTGCTGCAGTGAACATAGGGGTGCATAAATCTCTTTGAATTGTTGATTTCAAGTTCTTTGGATAAATACCCAGTAGTGGGATAGCTGGTTCGTATGGTATTTCTGTTTTTAGTTTTTTGAGAAATCTCCATACTGTTTTCCATAGCTGCGCCAGTTTGCATTCCTGTGAGGAGTGTATGAGGGTTTCCTTTTCTCCACAACCTCTCCAACGTTTGTTATTTTTTTGTCTTGGTAATTATAGCCATTCTGACAGGTATAAGGGGATATCTCATTGTAGTTTTGGTTTGCATTTCCCTAATAATTAGTGATGTTGAACATCTTTTCCTGTGTCTGTTGGCCATCTGTCTATCTTTGTAAAAACGTCTGTTGATATCCTCTGCCCATTTTTGATTGGGTTGTTTGCTATTTTATTGTTGAATTGTATGCAATCTCTATCTGTTTTGGAAATTAACCCCTTGTCAGACACATGATATGCAAATATTTTCTTCCAGTTGGGGGGTTATCTTTTCATTTTGTTGATGGTTTCCTTTGCCTTGCAGAAGCTTTTTAGTCTGATGTAGTCCCGTTTTTGTTTAATTTTTCTTTTGTTTCCCTTGCCCGAATAGACATGGTATTCAAAAAGATGCTGCTAAGACTAATGTCAAAGAGTATACTGCTTACACTTTCTTCTAGGAGTTTTATGGTTTCAGGTCTTACGTTTGTCTTTAATCCATTTTTAGTTAATTTTGTGTATGGTGTAAGATAATGATGTACTTTCATTCTTTTGCATGTGGCTGTCCAGTTTTCCCAGCACCGTTTATTGAAGAGACTTTCCTTTCTCCATTGTATGTTCTTGGCTCCTTTGTCAAAGATTAGCTGTCCATAGATGTGTGGTTTTTATTTCTGGTCTCTCAATTTATTCCTAGATACTTTATTCTTTTTGTTGCGATTGTAAATGGGATTATATTCTTGACTTCTATTTCTACTAGTTCATTATGAGTGTATAGAAATGCAATGATTTTTCTGAGTTGATTTTGTTCCCTGCTACTTTGCTGCAGTTGTTGATTATTTCTAATAGTTTTCTGGTGGAATCTTTAGGGTTTTCTATGTATAGAATCATGTTGTCTGCAAACAGTGAGAGTTTCACTGCTTCCTTTCCAATTTGGATACCTTTTCTTTATTTTTCTTGCCTAATTGCTCTAGCCAAAACCTCCAGTACTGTGTTTAGTAGCAGTGGTGAGAGTGGGCACACTTGTCTTGTTCCTATTCTCACAGGGATGGCTTTTAGTTTTTCATCGTTAAGTATGATGTTGGCTGTGGATCTGTCATATATAGTCTTTATTACACTGAGGTGCTTTCCTTCTGTAACCGTTTTATTGAGAATTTTTGTCATAAATGGATGTTGGATCTTGTCAGATGCTTTCTCTTCATCTCTTAAGATGATCATGTGATTTTATTCCTCATTTTGTTAATGTGGTGTATCAAATTGATTGATTTGTGGATGTTGAAGCATCCCTGAGTCTCTGGTATAAATCCCACTTGATTGTGGTGTGTGATCCTCTTAATGTATTGCTGTATTTGGTTTGCCAGTATTTTGTTGATAAATTTTGCAACCATGTCATCAGCAGTATGGGCCTGTAATTTTCCTTTTTTGTGTTGTCTTTTTCTGGTTTGAGTGTCAGGATAATGTTGGCCTCATAGAATGAGTTAGAAAGCATTCTGTCTTCAATTTTTTTGGAATAGTTTGAGAAGGCTAGGTATTAAATCTCCTTTGAATGTTTGGTAGAATTCTCCAGGGAAGCTGTCTGGTCCTGGACTTTTGTTTTTTGGGAGGATTTTTGATTCCTGTTTCCTTGTGATTGATCTATTCAATTCTCTATTTCTTCTTGATTCCATTTTGGCAGGTTGTATAAGTGTAATAATTTATCCATTTATTCTAGGTTATCCAGTTTGTTAGCATATAGTCTTTCATAGTATTCTCTTATAATCCTTTGTATTTCTGTGGTATCCCTTATAATTTCTTCTCCTTCATTCCTAATTTTATTTGAGTCTTCTCTCTTTTTTTTCTTAGTGAGTCTGGCTAAGGGTTTGTCAATTTTCTTTATCTTCTCAAAGACCAGCTCTTAGTTTCAGTTATCCTTTCTATTGTTTTATTAGCCTCTTTTTCATTTATTTCTACTCTAATTTTTATTATTTCCTTCCTTCTGCTGACTTTGGGCTTTGTTTATTCTTCTTTTGCTAGTTCTGTTAGGTGTAGTTTAAGATTTCTTATTTGGGCTTTTTTTGTTGTTTGCTGAAGCAGGCCTGTACTGCTATAAATTTTCCTCTTAGAACAGCTTTGCTGCATCCCATAATGTTGTATGTTGTATTTTCATTTTCATTTGTCTCTGGTTATTTTTTTATTTCTCCTTTGATTTCCTTATGGATCCAATGTTTGTTTAGTAGCATGTTGTTTAGTCTCCACATATTTTTGACTTTCCCAGCTTTTTTCTTGTTTATTTCTAGCTTCATGACATTGTGGTTGGAAAAGATTCTGGATATGAATTCAGTCTTCTTAAAGTTATTGAGGATTGTCTTTTTTCCCAAAATATGATCTATCTTTGAGACTGTTATGTGTGCACTTGAAAAGAATGTGTGTTCTGTAGTTTTTGGATAGAATGTTCTATATATAGCTATTAGGTCCTTCTGGTCTAGTGTTTCATTTAAATCTGCTAGTTCCTTGTTGAGTTTCTGTCTGGATGATCTATCCATTGATGCAAGTGGGGTGTTGAGGTCCCCTACTGTTACTGTGTTGAGGTTAATTTTTCCCTTTGGGTCTTTTAGTACATGCTTTATTTACTTTGGTACTCCTGTGTTAGATGCATATATATATATTCATAAGTGTTATTTCATCTTGATAGAATGTCCCTTTTACCATTATATACTGCCTTTCTTTTTCTCTCATTGTCTTTTTTATCTTGAAGTCTGCTATGTCTGATATAAGTATGGCAACACCTACTTTCTTTTACTTGCCATTTGCTTGGAGTATCATCTTCCATCCTTTCACTCCGAGCCTACGTTTGTCTTTAAAGCTGAAGTAGGGTCTTGTTTTTTAATCCATCCAGCCACTCTGTGTCTTTTGATTGGAGAATTCAATCCATTTACATTTAGAGTGATTGTTGATCTATGAAGCCTTAATACTTCCGTTTTATCTCTTGTTTCTCAGTTGTTCTATATTTCCATTGTTTTTCTTCCTTTGTATTTCTGACTGCCATTTCAGTTTGGTGGTTTTCTGTGATGGTTTTCTCTTTATCTATGATTTGTGGTTCTGCTCTGACTTTTTTTACTGGTTGCTGTGAGGTTTGTATAAAAGATCTCATATGAGAGTCCATTTCCTGATAGCCTATCATCTCCATTAGTCTAGGTCGGTTCCATTCCAGTACTTCTGAGTTACTGAGGTTTTGGCATTAGAAATTCTTCTTTGTTATGAGGTTGTGACTAAATAGAAGTGTTTATAGCTACTTTTTTTTTTTAAAGCTTTTATTTTTCCTCCTCCCCAAAGCCCCAGGGTACATAACTGTGTATTTTTAGTTGTGGGTCCTTCTAGTTGTGGCATGTGGGACGCTGCCTCAGCATGGCTTGATGAGTGGTGCTAGGTCCACACCCAGGATCCGAGCCGGCGAAACCCTGGACCACCAAGGCGGAGCATGTGAACTTAACCACTGGGCCACTTTATAGCTACTTTTGATGCTTTCCTTTCCTTTATCTTTTATGTTATAATGAACTATTTGCCAGTTTGTTCTAATAGAGAGCTGCAATTTTCTGATTTTGTCTGTCTGTTTATCTCCTTGCTCAAAGCTTTGTAAACCTTTTCCTCTTTATTTCAGGTATCTGGGCTTCCTTCATCATTTCTTGTAAGGCAAGTCTAGTGGCGATGAACTCCCTCTGCTTTTGTTCATCTGGGAAAGCTTTTATTTCTCCATTGTATCTGAAGGATAGTTTCACTGGATAGAGTATTTTTGCCTGAACGTTTTTGTCTTTCAGTATTTTGAATATATCATTCCATTCTCTCCTAGCCTGTAAGGTTTCTGCTGAGAAATCCGCTGAAAACCTGATAGGGGTTCCTCTGTCAGTTGTTATCTTCTGCCTTGCTGCTCTTGATATTTTTTCTTTGACTTTTGTCAGTTTTACTAGTATATCCCTTGGAAAACATTTTTTTGCATTGATAAATTAGGAGTTCTTTTGGCTTCATGTACTTTAAGTCTAGTTCCTTCCCCAGGTTTGGGAAGCTCTCAGCTATTACTTCTTTGGGCGAACTCTCTGCTCCTCTCTCTTTCTGTTCTCCCTCTTGAATATGTATAATCCTTATATTGTTTTTCCTAATTGAGTTGGATATTTCTTGAGGAATTTCCTCATTTAAAAAAAAATCTTAGTTCTCCCTCCTCTCCACCTAAAGCATCTCTAGCTTCTTGTCCTCGAATTCACTAATTCTGTCCTCCATAATGTCAGCTCTATTTGTTATGGTTTCTAGATTATTTTTTTTGTTGCATACATTGTGTTCTTCACATCCAGAATAACTGTAAATTTTTTTTAAGAGCTTCAGTCTGTTGAAATGTTCTTTCTGCTCATTAATTTTAATTTGTGAGCTCATTGAACTGTCTTTCTGAGTTTTCTTGTAACTCACTGAGTTTTGTTATGACCTCTATCATATTTTAAATTCTCTGTCACTTAAATTATAAATTTCTTTGACTTCACGATTAGTTTCTGGAGAGTTGTCCTGTGGTGCTGTTTGGGTATCCTCGGTTGGTTAGTGAATGTCCGTTTAGTTTTAATTTAGAGGGGGAGAAACAAAAGGAACAGCTCACTCTGCCATGTTGCTCACATCACCTCCTCAATACATTTTTAAGACCTAGAGATTTTTTCTTAGGAATACAAAGATGATTTAATATTAGAAAATCTTTTAATATACCAAATAATCATGTTATGGGGGAAAAAACCTTACCTTTCTCTGAATTAATATAGAATGTTTAGAAAAGTCATAGCTGATATTCATGATGAATGATAATTCTTGATGAACTAGGAATAAGAAGGAAGTTCCTTAGCTTTGTAAAGGTTATCTCCCAAAAACCTGTAGCTCACATCACATCATTTTTAACAGATAGTTAGATGTATTCACAGGACCAATCAGTAGAGTATTGACTACTGTTCAATACATTATACAGTAAAATAAGAAATACAAGTGTAATCATTGAAAAGGAGCATACAAAATTGTGTTTTTACAGAGTATACAATTGTTTATGTAGAAATTTCAAGAGAAACTATAGTCTATTAGAAGTAACAAGAGTGTTGAGGAAAATTCCCAGAGAGAAAATTAACATTAAAAAAACCAGTACCCTACTGTATAGCAGTAATAACCAATTAGAACATGTAATAGGAATCAAGAGCCCTTTCAGTAAAGTATAAGAAAACTAAATAAAATTTTGTGTGGAACAGAATAAAATACTATTTCATGCTCATCATATTGAGTAACATAGAAAAGGCTGGAAGATTCTAAGAATCATTAAGGGTGTAGACTACCAACTAGTACAAATCTGTATAACCCTTTTGGAGAAAAATTTGGCAGTACCAAGAAAAGTTGAATGACCTATCTGTTTTTCATTCATTCAGTAAATATTTAATGAGTGCCTACACTGTGGCAACCACACTTTTTTCTTTTTCTTTTCTTTTAACTGAGGATACTTTGAAGAAAAGCAATTCAATTCCTAGATCTAACCTGTAGAGAAATTTTTGTGTATGCTTATAAGTGAGGCAAGTACAGGAGTTTTTATTGCTGCTTTGTTAGTAATAGCAGAAAGAAAAAAGAGACAAAACCTAAATGTCTATAAACAGACAATTGATAAGTAAAATGTGGTATATTCAAATACTTAAATACTTTATGACAGTTAAAATTAGTGAACTAGAGCTCTGGGCACCATGATGGGTAACGTATAAACACATACATAAGATTATATAACATCAAGTTACTTACTGAAAGAGGATAGGAGAAAGAATGGGGCTCGACCGGTGTGTATGGGATGCTGCAGCTGTAATTGAAAAGAAGCAAAAAGAAACAAATATGACAGTAAAATATTGTGTTGTTGAATCTGAATGTTCCATACCTTCTTGTCTATCTTGTTTATTTTCTTATTTGAAATAAAAGTAGATAGGTGTTTCTGAAATGCTTCCTAAAAGAATGGCTTCTGTAGTCATTATGTTTGAAAGATGACTATATCCCTTCCCCTTTTGGAGAGTTTTAAAATGTGAAGGCTTTCATAAGATTTGTATTAAAGAACCTGGTTTCTTTTGTTTATCCAGCAGTCAACAAACCCTTGATTCTTACAACTATTTATGCCCATTCTGTCTTTTTAGTCATTTCTCCCTATGAGAATTGTACAGAATCAATTCCACTAGCTTAACAGACACTTATTACGCACTTCTTATATTCAGAGGCTGTGTTAGATAGTGCCTGCAAGTACAGAAATAAAATCACAGTTCTGTCCTCATGGAATATAATCTCATGAGAAATAGATATTAGAGAATACTTTAGTAAGAGAGATACACATGGTCACTTGAAAACACTGAAAATTCACTTAGGCCTATCTAGATGACAGTATCATGGAAGGCTTACCTGGATAGATAAAACTTGAAATCAAGACTTGAAACATGAATGGGAGTTAGCTAGGTAGTAGCAGAGGGCATTTCTTATAGTAGAAACAGGACTTGCAAATATGAAATCTATACTCTAACCATTGAGGGCATAAGATGCTCTAGTAAAAGTGGAGCTAAGAGAGAGGCTAGATTCTGAACATTGAATGTTTTGACTTTTTGTGAAATTGATGAGACTTTAGAAAGAAAATGATCATATTAGCTTTTTTTAGAGGAAGTGACAGATTCTACAAATATTAATGATTCTGAAAGTTGAGAAAGAGGAAGGAATCTAAGGTTATTTTTAGTTGTTTGACTTCTTGGTGTTCACTGAAAGAAAATTTGCAAGAGTATAGGTGTTGAAGGATGGGTATGGGAATAGTTTGGTTTGGACATCTTGACTTTTAGATGCATGACACCGAATACATGCTGAATTTCAGAACATTCAAGCTATTTATTTACTCTAACTGATATTTGTTGCTTTAGTAGTTACAAGTTTAGTAGCATTTAAATGCATTTCTATACTCCATTGGCATTTTCATTTTGTACCTCTAGATGTCAGCTGAAAAAGTTGGACTACAGGTTATTTATTCAAGAAAAATTCATTGAGATCTGATTGTTTCAGGCATTGGGTTAGGTGCAATATGAACTAAACTTGTCTGACCCATGCCCTCATAAGCTTTCTAATCATAAAAGGGAAAGGAAATCTTACATACCACTTAGATGATCTGTTAATATATCATTACAAAACTGTTGATTAATGCTTAAAAAAACCTCCCTTTGGATTTAGGGTACTGATGATAACTTATGTGAATAAGGAATTGGAGTCAGCCTATAAATGAAGTATACTTAATGACACAACTTGATCTTCTATTTGCTTTGGACAGATGACTCCAAGGGTAAAACTGATTGTGTCCATTTAAGTATTATTGGGAAGGACATAGGTGTCTTACTGGATAGTCTGTAATCAGTCATTCTCTCTCTCTTTTAGGGAGGAAGCTTTGTACTAATGTTAAAGAAAGCTATGAACTTTTGTAGGACATTGATTTCTTCTAGTCCCCAACTTACAAATGAGTTTGATGCCAAATCTCAAGATATCATATGCAGAAGTATTCTCCTGTAAGATTTAGCTGGGCAAGTTTTAGTCTGTGACTACACCAAGGAAAGCTTATTAAAATCTCACCTGTTAGCTTGTGTTTGAACTGACACTTGGATAGTGGCTATACAGGAATTGTATGCATTTCTGAGCTATTAATAGAATGAATAAAAGTGTTTATAATTTCTGAATGTTCACTGAAAAGATTAAAAGTTTCAAGAAGTATTAAAATGGCTTAAGAATATCTAAGAAGTATGAGTGATTATAAAAGAAATGCTGATGAGATGTTAGAGGGGAGAACAAAATACACTATTGACTGAAATGAAACTTTAACTTTGTTTAATGAAACGAAGATGACCAGAAAATATTGAAGGAAGGGAATACTGCAGTGAAGATGAGGAGTCAAACCTTATAGAAGTAAGCACGTGTAAGTATTTGAATAGAATCAATATATGAGTGTAATACAGGAAATATGTTTATAGCTGCGACCACTACAATGCAAGATATTGGGTACAGGATTTAAAATCATATAATAAAATGTTAAAACTTTCTTTCTGGTTTTTAACATCATAATAAAATAATTTAAATTTGATATAAAAATCGTTTTTGTTAATTTTACCTGAAGGTGGAAATAGAACACTGAAAATAACAGGTGTTTAAACAAGATAGTTTATTTCTCTCATGCGTAAAGGACCATAGATAGGTGGTCTTTTCCATGGCAGCAGGTAGATTGTCAAATAATTGAATTTTTTAATACTGTAATAGTCACTACAGTATACATGATCATAACTTAAGCACCTGTACATTTTGATGTTTTTCAAAAATGAATTTTACATATAAAAAAAGGAAGAAGCTGTGAGGGCAACACAATTGTAGACTCTCATGCAGCCAGCGGGCATTGGGTCCTGTTCTAAACCCGATGAATATCTTTCTGTCATGTTCGATTTTCATACCTCTGTCCGGACCCTGGTGGGGAGTCTGGGCCTAATGTTCGTACTAATGGTGACAGCCAGCCACATCACACTTCATGTGTCCCATGAATAAGTTGATGTTTTAGGAGTTGGGGTGGAGGGTGAGAGTGCTGGTTGTGCCAGGCGCTGGGCTCTTAAAGTGAACTGCTCCATTTTAGGCTTGTTAGTTCCTGCAGATAAAGGCGTACGTGAGGGGCCACAAGAATGGCCAGAGCCTGGTGAAGACTAACAAGCATACCTTTGTGGATGTTGATTACCTATACAACCTCAAATGTGACAGAAATGGTGTTTGAAGGCCCACCAGTGCAACCAGATATCATTGTGCTGGTGGGTGAGCCTGATGGGCATCCATGGTTTGGAAAAGGAAGACCTGAGCCTACAAGACCAATATCCTTCTTGCAAAAGCATTGCTGCCAGAATGCCTGTGTCTTTAAACTGAGACTGCGAAGCTGAGCTGCAGTGGCGCTTTTGTGATTGCTGTTGGCTACATTCCAAGTACGTACTGGTTGTACACTACAAGCAGCCCACTGTCTATTAAGCAGCAGCAGACCTCTCAGAAGACCCTTGATGAGATGGACATTGCTGGCTCTGCCTATTGTGAGAGGAGAGTTAGGGATGAATGATTCTTTCTGGGTGATAGCATTGTCACTATTCACTTCTGTGGAGGTTCCCTGCTGGTAATCTCTACATGGATAAGAGATCCACCCCTCCAGTCCCCTACCCCCCCAAACCCCATGAAACATTTGGCAACTAGTGCCAGTGTTGTCATTGTAGTGGTCCTGGTGGCCATTTGCAATCCTGTGAGCACCATCAGGAGGAAGTTGAGGAAATACAAGAAGGTAGGGATCAAGGACTGGGGGAGTTGACTGTATAATCCAGGATGAGTCCATAGTGGGGAGGGTAAAGGGACCACTTCAGGATGATACTTGATTCTTGGCCCAAAACAGGTACTTCCTCTACCACCATCTCTTCCTTCCTTCCCTCCTAACAGTTCTGGTCCCAGGGCTACCTCTCTTTCTGGCTTTGTGTCCCAACCTCTCTTGAACAATTATTTCTAATAGCACTCCTTCTTTCTCTCCATCCAGGGATGAGAAATCTAACTTTGTAAAGTAAAGGCAGACACAAGAGGTCTCCATTGAATGATATCTTTGATTATGTTTAAAAGAGCGGGTTAAGATAACGTCTCAGGATCATTTAAAATGATGGAATACCTTTTGAAGGCTTAAATGATTTTAAGTGAGAAATAGTGCTTTTCTTTCTTGAGTTTGTTACTTTGATTAGCTCTATCTCATTACGAAGGAAAGATTAGCGTCTTCATCCTGAATTATCTACTAGTTTACTGTAGTCTTCCTGATGAGAAGAAAATCTGGCTTTATTTGGACTTGTATAGTAGCCATATAATTCTTGTTATACCACCATCACATATGCTGCTCGCTTAAGAGAATCATAGTGCATAAACACATTTCTTTTGGAGAAGAGACTCTGTCCAGAAACTGCCACTGTTTATTCTGCAGCTCACCCTTATTACAGCTGATATTAGTAATGTTGTATTATATAAAAATGTTTGTACAAATTTTGTCTTTGGTAATTTTTGTGACTGTCTTAATATAACAAATTTAATAGAATTTATGAAGGAGACATAAAGCAAAAGATAGAGTTTGAACTTGTATCAGATTATGCCCCCCAAAACAACCTTGTTTTTGTTTTTTTTTTTTTTGATCATGGGGGAGGTTGTACATAAGAGGCAGATGAAATGAATGGAACTTCACAAATACTAATTGGATGAATGAAGTAGTTACATCCGCCAAGGTATTATCAAACAAGGCACGTATCTTAGAATCACAGTATCTTAATTTGATCTTCAGAAATGTTCAATTTTTATAGCCCATGGTTTTCCCCACCAATGATTATGTTTTTATACAGTCATTTTTGTTGATCTCTTTTAGAGATTCAGCTGGATTACCTTTAAATGCCTTCATTGTTTAAGCTCCACGGTCACATCTCATCTTGTGCATATCTTAAACTCACATTTGGAACTGGTCCAGGATATTTCACAGGCAATTTAGTACCTTAAAACTCTTAGGTTATTTAAGAGCAAGAGTAAGAAAGTTCTAAACATAAAGTGCATTTCTCCCATTTTTTTGTGTTTAGTTATACAGTATTTTAATTGTTGTTTTTTGTTTCTCAAAGATATGTGTAACTTGCATATATCTACTGATTACCAACCTCAGTAGAAAAATGAGCAAGTGAAGAGAGAATTGTTTTGCTGTTTGAGAAATATGTTAATATTTTTATGAGAAAAGATTTGACATAAAAATTATTTAACAAATATCTGATTCTCCCTGAGTTTAATTATCTTTAACTCTTGCTTTAACCTAATAACATGCATGATTAACTGTAGGCTAATTTTTTTTTAAGCACTTTAGTCCTGATTTCTCCCACTTTTCTAGAATGAAAAGTAATATATAGAATATACACAATGTTTTAGGGCAGAAGATGTAACCTGCTTATTTTCATTTAATAGCTATTTGAAAATCCTCAAATGGTAGGTTAATATTTACTTTTCTTTTTTTTCCCCCCCTGTAATTAGAGTGTCTCTCTGAAATTAACTTTGTGGCTATTTTAACCTGTTCCCAACAATTCTAGCAGCTACATAAGTTAGAGTAATAGTACATGCTGTAAAAAATAAACACAGGATATTAGTGGCTTATCTCGATAGACATTAATTTCTCATTTATGTAACTGTCCAAATACCAGAATTAGTGGTAGACATCTTTCCTTCATATGGTGATTCAGGGATCCATGCTCCTTCCATTTTTCTGGCTCCTCTTTCCTCTAGAGCCTCAGTCTTGTTTGCATTCATTGGGTGGAAGAGGAGAGAGAAAGGAGCAGTACCTACTTCTTAGAAGCTTTTGGCCCCTCTGTTTACATTCCACTGATGGAAACTTACCACATACTAAGGTGAGCTGGGTAATGTAGTCCATGGCTGGGTAATTGCTTCCCCACTTTAGGACATACTGTGGAAGGGAGAACACAAATTTGCCACACTACAGTTACTTTTAGATAATTAGTGGGAAGGTATGCATAAATATTTTGATTTTGTTTCATGTCCCCAAAACTCAGTAAATTATAGTGCTAGCATAAGAGCATTAACTACCTATAAATTATTTAGAACTAAAGTTCTAAAGGAAATTAGGAACTCTAGGAATTTTCACAGCCCTATTCAGTTATATCCAAGGTATCTACTATTTTTCACGTTTAGCTTTAATGAATACATTGCTGCTGTTATTTTTTGTGTACTTGCTGATGTCAAGCTTGTGGCTTTACATTAACTTGGGTGTTTCAGATATTGTTAATTCCCTTCATGATATATCCCCTAAATAATCTTCCAAAGGCATCATCCACAGATATATCACATTTTATACAGACGGTCTAGGGCATATCAAGTAAATAAACATATGATTGTTGCTGTGTTTGTGATTATGATAAATATATATTTTTATATATATTCATGATACAATTCAGAATGCATCTTTTAGTGGGCTTAATGTTACTATTCTGTAGAATACTCTATTTTGTATTTGTAGATACTGTATTGAGTATATATGTGTATAGTGGTTTTATTTTATTGAGTCCTTTTTAGAAAAATGGCCTTTATGTACATATTTATATGTATTTATATTATTGTTTATAGATGTTTAAATATATTAAATATTGTGCTTTCTACTATTTTTATTTTAAAAGAGGGACCTAACTTATTTTAATGCTTCTGGCCAAAATACCTTGCTTATACTGTAAGAAAGAATTAAATACAACAAACACATGAATAAAGATATATCAAGTTATAAATGAGATTTCTTAAGATTTCTTCTGTTGTCCACCTCAGCATATTTGGATTGAGTGTGCTTATGCTGTTTCTTACTCTATACGTTAACTTTAATCATGTATAAAGCAGAGCCCTTCCCCCCAAATTTTCACAATTTGTTTCCAGAGTGCCGAAGAAAGTTATATATATGTTGATATAATTCCTCATTATTTGCTAGGCTTTGGTCCTGAGCCTTTGAGATAAGAAAACAAAAGAGATTTATTTTCTCCTGGTGAGAACCTTGATCTAGTACAGAATTTCTTAACCTGGAGTCAATGCTAGAATTTTTGGCAGGCAGGAACATAGATGAGGAGAATGGTAAAAAATTTGGAATTGATTTTAAAGAAATAAGTCAAGAGAGAAAGCTGATCTAAGATATTTTAAAAGATTGTTAATGGCATTGAAGGCTAAATTTGTAGCAGTGCCACTTCATATAAATTGTTCGATTTTCCTCCTCCCGCTCTGTAACCAAATATTAAAAATGTGAATTTACTGTTCTGTAAAAAGAAGAAAAATTTAAGTTGTGATTGGTGCCAGGAACTCCTTTTCAGTAGTTGTGCTCCCTTGAGGCTTCTGAATTACTTGAAATAAGACAAAGACTGATCTGGCATGCATAGTCTTAGGAAGTTTTTGTAGATGTTCTGTTTGCAGCATCATTGAGTTAGGATGTGAATGTCTCCTAACTGACTGTAGAAAGGACCACCTGAACATATATCCTCAAGAAAGTTGAAAATTCCATATTTCCTATTAAAACCCCAGCCATCACACATCACTCAGTTACGTTTGCCATATTGTGTTCCTTGCTAGCTTCTTCTTATGGACTCTGTCATCTTGTGACATTATACTTGATTGTGCTTAGGTCTTTGCTTCCTATCCATTTTAAATAAATCTGACAAATATTCTATATTTGTACTAAGATCCTGTATTTCAACTAAGAAAAGTATGATTAACACGACTGGACAGAGTTAAATTTGTTTATGAATATACTAGGATTTCATGATTTAGGTATCTTGATCTCAGAAGACACATTAAAAACAAATATTCAATGCTTTGAAAAAATCGTTGCCAACTTTATGATGACAACTCATGCATTAACAGCAAGATGGGTATATTTTCACTAAAATTCTGTCGTACTAATCCATGCCATCATGTCCACCCATATATTTTAGATTTGTCTGCTATGATATCACTTCCTGATCATACAGAGCCAGCCATTTCACACCTTTTTCTCACACTAATAGCAGATTATTCTTCAGTTATTAAACACTGGCAGGTTTTTCTCTAAAGAAGTTATTTTTAAAATCCTTTCAGAACCACTTGGCTTATAAAATTTTTCTGATATTTAGTCTCTTTGTAAATTCCAGAAAGAATTGATCAATCCTGGAGTAAAATGGAGGAGAAGAAAAAAACTAGGATAACTTTAACTCTAAGTTTTCACTGCTTGAGCAGAGATTCTAGAATAACCACCTATTGGTGGTTGAAGTCAGCCTCAACATAAGGCAGTTGACTAGCAAGAGATTGAAATGATGTACTGTAGGATTTAGGACAGACTTTTTCTAGCGTAATTATTAAAGCACTATCTTTCACCGTATAAGTCTTCTGGTTTGTATGATAAATTGTAATGACATCCCAAGAATAGGTAAGGAAATGAACTCAAGATAAAGGAAGAGGTTAGAGGACTAAAGTTCTTGATGAGACTTGAAAAGCATAGTTTAGGTATAAGGGGTCACGTGCCAAATGGACAGGGACTTGAGATCATACTAGATAGTAGAGAAATTTAATGATTTCAGAGGAAAGTTCTAGATGTCTTGGATGTGAATGGAAAGTTTGAAGTAAAAATATTGATGATTTTCAGACCTACAGAAGTAAAAACTATGGATCTTAAGGTATTGGATATATCTTCAATAAGGATGATGAAATGCCTCAGGATGATGGCTCTATTAGGGAAGAGAGGAAGACTATGAACCAGGATACAAAGGTTTAGTGACTGGGGATGGAGGGAGAGAAGACTCAAGAGGCTAATAATATATCACAAAAGGGAGGAGTGGTAATAGGAAGGTAAGCCACCTGGCAAGGGTCTTAAAGGCTGATCAGTTTTGAATGCTGTTAGAAATAGGGTGGCTTATAAATGACAGTAGCTAGGAGACAGCAGTTATTATACAGCACAAAAAGGAAGTATGGTAGTATTCTGAGGCCGCAGGGAGAACAGCCAAGTTTCAGATTGGGCCAAGGTGGTAGAGGCAGATTTTGTGAACTGGTTGAATGTGTAGAGGGGTTTTACAGTGAACTGCTAGTTCCGGATGCTTTCAGAGGAAATAGCTGGGAAGGAAGATCAGTGGAAGAGTGAAGAGAAAGAAAGCAAGAGCTGTCTGGTATTTTAGAGAAGAGGAAAAAACCAGGATAACTTTGTGTTTTTAATGGTTATAGATGATACAGATTACATAGTTACTTTAAAAGATGTATTGGCTTCAAGATTCAGAATAAATTTGACTTAAAATTTTTTGAACATTCACTGCAGGCTCTAGGTGTTTTTCGCTTTGATTGACCCATAATTGACCCCCAGTATTCTATAGTGGGAAAAATACCACACTGTTAGAAGGCAAAAGTAGAAGGTTGTCATTATCTGGCTGGAATGGTCTTGGGCACGTCACTAAACATCTTCCACTGATAAGTTTCCTTATCAGTAATTGACAGCTTGCTTTATTAAGCTTCTTGTGGGAATCAAATGAGGCTGATTTGTATCACTATATTGGGATACAAACTGTTTTACTTGGGTTTATGATAAAATTCAGAGCTCACATTTCAGTGGGCTTAGTCTGGTTCTGTTTCTGCAGAATATCGTATTTTGTATTTGTAGATATTGTATTGAGTTCTAGAATACATTATGTTAAAATTTAGGTTAAGGCTGGAAAAAAGTTATAAGGAGAAGGATCGCAAGAAGTCATGTTTTGAGCCAGGAAAGACCTTGCCAAGCATGTGTAATGTCCCTTAACCCAAATTAATCATATTCTTTTTAAATGTGTATTAGAAAATTTACCTAAGAAACTGCTGCTTAGAATAAGATGCTTAGGTTAATAAAAACAACTCATTTGGACATTTTTAGTTCGTTTCTTTTGATACCATTATCTCTCATAATGAGGAAGTGATGTGGCTATACAAAGAAGCATAGCAATTCAGAATGGTACCACAAATTCTTTGACACTAATTCACACAAAAGAGAAAAATAAAGGCATGTAATGAGTGTCTCTTCCTCCTTTTTTGGGTTTATTCCTTTACTACTAAATGTTGACAACCCTTTGCTTATCTCTCAAATTATATTTTGACATTTTCTGGTTTATGAAATGACAAACATCTTGAATCACTAATTTATCGAATCCAAACTTAAAGTCTGACATCATACCATTAACAACTAGCAGAGGACATTTTCTCTTCAGTTTTCCATTATCAGCTCCTGCTGATGGCTTACTGAAAAACAGGTGGTCAGAGTTAACTGTTATTTGAAAAGCATCTGTTCAATGTGAGGCAAACTCCCTCAGCTTTCCTCTTCAAATCAAGTTTAATACACAGACTTCTCTCATACCAGATACTAGCTATCTGCTTATGATAGGCTTGTGTCCCCCTTAACCCCCGCAAAAAGAACAAGATTAAATGTTTTGGGGTATCAGAAACTATGGCAAGCACTTTTTGTATCCACTGTACCACCTTCCACAGTAAAATGCATATAGTCAGCACTTAGTAAATAGTTGGAAAGTGATCACCTTTTGGATGTATAATTTTTAGAAGATTTATTACTTTTTGATTTAGCTCATTTAAACTCTAGTCAGAAATTTAGAAAAATTTTTAAAGGAGGACAGAAAAGTATCACCCATAATCATAGTTTTTAATATTTTGGTGTATTTCTGTTTGGAGTTTGTTCTAGGCTTATATTAAAATTACACCTGTTTTATAAAAGAGGAATGATTAATTTTTTCCATTGTTGGTATTCCTTGAATACAGGACATTTTAATGCATAGTTTTTCGTAATTTGGAGCATTTACATTTCCCTTTTGATTACTTTCATTTTGATCGTTTTATAATTGTTCATTATCATAAATAAAATTAAACATTTAGAAAATCTTGATGCTCATATCGTTTTCTTAGGATTTATGTAACTAGGGCTACTGGGTCAAAATACATTATTTTAAAGGCTTTGTATAAATATTACCAAATAGCTCTCTATTCCTATCAGCTTTGAAAATAACTACTTTGCAAACCCTTGGGAACACTGAGACTCATTTAAAAATAGTGTTTGTCATTTTGAAGACCAAAATGGTAGCATTTTGAATTCCCAGGAATGTGTGTTTCTTTGATTAGAAGAAAGTCACGTTACATTTTTCCAGAAATATTTATTGTCCATTTATGTTTCCTTTAAAAACCTTTAAAAATTCATTGCATATAGTAGAACACTAATCAAAATCTTAGAGATTGTCTTTGAAATTGCTGAAGCGAGTGAGAAGAACAAATTATGCCTAAGTGGCCAAGAAAATTCTGAAAATGAAGAATAGCGAGGGACTCAGTCTGCCAATTAGTAGACTGTATCATAAAGCAACAGAAAATATTATTATTGACGCGGCACCTGGCAGATGGATCAGCTGAACACAGACCTAAGTGTATATGATAATAATTTAACGTTAAAAATTATGTCCTTGCCTATTCCTTTCTCTTTTATAGTTGACAATTGATTAACAGCTTTGAAAAAAACAGATCTTTACCTCATACCATACACCAAAGTCTAGATGTAGTAAAAAATTAAATATTAACAATAACATAATAAAATAATTAGAAAAAAATTTAGATGAAAAATTATTGGATTTGAGAATTCTGAAATTATAAAAGCAAATGTTTTACTCATTTAAATACCTTGCATATTTAACCTTTATCATCATAGAATATCTATTTCCTATTTAGTGCTTCTGATATTGAACGCCAGTTTGATGTTAATATTGCCACTTCAGCATTTCCTTTTTTGGTTTATTCACCTAGTGTTTCTTGATCCATATCTTTATTTTCTTCTTTTTAAAAACTGAACTTTAGTTTTATCTAGGTAATAGATGTATATGATTTAAAAAAAAAATCAAATGGTACGGTAACCAAAATAGCAGTCCCCTGTCTTTCCCTACCCACCCCCAGTCCTGCTCCTCAGAGTAATGTTTTCATTTCTTTTAGCTTTTTCTTCTGATATTTATGCTACATAATTAGTTACTGTTATTTTTGACAGCGTTGTGCTAGTTGGATATGATGAGTGGGAAGTAGCAAGTACCATCCAAAATCTTAGTAAGACAAATGCAAAATAGAGGGTGGGAGATAACACCTTAAAAAATTTAGGAGTCCCTGGCCACCTCAGTGAAGTGTCTGTGCATTCACTGGTGTGGGGTATGTCATCCAAATAGTGAACTAGTGTGATGTTTTGTGAAACATAAAGATGATCAAGTTATCTATGGACTGTTGTGGTGGACAGACTCAAGTGTGACCACTCATCATTCTCACCTCCTAGTATTCATGTTCTTGAGCCATCCCTTTGAGTGTGTTGAGACCTGTGACTTGCTTCTAACCACTAATTATAGCACGGGTGATGGGAGGCAATTCTGTGATTAATTATATTATATGGGATGCTCTCTTGCTATAGACTTGCTCTAGGGAGTCTCCTTGTTGGCTTGACAGAGTTGGTGACCATGTTGGGGAACCCCACGTGGCAAGGAACTGTAGGCATCTTCTTGGCCCTGAGAATTGTCTCCAGCCAATAGCCAACGAGGAGGTCAGGATTTCTGTTCTACAACCAGCCACAAGGAAATAAATTCTTTCAACAATGCTTGGAAGTGGGTTCTTCCCGACTTGAGTCTCCAAATGAGAATGCAGCACAGCAAACACCTTGATTGCAGCCCTGTGAGATCCTAAGCAGAAGATTCAGCTGAGATGTGTCTAAACTCCTGAATCAGAAATTGTGGGATAAGAGATAACCAAGACAATTATATTATGGCAGAGAGCAGGAAAATTAACAGTGCTGAAGCCACAATGTGAAGGTATACTTTTGTCTATTCCGGGTAAAAACAACTTAGTATGAGTGGTCCTTATTAATTTGAGAAAAGTCATTAGCCAGGTCAGTAGCTTCATATCAATTGCCAGGGGCTTCAGCAACAGTAAAAGCCACCACCTGATTAAGTTGATGATAATCCATAGTTGTTCTGCAGGACCCATCTGACTTCCCTGTTGGCCAAACTGATGAGTTTAGGGAATGTAATAGGTTTTACCACGTCTGGTTCTTTCAAGTCTTTGATTAAACTCTGCATTTCCCCCAGGGATGTAGTATTGCTTCTAGTTTATCTTGGTAAGGAGAGGAAGTTCCATGAACTTCCATTTAGATATTCCTACCATAAGGCCCCTTATCCCATGGGTCAGAAAGTCAATGTGAGATTCTTCCAGTTGCCGAGTATCTCTATTCCAAGTATATATTCAGGAACCAGGAAAATAACCTGAGCATAGGTCCCTGGACTCTTTGGGCTCACTCTCAGTCAGATTTAAGTTACAATCCCATGTATCAGCTGAACACTGAAGCCCCTAATTTAACTAGTGGACTGCAGTAGCATTTTGAATCCCCAGGAATTAGTCACTTCAGAGACAGTGCCAATTAATGCATGAACGGTCTGGATATTTTCTTTTAACAATGCACAGTACCTCTAATTAATGGCTGCAAGTCTTTGGGGAAGGAGAAGGGGAAGATGTATAGTGTGTACTTGTAGTGGTTTTTCAGGGTCCTTCTAGAGACCTGATCTCTACTTTCTTTATTCACTGGACTCTGGATCTGTGAACTAACCCAGATTTGGCAACTGGTGAGACGGCTATAACTCTCCACTGTGTTGATGCAAGTTAGACTTCTGGCTACCAGACCTGGAGTTTTCCCTGTTATATATATCAGACAGTAGTCTAGTTGACTGCCCACCTATTTCTTTCCTAGGGACACTGTATTCAATTAGCTACTGCTAAAGATCTCTACAGGCCAAGACATTCTGATTACCAGTATGTCCCTGCTGTCCATAACAGATAATGTACCCACCTTGTCTTTAATGAGTAAGTATGGCCACTTGGGCTGTGTTACCTTGAATCCTGTCATCTCCATTGAAACCTGGGAACTCTTCTTATTTATTTTTAAAGTTTTTGGGGTTTTTTTTGAGGAAGATTAACCCTGAGCTAACTGCCGCCAATCCTCCTCTTTTTGCTGAAGAAGACTGGCCCTGAGCTAACATCTGTGCCCATCTTCCTCTGCTTTATATGTGGGATGCCTACCACAACATGTCCGCACCTGGGATCCAAACCGGCGAACCCCGGGCTGCCGAAGCGGAATGTGCGCACTTAGCCGCTGCACCACCAGGCCGGCCCCTGGGAACTCTTAATGGCCACAGCCCTTACTCATACCTGGCTTATAAAGGAGAGTAACCACAGACTTTTATAAGGATATGTATATAGTTCCTCTCTTCACTAGTGTGGTTCTCATTGCCTTCTGGGCCCTCTTGTGGAGCATAGTTGAGGAGTTAGGGGTATGACATTCTCATATGATAAATCCAGTCCAACATTCTGAACTGTCTAATCGTTGGATTCTTTCCTCCTCCATCCATATCAATTCTAGGGAAGCTCTGGCATCTCAACCTTTAAATCCAGCTTTCAGTGCATCACCCGGATAAGCTGTTATAGCCATTTCCAGCTACATGAAGTAATGCATTAACTCTGGAATCTCTAGTAAGTGCGCCCATCCATATCAATTAATTTGGCCTGATGTAGCATTATATTCCATCCTCCTTGGTCAAATACTTCTAGAATCTATTGCCACACATGGTCCTCGGGTATGTAAGCTATTTCCTCCTGGGTCATAGTATGTCCCTATACCCCCGGAACATGCTGAGATTTGACCCTAGTTATGGATCTAGTGGCAACAGGGGCTGGTTGTGCTGGATCTTCAGGAGAATGAGCATCACCCTTCAAGCCGTCTGCCCGTATGAGATTATCAGAGGATTTTCAAGCCAAGGAAGGCTAGTGTTCTCAGACACTGGAAAATACTTCCAGTGATGCGAGGCTTCCAATTACTAGCAGGGGTTGGGGCGGGAGGAGGAAAATTCAAAAATGTTAATTTTATCCAGGACTACCAGATGTCTCTGTTCCAGGTTTCAGGATCCCATTCTTTCCTGATCAAGGTCCTGACTTTCAAATGAGAAACTAGATGAGACTGAATTCAACTGTTGTAATTCAGCAACTTGCACATCTAAATTTTAGGCTTGATTTTCAGCCATATCAACCTCACTCCTACAAGAAAAAAGAGATTCTTCTAGGGGAATCCTGGAAGCTCTCTGGTTTTCGCACTGTGACTTACCTTAAGCTGAGAGTTAATGGACTTGTGCTTGTCATTTTCTCTTTAAGTACCCAAGTGTACACAAAAGAATCTGTCTTACACTGCTATCCGTATAGTCATGATTACTGCCTTTGTGGCAAATATGGCAGCCACTTAAGCTCTCAAGACACGTGCTTAAGTTGATGCTTCATCACAATGAGCCACAGGTGACAACTTGATAGATTTTTTTGAAACTTCTGCATGCCATAGATTACTAGCATCTCATTTCCTTGGCAAGGAGACCAGCCTTGTGCTTAATCACAAGGGCATGACCAAACCAGTCCCAAAATCTCATCTTCATTGGTTTATCTTCTGGAACCACTCCTGGGACCAATTCTGTACCAATCTGGATTCAATCAGGAGTCAGAAACCACACAGTAATTAGAAATTGGTAAAATTTATTTAAAATAATTAGTAAACTATGATAGAGGAATAACTATAAAGATTCAAAGATAATTCTTAGGGGAACCCTAAGACTGAAGGACATTTCTCAAGGAAAGACAGACTTGGAACTGAGGCTCAGACCTTGTTGGATAAGGTGAGATTGCAGCCCATTGAATGACAGAAGTTAACAGGATTGCCTCAGCCAGAGCTGATTCACAGTTGCTGGGCAGCAGGAAACAACACTGTCTGAGTTGCAGTCGTGTTGAGTATGGTAGACAGTTGTTCAGTGGAAGATGAGGCACTGCTGTTGGCATGAGACCTGAAACTTGCCAGTATCCACATCAGGAGGGCTGTATCAGGAGGATAATCATCCATCCCAGGCTGGAACACAAGGTTGCCAAAGGAACTGCACACTCTTGGCATGAGGCTGGGACAGACCACCACTGGATTTCCTTATATACACTCACTGCTGATGGACTATGCAGCAAGAGCAAGAAAAGCTAACCTTAACATACCTAAACCAAGAAGAGCAGCCCCCTCCCCCCTGCAGTGTCATTCCAGAGGTGTATGCTAATAAAGCTTAACATAGTGCTTATTGCAAAGGAGAAATGCTTATAAAGTCTTGTCTATTATCATAGAGCAGATACTAAAGGGTAACTTGGGAGCTGAGGCACAATAAATTGATAATTGACACAGAGGCTTTCCTCACTGTCTGGTGTTGGCAGGTATTTGCTTATCTCAAGAGATCAAGAGAGAGGCATTGAATGCAGATTCGATACTCTGTATGTGGAGATAGAGTTTGTATATCTTGTCTGTCTTTAAGTATTGGTCCTGATATTTATAAGATTTTCTCTTTCTCCTTGGAATATGTGAATTTTACCTGGATATGCTTATATGTAGCATTTTCCCATTAATTCTGGGAGCAACTAGATAAGCCATGTTAATGTTCAGATTTTAATGTTTTATTGATCAGTGAGTTTTCCTGTTAAAATGATCAGTTTAATTGTCTGTCTTCCTTTTTTTTCCTTCTTCTCAAACGTATGTGCCTGTTAGATCTACTATGTATATCTATCAAATCTTTTGCTCCTTTCCTCATGAATTCCATTTCTGTATTTTTGTTTCGTGTTGAGATTTTTCCCCCGACTCAACTTCCAGGACATTAAATTCACTGTCCATAGTGATTATTCTTTCATTCATCCAATGAATATTTTTTTTTTTTTAAAGATTTTATTTTTTCCTTTTTCTCCCCAAAGCCCCCCGGTACATAGTTGTGTATTCTTCGTTGTGGGTTCCTCTAGTTGTGGCATGTGGGACGCTGCCTCAGCGTGGTCTGACGAGCAGTGCCATGTCCGCGCCCAGGATTCGAACCGACGAAACACTGGGCCGCCTGCAGCAGAGCGCGCGAACTTAACCACTCGGCCACGGGGCCAGCCCCCATCCAATGAATATTTTAATTTGAAAGTCTTTTTTTTTTTTTTTAACTTCCAGAAAGTCCTTTCCATGCTTTAAATTTCCCATCTGTTTCATATGCACCCAATTTACTGTTTCTTTCTCCTTGATTGTTGAGTCTTGTAGGCATATTATTTTGCTTTGACTTCTTAAGCCTCTTTTCAGTTTCGCTGGTCAAGTCAAATTTCCATTCATGTGCTGCATGATGATGTTTTGGTCAAGAACAGACTGCATATATGATGGTGGTCCTATAAGATCAGTACATATAGCTTAGGTGTGTAGTAGGCTGTACCATTTAGGTTTGTGTAAGTACACTCTGTGATGTTCGCACAGTGACAAAATTGCCTAATGACACATTTTTTAGAACATATCCCTGTCGTTAAGCAACACATGACTATATTAGGATCCCTCCATTGGCACAAATTTATGTGTAACAAGTATTGCCATGGTCTCCATTCCTGTGAGTATCACACTAACCAACAGTTCTGTTAATTGACTAGTGCTTTCCCAGCCGTAGGAGTAGGAGGCAACTCAGCTTATCTTGGTGGTCCCCTGCAGTTCCTTTGAGGCCAAGAATTTGCAGCACGCCCTGCTGGGACCCACACCTGAGGGCTTCTACTAAGAAGATTCAATAATCTTTGAAGCCTTCAGTTTTTTGAAGAACAGGAAGTACTAGTCTTTCTAAGCTTTTTTGCCAGTATCTATCCACCTCATGCTTAGCTCAGAAGAAAACTTAATTTTGTGCTGTTTCTCTTCTCTAGCAACCCCTACAGAACCCATAGCCTTGCTTGAATCCTGGGCTTTCCTCTCTTGCTTGTTTAGTCCTGAATGGGAGTGTGTTGGAGAGTGCATTAAGAATCCATATTCAGACTGTCATTTGCCAAAAGTCCTCTGATGAGAGCTTCTGCAAGATAACTATTGCAAATGTAAAGACATCTTACAAACTGGAGAGAACTGTTACAAAAATTTGAGATTAAGAAGATTGATATTTAAAATATTTTAATTTATTGGTACCATTTCTGTACCATTTTATTTATATATCACTATCTTGCAGTGCTCAGCTCTAAACCTGCTTAGGTTACCAGGTTAAATTGCAAAGTCTACTTGTTGATAATGGCTTTCTACTTCAAAAGCAGAATAATACAAAACAAAAGAAAAACAAAACTGAGATTTAGTATCAAGTGAGAGTATGAAATATGCTATGCATAATATTTATTTTTCTGAAAAATGGTGTTGAAATGATACCGTGATCTGTGATTCCATTCTTAGCTATGGAATAAAATTTGGTCTGTCATGTGAAGGGTCATACCATTTATCTGAGCTTAAAAACAAATATCTCTGAGTTTAGGCCATAATATAATTGTATAAAAGGACAATGATGTGATCACATTGTCCAGAAACTACAGTTTAGTTAGTATGGTAGGAATGGAAATAGAAATGAAAGAGTGTTGTATGTGTAGGATCAGTTTTTCTCCCCAAGCCGTTGAAGAGTTACATTAAAAAAAAAAAATCAACAACAAGGGGAAAAAAGGCTTTGGAGAGCTCTGAAAATCAAGAACGTTTTAGCTTATACCTGAGGGTAAAATAACAGCCTCGTCTCATGAGTAATAAGGAGCTTTCAGTCTACCTATGTAGTATTTACATTTGTAGTCACAGAAAACATATATGATATTGCTAAAAGCTATGCTGAAAAAAATCATCTAACTATTAATTTGTTATACAGTGATTCTCAGTTTGGAAGAGAGAGGGCCCTTCATTCATTTAAGCTTCCTAGTTAGGGTCTTTAGTTGACAAATAGTCTGTTATCTTTGCCATCTGCTTGTCTTTCTCCAAAGCAAATGAATCTACTCCTAAGCAACAGTACAGAATACTAATTCTCTATGCCCTTGTCTGTTTAACCAAGGTCCTATCAAATAGCCTGCCAAAAGGAGTATATTTATTTAATAGAATTTCAAGAGTATGCACTCAGTGTATAGTGTAGATATCCAGATTGAACTGATTGGTGTCTCTTTACGTTTAGCTTATAAGAAGCTTAGAGGCAGATTTAAAACTCATTTTTGACTATGACATTAACTGTTCTGTTCTACATATTTGTATTTCCTCTTGTAGCCTTGACTTTTTTTTTGTTTTCTCTTTAGTTTTTCTTTCTCAATTTTTAAAATGTTATTTTTCTAACTACTGCAAATTCCTTATTATCCTGTCCTCTGTTACAGTATGATAAAATCATTATTATAGCAGATGTCATAATTTTTGTCATTTGACTGTAATCTGTGATTCACATGGTGTTTGTTATGGTTTTCTCATTGAGGATCTGTGGCTAAGTTCTTAGATATTTTCTTTGTAGTAAAGTCTTAGATTTAAACTTTTTTGGAATGGATTCAGGACAAATCTATCAGTGTCGCAATTTATATTTTTCCATGCTACTATATATGTGTGTACATGATATCATTTATTTTAAAAGTAGAGTCATATTATACACTTTTCTCTTTTCACTTAGTATGTTATGAACAACCTGTATCATTAGTACTAATATATAAATATAGCTCATTTGTGTTAATAGTTACATATCATTCTACTGTATGTATATACCATAACTTAATGAAATGTTTCTTTGTAGACATTTAGGTTGCTTAGTTTTTTTGCCCCAGTAAACAGTACTACAATATCCATGCAGGTGAGTATTTTTTCTGTGTAGGAACAAGACTGCATATAAATATTTGTAGCCAGAAGGGCAGATCTTGGCAGAGAGATGACTTGCCACTTACTAAAAATTTATTTTTCCTTTTTCATAGTAAAGGAAGTTCAAGGAGGGTACTGGCAAACAGAGACTCCATGTCTTCACTCCCCTTGCTATTAGATGTGGTTACTTAAGTTCTTGCCAGTGAAATATTAGCCAAAGTGGTATACCACTTCCAAACCTGAATTATGAAAATTGGCCATGCTTTTCTATGTTTTTCTCTTCTGTCAGCGGGATATTAATTTCTCAGGGTCAACCTTGGAAGCTTCTTACAGAGAGTAGTGGAGCCTTTGTCAGCCTAGCTTACAGAATGATTGTGTGGCTATAACTTGTGATCCAGATATTCTAAAGTTTCTTTTTGATTGACTGTGGATATGTTATCAGAAATGTTCTTTCTGGGGGGCTGGCCCTGTGGTCCAGTGGTTAAGTCCGCACTCTCCACTTCGGTGGCTCAGGGTTCGGATCCTGGGTGCAGACGTGGCACCACTCATTAGGCCATGTTGAGGCGGCGTCCCACATGCCACAACTAGAAGGACCCACAACTAAAATATACAACTATGTGCTGGGGGGATTTGGGGAGAAAAAGCAGGAGGAAAAAAAAAAAGGTTCGTTCTGGTAATCTTGGAGTTATACTGCTTGTCTTTCCCTATTCCCTAAATGAGGACAACCTATGTTGAAATGTGAGTTTCTTGAGGTGAATGCTTGAGCCATTATTTAGAGCTTTCTTTTATAAAGATTTGCAGTTATAAATTTCCCTGTAAGCACTGTTTTACCTGTTTTCTACAAAGTTTGATATGTTGTATTTTCATTGTCATTCAGTTCAAAATATTTTCTAATTACCAAACATTTGGGGGATATTTAAGGTAATGTTTTTGTTACTCATATCTAATTTAAATCCATTATGGCCAGAGAATGTGTTCTGTATTTTTTCAGTCCTTAAAAACTGATAGAGACTTACTTTTTGGTCTTTTGGTGAACGTTCAATGGATACTTAAAAAGAATGTGTATTTTATAATTGTTGGTGGTTATGTTTTATACATGTTAATTAGGTCACGTTTATTAGTAGTGCTATTTCACATCTTATGTGTACTTATTATTTTTTGTTTGTGTGTTACTTCTTCTATCAGTTACCAATAGAGATGTGTTAAAAATCTCAACATGATTATGAATTTGCATATTTCTTCTTTGATTTAAATTTTTGCTTTATGTATTTTGAGACTTGTTATTTGGTATATAAAAATTTAGAGTTGTTATATCTTACTGATGAGTTTACCACTTTTTTTTTTTTTTGAGGAAGATTAGCCCTGAGCTAACATCTGCTGCCAATCCTCCTCTTTTTTGTGAGGAAGATTGGCCCTGAGCTAACATCTGTGCCCATCTTCCTCTATTTTAAATGTAGGACACCTGCCACAGCATGGCTTGATAAGCAGTGCGTAGGTCCGCACCCAGAATTCAAACTGGTGAGCCCCAGGCCGCCAAAGTGGAGCTGTGAACTTAACTGCTATGCCACTGGGCCAGCCCCACCATTTTATTATTATAAAATATATCTTCATATGTTTGTAATACTCCTTTTGTCTTGATTTCTATTTTGTCTGATATAAACATAGTCATGACAGCTTTTTTATAGTTAATGTTTGCATAGTATGTATTTTGTCATGGTAGTGCTGGCCAGTGACAGAAGGCAGGGCCTAATCTATGTCCACAGGCAGCTGTGGGGTGCCTTGGCTCTTGCTGCCCTCACAGGTGGCTGCATATTCCCTCCTCCATGTCCCCCATGCATGCTTCAGTGGAGGTCAGTGATGGGTGTCAGGCCACTGGTGCACAGCTGGAGGGGCTAGTCCTGAGCATGGGCATAGTGGTAGATGTCAGGGGTAGGGAAGTGCTAGACTGGTGTCTTGCACTCACACAGCTGCAGAAGCCTGAGTTGGCTGTGAGTGTGGCTTCTGGGCTCCAGTGGGGATGTGGAGGGACTCTGGTCGCTGGTGTCTTGCACTTGTGCAGCTGCAGGGATCTTGGATGGTTGTGGTATGGGTTACGTGGTGGCGAGGAGAGAGTCAGGCAGCTAGGCTAGCATCAGCGAACGCAAGTACCTGTGGGAGGAAAGCTGGCGAGATCTGCGCAAGTCCACAGTGGCTGTGTTGGCCTTGGGCTTTGTCAGAAATCTGCAGTTTGTCCGCAGAGCTGGTCTCTGTGAACTGTGATTACTCCCACTGCTTGTCTGCTAATAATAGCTTCTGCTTTTTTCCCTTGTTCCTAGCTGGCTCGATACCTCTCAGTTTTGCTGTCTGGGCAGGGTGAAACTGAAGCAGGGCCTTTGCGCAGTGCACTTCCAGGCTGGCGAAGCTTGGTTGCTTATCTCACTTTTCCTTTCCTTGCAAGAGGAAATCTTTCTACCTGAGAAGTTCCTTCTTAAGCACTGAACAATGCCAGTTTTGGAGGATAGGATAAGGCAGGCAAAATGAATTGGCTTTCATTTTCTTCTTGTGTGATTATTCTCAGTTTTGTTTTGTTAAAACTTATAAGTGGACTCTAGAGGTCTCCAGAGCTGCTTTTGTTTGTAGATAAGTGTCCAATTGTTGATCTTTGTGGGGCAACCAGGAAATGGTTTTTTCTTCCAACTGATAGGCAGTTTTTTCTTCCTTTCAGTACTTTAAATATGTTGTTTCGTTATTCACTGGCTTTCATTGTTTTTGATGAAAAGTGTGCCATTTTCTTATTCTTTGGTCCCCTGTACATACCCTATAGCTGCTTTAAAATTTTTTCTCTTTATTGAAGATACTCAGTAATTTGATTTTGATGTGGCTCCTGTAGTTTTCTGTTTTATCCTGTCCCTCAGCCAAGACCCTATATGTTATTCACCTACTTATGCCTATACTTGGCAATGCCTCTAACAGTCACCAGTCTCTGCCAATTCAAAAGGGCTTATCTTTCTGGAGTTTAGTTCCTTAGATTCCTTTGCCTCCACATCTCTCTGATAGCTTTTAAAAGATATAACTGTGTTTTTTCCAGATGAATAACCAATTACTTCAGTGTCATTTATTATATAAACCACCCTTTTCCCTCTAAAATTGAAATATCTCCTTTGTCATAGCTTAAGTTCTACATTATACCTGGATCTATTTCTAAGCTCTATTCTCTTTATATTACTTTTGTAGTCCTATATTATTTTTAAACTATTTTGTTTTCAGTATGTTTGTCTTAAGTTTTAATATTTCTAATGCAAGTCCCTGCTTAGTCTTATTCAGAATGTTTTGGGCTCTTCGTATCTAACTGGTGGGATTACACATTGATACTAATCACTTTGGGAATTAAAGAAAATTTTGGTCACCATCCTAAGAGTGCCCTCACAGTGTTGGGCCCCATGTAGAACTAGGGTAATGGCTTTCTCCTCAGCTTTGTGCCACACTTTATTACCTGGATCACAAAGCATTTCTGCTTGGGCCCTGACTCTCAAAGTCACTCTTGACTGGGTCCATCCATTCTTAGTCCTCACCACCATTCTTAGCCAACAAGGGCTGACACATTGTTCACTAGAGCTGAACCTTGAACAGGTACCATGCCATTCTTTATTTTTCTTTTTACTCTTTCCTACAACTGTAATATTCTAAATTTCTATTTACTTTTCAAACAAAGCCTCCAAGATGCTAATGTGATGAGACAGAGAAAAACAGAGTGTTATGTATATCAGAAGTTAACTAAAAGTTTTCTCTGTTGCATGGAAGAAGGGAATGTGGTTGTTCCTCAATAGAAGAGGTGATTAAAGAAGAAGTATATTCATTCAGAATGGGTCAAATTAAAAGGACTGATAATACCTAGTATTGGTGAGGATGTGGAGTATTCGATCTTACACATTGCTGGATCCTCATCCATTGCTGGTGGAAGTATAATTTAATAAACCTGTTTTGGAAAATTGTTTGGCATTGTATACTAACCCTCAACATACATGTATTATGTGTGTTAACAAGTCTGTTACTAGGTATATATACAACAGAGAAAAATGTTTATGTCCATTAAAAGATGTGTACAGTTATAGTTATAACAGTTTTATTTGTGACAGCCCTAAAATGGAAACCACACAGTAAAATGGGTAATAAATTACAGTATATAAATATAATGAATACTACCCAGCAGTGCAAAAAAGGAATTACTGATATATATAACAATGTGACTGACACTCACTGATAAAACTTTGATTGAGAGAAATCAATCAAAAGATGATGCTATTTATATGAATTTCAAAAACATGTCAACTATTAAGGAATAATAGTGAAATAATCTGGCCATTATTATGGACTGGAAGGGAACATGAGGGAGCCTGTTTCAGTTATGAAAATGTTTTATATTTTCATCTTGGTTATGGTTACACAGGTGTTATGTATTTGTAATATTTTATCAAGGTGGTAAGTTAAGATTTTTGCATCTTACTGTATATAATTATACCTCAGTATAGAGATAAAAGTGAATTTAAAAAATTTTTTAAAATTATTTTTATGCATTTCCTCTGATTCCCTACCTCCACCCAAGAAAACCCCAAACAATTCTGCTCACTGGAATCACATTAAATTTGCCTAATAATCTGGAAATACTTTATTGATACAACACTAAGCCTTTTTTTAAAAAAAATCAGTGGTATAATACTTATTTAGGTAGTTTTCTATATCTTGTAATTTTTTATAATTTTCTTCATTGACATTTATACCTTTCTTGAATTTATTCTTAGATATTTTTAGTTGTGAACAGGCTCCTCATTTATGTTTCTTATATATTGCCAGTATTAAAAAGTTATTTTGTACTTTTGTCTTTTGTCAGCTGTTTTGTCAAATCTTTCCATTATTAATCTACTTTAGTAGAGACTCTTAGATTTTCTTATCAACTGTAGGAAAGGAGAATTGTCTTTACCAATATTTTACTAGATTTTCCGTTAACTAAAGATGAAAACCCGTGTTGAATGGTTTGGCATGTGTTCTTGTCTTGTTTCCTTTTTGAGTTGAAATGTCTTAAGCATTTCAACAACAAATATATTTTAGTCTTTGTTTTTATCTTGTTTATGTACATTTCATCTAACCCTAGTTTTTCTAGAAATTTTTTTTAAAGCTTGGCTGCAGAATTTTATCAGATACCTTTTGGAGATCCAGTAATGTAATCATTTAATTTATTTTTCTCCTTTTTTGATAAATTGAATTATTTGATTTCCCAATATTGAGCCATCCTTGCATTCCTGGAAAAAATGCATTTTTAAATATGTGATGTGTACTCTTTTTATGCACTACTAGGAGATTAGGTTTTCTGATGCTTTGAAAGTTTGTATTTATGTGTAAGTGAAATTAGTTTTTGTCATTTTTGCAATATGGTTTGAATATTAGTATCTATAGTTGCTTAATAATTATTACACTTAATGGAATTGGTAAAGTCAGGTTTGTATTGTGTGGATTTTGAACACATTTTGGAAACCTAGTTACTCACATTTTAATTGCCTTTAAAAATAAGAGAATCTTGGGCTGGCCTGGTGGCACAGTAGTTAGGTTCGTGTGCTCCACTGCAGTGGCCCAGCATTCACTGGTTCAGATCTCAGGTGCCAACCTACACATTGCTTGTCAAGCCGTGCTGCGGCAGGCATCCCACATATAAAATAGAGGAAGCTGGGCACAGATGTTACCTCAGGGCCAATCTTCCTCAGCAAAAAGAGGAGGATTGGAGGCAGATGTTAGCTCAGGGCTAATCTTCCTTCAGAAAAAACAAAGAGGGAATCTCTACTTTTATATGGCTGCAGAGAAATAATTTCAGGTAAGTAGTGTTCTTGGTTCAAATAGAGACACACAGAGAAAACCACAGACTTTTTTGGAAATTTATTTGCTATAAATATCAATTTTTTTGAAGTTTCATTTTTCTTTTTCTTTTCCACAGTCCGTTGTGGATGACTGGATTGAATCATATAAACAAGACAGGGACATCGCACTTCTGGATTTAATCAACTTTTTTATCCAGTGTTCAGGATGTCGAGGTACAGAATGTTGGAATAAATGATGTACATTGAGCCTGTCAGTCCATCAGTCTTAAATTTACTTCACCTTCAATTAGTTATTTATACTTCATCCTCGATTTATGTGCTAATCTTTTTCTGATAAAGAAAGTTATTGTTAAGTTATTTAAGGATATTTCATTTTGTTCTGGTCCATTTTGTTCCTAAAAACTAACTGACTTCTGAATTTTTTGAAATTTGGAAGGAAATGTAAAATTCATTTAATGAATTTATTAATTCAGTTTTTAGATCATAAGCTTTTACGCTTAATATTTTACTGATATTATTTTACTTATGCTTCATCTTAGGAACTGTAGTAGTTGTTAACATTCATTATTTTGTATCCTTGTCAGTATTTTGGTCCTCATTTTATGGATGAAGTACTTGAAACTCAAATACTTTGCTTAAGGTAACCTAAGTATCACAATCAGGTTTCTTAAGTTTACAATCTGTTGGAAATCCATAGACAGTTTGTTAAAATAGAAATTTATTTTTATTATATTAATAGATAACTGAGAGATTCTCTGGAATAGATAAGTCTTAATAATAGATTAGATTCTGCTACATGGGGTAAATCAGTTGGTAAATAACCATTCTTTGCCTTCCAATACAGAAAGAACAGTGATCTTTTATTGAGACCACTGATCAAATTGGTTTCTTAAAGGCTTTCTTATTTCTGTCTACCTTATCACCATATTGACATAAGTAGTTTATCAAATATTTACAGAGCACCTCCCTTGTGCTGAGCACTATTCCAGATTGTGCAAATGTTATCAAGACAGCCTCTGCTCCAGGAAGTATTAGAGTATGTGTAATTTTTAAAGGAGGCTTTATGGCAAGGAACAAAGAAGGAAATACACCAATAGTTCAATCAAGTGCTCTGTGCCATTATAAGAATAATAAACTGATGACTATTTAATGGCTATCTAGTATATGCTTTATGTACATTAGCTTATTTTATATTGGTTAACAGTCCTATCAGGCAGGTGTGATCTTTATTTTATAGATCAGGAAATGGAGAATAAAAGGCTTAGGTAAGTTTTTGGACTTCAAACAGTTTGCAAGTGCCAAACTCATGTATCAGAGTCAGGCTTGTCTCAGTCTGGATTCTATATACCTAACCACAGGATGCCATGGGAGTAACAAGAAGGGGCTTCTGATCCGTCCCAGGCTGTGTGTTTCTGTGTATGTGTGATGTGTAGATGTTTGTAAGAACGTGCATCCCAGAGGAGGAAACTCTGTGGTGAGACTGAGACTGAGTTAAAGAAAGTTAAGAGAGAGGGGAAAGACCAAAGTTAACACATTGTGCAAAAATGCGTGAAGGTAAGAAAGCATGGAACACACTAGTACAGAGAGTTTATGGGTGAATCCTAGAACATGGAAACTGGTGAGGCAAGAGATTAGGCTGTTGAAGGAAAGCAAGTTTAATTTTACAGCCTTAAAATGGGCAAGGCAAGTACTGAGTGATGTGCTTTACATATATTATTTCATCTAATCTATGTAAGTGTCTTGTTGGACTGGGTTTTAATTTTAAAATAACTGGTAGTCTTTAAAATTTTTCCTTTTGTAATTCATTCCCATGGTTCAAAAAACCGAGAAAAAATTGGAAATACAAAGCAAAAAGTCTTTACCACTTTCAGCCTTCCCGTCTATCGCCAGAGTTAACTGTTAACTACTTTGTTGTATATCCATCTATCTATCTAATTTCCATATGTATAAGTAGGAACATACTCTTTCCTTCTCCACTCTTAACAGGGAAGATACTGGTGTATAAAGAGCTTTCTCAGGTTTTTTTCCTTTTTCTTTTAATACAGCGTCATAGCATTCCCTTGAGTATGTGTATAATAATTTACCTAACTAGTCTTCTATTAACAAACCATTGCATTATTTTTAGTCTTTTGCTATTACAAACAGTATATTTTGTGTATACCTTATTTGCTCTTTGTGGAAGAATGTCTGTAGGTAAGTGTATTTGTAATTGTATTAGATAATGCCAAATTTCTTGCTATAGAAATTGCACTCATTTTTACTCCCATCAGTAATATATGAGAATGCTTGTTTCTTCTCAATCTATTCAACAAAGTGTTTTCATCCAATTTTTGGAATTGGTTTTATGAGCAATTTAAAAATTACACATCAGTGAGATTTCTTTAAAATTGACGTGAAATTCACTTGACAGACAACCATTTTAAAGTGTATAATTCAGTAGCATTTGCTGCATTTACAGTGTTGTGCAACCACCTCTCTGTAGTATTAAAACTTTTTCATCAACCCAGAATACCTCATATTCATTAAGTAGTCATTCCCCATTCCCCTCTCCCACCCAACCCTTGGCAACCACTAATCTACTTTCTGCTTGTATTGATTTGCCTGTTCTGGTCATTTTATATAAAAGGAGTTGTATAATATGTGACCTTTTGTGTTTTATTTCTTTCACATAGCATAATTTCTTCAAGGTTTATCCGAGTGGTAGTATATAAGAATAATTCATCCTTTTTTATGGCTGAATAACATTCTATTGTATGTATATATCACAATTTGTGTATCTGTTCATCTGCTGATGGACATTTGGGTTGTTTCTAGCTTTTGGTAACTATGAATACTGCTGCTATGAAAATTCATGAACAAATTTTTGTTTGAGTACTTGTTTTTAAATTCTTCAGGGTAAATGCCAAGGAGTGGAATTGCTGGAGCATATGGTAATTCTACTTTAACTTTTTGAAGAACTTCCAAACAGTTTTCCATAGTGGCTGCAGCATTTTACCTTCCTACCAGAAATGTATGAGGATTTTTATTATTCCATATCCTTTCCAACACTTTTATTTTTCAGTTGAACTGTCCTAGTTCTTGTGGTTTTGATATGCACTTTCTTAATGACCAATGAAATTGAAACTTTTTTTTTTCCTGAGGAAGATTTGCCCTGTTGGCAGTCTTCCTCTATTTTGTATGTGAGCCACCACTACTGCATGGCCAGTGACAGACAAATGGTATGTGTCCACGCCTGGGAGTTGAACCCAGGCTACCAAAGCTGAGCACACCTAACTTAATCACTAGGCCGCTGGGGCTTGTCCCTGAACATCTTTTTCATGTGCATTTTGGCCATCTGTATATCTTCTTTGAAAATGTGTATTCAAGTCTGTGCTCATTTTTAAATTTGATGATTTTGATTTTGTTGTGAGTTGTAAGAGTTCTGTATATATTCTGGATACTGAACCCTTATCAGGTATGTAACTTACAACTATTTTTTTCCCATTCTGTGAGTTATCTTTTCACTTTCTTAAAGATGTCCTTTGATGCACAAAGGTTTTAAATTTTTATGAAGTCCAATTTATTTAAATTTTTCGCTCATATATGTGGTGTCAAATCTGAGAATCCATTGCCAAATCCAAGGGCATGAAGGATTATCCCTCTGTTTTCTTCTAAGAGTTTTATAGTTTTAGCTCTTATATTTAGGTCATTGATTCATGGTTAATTTTTGTATATGGATAATTTTAATTTGTATTTCTCTCACAAGTGAGGGTTGAGAGCCATGTGCATTTCTTTTTCTGTGAATTCTCTTGTTCCTATCAGTTGTCAAGTTTTCCTTTTGGCTGTCTTCATTGTTCTTGAAAAGGCACTTGACAAAATGGATTTTAAAACATTTTGATAAAAGAGACATAGATGCATATTTTCTTAATATGATTAACAAAGAGAGCACACTTGTCTCTTGCTCGGTGGAATATAATAAAAATCCAGAAATAGACCCAGTTACCTATGAAACTTTAAGCAGATATGAAAGAAGTGAATTGGAAATTATAACTACACCGAGATACCATTTTTCACTCATTAGATGGATAAAAATTAAAAATTACAAGAACACTCTTGCTTAAGCTGTGAGGAAACAGAGACTGTTACATTGTTTGTTGGAGTACAAATTAGTACATCTCTCATGGAAGGAGATTTGGCAGTATCTCCCAAAACGACATGTTTTTATGTTTTGACCCAGACATGCTACTTCTGGAATTTTGCCATGAAGATATACCTCCAGCATTAGGAAAATAAGTGCACAGAGTTATGCAATACAATGTTATTTGTAATTGCACAATATTGGAAACAACCTAAATGCTCATATATAGGACAGTGATTGAGTAAACTGTGGTACAGTTCCACAGTGGAGTTTTTTGGCACTGTTAAAACGAAAAAGAAAGATCTCTGATGCAGGGAGATTTTCAGAATACATTTTTAAGGGTAAAATGCACAGTGGAAAAGAGTATCTAAAGTATGCAGCTTTTTTTGGAAGAAAGAAGGGGGAATAATGGAATATACACATACACAATATTTACCTGATCTCTAAATGTCTCCTTACCAAATATCTTTTATTTACAATGGATAAAATAATAACTTTATCATGTACAAACTTGGTAGACACTGCTGTAACCGAATGTTGAAAACAGACATGCCAGTTATAGAACCAGTCGATAGCATGTGCTTCCTTGTATGCAGTTAGAAGAAGAACTCAACCTCACTTCCATAGCATTCTTGCCTGAAGTGCAGAGCCTGAATCTACTCTTGAGGAAACATCAAACTTAGACTGAGATATATTCTTCAAAATAACAATCCTGTACTCTTTAAAACCGTCAAGGTCCTGAAATACTGAGAAATGACTAAGGAACTGGTCCAGATTAGAGACTAAGGAAACATTACAATGGACTACATGATCTTAGATTTTTCTTTTGACATAAAGGACATTATTGAGACAAATAATGAAATCTGAATCACTTCTGTGGATTAGAACATATGTATTGTCTCATTGTTAATTTCATGGCTCATGTTAATTTCGTGATCCTTGTACTGTTGTTGTTGTATGTGATTTTTTGTTTTAGGGTACTGTACAGTGAAGTATTACAGAGTAAAGGGATATTGGAAGAGTGAAAGAAGGGTGGAACAAATGTAAAATGCTTACACCTGGGAATTTGGTGATGAGTATTAGAAATTCTTTGTACTTTTCTTACACGTTTTCTGTGAAGTCTGAAATTATGTCAAAGTAAAAACTGAAAGGAGAGGGAAAACCCTTTTAATTCTAAAGCCAGTATCATACTCAAGGGAAACCAGTAGAGTCATTTTCACTAAAGTCAAACAAGGCATGGATGCCCAGTCTTACAACTCCTATGTAGCATTATATTGGAGATAACAAGCAAACACGTTTAGACATACAAAATGAAGTAATGATCGCTATTTGAAAATAATGTTGAATGTTTGGAAAGTTCAAGAGAATCAGTTTACAAAACTAATATAAGCAATAGTTATTCAGTAAGTTATTGGGATATGGAATTAATATAGATAAATTAATATGTTTGGTTTATGTAATAATAGCCAGTTAGAAGAGATAATGGAATAAAAGACCCTCTTTTTAAGATAAAAATGGGGAAAATGTGGGAAATTATTTCATATCTATACCTCGCTTGATAATGTACACCCAGAGAAATTCTCAATGCATCCAGTTTAAATACAAAAACAAGTAGCAATAAAGAAAAAGAAACAGCAAATAAATACCAGAAAGAAAGAAATAATAAAAGTGCTAGAAGAAAACAGGAAAGAATTCCTTTATAACCTTGGAGTGGGAAAGATCTTTTATTAATGTGACTCAAAGAGAACTGTGACTCAAAATTTATAAGTTAGAAAAGAAAAGATTGATAAATTACACTACAGTGAAAACTTTTACATGATGGGCACATTGTAGGGAAAGTCAAAAGACAAAGGACAAATGGGGAAGTTTTTTTTTTTTTATATTATGAAAGCTGGTTTCTGTTATTTGTTGAGGTTAGTTTTGCATTTTATAAGGACTTCTTGTGTTGCAAAGTAATTTCCAAAATCCAGCTTGGTGTTTTATTGTATCAGCCCATTTGCCCCTAAACTTGCATAAGAACCAAGAACAAAAGGATGTTAAAAAAAATTGGCTAAAGCAGGAAGAGAACCAGGGAAGGGAGGAAAAAGTCACAGAACTTTTTTTCCTATTTCTTGGCTAGATGGAGCACTCCCACCAGTGACATGACAAATTGGAACATAATGTCATATGAAGAGTTTGGGCAGCCTCTCTTCCATTTGGCCTCTACTATCACTATTTTCTCATCTTGACCCTTCAGCCTAGGTTGTATCGGTTTTCTTCTTAAGCTACCTTAAGTTGTATCAGCACCTCTAGTTCTTTCCTTAACTGTGCCTACATATCTATAGTCTGCTCACTGAAATCTCTTCATTTGAACCATGTGAAGTGAATTCTGTTTACTGCTAGACCCTCAGTTAGAATATACTAATTCAATGTGATAATAGGATATATTCAGTATCAATGCAGTAGGAAAGATGGCAAAGGAAAAGTTGATTTAAACACTATTAACTTAGAGTTAGTTGCATTTTAAAGCTGTGTAACTTCGTTAAGTGTTTATAGGAATAAACGCTAAGAAGATAACATAGAATGAGAGGATATATTTATAGTAACATGCACGACAAAATACAGATATGTTATCTCTATATTCAAAATATTATCATTGTTTAATACACCATTGGTACAGGCATTTATGTTTGGGTATGTACTAATGCCAGTATATAACAGATTTCAGAATTATGTGTCAGGGATATTGATAAGTAGTTTTCATTGGAAAATGTGCTTGCTTTTAGTTAATAAAGGATGTGTTTATCAAACTTGAGAATTGTAGGTTAGAAATACTTTCTTTTTTAGTTGATTATAACAAGTAATTCTATTTTGCAGTGCTTGTGCCTAACAGTGGACTTTTAAATGCCTGAGGACTTTGTAGGAATGTAGGATTGCTGGAGAACTGACCTCAGCCAAGAACAGTTACTCCAAGAGTTTCCTAAACTTTCCCATTTCATGGACCCATTAGTGTTTCATTAATTTTTTCATGGAACCTCTAGGCCAAAAGAAATACCTAACACTTTCTTTTTGAAGTAGTTAGGTCCAAACAATTTATTTATGTCCTAAGAACTTAGTAGCTGTTTAGAAAAATGATAAATATAATTGAAAGAAAAATAAAAATTGTATTCTATTTTTAAATAATCTCACTTACTAGTAGATATATGCATCTGTTGGGCCTGTACAACTGCTCAAATTTTGAAGTCACCCTCGTTTCCTGTTACATACTGGTTTTCCAGGAGAATTTGTGAAAACACAGCTTCTCAAAGATAGGATATTATCAAAAGTAATGAAGTATCATCTGACGTTGATACTGAATTACCTCGTGCTAGTAGTTCCTATTGTACTTGACAGATATAAAATATTGCTGTTTCCCTTTGAACATTTAAAATACCCCACAGTGCTTATATGAGTTTGCTTCCATGGCTAAGGACATCTCAGTGCACAAATTGGGCACTGTGGCTTTAACCAATGACTGGCTGGGAGTTAGTGTATAAATACCCCAAATCCTTTCTCCCTCATGTGAGATAACTTTTAAGTGCATGGCTTATGGTGACTCCCAGTTCCCCAAGGAGTTTAATTAGGCTCCAGTTATCTATGGCAGTAATTGGGTAGATAACTCACTTTTTGTTGTCAGCCTTTCCTTTGTTTATTTCCCCACTCCATTACCAGTATTTTATGGGATTTCCTAAATAAATTACTTGTTCTGGTATCCTAACAGTGTCAGTGTCTGCTTTGGGGAATAGAAACAGGTATTTGTTATGGTTTATTATATATTAATCAGTTTTAGAAATCTATTTTAATGAATTCTTTCTTATCTGTTTACATGTACACCGTATATAGATCAATATTATTTTTCTTAAAACCTTTTTAATTGTGACATCTTATACACAGAGAAGAGCGCATAAATTATGTGTGTAGAGGTTAAGTACTATTTATATTGTGAATCCCAATGTTATTAGTACTCAGGTCAAGGAAAAGAATATTATCAGGACTTTAGAAGACCCTTCCCCGTATCTCTTGTGTGCTCCTCCCCTATCACAACCACCTCTGTTTTCCACAGAGATAAGTACTACTTTAATTTTGTGATAATTATTTCCTTCCTTTTCTTTATAGTTTCACCATTAATGAATCTATCCTTAAACAAAACATTTTAGTTTTGCCTGTTTTTCTTCTTTAGATAATTAACTATATGTATACTTTTTTACATAATTAAGTGTACCTACTCTTTTATCTTGCTTTTTCTGCTCAAACATTATATTTATGAGATTCATTTATATTGCCTGTACCATAGTGCACTCATTTTCATTGATGTAAAGCAGACAATTCTTTGGTGTGATGGGCTTTCCTTTCCATGGTAGAATGTTTAGCAGCGTCGTTTGCCTCTACCTATTAGTTGCCAGTAGCACACTCCTCTCTGTCCTCCCATACCCTCTTCCCCAATTGTGACAACCAAAAATGTCTGCAGATGTTGCCGAATGTCCCCTGGGGGGCATAATTGCTATAAGTTCAGAACTGATGTAAAGTAGCCATGATATAAATATAGTAGTTTATTTAAACTCTCTGCTCTTGAAAGAAGTTGGGTTGTTTCCAGCTTTTGGATAATACAAACAATGTTACTGTAAACTGTCTATTGTACATGTTAATTTGGTGTGTATGTGCACAAGATGCTCTGTTTTGTGTACTGAGAAGTGAAATTGCTGGGTTATAAGAGATGCAGCTTTTCTAGATAATGCCAGACTGTTTTCTGAAGAGGTTGTAGCGACTTTTTATACTCCAATTAATTAATGTCACATAATTCTGATGGCTTCACATCTTTGCTTAGACATGTTGCAGCCTTTTTAGTTTTACCTTCTTGAGTATGTTTAGAAATATCTCATTAAGATTTTAATTTTATGTCCTCGATTACTGTTGGGATTGCACATATCATTTGGATTTTCTCTTGGATGAACTGCTTTAAGTCTTCCACTAATTTTCTTTATTGATTTGTAGGAGTTTTTTTTAAATAAGTGTTAATATTAGTCATCTTTGTCGATCAGTTATATATTTGGCAAATATCTTCTCCCATCTTGAGTTGTTTTTCCTCCTTTATATTTTGATAAATTATGCCTTAAGGGCAGTGATTTTTGTCAATTTTATTCTCTACTATATCCCCAGCAGCTATAAATATTTGTTGAATGAATGAATAAATGAACATAGGTTCTTAATTTAAGTGCAGTCAAGTTGGTAGTCTTTTCCTTTATTGGCTTTTAATGTCATAAGAAATTCTTCTTTGCACATGAAGATAATCTATTTTCTAATAAAAGCTTTCTAGTTTATATATAGTTTAGTTAGTTATATATAGTTTAGCCATTCAAATTTAGGTCTTCATCTGGAATGGAATATTTTAAGTCTGAAAAGTCCTTCAATTCTTCACTGTTGTACAGTAACACCACTGGCAAATATCAAGCATCTATTTACAGGGTAGAGTTTTTCTGGCCTCTCTAGTCTAATATTTAGTCTGTTTAGAGTTTCTTGAGTAGAAATTTCTTGGCCTTTTGTATTTTCATACATATTTTAGTATTAGTTTGTCGAGTTCCATCAAAAAACTTGTTGGAGTTTTGGACCAGCCCTGGTGGCCTAACGGTTAAGTTAGGCATGCTTCACTTCAATGGCCCAGGTTCGGTTCCCAGGTGCGGACCTACGCACTCATCTGTCATGCTGTGGCAGTGGCTCACCTAGAAAAAGAGGAAGATTGGCAACAGATATTAGCTCAGGGTGAATCTTCCTCAACTCCGCCCCCCCCCACCCCAAAAAAAACAAGGAAAAAACTTGCTGAAGTTTTGAATGGAATTATATTGAATTTATATGTCAGATTTCTCAACCTCAACACTATTGACAGTTTGGGCTGGATAATTCTTTGTTGTGGGGAGCTTTCCTGCATTGTAGAATATATAGCAACATCCCTGGCTCCTACCCACTAAATGCAAGTAGCACACTACCCCAACCTTCATTGTTTGTAACTGAGGTGAGGTTGGGACAGGACACACACACAAAGGTTGAGAACTACTGCTATACATTAGTGGAGGGAGGAATTTACATCTTTATAAAATTGAGTCTCCCAATTCATGATCATTGTATATTTTTCTCCATTTATTTAAATATTTATTTTCTTTCAATGTTTCAGAGAGTATTTTTGTATATGAATGAAAAGGTCTTATACATCTGTTACTAAATTTTTCTGGACTTTAGGCATTTAAAAAATTCATAATAAGTAATGTCTTTTTTTTAGGTTTACAAAAAAATTAAGCCAAAATTATAGAGTTCCCATATACCCTCCTCTCCTCCCCACAGTATCCCTATTAACGTCTTAGCATTAGTGTAGTACATTTGTTACAGTTGATGAACCAATATTGATAAATTATTGTTAACTAAAATCCATAGTTTACATTAGGGTTCACTCTTTGTTCTGTGAAGTTCTGTGGGTTTTGACAAATGCCTGGTATGTGTCCACCATTGTAGTATCAAAAAGAGTAATTTCAGTGCCCTAAACATCCCCCCTGTGCTCCTCCTTTCAATCCTCCCCCTCAACTTTCCACCCCTCATACCTGGCTACCATTGATCTTTTAATGTTAAATCTAGTATGCTTTCCTGAAGTGAATTCAACTTGATCATGATATATATATTTATATATATATATTTTTTAAGTTTTTATTTTTTTCCTCCCAAAGCCCCCTGGCACATAGTTGTATATTCTTCATTGTGGGTTCTTGTAGTTGTGGCATGTGGGACGCTGCCTCAGCATGGTTTGATGAGCAGTGCCATGTCCGCGCCCAGGATTCGAACCAACGAAACACTGGGCCGCCTGCAGCGGAGCGCGCAAACTTAACCACTCGGCCACGGGGCCAGCCCCGATCATGATATATTTTTAAAATTATTGCTACATTTGGTTTGCTGATATTTTGTTTAGGATTTTTTACATTTGTATTTATCAATGAGATTGGCCTACAGTTTTCCCTTTTCATTCTTTTCCATTTCAGATTTTATCAAGGCTTTGCTAACTTCATAAAATGAATTGTGAAGACTATCCTCTTTTTCTGTTTTCTGGAAGAGTATATGGGATTGGAATTATTTGTTTCCAGAACACTTGGTAAAATTTGCTATTGAAACCATGTGGGTCTGAGATCTTTTTTGTTGGAAGGTTTTAAACTACTGATTGAATTTCTTTAACTGATTTAGCACTATTCAGGTGTTTTATTATTTTGACAAGCCATATTTTTCTAGGAACTTTTCCATTTCATCTAAATCTTCAAGTTTCTTTAATGAAGTTGTTTGCAATATCCTCTTATGTTTTTAATGTGTATAATTTTTTGTGGTGTTCCCTTTCATTAGTTTAATTCAAAATGTTTTCTCTCTTTTTTTTTTTTGGTCAGGAAGTTTGACCCTGAGCTAACAGCTGTTGCCAGTCTTCCTCTTTTTGCTTGAGGAAGATTGTCCCTGAGCTAACATCTGTGCCAGTCTTCCTCTGTTTTTTATGTGGGGTGCCACTGCAGCGTGGCTTGATGAGCATTGTGTAGGTCTGTACCCAGGATCCGAACCCATGAACCATGGGCTGCTGAAGCAGAGTGTACAAACTTAACCACTACACCACCAGGCCAGCCCCTTGAAATGTTTTCTAATTGTTTTTTCTTTGACTCATGGGTTACTTAAAAGCATGTTTCTTAATTTCCAAACATGAGATTTTTCTGGTTAGCTTTTCATATTGACTTCTTCTTAGCCTAACTGAATTTGAGGCCAGAGAAAATAGTCTGTATTAAGTCCTTTCAAATTTGTGTAGACTTGTTTTAAGGTCATATGACCACTTTTTGAAATGTTACATGTGTGCTTAGAATCCGTGTGTCTTAGTGTCTTATGTATTTTCTAGGTGCAGTTGTGTGCGTTAGGTTAAGGTTGTTCAATAATTGTGTTAAAATATTTTATATCCTTCTTATCTATTGTTTGCTTTCTAGCACTTACTGAGGGCAATATATTAAATCTCACATCATGATTGTGGATTTATATATTTATTCTTGATTTCTCTTGGAATGCCTCCTCCTGCCCTGCCCCCATGTTATTAGGTGCAAATATTCAGATATTTCTTATAACTCAAATATTTTATTTTTAATGTTCCTCTTTATCTCTCACAGTACTTTTTTCTAAAAGTCTATTTATTTGAATATTAATGAAGCACACCACTTTTCCTAGTTTTCTGGCCCAACTTTTTCTTTTTTTCCCTTTCATTGTTCTTATGTCCCTACCTTTTAGATGCCTTTTGTAAACAACATATAGCTGCATTGTATTTTTTCTAATTCAGTCTGAAAATTGTTTTTCTTTTAAGTGTGTCACTTAATTCTTTTTACATTAAATGGTATCACTGGGTATTTGAGTTTATATTGAACCAATGCTTGTTCTTTGTCCTGTCTCTTTATATTTTTTTTATTTTTCTCTTCTTTCTTGCCTTTAGATTGTTTGAATCCAAAAGAATTATTTTTCTTCCTCTCTACTTCTTTGACTGTTTTTATACTCCTTAATTTAATGGTTACCCTAGAAATTATAGAAGCCATACTTAACATATCAAAATCTAAAGGCAATTAGTACTTTTACCCTTTTCCCAGCTATTACTAGGACCTAGAACACCGTAATTCCATTTACTTACTTCCTTGACTTGTAATTTAAATCTATCTAGTTTTCTCATAGTCACTATTATTATTTTTAGAAAATAAAATTATTATTTAGCTTTACTCATATTTATGCCACTTTATTTGTTCTTTATTTTTTCTTCATGTCATATATATCTAGGATCACTTCTGCCTGAAGCGAGTATTTAGAAATTTCCTTGAGGTTCTGTTAGTGAGTGTACAGACTCTGTTGGACTTTGAAAATTTTTTTGTCTTCATTTCTTAAAAGGTATTTTAATGGGTATATAATTTAATATTGGCAGTTATTTTCTTTTAGCACACTGAAGATATTTCATTGTCTTCTGGCTTGTATTGTTGAGAACTTGGAATAATCATTTTTCTCTCTTTCATTACTTGTTTTTCCCAAAGTTTAAGATTTTTCTCTTTGTTTCTGGTATTTTGCAATTTGACTGTATTATGTTCTAGGTATAGAACATATTTCTCCAGATTGGTGTCTTTCATCAGTTATCTCTTTAAATATTGCTTCTTCTCATTTTAGTTCTCTTCTTCCTCAGTAGCTTTCCTTAAACTTTGCATACTGTCTTCTATGTACCTTTTTGTATTTGTTAATTTCTGTGCTGCTTTCTGTATAATTTTCCCTCTATCTTCCAGTTTACCACTTACTCTTTTTTTCACCTGTGCCAATCTATTTTAGTTACTATATTGTCCATTTCTAGAACTTTTAGCTAGTTGGTTCTTTTTTAAAGAAAAAGTCCATGGAATTGTTCCCCGTGGATATTCAGTCTTGTATTTTCTTTTTGTAACATGGTAAATTTCTTTCTTTTACAATCTGTATCTGATCATTCTAATACTTTAAGTCTTTGCGAGTCTGTTTCTGTGGGGGTGGTTTTTTGCTGATTTTTTGCGTATTGCCTTTCTTCTTGGTATGTTTAGTTACTTTTTATTCCAAGCTCCATGTTTTCTCTCAAATTTATTTAAAGTCCAGGGTAAAGGTACATTCCTCTGGAGAGCATTTATCCTTTGCTAGACAGATGCCCAGGGGTGCTACCAATGTAGGACCATCTGTAACTAAATACAGTTTGGAGTTTTCTGGATCAGATTATGTGATTTTAGGATATTTGCGAGCACCAGTTTTTATTACTACCTCTCAGGTACGTTTATCTCCTTTCACAGAGTACCAAAAGAACTTTCTTTGTAGTCTGCAGAGTATGAGATGTTAGATTTATTGCTGGTTTAACTTAACGTAGAGGTGAAATTCTTTGAGTCCCCACTTCATAGAAGAGTTGTTTCTTTTAGACCCTTCATCTCAGAACTCCCAACTTATGCATTGCAGGCTCATCAAGTGTTATCATAGAAAAAGTGATTTCAGTGTTCCTTGTATATTTTGGATTTCTGCTTTTATTTCGTTTTTATCCTAGTAATTTCAAAATTTTTCATATTAGCATTTCAGAAAGAGGATTTATATAAATAATATTGTTTACAATATTACCATAATCATAACTTGTATATATCAATGTATAGTGGCTTCTTCCCTTGGATAATGGTGTATGTGTGTAAATGTAACTCATAATTTTAAAACTTCCACACTTTGGACGTATTTTGCCTATGTATTTTTTATATTGTTGTAAGATAATTTCTACTTTCATGGACTTTGAATCTCATAGGACTAATTACAAGTCTTAATTTCTTATTATTCTCATGTTTTTGGGAGAGCTTTTGAATATAGACATATACAGGTACTGTTTTAGGTACAGTACAGTGAAAACCACAGATAATCCTTATGAGTTTGTCATTTAGTAAAAACTGTTGGATATACAGACAACAGGGTAAAAACTATTAAAATAAGCAGAGAATGGAACCTGAAATATTTTGGTAGATTTTATCCTCCTCTTTCCAGTGGATTTCTAAAGAGTTGTTGTATATATACATCAAATGTTTATACCCTAAATTATTCTTTAAAAAATATTACAGGAATCACACAAATATAATCTACTGATTTTACCCCTTTATTCAAAAGTTAACTCAAAATAGGTCATATAAAATGCAAAACTATAAACTTCTAAAAGAAAACACCATATGACCTTGGGTTCAGTGATGAGATTTTTAGATATAATCACTAGGAGCACAATCCATGAAAGAAAAACTTGGCAAGTTAGACTTTACTGAAATTAAAAGTTTTTCTGTTCTGCAAGAAGTCACAGACTGGGAGAAAACATTTATGAAACATGTATGTTAAAGGAGTTATATTCAAAATATACAAAGAACTCTAAAAACTCAACAATAAGAAGATAAACAGTGCAATAAAAAGGTGGGCAAAGGATCTCAACAGACATCTCCCTGAAAAAGATAAACAGATGGCAAATAAGCATATGAAAAGATGCTTAACATCAGTTGTCATTACTGTAATGCAAATTAAAACAATAAGATATCACTTTGCAGCTATTAGAATGGCTAAAATCCAAAAAATTGGCAATACTAATTACTGTCAAGGATGTGCAGCAACAGGAATTCATTGTTGGTGGGAATGGAAAAATGGTATAGCCACCTTGGAAGAGAATCTGACAGTTTCTTAACAAAGCTTAACTATAGCCTCACTATAGAATCTACACTCTTAGGTATTTGCCCAACTGATTTGAAATTTATGTCCACACAAAAACCTGCATGTGAATGTTTATAGTAATTATATTCATAATTGCCCCAAACTGGAAGCAACCAAGATGTCCTTCAGTAAATGAAATGGATAAACTGTGTGGTACATTCATACTCTGGAATACTGTTTGGTGATACAAAGAAATGAGCTCTCAAACCATGCAAAAGTGTAGATGAATCTTAAGTGGATATTGCTGAGTGAAAGAAGCCAGTTTGAAAGGGTTCCATACTGTTTGATTCCACTTTATATGACATTCTGGAAAAGGCAAAACTGTAGAGATGGCAAACAGATCAGTGTTTGCCAGGATTTGGGGGAGGAGGGAGAGTTGAATAGGTGAATCACAGGATTAGGGTGTGGTGAAACTGTTATGTATGATACTGTAGTGGTGGATACATGATATTATGCATTTCTCAAAACCCATAGACTTTACAGCACAAAGAATAAACATTGATGCATGCCAACTTTTAAAAAAAATCACTTATGATGAGGTCATCCCAAGATGGATATAGACTATGACAAAAGAATCTAAGTGTTTTAAAAATATACGAAATAAACTCACTGAAGGGATTTGGGGAAAAGATGTTCTCCTAAGTAAATGAAGAAGTGAGTAGAGACTATATGACTGAAGGCAAAAGGAACTTTATGTAAGTACTGTACTCTGGTTGGGAAAATTGTTTCCCATGGGTTTAAAGTTACCAGTTCTGAAGTCACTATACGTGTATACTGGAGTTGAAAAATTAAGTAAATATATGGTTGATGGTGGGAACCAAATTTTTTACTGTTGGAGTCAAAGATTATGGGTAAGCAAGAGGAGGACGCTAGAATAACTCATGTTGTAATGGAATTGAAGGCATTAGTATAACTCATATACAGCTTAATAGAGATATAGATGGCTACATATAGGAATATTTATAGATATGTTTGTATACACACTAGGAGACACAGACATATATATTTCCTTGTTCTTTCAGCTGAGAGGGCCTAAAAGAAATGACATCTCACTAGCAGTGAGCCAGCAGCAAGGAGCACATCTAGTACCTAGATGTTGGTTTCTAATTCCATTCTCCAATAAAAGAAACCAGGGCTCTCTGAAGAAATGTTAGGTTCTAGGACTGGGACAGGGAATATACAAGGTGAGCTTGGAGCATTTCATGGTGTCCAAAAGTAAACAAATGCTCAAAGAAAACAAAACAAATGATGAGGGTATGTCAAAAAGATACAGGAGCCAACTGAAAGAGCCCTCAATGGCTAAAGCTGGAACAATTTGAGCAACAAAATAAATATCGTAGAACTGGATTATAACCCGAATTATAAAACTTTCCTGAGTCCATACTGATATAAATAAATGATTGAATAATGAAACAAATGGGTGAGAATAGACACATCTTCTGTGTAGAAGAATTCAAAATAATTTATGTAGATACCTACATAAACCTCATGAAAATGAAGCAAAACCCCCCAGTCCTTACGTGTGGGCTGTACAGAGTAACTTCCTTCCAAAGAGGGCAGTATAGAAAAAGGGAAAAAGTGTAATTTGTACAGTGGAGAAACCTAACAAATACTACTTCAGCTAGATGATCATGATTAATAATCAATAGTGTTTAGTCATGTTGATAGCATATACCTTGTTTTGATGTGATTAGAAAGGTGCTTTATCTTTTTGATCTTCTCCTCAAAAACCCGTAAGCCATATCTAACCGTGAGAAGAACATCAGACAAACCCAAATTGAAAGACATTTTACAAAATACCTGACCGCTGCTCCTTAAAATCGTCACAGTCATCAAAAACAAAGTCTGAGAAAGTGTCACAGTGTATACAGGAGTCTAAGGAGACATGACAACTACCACTTTTTGTGGTTTTCTGGATGAGATTCTAGAACAGAAAAAGGATATTAGGTAGAAACTTAAGAAAATCCAAATACAGTATATGACTTTTAGTTAATGTTATCAGGGTTGGGGGAGGGGGAATTGGAGGAAGATAGCCAAAACGTAAAAAATTCCAGTTATAACATAAGTAAATATTAGGGATGTAATGTACATGATGACTATAGTTAATACTGCTGTATGATATATAGAAACGTTGTTGAGAGTAGATCCTAAGAGTTCTCATCATAAGGAGAAATTTATTTATTTATTTTTTTTTTTGTTTTGCTTGAAGAAGATTAGCCCTGAGCTAACACCTGTGCCAGTCACCCTCTATTTTGTATGTGGGTTGCTGCCACAGCATGGCTGATGAGTGGTGTAGGCCTGTGCCTGGGGTCTGAATCCATGATCCTGGGCCGCCAAAGCAGAGCACACTGAGCTTAACCACTACGCCATGGGGCCGGCCCCTTCCTTTTCTTTTTATTGTATCTATGTGAGATAACGGATATTAACTAAACCTATTGTGGTAATTATTTCACAGTATATGTAAATCAAACTATCATGCTATACATCTTAAACTTATACAGTGATGTATGTCAATTATTTTCCAATAAAACTGGGTGAAAATAATGTTATCAATTTGAGGTGTATCTGGGAACCTCTGTACTGTGTAACTTTTCTTTCAGTCTAAAACTATTCTAAAATAAAAAGTATATTTAAAAAAATTCCAGAGAATTCAATTTAATGAAATCTCTGAGGTTTTTTAATTAAACCCAACCAGTTAGCTTTTTTTTCCTCTTTAATCGCATACATAAAAGCTTGATAAGATAGGAAAAGAAGTATTCTAGACAAAAGATGAGTTGAGGAAGTCTTAGATTTAAAATTCTAAGAGGGACTTCACAAAAGTATGCTTGCGATTGTTTGAGACCTCTTAGTGATGTAACTTTGAAGCACAGGGTAAAGAAACAGGACTTGGTCATTTATATGCAGTTTGATAAGAAACTGTCAAATAATCTCAAATGTTTAAATCCTAAATTATCTTGCATATATTATTTGTAATTGGAGTCAAATATGTAGTGTTGACTATAAACAAGATACTTGATAAATTAAAATTTTCACTCTGAGTATATGGATCCATATAATATTATGGGGAAGTTCCCTTGTACTTTTTTTCCTTCACCACTTAGAGATGAAACCTGGCTCTCCTTAAATGATACCATTTCACTCATTGCCTGATTTTTTAGAAGGGAAAAGAGTTCAGCCTTTTCTTTTCTCCATTTCCCCAGTCAAAAGTCTGCTTTTTCATACCATGCTATGAAGGTTGTCTTCTCTAGAACTTTTCTTTGCTGTCGACATTTTATTTCTCCCTTCAATTCTGTAAGACCAAAAATCTTTGGCTGATATTTTTCCTCTAATGCATAAGTTTTACTTTTTTGAGTCCTCAAATTCCTTAATGTCCTGAAAATTTTGGGCCTTTCTCTACAAAAGTGCATAGACTGAAATTTCCGTTCAGTTTCAAAGGTTTATAGATAGGAATCTATGTGCTACAGATTAAGGAGCCCTGCCTGTCTTGAATCATATTAATGTTAGTAATAGAGCCTGAGGTAGCCGACAGACATTTTAAAAAATAAGTTTATTTTCCTCACTGTCCTTCCTCTAAGTCTTGTCTTATGTGAACAGCACTAGCACTGAAGATGAAGTTATTTTAATAGTTGTTGAAGAGTTGATGAAAATAGTTTGAAAGGTTATAGCTCTAGGACAGTGCTTGCTTTTGGCCCTGGGCTGTACTAGCATGACTCAACTAAGTTCCAAAATTTGAAATTCTAATATTTAGGAAATTTATCTGTTCTTGACATGGCTGAAATGTACCCTATGCAGTCTTGAAAGACCATTAATTGGTACTCACAGTGCCAGTATGTGATTTTTCTTTTTGAGCATTTGGTTTGATGTTTCACCTACCTTTTGTATTTACAGAGGAAGAAGTATATTAGCTTTTTGCAAGGAATGTTACAAAGTGCAGGCTGCCATCTAGAGACAGACTCGTCACTGGAGATATAATCACAACAATTTTTATTTTTAAGACATTTTGAAATATTTATAAGTTTCCGAAAGTGTATCTTTATTTATAATAACCTGTCAGGTAGTTTTTTTTCCATTTTTATGCGTACTACCTAAACAGATCACATACATTCCAAGATATTTTTAATTAAGCTTGCAATGCTCGTTAAAAGGCAACCAAAGTATCTGTCTCTTTCTCTACCTTTCTCCACCTTTCTCCTACTCCCTCTCCTCAGATCTCGAAAAAGACTCTTACATAGTCAGTGCAATCCTAGGTTATGGTTAAGTCCTACATTTTTGGTATGTAGATGTTTCTTTAGTGAATCCGTCACGATTTTAGTAGCCTTAGCATTTCTTGTGTCCTGACTCAGATTTTTGCTACTAATTTATTCATATTTATTTTCAGTCTTTCTCCATTTTATTTTGATTCATAACCTGCTGTATTATTATATAAAATAAAAAACGAGACTACCGAAAAATTGTATTGTCGTATGCTTGGATTATCTCTGGTCCATCACCGAATTAGATTTTATTTATGAAGACTCCATAATCCACTCTCTAAAAGAAAAGACTTAAAAAGCTGTTTCATACATAGAACAGTTACTTAGAAAGCTTTTGCTGTTTGGAAGGCTCTCTGCTAAGTGCTCTTAGGCAATATTAATGTATTTCCACCACACCCAAGTTCAGTAATTTTGAGTGAGCCATAATGTTACTGTGTCATAAAAACTGTAAACTTAAAAGGCTTTTGTTATATTTGGATAAATTGTTTTGCTGCTAAGTAAAGTTCTCTCTGCCTTCAGTCTTCTCTTCTGCCTGTCTGTACCAAGTTGGAAGGATACAAAGAAGGCTAGAGTTCTGCTGTGGCTGGCATCATAGAATAGAGGAGGGGTAGAGTTGAAAATGGCTGAGCAAGATAAGGTGAGACAGTTCTCTAAGCCATGGGCTTATATATATGGGGATAAGACAGTTTTCTAGTTCCCCTTGACTTTTCAGACAATGACTTCTTTATTCCCTTAACTCCCTACAGTGGGTTCTAGGCATTTTGAACAGGGATATTAAGTGCTATTGTATCTGATTGTCTCCATTCTGGAGGTGGAGGCTACAGGTCTGGGTGATGGTAAAACTGCTGGAATGACTTTCCCTCGTTCTGGAATAAAAGAGGTGGCTGGTCTCATTCTCCAAACAGCATTAATGTGGCAGCATGCTCAAGTAGGAATTTGGCTTCCAGTCGACCTCAACTAAGGAACTAGAGCTTTTAGCTAGCCTTTAAAATGGGTACAATAATCTATGAACAAATGAATGCTCAAAGTGGGAGAGCCTAATACTAACTGAGTATCTTACATGCTACAGGTACGGTGCTAAATACTTTACATTTGTTATCTCATTTAGTTCTTATATCATCCTTAGTCATTTGTTCAACAAATATGTGTTGCATGCCTCCTTTGTGCTAAGCGGTATTCCAGGCACTGGAAATTACAGCTTTGAACAAAACATCCCTGGTCTGAAGTGGTATTTATCACCATTTTAAATTTGTTCATCTGAACAATTGACTTTTCTAGTGTCCCATAGCTTAGTAACTGGTGGAGCTGAGATTTAAACCCTACTGTGTTGGATTCCAAAGACTTTTTTTTTTTTAATGATTGTCATCTGAACTAACAACTGTTGCCAATCTTTTTTTTTTTCCTGCCTTTTTCCCCCAAATCCCCCCAGTACATAGTCGTATATTTTTAGTTGTGGGTCCTTCTAGTTGTGGCATGTGGGATGCCACCTCAGTGTGGCCTGACGAGTGGTGCCATGTCCGCACCCAGGATCCGAACTGGCGAAACCCTGGGATGCCAAAGTGGAGTACACAAACTTAACTACTCAGCTGCTGGGTCAGCCCCTGGATTCCAAAGACTTTAAACCACTCTAGGATGACTTCTTGGGGATTCTAGTATATGTTGTGATTGCTGTAACCACAATTACAGTCTCTTTATTGTTGTGTCTATTGCTAATTATTCAAGGGGATGTTCTCCAGCCCTATTTTCATATTGCTTTTCAAATCCATCTTTTGTGTTGTATTATAGCTGGTAAAAAACATAAAATTTCACATTTTTGGGAAACTTACTTTGATCATTCTTTTTTTTGGCTGATGAAGATTTGACCTGAGCTAACACCTGTTGCCAGTCCTCTTCTATTTTGTATGTGAGCTGCTGCCACAGCATGGCCACTGACAGACAAGTGGTGTAGGTCTGCACCCGGGCCACTGAAGCAGAGTATGCCAAACTTAACCACTAGGCCACCAGAGCTGGCTCATGTGTTGATCATTCTTATGCCTGCCCTCTAATGAATGTTTATTGATAGTGACTATAGAAATGCTCGATGGGCAAGATTTAAGAGCAGTCTTTCAGTTTAGTTTTTAACATATTTTTTATTGGAAATGTGTTCATTTTGTTTGAGTAATATATTCCTTTTGTTCAAATTTCAGGAAATGCAAAAGGTATGCAGTATAATGTCTCAAGTACGTCTCTAAACCTCAACCACATATTTCTGTTTCCCAGAGGCAACCAGTTTTGCCAGATGTTTTCATATCTTTCCAGAAATATTTTAATGCATATACAGTCAAATACATATATATCCCTTCTTTTTTCATGTTTGAATATATCCTACAGATCTTTTCATATCAATCATAGGCAGGTTTATTGTTTTTGACAGCTCCATGACATCCATTGACCTTAAGTCAGTTAAGAGAAATGGTTAGTGATGGACTATGTAGCCAGACTATCCACATGTAGGCCATGGATCTGCTACTAGGAAACCCCTCTTGTAAGTTGTGAAATCTCTACGTGCTTCAATTTTCTCATCTGTACAATGGAAGAAAAATAGTAGATTCTTCAAAAGATGTTTGTGAAGATTAAATGTGTTAACTTCAAGGGCTTATTCAGCACAATGCCTGGCAGATAGTGAACACGCAAATATTAGCTGCCACCACCATTGTTGTTATCATCAGCACTTTTACTTATTTAATCAAATTCTTATTTATGGGCATATGAGCTTTCTTCCTTTTTTGCTATTACAAACAGTGCTTCAGGGAATAAGCTTTACATTCATTATTTTGCACATCTGTGAGTTTATGGATGCTTTGCAACAAATACATCATCAAGGCCAAAGAGTATATAAATTTTGTAATTTTGGTAGACATTTGCCAAATTTCATACCATGAGAGTGTATCAAATTATGCTCTCACCAGCAGTTTGACATAATTTAAATGATCAAGAACTTGATGGTAGCTTTCTGATGTTACTTCTGTTTCTGGAATTATTCATAGTTAAAAATGACAATTTTGAAAGTTTGTTCATCTCCACCAGAAGTACAATCTTGTTAGGAGGGCCTGCTCAAAGAACCCTTAATTTTTTAATATAAAATGTGTATGTTGGTAGGTTATCCTTTCAGGATTCTCACAGATACGTTGTTAGTGTTGAAGAGAGTGGAAGATAATCTTTTATTTTTTTCCCATTCTTTATTTTCAGATGTTTATGTTTCCATAAATCTGAATTATTTTGGATCTTTAATTTACCTTTCTTATCTGTAAACTTAAATAATCTTCTATTACAAATATGCTTCTTTAAGAACCAAGGATGCAATGGTGAACTGAGATTAGATTTTAATTTATTTTGAGTACTAGTCTTGAATTACACCAAGACTTTTTCCTTTGTCAAAAAAAGCTTAATAGGAAGAAAGAAAAGCCTAAGATGTTGGGCATTTTTCAAAGAACTGGGGGGAATACAAAGATTAATAGAAGTGGTCTCTGCCCTATTTTCTCTTTTGGATGAGCTAGATGGAGGCCATTTCCAAGTTAGAAAATGTAAAAAGGGACCAAGAAGAATGTATTGGACAGAACTTTGAAATTGCCACTGAAAGTAAGTGAAAGAAATCAAAATAAGTCATCAGAGAATACAGTACAAGGATGTAGTGCTATAGAAACCAATATAACGAGCAAATGCTTTAAATAGAATAGATAGGATATTACTACGGAAAGACTGTTTGGTGTAGCAATTAGGAGATAATTGGTGTGAGGAAGCAGTTTTAGTAGAGTTATGGGACCCAACTGGAGAAGAATGAACAGTTGGAAAGTAAGTAAATAGGCTAATCTTTGGAATAATCATTGTGGCAGCAGAAGGATTTTCCTCTTTGAAAAAAAATCTCAGTAACAAGCTTCTGTTCATTTTCAAAATTATGGCTTCAAACATCTGATTTTATTTTATTAGTAATTGTTTTTTGTATATGGTAGTCCCCTTTAAAGATGCTAAGCATGAGGTTGTTTTTTCATATTGCTTTTAATGCTAGGTACTGTTTTGTTGCTTTTCATTTTATGACATTAAATTAATGTGATGAAACAGTCCCTTTATGAACTAACATAGCTAGTTATTGAAATGATAGTTAAGACTCCATTGTATCTGAAAACTGCCTTATCAATCATGAAAATAGAGTTGAGCATTATTTACACTGAATGTATTTTAACAATGACAGTGTAACTTATTGCTAAAATAGTAGGATTAGTGTTGTTCTTTTAGAGTTTTTAAAAAGTCAACTTTAGCAAGATATAATTTTTTCTTTTTTTGAGGAAGGTTAGCTCTGAGCTAACATCTGCTGCCAATCCTCCCCTTTTTGCTGAGGAAGACTGGCCCTGAGCTAACATCCGTGCCCATCTTCCTCTACTTTTTATGTGGGACGCCTACTACAGCATGGCTTGCTGAGCAGTGCCATGTCCGCACCCGGGATCCAAACTGGCAAACCCCGGGCCTCCGAAGCGGAACGTGTGCACTTAACCACTGCACCACCGGACCGTCCCCAAGATATAATTTCCATACATTAAAGTTTACACACCTTAAGTATACAGATTGATGACTTTTGACAATTGCATAAACCGTGTAAGGACACTCCAATCAAAATGTAAATTATTTCCATCTCCCCAAGAACGACTGTTACCATGTTTAATAACTTAAAAAAATCTAAGTTTACTTCTTTAGCTTGTTTAATAGTTATGAATGTAATTTTACTTATCAAGAGTACTGTGAAACAACCCCTGAAATTACATGCTTTTTTCTACGGGAATCTTGTTTCAGATCGACAAAATAGTTCATGATCCAAACAAGGTTATATACACTTAAACAGTTTTGTTTAATTTGAGTGATTTTAAGAATGTCTGACAGAAAGTTACTTTTACTTGAGATAATTTATAATTAACAGCTTAATGTTTCCAGTTTAATTTTTTAAAAATCCTCTGAAAAGAAAGACTATATTATAGTGCATAAACAACCTGTGTTCAGTACTATCTTAAATACTGTTCTTTGCTTAAAAAAATAAAATCACAATGTAAAAATTTCCCATGTTGTTTAGGAAATTGCATGTTGAGGAAGAACTCTGTAAAAATATTTTTCCCTTTCATCTACCTCCCAACCTAGACTCTCTCATCCCTAAAGCTGGATATAGGGGATACCTGTAGGTGGTACTACTTAATGAATTAAGCGTCCTAAAAAGGAATGAGAGAGCTATATATCACGTAACTAAAACCTGCTTAAAAAGTGGTTCTGACTAAAGATAGGACAGATATCCTTTTTCTCATTTTACAAATTAGTAAAAATTATGTGAAATTCAGTTTAATGTGCCAAATGTGCCGTTGTAGTTTTTGTTGGGACTCTAAGACTATTCTTTGATGACTTTTAGTGGCTGTTCTGCTTCATCCTCTTTCCTATAAGAGTACAGTACATTTCAGAGACTCTTCCTTCTTACACTCCTAAATGTGATTTGAATTGGAGCTTGTAATCACTGACAGGAAGCCTGTCAGAGGTTATAGGGTATTTTCTTACTGATTCGTTGAATCGTATTGTTGTGATTTTTAACTTGAATATTTTACATTTATACAGTTGGGACTGAACCTCATTTAATTATTAGGCCTGGATCCTCTGTACTCAAAATTCATTTTGAATCTTATTTCAGTTTCTTTAAATTACGTTAATTTTTAATGCAAGTGTTTGATATATACCACTCTTGTCATTCTTTTAAGTGATAATATTTACGTAATCATTTTGAGGTCTAAAAAAGTAGTATGAAAGAATGAGATGAGAAAGGGGTTAACTTTTTCTTTGATACTTATGTAGAAGTTATTGAGCAACTTTTCATGTTCAGAGAAAACAGATTTAAATGAAATGTGTTAACAGATTAAGGGACATTTAGGCATAATTTATAGAGGAATATTCTGATGATAAAGAATATCAGAAGGAACCATGAAGCAAGAAAATACTCTCTATACTTGGATGTTTTTCAGACCAAGGCAGGCAGCTATATGTCTGGATATTACTAGTATGTATTGAAGTCAATGCTTTGAGTCCTCCTTACAGTATAAATTCATTGTTTTATGTCTTTGTCTTTTCCTTCCCCGACACTCCTCTCAATATTTTTCCTTATACTTATCTAATTCGTATAACGTTCAGGGTTTTTTAATGTGTAAAGAACTTTGAAGTTCTTAAACAAGAGACTTTTTTAGAATAACTAGGAGTTTGAGAGAGGAAAAGAAAACCTCAAGACTTTCGTATAAACCTTTTCAAACAGTGGTCAGATTAAATTTAATGCTTAGCATGGAATAAAAAAAGGTTAACTGTAAAATCTGTTTTCCACAGGTACTGTGAGAATAGAGATGTTTCGAAATATGCAGAATGCAGAAATCATTAGAAAAATGACTGAAGAATTTGATGAGGTATAGTATTTCAATATTTATACAAATTGCCTACTTATACTTTTAAATGGTGAATATATTGATTATTTTAAGGTGTGTTTTGGTTTGGTGTTTAGTATAAGGGAAGATACATGATTTTCTCATTTATATGATTATCTATGCTACTAATTCCAAAATTAATGATCTTTTGGATTTGATTACATTGCATGGAGGTAGCACTGAATAAGGACTGATAAGGGTAAGAAAATTAGAGGTATGAGGTAGAAGTTGATTCTTGACATTCATTCTTGAAGACCACTTAAAATTCCTGAATTTATAAGTACATCTCCAACAATTTCTTGTTCTGTGGAATGCTAGTCCTATTAAATGCTTTAAAGTAAAAAGGATTTGGAGGTCAAAGAAGTGTGAGAGAGATGTTATACCTGCCCTAGAGATTGTTAAAGCACATTATTTATTATTTAGGGTTCTTAGAAATCCTGGTGGAGAAAAACCTGCTTAACTTTGTTTAATCCAGAATTCCCAAAATTATTTTACGTAGTTCTCCTCTTGCCACTCCGTTTGCTTGTGTATATTTAAACTTAAGCTTCTATTTGGGGCACTCTCCTGGAGAACATTCTGATATCCATTTAGAATACATGTTTCTTTGCTAGTTTTTACAAATTAATTGTGCAGGAATCGTTTTTTCTGCATGATTTTTCCATTTTCCCTGAACTATTCTCTCAAGCAATTTTACACTGATTGTAAATGTTGAAACACAATACAGAAATAAAACTGTTAAAGTATTTATGGTGAATTCAATTCATGTCATGCTTTAGGCCACCATTAATTCCAGTTTTAACATTCTGTCTTTTGATTTAAGTAGGACTTCTATTTTCTGGTAGACATTCCTTTTTTTCTTGACTTTGAACACTAACAACACACACTGCTTTTCTTCTGGGTCTACTCTTTCCATGTGGTGGGCTCAGGCTTTTTATTATTATTATTATCAGTAGTAGTAGTATTTCCTTTTTTTTTTTTTCCTTTTTGGGGAAGATTAGCCCTGAGCTAACTACTGCCAATCCTCCTCTTTTTGCTGAGGAAGCCTGGCCCTGAGCTAACATCCGTACTCATCTTCCTCTACTTTATATGTGGGACGCCTACCACAGCATGGCATGCCAAGCAGTGCCATGTCTGCACCTGGGATCTGAACTGGCGAACCCTGGGCCGCCGAGAAGCGGAACATGTGAACTTAACCGCTGCGCCACCAGGCCGGCCCCAGTAGTATTTATTTCTAATTGCAAAAAAGTAGTACAAACACATGGTAAAACAAACACACATTGCACAATATATGTCTTTCTCATCAAGTGTTCACCTTTACTGTAGCAGAACATACCAAAACATTTTCACATGCATCTTTACAGAAACATTCTGTCAGTGACTTGAAGACTATTTAGTCATATTCCATGGGAGGTAGGGGAGACTTTACAGTGTAACCTGTGCATGTATATGTCCATAATTACTTGTCTTTATTTCTGTAATCCAAAAAAGCTCTGAAATTCTAAAGGACTATTTTGCAATTTAATTGGTGGCAAAACCTGGCCTCAACTAACATGAGGCTCTTTACAGTTTTTATTTATCCCAGTCAGTGTGAATATCTATATGTATTGCTGATGAAATATTAATGGTCTTGATTACAGGGGCCTGCTCCAGATTCTGTTGGGGTGTGATGGAACATAAAGTATGTGCACTAGCTTCTTCCTTTTTTTTTTTTAATCAAAGATTGGCCCTGAGCTAACATCTGTTGCCAATCTTGTTTTCTTTCTTCTTCTCCTCCTCCTCCCCAAAACCCCCCAGTACATAGTTGCATATTCTAGTTGTAGGTCCTTCTAGTTCTGCTGTGTGGAATGTCACCTCAGCATGGCTTGATGAGTGGTGCTAGGTCTGCATTCAGGATCCGAATTGGTGACACCCTGGGCCGCCAAAGCAGGGCATGAGAACTTAAAACAGTCTACCATGGGGCTGGCTCTGTATTAACTTCTATAATTATAAAAAACTTATGGATTCTTAAACTTTTCTGTGGGATTACTTTTCACTAAAGAATATTTTTTGTTGTTAACTTTGTGAGTTTATATGTGGCAAATAGAAGATGATAAAGCCAGTGCAAGTGGTAGTTTACTGACTGGCTCCTGTACTAGCCATTATGCCAGGCTTGAAATACAGGTGATTTGGGTCACAGATTAAAAAGTAGTGTGCATCTTGGACCTTCAGGGCACTAATACATGATAGAGTGATTATTAAGAGTTTAAGACAATAGTTGCCAAACTTTGCTGCACATTAACATCATGTGGAGAGACTTAAAAACTACTGATGCCTGGTTCCCTCCAACATCACCCAGACACTGATTTAATTTGAAAGGCATGTGACCTAGGCATAGGGATTTTTAAAAGCTCATCAGGTGATTCTAATCTACAGCAAAGTTTGGGAACTACTGTTCTAAGGGAAATAAAAAGGAGAAAGCCAAGATTTAAGTTATAAAAACACTTCATATATGAGAATAGAATGAGGGGTAAACAAAAATAAATACACTGTGAAAATGCACAATAACAGGAAATCATTGGTTTAATAGTAAGATTTTGAGATAACTAGAAGAAGGTAAGGAATTAAGCAAAATGAAGGTCATGGTATACCTAAGAAAATATTCATGTGAATGTTGTCAAATATTCAGAATATAAGGAGAAATAGTAAACTGTTACCAAGACTGATAATGAGTTAAATATAGCAAATGTTCATTTAAATTTTTCAAAAGGCATTTATTTCATATCCTAAATATTTTTCCTCTCAATATTGGAGATTATGGACTTAATCAAGACTGTTTTAAAAGTCATCATTCTAATTTGTTTTCTGTTTGACAGTACAACTAACACAGTTTTGATTATGATTAGAATGTATTTACTTAAAACAGAATTATATATTAGATGTCTTCTGAGGCTATCCATTTTATCTTCAATCACTTTAGCAAGATATAGCTCCTTTTGCTACTCCATACACTAAATTTCTTTTAAATGCTTGCATATTATTAAGTATACGTATATTTTATTAAGCTTTTTTTCCTTCAAAATACTTTATAGGTTGCTTAGTCCCCTGGGAGTGGATTGAGATTAGTTTTGGTAAATTGTATTTTGTGATAAAATTCTGAAAGATCTCATGACAAGAACCATTGGATCCCAAGAGCCTAGAACATTGTCTGGTTCATAGGGAGTAGCCATTAAAATTTTGTTAAATGAATGAATAAATTGTGTTATAGCAAAGTAAGGTAAAGGTGAGAGGAGTTAGAAGTAGCTGAGATTGAAGGTGTTTAAATTTGGAAAAGGTAGTCCAAGAGAATGTTGTGGCCTGGAAAGGTATGCTATAGCTTCTATTCCTTATTACAAACTGGTTATAACATTTGTTATTAGATATACTTTTTTTAAAGCCCTACAAACTTGCACACAGCCAAAAGTGCTCCGTAATTATATCAACCTAATTAAAAAATATATTAATTCCCGTAGCAGCCTATAGCTCTTTATAGTCAATAGATACACTACTATCCTGTGTATCTTTTGGAGAACCAACACAGGAGTCAGCTACTGTGAGATAAAGCAAAATGTAATAGTATTTCTTCCCTAGATCATTAGAATCACATCTTCATAGATAAATTCTAAGATATATTTCCTGAAAGTTGTGTAGTTTTCCTATATTTAAGTGTAGCATCTATGTAGAAAAGCTTTTGCAACACAACACATTTGATGTATTCACTTAGTGCCTTTAATTCTGGTCTGTGATATTTTGTATTGCATTGCTCACAATTATAGAGATTTTGTGTACTGTGCTCTTCTATAATGATTACACCTTATCCTGTAGCTTTTTTTCTCTTCTAATTGTATATACTTCTCTGAACTTGTTTATTTAAGCTTAAATGTAGAACTTTTTATTTATCCATTTGAGCTTTATTAATCAAAGGTTTAAAGATGTGAAGAAATGTAAAAATGGTTAAATAGCATATAACCTAAGAAAATGTAAAGGAAATGCCAAAGATATGGTAAAGGAAGGCTCCTCAAATTATCTCCATTCCCAAATTAAAGTCTAAATTTTTTTGATTGTGCATTCCATCATTAAAACATTTTTCAGCCCATACTCTGAACAGTGAAAACCCATGGTAAGGCTAATTTTATATATAAAATTATTCTCTCCTCCTCTCCCTCTTCCCCACACTCCTTCTCAAAAGGCTAGTTAGAGTTCTTATCTTGTGGGGACAGTGCTTTAGAAGTAACTGCCTGATGATTGTTTCACACTTGTTAGTTCTGAACTAAGTCTATTTCCTAATTGTCTGATAAGTAAATATAAATAGATAAAGGTTTTTTTTCCTTCATTCCACCCTTGGTAATCAGAAGACTGAGTGTATAGTCTTCATTTATTATACTACACTGTAGTTTGCAGTGTATGTATATTTATTTATAGAACTAAATGCACATACTACTAAATCAGTTTCTTGTCCCATGTCATTAGATCGTCATGGCTTTAACTTTTATAGTGGTCTAAGAAGAGTTTGTGCAGAAAGTGTCAGTGCTGCCACATTTCGTATTACTCAGTTATGATTACATATTCAAATTTTTGTTTCTGTTTTCTCCAGAAATATGTTTTCATTTTGTGAAGAGTTAAAAATAAATAGTACAAATTATAAATTCGTTGCATTGATCATATGTAACTTTCAAAGTGAACGAACCACTGTGAAGAGTGCCATTTCTAATGTCAACCCCTTTGAGCATTGAACTCTTCTTACTCTTCTCCCAGGATTCCTCAAACACCATTTGTAACACAAAACAATCTGAAATATGGGCCAAATGAGGCCATACCAAGTTTATTCTATATATTAAATATTATTAGGAAGTTAATTTATTTCTTATCTTTAGGTAAAAGTAAGGAGAAGTATTAATTTTTTTGCAATATGCCACTCAGTTTGTGTTATACATACCACTTTTGCGACTGCTCCAAGTTGACAAAGGTAAACGGAATATTAAAGGAAGCAGAGTTGGAAATGAGAAATGGCAAAAGACAAAGAAATAGTCAAGTAGAAAAACTCATGAAGACTCAAGAAATTTTAATCAATTTGTAATGTGCAAAGGTGTAACACAGGAGAGAATATTATGACTCTGAACCTTGCAGTGAAAATATTGGAGACGAGAGGAAACATTGAATAATAATAATAGTAAATACTTAATAACATTTGTGTCACTGAGTACTAGACTAGATCCTTATCTGGATTAGTCATGATCAACTATATATTGAGATTATAATTACCCCTTAGTAAAACAAGATTTTTATTCAGTTTTAAAACGTATTCACAAAACATGATTTTACAGCAATATAAATGAATCACATTTATATTTTATGTATTTTAATAATTATTAAGACCTGTGATCTAGCTAAAGCTAGATATTACAAATTCTCTTTTTTATTTATTGTAGGTATAACTTTCTGTTTTAACAAATGTTAAATAAATGAACTGTTTATTTTCCAATTTGTTTCTTTAGGATTAATTTATTTTTGTGTTTGTTCAGTAAACATTTATTGGATACTTAGTGTATGTCTAACTTTTAGTTAGGAACTGTATAGTTAGAGAGCAGCAAGATTATAGCTCTAAACAATGGGGAGAGAACTTTGTAAACTAATATCAGTAATACTTTGACAAGTTTGATGGTTGAGAAGTACAAGACCCAGTGAGAACCCAAAGGATGAGTTAATCATCTGAGGTGTGAGGGATTCACAAATTATTTAGCCCAAAAACTAGTGTTAAAGATGAATAGAAGTTCACCACAGGGTCCGGTGCCGTGGCTAAGTTTACGCTCTCGGCTTCAGCAGCCCAGGGTTTCACCAGTTCGGATTCTGGGTGTGGAGATGGCACCACTCATCAAGCCATGCTGAGGCAGCATCCCCACATGCCACAACTAGAAGGACCCACAACTAAAAATATACAACCATGTACCGGAGGCCTTTGGAGAGAAAAAGGAAAAAAAATTTTAAATCTTGAGAAAAGAAAGAAAAAAAGAAGTTCACCAGAAAAACCAGGAAAGAGCTTATAGGGAAGATGGAGGTTAGGATGAAGAGAAGGAAACGATGTGATACAAAGCTGGAGAGAGTGAATAATATTCTTGTAGACTAGACAGAGGTGATGGATTTAATACTAATAAATAAGCCATCCCCAAAACATTGTTGTGCTCCTAAGCATACTAGACACTGTCCTAGGTAAATATTAGAGATAGGGATGAGTAAGGTATAATTGAAAATTGTAATAAAATTTTTATAGCATTGACTTGTAGAGTTGTTCTTTCCAAATGTATTTTTACATATTCCTTAATTGGTATATATGTGTCTCTATGTGCCAGTTGAATTTTCTCGTACTTTAAAAATCTGAGGTCTTTTCCAGAATCAGAGGAGTTAGCTTAGGCTTAATTAGCAGAGATCTGATAGTAAAGAGCAATTTCTCTTTAATTGCATTATGGCAGTCAGCCAAAATAATCTATCTAAATAATCTTTACGGTTATTTTTTGTTGTTAAATTCACTATAGGTGGCTGGCCTGGGTAGCGTAATGGTTGAGTCCCAGAGCTCTGCTTCGGCGGTGCAAAGTTCACAGGTTCGGGTCCTGGGCGCAGACCTAAGCACCACTTGTCAAGCCATGCTGTGGTGTTATCGCACATAGAAAAACTAAAAGGACTTACAACTAGGTTATACAACTATGTACTAGGGCTTTGGGGAGAAAAAAAAAAGAGGAAGTTCATTGGCAACAGATGTTAACCCAGGGCCAATCTTCCTCACCCCCCCCAAAAAACCTGCCCCCCCCCACAAAATTTTAAAAAATGCACGATACAGCTTAAAAACAAAAATTCAAACAATATATTTAATAGTAAATTTTATTTAGGCCACTCAAAGTTTTGTTTGTAAAAATATTTTCCATTGTATTTTTCCCAGGATAAGTTGTATATGCTTTTCTTTGTTCTCCTGACACACAGTTCTTATGCCTTTTGACCTTTTTGAGGAAAAATAAAAATGAAAACTCTGCCAATCACTGTGATATGCAAATTCACAGATATGATTTTACATCTTAAACGCTGACTGTAGCGTTGTGATAATTTAGATCATGGTACTCCAGAATTTGGAATTTCTTCTAGTGATCTTAGAAGTACCCTCATGGATGTTAATGTGGATAGTTTCAAACACTTTTTAATGTACTAATTTTTAAAAATTATATGTCATTTGATACATAGAAAAGAATATGTGTAACATATGTATAAGATAGGTAAATCTGCTACTCGTAACTTAAGAATTGAAATATTACTAATACTAGTGAAATATCTGTGTGCTCCTCCACTCTCCAGTTCCAATGTTCTCCTCAGAGGTAATGAATATCTTAAACTTTGTAAACTTTTCTTTTTTCTTATAAACCCATTGATAGATCATTTACCATTCTTTATGAAATGTGTATGAAGATCCATGGATGAGAGTAGAGGCCAGACATTTGGTAGCACTTGATTTAACTAATTGATGCCAATTTTGAGCAGGACATATTTTAAAGGAGTGATCTTGGCAGTCCCATTGCTGGTTTGACTTTACCTATTTTCCTCATTTCTATCTGCGGTTAAGGAAACACGAATTGTCAAAATTTATGATTGATTAAGGAAAAAATATCTATAGGGATCTTTTAGATATCCTTAGCATTATTTTAGATCCATTTTGACAGTGTTATTTTTGTGATGATTCATTCATTTGACCATGAAATATTTGTATCTAACATTCCAAACATGGAGGATATAGCACTGAATAAACCAAGCAAAAATCCTTGCCCTCATGGAATTCACATTTCAGTTGGGAGAGAAAGCCAATGAATAAGATACATAGGCAAAATATTATGGTATGACAATAAATGCTATGCACCAAAATAGAGAATCGGGAAGAGATTGGGAGGGGAAGGAATATTTTAAATAGGATGGTCAGGAAAGCCTGTCTACGAATGTAGTCTTAAAGACAGACCTGAAGGAGGTGATGGAGCAACCACACATGTATCTGGGGGAAGAGATGGGCGAACGGCCCCTAGGTAGAAGCATAGCTAGGGTACTGGAGGGACAACAAAGAAGCCAGTGTGGCTAAAGCACACTGATTTATTTAAGCATTTGATTGTTGTGTTGTCAGGACTTTTTCAAAGTATAAAACAGTTCCTCTGCTTTTTTTTCTTTGCATGACAATAAATTTCAGACAAAAACAACCTAGTTGTCTTGTAAAGTATCCCACGTTTTAATTTCTATTTTTTCTCCTCATGGTATCATTTAGCTTGTTCTATAACTCCTGTATTTTGTAACTGAAAGTTAGATCTAATGACTTCATTAGATCACATTACATATATTTTGCAAGAAAATTTCATAGATGATGCTGTGTACTTCATATTGTGTCACAGTAGATAGCAGATAATGTCAGGTTGTCCACTTATTAGTGATGTTAAGATTGATTACTTGTTTAAAGTGATGATAATTGAATCTTTTTGTAAGAGTACTTTTCTCTTTGCAGTTATGAAATAATTTGGTACTTTGTTAACATTCTGCTTATCTGCTTATGCCAGCTGGCCACTTAATGGTTTTAGTATCCATTGTTGATGCTCTTTTCCTGAAATTTTGGATTTATTTTGAATATAGAAGCCAGTGTGGCCTGAAGTCTGGAAATAGGATATTCTATACCAATCATTTATGAATTAAAGGATGTTGGCCTCTTCTTTTGGGACATACTAATTAGGCATCCTAAACAGAAGCGTAATGCCTCCTATAGGAAGTCAAGTGCAGAGTTCTTTCTTTGTTTCCTGTTGTGAATAAACCCATCCAGTAAACCAAACCAGACACAACAGTTGCTTTTGTCCATCAGTTACTTACTTCAGATTTTGTTTCTTCAATATTTGAATATTTATCACATCCTTCCCATTTTGTCCATCATCATTGTTACTATTTTAGTTTACACTCTCTCTGCCTGTCCTCTCTTGTTTTGAGATCTGTTGCAGTGAGAAGGCTCCATGCTCTTTTTCTTCACCTTTACCTCTAACTATTCTCCACATTGGAATTAGAAATATTTTTTAAAGCTCACATCTGTTCATGATGCTTAAAGCTCGCAGTCCTTCAATGGCCATCCATTGCCTTCAGAATAAAGTTTGGTTTCCTTAGCCTTCATTACATAAAGGAGGCTCCCTGTGAGGTCCCATCTTTCTTTTTGGTTACCATGACAAAAATCTATCTTAGTTTGCCAAACTTAAAGCAGCTCTATAGTCCCATTGTTGTACCTTTGTATACAGGCCTTTGCTAATGTTATTGCCTAGGAGGCTATTGACCCTGTTTGCCTTGCCCAGTTGCCTCTGCAGAGAATTGACATTCCTTTCTAAGTACTATGTACCCTTATAAAATTCCTATCATTGTATTAATTCACTTATTCTGTGTGTCCATCTTCTCAAGTAGAAGTTCTTTGTGGAGTGAAGGAAATTAGGAGGAGTTTGTCGAAGAGTATAAACTTCCAGTTATAAGAAGTAGTTCTGGAATATAATGTACAGCATGGTGATTATAGTTAATAATATTGTATTATATCCTTGAAAGTTGCTAGGAGAGTAGATTTTAAATGTTCTTACCAAAAAGAAGAAATGGGTAATCTGAAGGGATGGGGATATTAGCTAATGCTATGGTGGTAATCATTCAGTATATTTGTATCAAAGCAACATGTTATACATCTTAAATTTACACAATGTTAGGTATCAGTTATATCTCAAGCTGGAAGAAAAGTGGAAGTTCTTAGAAGAAGATCCTTGGTTTGCTCATCTGTGTATGCCAAGGGCCTAGTATAGAACCTGGAGCATGTTTGTTGCTCAATAAATACATGAATAGATGGTTGGGTGGATAGATAGTTTCTCCAAACGTGTTTTCAAATCACTCTTTTAAGGAATGGTGGTATATATCTTTGGGTAAGTCTGTTGAAATTAGGTAGCCAAAAGCGAATGTTACACCAAAAATAAGTGACATTTTTTGTGACATTGTCCATCAACTGGGTTAAAAATCAATTATCTTGGATTTACTCTCAGAGAGTGTTTTATATCTTTAAATACCTACAGTTTGTGACCAAATTGGGTTCTCAAATATCTGTGAGGGCCATTCATTGCTATGTCTCTTTTCTACAAATCATTCTTGGCTACTATTAAAATAAAATGCTTAGGGATTAGGTAGTTAGCCTTCTGTCTATGCTTGCTGCTTGAGCTCTGCCTTGCAGTGACCTTCTCATAAGATTGTTGTTCTCATCCCAGTCAGAGGCTCTAAATCTTTGAGTTTTTGATGCTGGTTCTTGTCTCTGAAGCTTGGCACCCTGTTCTTTTTTTTCCCATCAGTGCCTCCAGATTTCTGAAATACACTTTCTGTTAGTTGCTTGTCTCTTCATTTAGAAGCGAAAACCCAGTGTTCCTCCCTTAGAAGAGCAAGCACTAAACAGCCCTTCTGTCCTCCAAGGTTCCTGTAGTAAACCAAGTGAAGCTCCATCATAGAGTAGAAAATACATGAACTTTACAGTCCCAGAAGCAGAACCCTGTAGCTCTGAGATCTGGGACAGGTTCTTAAGATCTTATTTCTCTCATCTTTATACATACCAATAGTCACCACAGTATATGGATAATACAAGATTATGTATGTGAAAAGTACATACTATATAAATGCTAGATATGTTATATTTTGTTACATAGAGATTTCTCCCCTTGTCTTTGCCTGAACATTTGTAGGAATTGCTTTCTTACTAGACCTTTAGGGTTTGCTCTGTAGTATCTTTCTTGCAGATTTCTGCCTGATATTGTTCCTACCTGAAGCTTCTTTCCGCCTGTCTACACCTGTTTCTTATTTGATGTGGTTTACATTGGTATTAGTTTATTCAATAAATTATTTGTGCAAAGCATCATAATAAGACTGCCCTCAAAGACCTTAAATATTAGTGGTGGATAAAGCATTAGCCTACTTGATTATTATCTTTATTTTATGATGATTATTTTGTCTTCTTAGTTCTCCTGAAAAAAGACATTACTGCTTTGTGAAGGAGGCGTTTTCAATACCCCAATGCCTATCATTGACGAAACAATTCTTTTTACATGACATGTTTAAGTGTGTATAACAAGGAGAAATTTATAACTGGTATTAGAATAAAACAAGAAACTGCCTTTTGAAATGGATACAGGAGATTTTTCTTTCTTTTTCCAAAATGTTTATCCATTTAATCACAATATTTGCACATGATACAAAAATTAAAAGAGACAAAATAATTCACATAGTCTAGTTAGGAATTGAGCTAAGTTGGTGTTCGGTTGTTGCTATCATTATCTTTAGTGTACTACAGGCTTCAGATTCCTCTAGTGGTGGTCTGCTGTTCCCTTGTGCTTAGGATACCAGAGGGTTCTTCTCAGTATTCATGCTGCGCCCTCAGCTTTCAGCAATCTCTGCACTCCTGTGCCACAGAATACTCCTGCTCCACACTCTTGCCCCTCCCTCTAGTGGTAGATTGGTGTGGCTTGTTGCCTAGTATTATGATGAGGGCATGGGGTTTCTCTGTTGTCCTAGTCCTGCTTAAGTCTTAAGCATGCCTTTTGTGCCTGGAGCCACTGAGGGACCGTTTCAGTCCCGCCTTCCTCTAGCAGCTGAACTCTGTCTTATGTCCGTGGTTTGCCTAGGGTGGGAGTTTCCTGTCCCTCTCCCAATGCTAGCAGAGGTCTGTTTGGTATTGGTATAGGATTCAGGGTCCAGGACAGTGTTTTGTCTTCCTCTCTCTCCGAAGTTGAGAATTTTTTCTTCTAGTCTTCTCCTAGTTTCAGTAGGTCTTTGCCTGTGCCAAATTGATGACTCAGTTTAATGACTCTCCCCAATCAGAGTTTAAGCCATCTGATTTGTAGGAGACAAAGGTCTGGAGAAGAGAGCAGGGCTTCTTACCTTTCCCCCAACAATGGAGGATCATTCCCTGGAGGCTTGCACCACCAAGAGAGGTGTTTCTTCTGCTCTGTCTCAGGCTTTGTTGTAAGTACTTTAGGGGAGGAGGACATTTCCTCTCCGCAAACGTGGCTTCGTCTGGCCGGAGAACGAATTAAATTCACATGAGACAGAATAGCAAGAGAAAATTAAACAAAGCTTTATGAGGAACTGTGGCCCGGGGCCTTTCTTCCCGAAGGAAGAAAGGGCACTGAAGTGGGGTGCACACAGTGGTTATATACCCCCCAAACAGGGTGCCCCACGTATGATTGAAATGTCCCTCCCACCATAGTCACAAGATTGCCCTGTCGGCACAGCGCTTGATGGACACAGCAGGTAGTGGTCTGCTGTCTCAGAGGGCGTAGCTGGAGGCAAGTCGATTGTCTGGAGCTGGGCGGTCACAGGTGAGCACTGCAGTCAGTTCCTAGCCTAAAGAAAGATGCTTAATCCTTAAAGAAATGCCAAAGTTGGGAGGGGGAGGGAAGTCAGTTACAGGAGGTTACCAGACTACCACAATAACATGCAGATTTAAGTCCTTGCCTTTGGTATTGATTAAGAGTTTTTAGAGAGAAGGTCATCCGCTTTCTTCTGCCTGGTACAGAGAGGGAGGCACCTTTACAGATAGAGATTTACCTTACAAATGTAAATGTGTCCTAACGAAGGGCAAGTTCCATTCCTCCTTCCCTGTCCCAGTTTATCAAAAACAATCAGCCTCAAATAATCCTGATGCCAGAGACATATCTTGGGGTGGCCAATTTCAGGTCCCCACAGTACCCAGTGGGCACCTGTGGAAAACAGCTTTTGAATGAATGCGAACTCTGTTATTCCACGCTGACAAGCTAGCCCACACTTGGTCTCTGACAGTAAAGTTTTAACTGATTTCTTCTTATTCATTTTTATGCTGGCCGCCTTTTCTTCCTAGGCTCCTCCACAGATCATAGAGTTTGTGTGTTTCATCTCTTCTTGGATAGCTTATTCTATGGAATTCAGGTTACTTCAGCTCAAGTTGGACTCAAGAAAAGTTAGGATTTTTTTGTTGATTGAGCTTATTCTCATTGTAGCATTCTGCATCCTAAGTGGAAGCTAAACCTTGTTATTGATGCGGGATCGGTGAGCCGAGGAGTCGAAAGAAAGATTTCTTAGACTCTTAAGATCTGGCAGTAGTGCTCTTTTATTTAGAGAATAGTGTAGCATGGGGACAGCACCCATGGGCAGTCAGAGCTTCTGCTGCCACCGCTTCTGCTCCCCCCGCTGGCATGGGGACAGGGCCCATGGGCAGGCAGAGCAGCTGCTGCTGCCCCCGCTGGCATGGGGACAGGACCCAGGGGCAGGCAGAGCTGGTGCGTGGGGACAGGACCCACGGGCAGTCAGAGCTCCTGCTGCTGCCCCGAGTTGAGGGTTAGGGCTAAATTTAAGGCATAGGTATATGATTCATCTCTTTACAAGACAAAGGAAAGAACATGAAAAAAAGTTAAAATGGTATCAGTGCAGGTGGGGTCTGGTCATTGGGTGATCCCATGACTTTTAGACAAGAATCAAATCGGATTAAGTAAAGGTTAGAAAGGTTAGACGCCACCACCCTAAACCAGTTACGTGAGATTGCCAGACAGTAACCAACTTAAGTTCTTGCCTTCCCCATTAAGAGCTTCTAGGGACAAGGTCATCTCTCCTCTTCTTCCTGGTACACAGAGGGAGGCACCTTTTACAGATAGAGATTTACCTTACAAATGTAAATGTGTCCCAACAAGGGCAAGTTCC